>NC_049222.1:117539422-118139422 GCF_011100685.1 Canis lupus familiaris | reverse complement strand
TTTCCTCCACAGGACGTTCCTATGAGGGAGGTCCTATTACTGTCCCCAGTTTCCAGAGAAGCAAACTGAGGCCCAGAGAGTTTATGCCAACTTACCCCAAGGTCACACAGCTGGAAAGTGGTTCAAATCCAGGCAGTCTGGCTCCTCTTTCCTGGACTGCCATAGCTGACCTCATCCTAAGTTATTACACCAGAATACGTTGATCAAGCAGTTGTTGTGTGCAAAGGACAGTGTGGCTCTGGGGGCCGTGGAGGAGAGGACCGAGAGTACAGACACCAGGCTTATAGCAGATACAGTCGAGCCAGAGAGATGGGATGGATGCGCACAGAAAGCTGTCTTGGAAGTGAAACTCATCCTTCCACTGCCAATCAGCACCTCTCCCGGCCTCCTCACCCGGTGGCATCGCCAACACCCCCACCCCCACCCTCACCCCCACACCCACCCCCACCCCCAGCTGCCATTCAGGGCTGTGGCTCCCAACTCACAGTCTGTACTCGGTCTCCAGCAGCAGCTCCCTCTGGAGTGTCACCTCCGTGTTTCCATCTCCCCTGCTTCCTCTCCAGCTCCTGCCTGGCCTCTGCGCTAGTCTCCGGACTTTACCGCTCCCGGCCTCCATTACTCTACCCACGGTGGTCCTCGCCACGCAAGTTTGCCAGAAGGTATTGAGCACAATCTGTACTCAATGCTTTGTATGTGGCGAGAATCAGCGCGTGGTAGATAGAGATTATTTCTGGAGTGCCACCTTCTGTGGCAGAGGGGTGGCCATGCACTGCTGTGCCAACCTTTCACCTTGGGGTGCATTCCCTCCCGGCCTCTGCTCACCCGCAGTACCCAGGGTGATCATGAGTGTGGGGTACTCTGCTTTCTCCATACGCCGCCTCCTGGGCCCAGCTTCCTCCTTCTGCTATACCCTTTTTCTCTGTCGCATCCCAAGCCAGTGGATCTTAAGTTTAAGGGTCAGAGAGCCCCCTGAGAATCATATGGAGGCCCCGGAACATGCACACCACAGCATCTCACACACATTTGCAGTCACAGATTCTCTTGCGCAGTAAGGTCGGTCATTAATGGTCTACTCTGGGCAGGACCACAAGCTCGGCAGGTGTTCTTTTGCTGAGCCTGTGTGGTCACCCTGTGAAGAAGAAAATAAAAGTCAGAATCCCCAAGGAACGTGCAGCAAGGAAGGTTGGTCGGAGCCAGGAATCTTCTGGACTCTTGTCCCACCCAGCTCTTAAACCGCTGGCTGCTTTGCCTCCCCGAAGCCCGTGGAACCCAAGGGCTTACTTACTTTAGCTTCTTTTGAAGACAAACCAACAGATTTGGAGTGGAAGGCCCCCTCCCACCTGGCCCCGCCCCACCTGCTGAGCCCTTCAGGCTTCACCCGGGCCCTGATCACAGGACGTGCTCTCTGGCAGTGCGGCCACAGGGTGCTGGGTACGGCACCCCTCAGGCTCCTCTCTGTCCCTGAAGTCCGTGATCCCTAGCACCAGGGGTTTGGTGCTCCCTGACAATGGCAGGGGTTCTAGTGCGGGGCTTCCTTCTTACCAGCTGAGCCCAGGGCCAGGGTGGCATGGGTCGTGCAGCAGGTACTCACCTTACCGAGTGCTTGTGCCCAGGGCCCTAACCTGAGCCCCTGACGCTCCCTGACCTATGTGGGTCTCACCACAACGTGATTGCGAGGGACTGTTCTTCACCCCAGTTTAATAGAAGGAAACCAAATTGTGAACTGGTGTCCAGCACCAGACAGAGCTGACCCGCCCTGGGGCAGAATCCCAGCTCTGTCTTCATCTTGCTGCACGATCCCTGACAAGTGATTTCACTTTTGCTGAGCCTCTCTACTGAGAAATGGGTAGGATAACAGTAGCTTATCCCAAAGAAGCCTGTGAAGACTCTGGGAGTTATGCTGAGCGCCCACAGTGCCTGACTGACACCTCCTCTGTGCTCCCTAAATCATTTCCCACTAATCTCTCCCTTGGACTCCAGGCTGGGTGCCTCCGGCCTTCCCTGCTGCTAAGGCTTTTCTCACGTGCTCCCCCTGCTGGAATGGCTCTATTTATCTCATCCTAAATCCTTGGAAGGGAAAAGTTAAGCCTTAACATCACACTAGGGAGCGTATCTTCAGTGTTCTCATAGGCCCTTGCAAGAAAGGACCGCCACTCCTGTTTGCACAGTGAAAACTCCATCTTGGAGGCCCAAGGAGGCCGAATGGCCTGGTCGGGGACAGTAAGCGACAGAGCTGGGCTTCCAGCCAAAGCTGTCACACCCCAGACTCCCCATTCTTTGGGACTTGGGGTTTGTGTGGGGTCAGTCAGGCTTTGTCAGGTCTCCCAGGCCACCTGCAAAGCTGCGGAGATACTGAGCACATGCAGGCAGGGCGGCGGCAGGGGTCAAGGGTGGAAGCTGTCACAGGAGCACCAGGGGTGCAGTCTTGAATGAAAGGGTTTCTAAAAAAATGTAATAGCTGTTGGTTCAGGTTTGTCGTTATGCACTTTGCGGAGTGTCAATCTGTTAACACTAGAGCCAGCATAGTGCATGTTTGCCTGAACAGAATTCGGGCAATATATTTTTAATTTACCGGGTTTAGATGCAAGTACAGATTGAGGTTCCAATTGGAACCATCTCGAGTTTGAATCCAGTCATGTGACTCCCTGGCTTGTCAATGTTACGTGCATATTCTTTTTTTTTTTTTTTTTTTGATGGAAATTGAAAGCAAGTGGCGGTAGATGGTCCGAGGGTCCTTTGGCCGTTTGTAAGTGGGTTCTGGTCAGAACTGAGAATCAGAGTTCAGTCTAGCGGGGCAGACTCTGGTGCTGGATTTTTCAGGAGGGAAAGAGAACATAGTTTTAAAAAAGGAATGTTCGATGTTCTATTATAGTATCATATTTTGGAAAATGAAAGAAACTACAAGAACAAAAAAGCCACAAAAACCACACCAGTATCATTCTTGGAATACAAATGGCAGCAAAGGAGAGCTCGATGCAATGGTCTTGGGTGGAGGGTGGGGGTTGGTGTCAGGGGAAGTGGAGGATCCCATGAAAGTGGGACAGGCAGCCTATAAGGGAGCCTTAGGGAGTCAGCAGGGGCATCTGTAGGATGGCCAGGAAGGGGAGCCTGCGGAACTCAGTGGCCCACACCGGTCTCCACAGAACTCCGCTATGTGAGGGTGCGTTCTAAGTGTGGGGACAGGGTACAGGCGGAAAGAGAGCCTGTCTTGATGGCAGTAAGAGCCCAGCTGTACAGGTGTCTAACACGGGAGGGATAAGTGCTGGGAGCAAACCGAGGCGAGATGGGTGCGAATGGTCAGTGAAGTGAGGTGCAGTTTCCATGAGTGGTCAGAAAAAAGACATGTCACCTGAGTTCAGCAGGTGTCAAGGAAGTGTTCCAGGCAAAGACCCCGAGGTGGGAAGAAGCTCCATGAGCTTTAGAAGCAGCGAGGAGGGGATCCCTGGGTGGCTCAGCAGTTCAGACCTGCCTTTGGCCCAGGGCATGATCCTGGAGTCCCAGGATCGAGTCCCACATTGGGCTCCTTGCGGGGAGCCTGCTTCTCCCTCTGCCTGTGTCTCTGCCTCTTTCTCTGTGTCTCTCATGAATAAATAAATAGAATCTTAAAAAAAAAAAAAAGAAGAAGAAGAAGAAGAAGAAGCGAGGAGGCCAGTGTGACTGGGTAGGAGCCCCGATGAGAGATTAGTGCGGCTGGGGCCTTTCGGGGCCTCATGAAAGCAGGAAAAGAGTTTGGATATCATTGTCAGTGACATGGGGAGCAACCGAAGGGTTTTTTTGTTTTTTATTTGTTTTTTGTTTGTTTGTTTGTCTTTTGAGTGGGGAGCATCGTGATGTCATTTGGGTCTTACAAGGTGAACAAAGTTAGAGAGGGGGCCAGAGACCATGCAAAGGGGAAAAGGCCGCTCGTCTCTGCGACAGCTACCACCTGCTCTTGGCCCTCCGCCTCCGTTTGTCGCCCGTCGTCCCCTGAGTCTTGGTCCTTCTTGGCCTGCAGTTGCCCCTGTGATCCTCCTGGAGTCCCACTGCGCGGCAGCCCGAGACACAGTGCAGTGCCTGTGCGTGGTGAAGTCCAACCCGGAGCCGTCCGTGGCCTTTGAGCTGCCCTCACGCAACGTGACCGTGAATGAGACCGAGCGGGAGTTCGTGTACTCGGAGCGCAGCGGCCTCCTGCTCACCAGCATCCTCACGCTGCGCGGGCAGGCCCAGGCCCCGCCACGGGTCATCTGCACCGCCCGCAACCTCTACGGCTCCAAGAGCCTGGAGCTGCCCTTCCAGGGAGCCCGTGAGTGCTGGCGGGGCAGGGGGGGGGGTGGGCACGGAGGGAGGGAGGGTACCTCTTGGATCCAGGCTTCCTGCCCCGGGGCTGGCCATCAGCCTCCAAGCATGGGCCAGGCGACACAGATGGAGCAAGTGATAAAGATGCCCTTTCCGGGTGGTAAGGGGGGGCTGCCCTGGGTTGGCTGGCGCTTTACTGGGCCCTGTCCTGGGCTCTCTGGCAACTAAGCCCTCTGGGCCCGTCGGGCAGTGCAGGGACCTGCCAGCTGTGTAAATGTCCTCACTGTCACCTCCGCCCGGCCCGTCTCCTACAAGCCCCCGTGTCCTCGCTACCGCTGGCATTCCTGAGGGTGCCTGGGTCCTCTGTCCTCAGACCGCCTGATGTGGGCCAAGATCGGCCCCGTGGGAGCTGTGGTAGCCTTCGCCATCCTCATTGCCATCGTCTGCTACATTACCCAGACACGCAGAAAGTGAGCGGCCTGCCAGGGCTCCCCTGGGGGCGGCGGGTGCCCCGGGGCTGGGGAGGCGGGGAGGTCAGTTAGAGGCAGCGGGTGGGCAGCGGAGGGCGGCCCTGTGCGTGTGACGGAGGGCGGATTCTGCTCTCTGAATGTTTGGCTGGATGGAGGAGAGACCCCCGCCCATCAGGCCGGCCGGCGCCGGGCCAAGCGCATCCTGATGGATGCCTGTGCCCCACGTTCGGTGCTGTGGCCTCCTGTCCTCCGGGAACCCTCCCGCAAGCGCTCCGGAGTGATGGGGGAGAGCCAGCGTCCCTTGGCTTGTAGCCACGGGGTCAGGCACCGTGGGTTCCAGGGCTCCGATCCTTACACACATCATCCCTGGCAACGAAAACACTCCCCAGCCCCAAACCACACGCACCTACCACAACTGGGCTGGTTTTCCTCCTTGTGGTGCACACGCACGTCAGCCTTCCTGAAAATGAATGCACCTTTCTGCTCCGCATCCTGGCAGCGAGGGGCTGACAGCCAGAGCACTCGAGAAGAAATCCAAGAAGCTAGGCTGGGGCCCCGAAAAGTGGCAGAGACCAGGGACCAGACAGGGGGATGGGCAGTGGGGGGGGGGCAGGAGGAGGCTGGTCATTCTGAAGAGGCATCTGCTCCATCTTAGAGACATGGGGTCCCTTGAGCCAAATTCCTAAGGTAGATGGGGTGCAGAAAGGGAGCTGGGAGGGAAGCCCGGGACTTCCGCTGGGGCCTGACATGTCCTGTCCTGCAGAAAGAACGTGACAGAGAGCCCCAGCTTCTCGGCGGGGGACAACCCCCCTGTCCTGTTCAGCAGTGACTTCCGCATCTCTGGGGCACCAGAGAAGTATGAGGTGAGGGCCAGAGCCTTGTGGCTCCAGGCTAGCTGGAGAACCTGGGTGGGTGCCAGGGACCCTGAGGACCTGGGAGGGCCTGGGAGGCCAAGGGAGGGAGAAGGAGGAAGTGCGGAGGGCTGGGTGCACCTGGGCTGGGAGGGCCGCTCAGGCGGAGGCCACGAAGGGGGCCTGAGGGGCTCAGCGGAGGGCAGCCCCAACCTCCCCACCCCGGTCTATGACTGCATTTCCTTCTCTAATAGTCCAGAGAGGTCTCTACCCTGGATTGAGCGCCCCAGGAGGTAGGTCCCCGGGGCCTCAGTGTGTCCGCCTCTGGGCCCCTGTCGGGCCTGGGGGTTGGGGTGCATGTGTGTGCGTTCTCGTCAGGCACCCAGAATGTTCCCTGGTTAAGCCTGGCCCTGCCTGGCACTCCCGGCCTTGTCTATTCTGTCTGTGGCCACTGTCCTGTGTCTGTGTCTGAAGGCCCCGTGTAGGGTGGGGGTGAGGGTGGAGCCTGCGACGGGGAAGCGGGGGTCACCCGGGTGGAGCGAGGAGGGGAGCCGCACCAGACCCAGGCATCAGGGGAAGAACGTACCGAGCCAGGTGCTTACAAATATTTGGAAAGGTGGGGTCCCAGCCAGGTGGCTTTAATCTGGGAAGATGCTATGGGTTGAATAGTGTGCCCCCCCCGCCCCCGCCAATTCCTAGGTCGAAGAGGGCTTCCTGGGGACAGTGGATCTGTAGGTGACTTTCAGGCTTAGCAAGGAAGAGGGGGTGGTGCGTGGCGGCGCCAGCTGGGGCAGAGGCTCCAGAGCGGGACCCGGACACCGAAGGGTTGGCTGCGTGCTGGTCCTTAAGAAAGGAGGTTCGCACAGGGCCTTGGGACTCAGCCCCAGAGCTGCGGGGGTGCAGGTACCTGCTGCCTCTGCACCTGGAAAAGGTGGAACCATAGCCTTCTAATGGGCTGGGTCTGTTCATAGAGTGAGAGGCGACTGGGATCGGAGAGGAGGCTGCTGGGCCTTCGGGGGGAACCCCCAGAGCTGGACCTGAGCTATTCTCACTCGGACCTGGGCAAACGAGCCACCAAGGACAGCTACACCCTGACGGAGGAGCTGGCCGAGTATGCTGAAATCCGGGTCAAGTGAGGGGGCTGGGGGCCGCCTGTGTGGCCACCCCTCCCTCAGGACCCTCACTGGCCCCTACTGGCTACGGGCTCCCTTGCTCCCCA
Organism: Canis lupus familiaris; assembly: GCF_011100685.1. Lineage (NCBI taxonomy): Eukaryota > Metazoa > Chordata > Mammalia > Carnivora > Canidae > Canis > Canis lupus. The sequence continues at coordinate 118,132,607 of NC_049222.1, read as the reverse complement.
GAGTGGTGGGGGCCAGGGCAGGAAAGGGAGGAGGCAGGTGACAGCGAGGTCCTGGGGGCCTGGCCTCCCCTCCTTCCCAGCCGCCCCCAGCCCTGCCAGCACCCACCCCACACTGTGGCTCCTCTCTAACCTCCTTTAACCTCATCTGTCTGGAGGGGAGCCCTGTCTGTCTGTCCATGTTATTTATTGCTACCCCTGCCTGGTCTCCTGCCCCCCACACCCGGCCCCAGGGCCTGTACAGAGGGACGTGAAATAAATGCCACAAAGCCAAACACCTGTCCAGATCCTGATGATTTCTGATCCGTCCTAGGGGAGCCTGCTGTCGCCCTCCCCACCCCCTGCAAGGTCCCGTGTGGGGACAAGGGCCCGGGTGTTCTAGCCCCGAGCCCAAGGCCACCCGCCCTGACGCCGCTCCCACTCTGAGCTGGCAGCTGTGGGCTGAGGCCTCTTCACGCACTGACATTCCCTCCTGTCCCCTGCAGCTCGGGGTGTTTCATGGGCCTGTGGGGGTTTGACTGCTGTCCCTCGCATTCAGGCCGTACTCCGCAGCTGCAGCCTTTCCAAGTGTATTTTTTTGGTTTCAGAAACACTAATTAGGCCTCAGCTGTGTATGGAGCCCCTTCAGGAATTCAGGCTGCCCTGGGAAGGGACCGTGTCATGAAGATAACACTGGGGCTCAGTGTAGGTGCCAGGGGATTTTCCTAGGGTCCCAGAGCTAGGAAACAGAGTGGCCAGGCCCTGGTCTCAGTTATTCTTTTTTCCATAACCCCCGCTGGCAATTTGAATTTTGCCAGACTCTCTGGGAGGAATGGTAGTAATAACTAAGAGTTGTCGAGCGCTTACTATGAGTGGTTCTACTCGATTTACGTGAACTAACCTCCACTTACCTTCTCTAACTAGTATGACAATGGCTCTCCAAGTTGGGTCCCTGCACCAGCAGCATCAGCATCACCTGGGAACTTGTTAGAAAGGCACATTCTCGGGGCACCTGGGTGGGTCAGTCAGTTAAGCATCTACCTTCGGCTTAGGTCATGATCTCGGGGTCCTGGGATCGAGCCCTGCGTTGGGTTCCCTGCTCAATGAGGAGTCTGCTTCTCCCTCTACCTCTGCCCTTCCCTGCCCCATTCCTGTACTCTCTCTCTCCCTCTATCAAATAAATAAAAATCTTAAAAAAAGGGGGGGGGGATCCCTGGGTGGCTCAGCAGTTTGGCGCCTGCCTTTGGCCCAGGGCGTGATCCTGGAGACCCGGGATCGAGTCCCATGTCGGGCTCCTGGCATGGAGCCCGCTTCTCCCTCCTCCTGTGTCTCTGCCTCTCTCTCAATCTCTGTGTCTATCATGAATAAATAAATAAATAAATCTTTAAAAAAAAAAAAGGAAGCAAGGCACATTCTCAAGGCCGCATGCCAGACTACAGAACTAAAAACTCGGGTGGGGCCCAGCAGTCTGTTTTGATGACTCCTCCAGGTGATTCTGGCGCATTGACGTTTGTGAACCTAGAAGTGCTGAGACACAGAGGTCAAGTCACTTCCTTGAGGTCCCCCCCGCTGGTAACTGTGCAGCCCCGACTTGCACCCAGGGCCCAGAGCTCTCACTACTGTGCGCTCCGTCATCTTGGTGAGAAGCAACAGGGGCTCAAGGGCCAAATGGGGTTAAGAGAGCACTGAGAATAGAGCTGCCATTTGGGTGTGGCTCCTGAACAGGGCTGTTCTCCCCTAGTTTTTGATGAAGGCAGAGGATACCACAGAGACCACAGTCAAGACCAAGAGGCAGGACTAACCAAACCATGTTGAGAGAGAAGGTGATGAGGCCGGAATGGGAATGGGAAGTCCACGTGCAGGAGCAGGGCAGGGCTGTGGGTGGTAGTGGGGCTGAGGGTGGTAGTGGGGCTGTGAGCGGCGGGGAGGGGACTGACACCCGATGCCTGCCCGAGCCCCTTCCTCGTGGGGCTCTCTCAGTCTTGTAGAGAAGAGGACATTGACCAAATGACCTCATGCATAATGCCTGACTTGCTGACAGCTGCCCAAGGGACCCTTGTCACCTGTGGCACCTGCTCCTGAGAGACGTGCAAGGGGGGCTTTTAGAGCACAGAATGGAAGTGTGTGTTGGGATCTCAGGAGCCCAGGGAGGTGTCCCAATGACAGGAAAGTCCCACAAGGACACTGTATGTGAAGGCCCCAAGTGGGAAGATGTTTGGCAAAATCCCAGGGGCTGAAAATAAGGCCGGAGAGTGGTCAGGGACGGGGCAGAGAACGGCAGCGGCTTCACAGCAGCTCCAGGGGCCATCCCCACCGGATCTCCTGCACACGAGCATGGACCCCGCCCTGACACACCTGTGCTCTGACAACAGACCCTGGCTCCAGCAGGTCTGGCCTGGGAGGAATGCCCCGAAGGACTTCGCCCTGAGGAGCAGAGCACTGTCAATAATGAGGGACTGAGTAACCCTGTGCTGTCCAGAGGGCTACCCAAGCACCATGCTGATGAGCCAGGGGATCCCAGGAGGAATGGACAGCAACTTTTGTGTTAATATGTATTAACATATTAGCATGATCAGAACAAAGAGAAGCCGGCATACCAAACGGGTGATTTATTTTTTTTAAATACAAGCTTAGGAGGAAGCTAAGTTAAAAACAAAAATCAATCAAGTGAATGATTTAAAGAGATGTAGGAAATAAAGGTTTACAGGATGAAAGTCTCGAAGGTCATAGGCAAACCTCTAAAGTTTAGGAAGAATGAAGTGATCTGATGCAAAGGCCATCTCGTAGGAGGGACTCACAGTCAGTGACGACACACAAGGAGGACCAAAATTCAGGATATCATGCTCCACCCCTCGTCCTGGACTCTCCCAGAATTCATCTGTTCCATCGACACATGTTTACTGAGCACCTACTATGTGACATGCCTATGCTGGGCTCTAGGGGTATCATAGTGACCGAGAAGAAACACTCTCCGACCTCGTGGAGCTGACATTCTGTGGAACGGATGGATGGCAATCAGATAAACAAGTGTTGGTCAGATAGTGAGCATGCTAAGAAGGAAATTAAGCAGGGCAGGATGGAATGTGCAGGGCCAGGCTGCTGTTCTAGAAAGAGGTCATTTGAGTAGAGAGAGGAAGGAAGCAAGAGAGAGAATTCTGTCCATTTCTGGGGAATGGAGATCCAGGGAAAAGCGAAGATCAGGCACAAAGGCCCATGGTGGGAATGTACTTGTTATGTTCAGGAGCGAGAAGGAGACCAGCTTGCCTGGAGGGGGCTGGAGAGCCGGAGCAGCTGCCCAAGGGAGCCTCGTCACCGAAGGCCCTAGAGGCCACGGTTAGGACTCAGGCTTTCACTCGGGCAGATTGGGTTGTTGCTGGAGGATTATACACAGAGGAATGTTAAGGAGGGGCTGAGGTTTCTAAGACCCCGCTGACAGCTGTGCGGAAAATGAGCACAGCTGGTCAGCAGATGCAGGCAGAGGGCTCAGGAGGCCAAGTGAGAGGAAGTGGAGATGGCGAGAGGGGACAGGTCAGGACCTCTTTTGTAAGAAGAATTGGTGGAGCTTTGAGAAAGCTGGAGGGGAGGGAAACAGGAATCCAAGATAGCCACTTCCTCAGCTGTCGAAGACGGTGGAAGGAACGGGTTTGAGGAGAACACAAGTGTGTTCCATCTACACTGACCACGTCAACAGGAAAAAGTTGATGGCACCCCTCCCTTGGGAAATTACAAGCTGAGGAAGACTCAGAACCCATGGCACGGTGGCTCGGAGAGACGGGAACAGATGCATGAGATGACGGCTGGTTGGGCTAGAGTAGAGGTGAGCACGGACAGGCCACCCCATGTAGGAAGGAGGACACCTGGGCACCAGGCCAGGGTCATGGCAACGTGGGTCTCCTTTTCCCTCTTCTCCCGCCAACCTCCCGGGTCCCTCCTGGCTGAGACAAGCCAACCCTGGTGGCCCCCAATCCTGTCCTGTGGACAGTGCCTGTGCCAGGCGGCTCTGTTATCCTCATTGATGAAAAGTCTCCAGGCCAGAGAGGGCTACTCCAAAGCCTCCTCCCCTGGGCCAGGCTTGGGGACACTCAGCACTGCTCAGGAGTAGCCAAGTGTCTTTCTTCCCCACCCTCCTGGCTCTTGACTCTGGCCTGCTCCCAGGACAGGAGGAGACAGGCAGAAGGCCCACTCCCAGTCTGGTGTGTCTGGAATACCTTCCCCGGGGAATGGGAGGGAAACCATAGGGTCTCTCTGTCAAGCCCAGGGTAGGGCTGAGTAGCCAGAGGTGTGTGACTCAGTGTCATCATGGAGTCAAGCACAGCAAGTGACAATATCCCTAACAATAACAGCTCACTTTTGCAGAGCGCTCATTCCATGACAGCCATCGTGCAAAGTGCTTGCTGTGCTCGTGATTTCTCACAGGCCGCCCATGAGGTCGGTGCTGCCAATATCCAATATCATCAGCTCCCTCAGAAGGGAAACTCAGGAGCCGCCTGGGTGGCTCAGTCGGTTAACCATCTGCCTTCGGCTCAGATCATGATCCCAGGATCCTGAGCTGGAGCCCCACTTTGGGCTCTCTGCTCAGCAAGGATCCTGCTTCTCCCTCACCCTCTGTCTGCCACTCCCCCTGCTTGTGCTCTTTCTCCATCAAATAAATACATAAAATCTTTAAAAAGAAAAAAAAAAAGAAGGGAATCTGAGGGACGTCACCACTGACAATTGGTAGGACTAGGATTTGAATCAGGTCTGTTTGCCACATGCTTGTCGTCAGCTGCATATGCAGCTAAGTGCATCACACGTGTGGCTGCCCTAACCTTGTGAGGAAGGCCCTATCACTATCCTCACCTTATAGTCCTGGGGCACATGGTCAGGTGGGGGGTGATAGCCAGGGCTCACAGTGGCACCTAGTTGCCTAGCTCCACTGCTTCCCTGGAGGGTTGGAGGGGGAGTCACCCAAAACGGTGGTCACCCACCATACCACCTGATGTCAATTACAGGAAGAACTGTCAGTTACAGGAAGACTCATCAACAGGAAAGAATCATCTGTTACAGAAAGTATTTAGAACACTTGATCACCCAAAATGGAGGCCATCTACCTCTTTGGAGGAAAAGATGGAAGGAAGAGTAAGGGCACCATGTCACGGAGTCGTGCTTCCACCCTGGCCTTCTCCATAGGCCTTGGCCACCAGACAGCAAGGCATGTCCATCAGCTTGCTGCCCAGTTTCCTCTTGTTACTGTGAGCAATGCCTGGAGTTATGCCAGCAGAGGCCACAGGTGCTCCTTCTAGGTGGCTATCAGGGATTTCAGTCCCCAGTGGGTCTCCTGTCAGAGACCTTCAGGACCCTTCCCACCAGCAATTGAGATTGCCGGGGATTATAACTTTTTATTTTGAAATACTTATAGAATCATGGGAAGTTGCAAAAATAGAACTTTTTATTTTGAAATAATTATAGGTTCACAGGAAATCGCATGGGTTGAATAGAGAGGTCCAGTTTGCCCATATCTTATGCAATTATGGTAGCGTATCAAAACGAGGAGTGTGGCATTAGTACAGTGTGTGTGTACAGTTCCGAGTCCTTTTATCACATGTCTAGATGTATGTGACGATGACTGCAATCACGATCCAGAATTATTCCCTTACCACAAGGCTCTCCCTTGTAGTCAAGCCCACTTCCCTTTGACCCTGGCAACCTGTAATCTGTTTTCCATCTCTATCATTTTGTCATTTCAGGAATGTTACATAAAAGAAATCATATGGTTTATGACGTTTTGAGGTTGACTCTTTTTCTTACTCGGCGGAATGCCCGTCAGAATCATCCGAGTTGTGTGTGTCACTATTGTGCTGTGCCATTGCCACTCCATGGTATGGATGGAACACAGTTTAACGGTTCACCTCCTAAGGGACGTGCTGGTTCTTGCCAGTTTTTGGCTATTACAAATAAAGCTGCTGTGAGCAATTGTGTAAAGGTTTTTGTGTTGACATAAGTTTTCAGTGTGTGTGGGGGTGGATATACGCCCTGGAATGCAATTGCTGAGTTGTACGGTAGGTGTATTTTGTTCGTTTTTAGAGAAACTCACAAACTATGTTCCAGAGTGGCTGTAACCATTTTACGTTCCTGCCAGCAATGTATGACTGATCCAGTTTCACTCTATCATCACAAGCATGTTGTCTTGTCATTAGCTTTTATTTTGGCTGTTCTGATAGCTATGTAGTGATATCTTATCATAGTCTCGATTTGCATTTCACTGCTGGCTAGTGATGTTGAACATCTCTTTGGGTGTTTATTAGCCATCTGTGTATCCCCTTCTATAAAATGTCTCTTCATGACTTTTGCCCATTTTCTAATTGCCCATACAATCCAGTTACTTAAAGTGCACAGTCCAGTGGTTTTATGTATATTCAGAGTTGTGCAGCCATCCCCACAACCAATTTTAAAATGTTTTATTTTAAGTAAACTCCACACCACATGTGGAGCTCAAACTCATAACTTGAAGATCAAGAGTCTCATGTTCTACTGACTGAGGCACCCAGGCACCCCAACCACAATCAATTTTAGAACATTTCATCACCCCCAAAATAAACCCATACTCATTAGCAGTCACCTGCCATTTCCTCCCAGTACCCCCACCCTAGCTTTAGGCAACCATTAAATCTACTTTGTATCTCTATAGATTTTCCTTTTCTAGACATTTCATATAAATGGAATGATATAATATGTGGTCTGTTGTGATCAGCTTCTTTCACTTAATGTTTCCACGTTCACTCGTGTGGCAGCATCTATCAGTATTTTATTTCCTTTTATTGCTAAATATTTTATTGTGTGGATATACCATATTTTGTTTATCCATTCATCACTTGAAGGACACCTGGGCTGTTCCTACTTTTTGGCTTTTATGAATAATGTCACTGTGAACATTTGTGTTCAAATTTCTGGGTGGATATGTTTTTTCTCTCGGGTGTGTATACCTAGGAGTGGAGTGAAGAGTTACATGGTAATTATACATTTAGCCTTCTGAGGAATTGTTTTGAGGTTGCTTTCCAAAGTGGCTGGACAATTTTACATTCCTACCAGCAACATATAAAAGATTCAGTTACTGCACATCCTTTCTGGCATTTGATATTGCCACTATTTTTTTTCTATTTTTTTTATTTTAGCTGTCTAATAATAATAGGTGTGTGGTAGTATTACCTCATTGTGCTCTTAATTTGCATTTCTTTAAGGCTATGATTGTTGAACATCTTTTTATTATTTTATTTTATTTTATTATTATTAGTGTCAGGGGTACAATTCAGTGATTTATCAGTTGCATGCAACACCCATCGTGAACATCTTTTTATATGATTATTTGCTATCCATATATATCATCTTCAGTGAAATATCTCATGTCTTTTGCCCACTGTGAAAATTAATGAAGGGGACCCTCACGAAAATGGAGCAGGGAGGCTAGAAGGGGAGGCTAAAAGGGGGAGCCACACCAATTCAATGTCAATTACAGAAAGAATGGTTAACTACAGACCCCAAAAGAAGAATTCTCAACAGGAAAGAATCCTCAATTGCAGACCCCAACAGGAGAAAAAAATGCACATTGCATCTCCTACAAGAAATTAACTATCCCTGGAACTCAGCCAATGAGAAACTGTTATCACCCTGGACTTGTGCTTTTCTCTAGTGGACTTTTATTCCAAACAACCTCTTTTTTTAAATTTTTTTTTAAATTTTTATTTATTTATGATAGTCACACAGAGAGAAAGAGAGAGAGGCAGAGACACAGGCAGAGGGAGAAGCAGGCTCCATGCACCAGGAGCCCGATGTGGGATTCGATCCCGGGTCTCCAGGATCGCGCCCTGGGCCAAAGGCAGGCGCCAAACCGCTGCACCACCCAGGGATCCCCAAACAACCTCTTTTAACTTGTTCCTTGTCCATAAAATAATGTTCCTCTCCTTTGTTGGGCCTGCCTGTGGTTTTACCATAGCTTGCTTGTCCCACATTGCAATTTTCTGTTATTCTCAAATAAACTAATTTTTGCTGGTAAAATAACTTACTGTCTTATTTTTAGGATTAATGCTGTCTTCTAATTTGAGTTTTTCTTAATGTTGAGTTTTGAGAGTTCTTCATATATATGCATTCTAGATATGCAAATATTCTCTTCCAGTCTGTAGTTAGCCTTTTTCTTGTCTTAACAAGGGCTTTCACAGAGAAAAACAAAACAAAGCAAAATCCCCAAAACCCTCAAAAACCCCCACAAATTTTTAATTTTGATGAGATTCAATTTATAGATTTTTAGGGGTAATGCTTTTGGTCTCAGGTCCGAGAATGCTTCATCAGGCCCTACATCCCAAAGATTTTCTCCCATATTACCTTCTAAAAGTTTTATAGTTTAATGCTTTGCATGCAATCTATGATCCACTTTGAGTTCATTTTTGTAAAAAGGGTGAGGTTTGGGTTGAGGCTCATGTTTTGCTTATGGATATAGCCAATTATTCCACCACCATTTGTTGAAAAGACTTATGTTTATTCCATTGGATTGCTTTTGCTTCTTTATAAAAAATTAGTTGGCCACACTTATTTAGGGTCATTTCTGGGTTCTTTAGTTCATTCAATGGATCTGTGTGTTATTCCCCCCCCCCAATACCACAGTTTGGATTACTGTATGTTACTTTATAATAAGCTTCGAAATCAGGGTAGGCTGACTACCCCTTTATTCTTCTTCAGAAATGTTCTATCTAAGGACACCAGGGTGACTCAGTTGGTTGAGTGACCGTCTCAATTTCAGCTGAAGTCATGATATCAAGGTCCTGGAATTGAGCCCCCATCAGGCTCTGTGCTCAGCAGGGACTCTGCTTGAGGATTCTCACCCTCTCCCTCTGTCCCACCCTCTGCTCATACATGCACTTTCTCTAAAATAAATAAATAAATCTTAAAAAGGAAAAGAAATATTCTATTGTAGTTCTCTCCCATATAAACTTCAGAATAATCTTGTCTATAGCTACACAAATTTTTGCTGGGATTTTGAAAGTAGTTACATTAAATCTGCTTATCAACTTGGGGATAATTGACATCTTTATCGTGTTTAGTCTTCCAATTTGTGAATATGGTATTTACTTAGGTCTCCTTTTATTTTTTCAGCAGGGTTTTGCCATTTTACAAGTATACAAGTATACTTTTACAGTATACAAGTCTTATATATGTTTTTAGATTACATCTAATTATTTCTTTTTAAAAAGCCATTATAAATGGAATTGTATTTTACATTTCAATTTCCATATGTTCATTGTCAGTATTTTAAAAAGTGACTAATTTTTGTGTGGATCTCATATTCTGCAATCTTGCTGAACTTCTAGTACTACATTGAGTAGAGTGGTGATAGTGGGCATCCTTGCCTTGTTCCCAATCTTGGGGGAAAGTACTGAATACTTAATTTATTTATTGAAAGCACCGCATACTTTTTTTTAGCTTTGGGTTTTTTAGGTGAGTTATAGATCGTCAAGTTGAGAAATTTCCTCTCTATTCCCAGTTTTCAGAGAGTTTTTGTCATGAATGTGTGTTGAATTTTGCAAATACTTTTTTCTGCAACAATTTATATGATCGTGATTTTTCTTCTTTAATGTATTAATATGATTACATCATTTGATTTTCAAATATTGAACCAGCCTTGCATCTCTGGAATAATATCCACTTGGTCATTGTGTGTAATTCTTCCTATATATTTCTGAATTCTATCTGCTAATATTTTGGTAAAAGTTTTTTGCTCCTGTATGCATGAGGAGTGTTGGTCTGTAGTGTTCCTTTATACTGTTTTGTCTTGTTTGTTTCAGGGTAATCCTGGCTTCAGAGAATGGGTTGAGAAGTGTTCCTCTGACTGTTTTCTGGAAGAGATTATGTAGAATTTCTGTTACTTCTTTAAACATTGTCTTGGATGCTTCAGTAAAGCCATATGTGCCTGGAGAGTTCTTTTTCATATTTTAAATTATCTCAGTGGTTATAGTGTTGTTCAAGTTTCGTGAGCTGAGTAGTTTGTACTTTTTGAAGAATTGATCCATTTAATCTAAGTTTTGAAATCTATGCACATAGAGTTGTTCATAGTATTCCCTTAATACCTTTTTTATGTCTACAGGTCCTGTAGTGATATACCATTTAATTCTTGATGTTAGCAATTTGTCTTCTCTTTTTGTTAGCCTTGCTAGAGATTTGTCAGTTTTATTGGTATCTTCGTGGAGCCTGATGTGGGACTTGATATCATGACCCTGAGATCATGACCTGAGCTGAAATCAAGAGTCAGCTGTTTAACAAACCCAGGTGCCCCTGAAGCTTTTCTTCTTTTATTTTATATTTTTTAAAAAAGCTTTTATTTTTATTTACTTATGAGAGACACACACACACAGAGGCAGAGACATAGGCACAGGGAGAAGCAGGCTCCATGCAGGAAGCCTGGTGTGGGACTCAATCCCAGGACCCCGGGACTACACCCTGTGTCAAAGGCAGACGTTCAACCACTGAGCCACCCAGGTGTCCCTATTTTCTATTCTTAAAAAGATTTTATTTATTTATTTATTTATTTGAGAGAGAGAGAGAGAGAGAGAGATAGTAAGATAAAGCACACGTGGGGAGGAGAGGGAAAAGCAGGCTCTCCACTGAGCTGGTAGCCTAATACAGGGCTTGATCCCAGGACCCCAGGATCATGCATGACCTGAGTCGAAGGCAGACGCTGAACTGACTAAGCCACCCAGGTGCCCTGCTTTTCTTCTTTTAATGTAAGCATTCAATGCTATACATTTCCCTCCCATACTTAGCTGTGTCTCACAACATTTGATAAGTTCTATTTTCATTTTCTTTCAGTTCAATTTTTTAAAAAAATTTCCCTTGAGATGCCCTCTTTGACCCATAGATTATTTAGAAGTGTGATGTTTAGTTTCCAAGTCTTTGGAGATTTTCCTATTACTGACTTCTAGTTTGATTCCATTGTGATTAGAAAATATACTTTACATGATTTCAATTATGTCAACAATTTTAAGTCTTGTTTTTTAGCCCTAAACTTAGTTTATCTTGGTACATTTTCCATGGGTTCTTGAAAAGAATGTGTATTATGCTGTTTTGGGGTCAATTAGATCCTGTTGGTTGATGCTGTTGTTGAGTTCTTCTATGTCCTTGCTGATTTTCTGTCTAGTTGCTCTATCATTTGTTGAGGGAGGGGTGCTGAAGTTTTCAACTAGAACTGTGAATTTTTCTACTTCTCCTTTCATTTCTGTTGGGGTTTGCTTCATATATTTTGCAGCTCTGTTGTTTGATACACATATCAAAATGTCTTCTTGGTGGCTTGACCCCTTCCTTAAAATACAATATCCCTCCCTAGCTTTGGTCATTTCCTTTGTTCTGAAGTCTACTTTACCTATTTACTTATATTGAGATATAATTGACATATAACATAAACGTACCACATGATTCAAAATTTTATATATTGTCAAGTGATTACCACAATAAGTCTAGTTAACATCCATCACCACACAATTATAATTTTTTTCTTGTGATGAGAACTTTTAAGATATATCCTCTTAGAAACTTTCAAATATAACAATATTATTAACCATAGTCACCATGCTGTATATTATATCCCCAAGACTTATTTTAAAACTAGAAGCCTGTACCTTTGGCCACCTTCACCCTTTTTGCCCACCTCTCCAACTCCTGTCTCTGGCAAACACCAATCTGTTCTTTGTATATATGAGTTCATTGTGTTTGTTTTTTAGATTCCACATACAAGTGAGGTCAGACAATGTTTGTTTTTCGGTTTGGTTTATTTCACTTAGCATAATGCCCTTAAGGTTCATCCATGTTGTCACAAATGGCAAGATGTCCTTCTTCCTTGTGGCTGAATAATAGTTCATTGTATGTGCACACCACATTTTCCTTACCCATTCAGCTACAGATGCATACTTAGGTTGCTTCCATGTCTTGGCTATTGTAAATAATCTGCAGTGAATTTGGAAGTGCCATATCTTTTTGCATTAGTGTCTTAATTTTCTTTGGATAAATACCCAGAAGTGAAATTCTTGGACCATTTTGTAGTTCTATTTTTAATATTTTGAGGAACTCCCATGGTTTTTGCATTAATGTTTTCATTTCTATCAGCTAAATACCCAGAAGGAGAATTGCTCAAACACATATTTTTAATTTTTTGGAAGAACTCTACTTTCTTTTGATTAATGTTAGTATAGTATATCCTTTTACATTATTTTTCAACTTAACTTGATTATATTTGAAGTTATTTTCTTATGGACAGCATACAGTTAGGTCATGTTTTTTATTCACTCTGTCAATCTCTTTTTTCATTTGTGTATTTACACCACTTACATTTAATGTAATACTTACATGGTAAGGCTTAATTAAGCCTGTCAGTTTGCTTTTGATTTCTCTCTGTTCTCTCCGTTTTTTTTTTTCCTACCTGTGGGTCTCTTGAACAATTTTAAAATTCCATTTTCATTTATCTAGAGTTTTTGAGTAAATAACTTTACATAGCTTTTTAGTGATTGGTCTAAGTATTACATTATATAGAACTTACCAAAGTTTACTGGTTTCAACATTTTACAAGTTCAAGTGAAGTATAGAAATCTCACCAACCTTCACATCTCTTTACCCTCTCCCATTTATAATTGTCATAAATATTTCTTCTACCTACATTAAGAACAGCATTACACAGTGTTAGTTTTTACTTTGATTGCCAAACATAATTTAGAAAACTCAAGAAGAGAAGGAAAGTCTATTGTATTTACCCATAGGTTTGCTCTTCCTTTTTGATTTTCCAAGATTTCTTTCTTTTTTTAAAAAATCATTTTCTTTCTGTTTAGAGAATTCCCTTTAGCTGTTCTTTTCAGGTCTCTGTTGGTTAAAAATTGTTAGTTTTCCTTTATCTGAAGATGTCTTGATTTCCTCTTCATTCCTGAGGGATATTTTCAGTAAATATAGGTTTCCAAGTTGATAGTTCTTTTCCTTTAGTATCTGAGAAATGTTGTTTCAGTTCCTTATGGCCTCCATGGTTTTTGGTATGAAGGCTACTGTCATTTAAATGGGTTTCTCCCTATAGGTAATGGGTCATTTCTCTGTGATTGCTTTCAAGATTTTTGCTTTGTCTTTAATTTTTAGAAGTTTGACTATTATGTGTTTTGTCATGGATTTTTTTGGATTTATCTTGTTTGGGATTCACTCAGCTTCTTGAATCTGTAGATACATGGTTTTTGTTTTGTCAAATTAAGGACATTTTTCAATCATTATTTCTTAAAATATTTTCTCAGCCTCACCCTGCCTCTCCTCTCCTTCTGAGACTCCAATGACATAAATGTTAGATCTTTTGTTATACTAGCCAAGCATACCCCTGGGGCTCTGTTAATTTTTGTTTGTTTGTTTATTTTCTTTCTGCTATTCAAACTGGGTAATTTATATTGTTCTATGTTCCATTTCAGTGATTGTTATTTCTATAATCCCCATTCTGCTGTTGAGCCCATTCATTAAGCTTTTTATTTCAGTCATTGTATTTTTTTAGTTCTAAAATTTTCTTCTTTATATCTTCTTTCTTTGCTGACACTGTCTATTTTTTCATTTGTTTCAAGCATGTTTGTAATTGCTCACTGAAAAATTTTTATAATGGCTGCTTTAAAATCTTTGTCTGATAATTCCAACATCTGTGTCATCTTGGTGTTTGTGTCTGATTATCTTTTCACATTCAGCTTGAGAACTTCCTGGTTCTTAGTATGCCAAATGATTTACAATTGAAACTTGGACAGTTTGGGTATTATTTATGGGATTGGATCTTATTTAAATCTGTGTTTTAGCAAGTCTCCCCTGCCACCGCTTCAGTAAAATAATGGGGGCACTGCCTCATTACTGCTAAATAGGAGTAGAAGTTCAGGTTCTCCACTCAGCCTCTCTTGACACCTGGTGTGTGTGTGTGTGTGTGTGTGTGTGTGTGTGTGAGTGAAGTTTTCTTATTACTGCTGGGCAGGAGTAGATCAGGTTCCCCAGTATGCATCTACTAATATCACCCTAGCTGGGAGTGGGAGGGGTACTTCATTACTACTCTCCACATGGTTTCCATACAGATTCCACTAGTAGGTGGGCTTATGACCGCTGAGTGACAGTGAAAGTCCTGACTCTCCCCTAGATCTCCTCTTACATCACTCCAGTGAGGAGAATGATCACCATGGGTGGGGGTGAATGTTCAGGCTCCCCATGTGGTCTCCAATGACACTGTGAGGAGGAATAGCCCAGTGGGGATGGAGGGCCCAGCTCCACACTCAGCCTGGCACCACTCAGATGTGGTATGGGGCAGTGGCCTGGGTTCTTCATTATGGCCTAGCAAAGGTGGAAGTCTAGGGCCCCACTCAGCCTTTGCTGTCAGGGGTGGGAGTGAAGCAGCAGATTTTTCTGATAGTTAGCTGGAGTAGAACAGTTATTGCCTGAAAGATGTCTGTCTTTCTGGGTTGCCCCTTTCTCAGTTTTTGGCCAGAGGAGCAGAGTTTTGCTGAGCATTCTTTTATCTGTGTCCACTGGCATTTCCAGTTGCTTGCTTCTTCAGTATCCAATCTGGGGTATATAAAGTAAAGAGAAAACCCAGGGAATTCGCCATCATATCATTCCTCAGGTCCCAAGGTCCCTAACCAGTGTGTTCCTCTCTCAATCTTTCGGTGTCTTCTTGTGCTTGTTTTATAACATCCAGGGTTTTTAGTTGTTCTCAGCAAAAGAAATAGGGAAGAATACGTCTTTCCAGAACATTACTGTTTTTGAATGAGCTGTGCTTCCCCTTCTCCGTTTCCTTCTCAATGGCTGGCCATCAGTAGAGTTTGGTGATGCCAGATGCAGATTACTCAGAGACTTCCTTGATCATCTGTAGGATTTGAATGGCTTTGTCTGATGCCACTAGAAGGCTGACCAAGTGGTAAGGTTCCAGTCTCATGACTTGCCCAATTCAATGACACTTCATGTAAGTTCTTTTTGCTTCCTGATATCTATGTGTTCTTCCATAGAACCGTGGGAGCCACTGAAGCATCAGTGTGAGTAGGAATCAGACTCCTGACCATTCTTGCCTCTGAAGGGAAAGTATAAGAATGAGAATAACTGGATGGTATCACTAAACTACAAATACTTTCAGATTGCCTTGTGCCTTTTCCAGCAGACTGGCAGTTCTAATCTGTTTGTCTTGAAATTTTAGCATTTCCTGAGAGCTGGATAGAGGGGAAGTTGTGGAGGAACCAGCTCTAACTATCTGATATAGAAACTCCATATACTGAAACTAAAAACTGACCGTGGATGCCCAAATGTGCCCTCCAATCTGCCTTCGAGCCCACATTGCCCTCATTCCCTCCTTTCCCAACTCTCCACTTCGCCATGCCTCTTGGTTGCCCTGAGAGTCACAGAGGGGGTAGGGGGTGTGGCCAAGGAGAGTGAAAATCCTTCACTGTGCTTCCCCTTTCACTCTCAGATGCTGCCAGGGTCCCCGAAGAAGGAAGACACAAGAAAACAGGTAAAAACTATTTTTCTCTCTTTTGCATTCAGCAAGCCAGTATGGAGCAGCTGCTGTGTGCCAGGCACAATTCTTGGAGCTGGGAGCACAGCGGGAAGCCCTTCTCTCTCTTGCCTGTGTTATAACTGATTCTGAGCCCTGTCTTTGAGTATGCCCCCTGATGGGCTTGATGAGTCTTCTGAGAGTAAGATGGGTCACCAGATGCCCAGGAGGGAAGAATGGACCCAGGGAGGCTGGCTCTGAGATCTTGCAAGGCCCTCAACAGGCCTCTGATGAGCAGGCCACAGGCCTGGATAGCATGGTCTTGTCCTGAGTCTTTGTGCTTAATGCCTATTGTCCCCAGCCTCCACACCCTCTCCTGTCTCAGCAGCCTTCCAATTCCAGGTCTGTGGTCCCACTTCTTATGTCCCAAGACTGCCTGGAGCTGCTTGGGTTGAGCATGCAGCCCTGCTCTGAGCCCTGCTCTGCTCTGCTCTGCTCTGCTCATGTGCCCTTTCCTACTTGTCCAGGTGTCCTCAAGCCATTCCTCCATGAGGGTGGCTGGTGGTAGAGAGGGCACGATGGCCCAGCTACTGGAGGCTAGTCTTTGCCACAGAGAATGGAATCTAGCCCTTGCCGTAGCTCTTGTGGAAACCCAAGGGGACCCAAAGTGCATCCCTCAAAACACTGACCCTGTAACCCTGCCAAGTTGTTCACGGGAAATGTAAAATCGGTTCTGTGGTGAAAGAAGTGTGGGCAATGTACTGTACTCTAGGCCCCATGTGGGGACACGTGTCATGCTCACACAGCTGATTAAAGAGATCAAAAAGACCCACAGTAAAGAATCTACTTAAGACCCACAGTAAAGAATCTATTTACCTTTTTAACCCAGCTTTTCTCAAGTGGATGTGGCCTTGAAGACATTTTTCTGTGTAGCACTATTAGCACCCGCAGAGCTGGTGTCAGTTCTGCCTGGAGAGTCTGCCCCAGTTTGGAGCTCTCACCCCTACCCCGTGCTTGGTCCAGCCCAGCATACTACGCCTGGGGACAGACTCCTTCCTGCTCAGCAAGCTGGCTAGCTTTCCCCACCCAGGTACTAGACACCCAACAGCATTTGGCATGAGCCACGCAGCCTGAGGAGATAAACAGCCTGAGGGGGTGAGGGGCCTTTGATGCGTGGGAAATGTCGCTGGCCAGGTGGGAGGGGTGCAGGTCTGCATGAGACCGGAGACACACTCTGTCACACATCCTGCTAACCCCAGAGGGACCAGCACAGAGGGGCCCAGCCATGCAAATTGGGACTTAAATTTAACTCTATGTAAATGTAACTCTATGTAAAAGTCTAGTAAAGTGGCAGGTAAGCTCATTGATGTCTCAAAGAGAGACAGATGGGCAGCAGCTGTGAAGTAGAGGCCCTTGGACTGCCTCCAGCCCATAGACAGGTTTTGTTTGACCAGCACCACGTTTGTTTGTTTGGCTGGTTGGTTGGTTTCTGATTGCAGGACATTTCACATGAAAATCTGGCTTCTTATTTCTCTTAAAACAGTAGAAGATCAGGAAGTGTTGAGCTCATGTCCCCAGTTGGCAACAATTGGCGGGTACTGAGAGAGTCACTGCCTTTACTGAAAGCATGACCCCACCTGGCTGATTTATGTTTTCTCCTAGCGTCCCCCGTCCCCCAGCTTATCTGAGTGGGATTCTTGGACCACATTCTCCTAAGTCCTCCCAGAGCCCTCTAAATGCTGTCCTGTAATCACACTTAATAATTAGTTTTAGAGTAATTCTGTTCTTGATCTTTAAAATCAGATTTTTGGCCATGGCTCTCCCCTACATAAAATCCTTCACTAGTTGTCTCAAGGTGAGCTTCAAGTTACCCCAAGGCCTGGGATTCAAGGCACCCAGTAGTCTGGTGCCACTCAAAGCCTGAGAGCTGGGCAGGAAGTTTGTAAAATTATGGATGGATGAATGGACGGACGGATAGGTGGATGGATGGATGGATAGAAGGAAGGAAGGAAGGAAGGCAGGCAGGCAGGTGGGCTAGGAAGAGAGACAGGCTAGCTGAACAGAGTTCTTAGGCAGACAGAGTAGACATGGCATATCCACAAAAGGCCCCACGGACTTCCAGAATTCACATCCTGCAATACAACCAGATGTGGTCCTCCTATAATCAGGGAAGAGGGATTGGGGCTTGGTGGGTGAGCGAGAAAAGCCATCTGAAAAGAGTAAGCGACCAGATGGCTCAAAGACAAACTCTTCTCAGCCCAGGCTCCTGCCTAGACACAGCACCATGCATCTCCTCGGCCCCTTGCTCCTGCTCCTTGGTAAGAACTGTGGCCTAGGCTTGGGTTCTGGGATGTCTGTGGAAGCTGGAGGAGGAGGAGGAAAGCTCTGGAGCAAAGAGTGAGTGTTGGGGAGGGTGGGGACAGGCAGGGTATGTGTGTGTGTGTGTATACACTTCTCTGTGTACCTTCCTCTCTCCATCTTTGGAGGGGAGTCTTTATTCATTTGAAAGCTCTTTATGTCTCTCAATAAAGCTTTTTGATCACTGTGGTGGGTTCCAGAATACTTGGCCTTCTCTGACTCATCCTATTGGAGGTTTGATCACCCCCACACTCTCTACACCTGGGAAAAGGCCTGCGTCTGGATTCCCTGTTGCTACACGATTCCAGAGAGTGGTAGTAGGCTGGAAAAGCTGACCGTGTACAGCAACTATGAATATAATGACACCACCAAGGACTTCCAGGGGTCCATTCTCTATGAGACCAAAGAGTTTAGTAATAATCCTCCTCAGGAGATGAGGGTTCAGTTCCTGGGAAACGAAAGAGTCAACTGCACCCTCCGCATCAACCCTGTGTCTAAAGAGGACAATGGCTGGCTGGGAATCAGAGTGAATACGAAGACTGACAAATGGATGGAGAAAATAAACCTCAACGTCTCTAGTAAGACCTTGCGGGATGGGTTGTGGGCAAGGAGGGAGGTGGGAACCACTCAACTCTGGGGACAGGGGTGCAAGCCAGGCTGCCTGTAGAAGCCAGGCAGGAGGTGCCAGTAAGTGACTCAGGCAACACAAGACAGTGGCGGCTGTGGCAGGCTGTGGCAGGCTGCAGCCTCGGCACCTGTCTCTCCTCAAGCATCTCACCTGCCACTTAGCTCCCGCCCATTCTGGAATCTGGATCCGGGGTTGCCTGATTTTTCAAGAGAAGATGGAAATGTGGATTTTCAAGTGAAATCTCCTAATGCTTTAATGTTGATGGTTAATTCTAATAAGGCCTCCATGGCTAAATGAGACCCCTGTAGGAGATGAGTCGAGCATAGGCCTGGGACCTCTACCCCACAGCCTGTTTCTTCAGTGCAGGAGGAGGGGGGTCCTAAGCAGCCCTCCACCGCGATGATGGATGTAGCTTCAGACCTGCAGTTCTAGGGTGGCCCAGCCCTGGGGATTCCCTAAAGGAATGCCATGCTGGGTGTGTCCAGCATTGAGGCCGTTACAAAGGCAGGTTTGTCCTCCAGGAAGCCGAGAAAGGCATGGTGACCTAAACTGATAAAATTCCCTTGAGGTGAGGGAGCGAGCTTGCAAATGTTTAGGGAGCACACATCAGGGAAGGACACAAGGTAAGTATAAAATATAAATATAAAATACGATTCCTAAGGAGCATCAGCATTCATAAGACCTTCTAGAGAATGCTTCGGCTGAGCAAAGGTGACCCAAAGCAGAGAAAGGCAGGCCCAGAGAGAGGTGGAAGGGACTGGCTGGGGGGAGGGGGGCTCCTGAGGGGTTAATTGGGGTGGGGCATCTAACGCCAGGTGTGGGAGGCTGGCATTTGCTCCCCCCAAGGTCTCCCAGGCCTCCAGCACGGCCCCTCCTCTTTCGCAGAGACGCCGCTTCCACCTCACATCCAGCTCCCTCCAGAAATCCAGGAGTCCCAGGAAGTCACTCTGACCTGCCTGCTGAATTTCTCCTGCCCTGGGTTCCCGATCCAACTGAAGTGGTCCCTGCAGGAGCCTGCCGTCACCCTGACCTCCCTGAGCACCAAGACCGTCTCCACCCAGAGCAAGCTCACCTTCCGGCCGCAGTGGACGCACCACGGCAAGAACCTGACCTGCCAGCTCTGGGATCACAAAGCGGAGCGGGTGCTCTCTGAGGACACGGTGTGCCTGGATGTGAAGCGTGAGTGTCCCCGGTGCCCCACCCCGGGGAAGGACGTGGGTCTTGTCTCTTTTCCCCAACCCCGCAGAGAGTGCAGAGGGTAGCGGGCACCTACACAGAAGGAAGCATGATCAGTGCGTGGATCCACGCAGCTGGGGTAGGTCCAGCCAGGGCTGCGTCCCTCCACCACCCCAGTGGTCAGCCCCAGGGTTTCAGGGAACAGATTCATCATAGCATCTGCTTTGGTCTAACAGAATAACATAATTCAATATCCTTGAGCCATGACGTGAGTTGGAGATCATGTGATTAAGTATTTTTGTTCCCCCAGAAGGGGAGGGTGTTGGGGTAAGAAATGTTTTCATGTCATTGTGCCTCACTCATTCATTCATTCATTCATTCATTCATTCAATAAATATTTACTATGAGCCTCCTAGGTGCCAGGCCTGTTCTTGCCCATGAGGAGCTAGCACTGCAGTGGGGAAGACAAACAATGAACAGATTAACAAAGAAATATGGAACTTAACTGGAGGCAGTGATAAGTGTAGCAGGAGGAAGTAAGGCCCGGCTTGGCCAGAGGGAGCGAGAGAGGGAGGTGAACTTGGGTGAAGGGAAACACGGAGGCAGGCAGGTGTTTGCCAGAAGATCCCAGGAAGAGGCTTTAGTCCTGGGACTAAGGCCTGGCGGTAGGAGCAAGGGGCCGGACAGAGCAAGGGGCCGGAGAGCCTCAGCCCTGCGTCCCAAGGGCCCAATGGTAGGAAAGATGAGCCACGGCCAGACCTCATAGGTGGCAGCAGGGTTTTGGATTTTATTCTGGGTGTGGAGTCCGCTGAATGGTTTCAATTAGGGGAGTGGCAAAGTCTGACGGAGTTAGGAAGACAGCTGGCTGCTGGTGGAGACCAGAACTTCTGGGAACGAGTTGGAGGAGTGATGCTCAGAGCAGAGAGACACGTTAAGAGTCTGAGACAGTCACCTGGGCCCTTGGGCCAGCCCACCCCCGTGGACCAGGGGAGTGGCGAGTGGCTGCACACACTCGCATGCGAAGTGTAAGCCGCTGCTTTATGTGAATCGAAGCCCTGCAACTTCCCACCACGTCACACCCTCTGAGAATTCCCTACCCCCTCTCCCACTGCCTCTCTGCTCCTCTAGATGTCCCAAAGTTGAAGATTGAGGTCAGTCCCGGAGGAGCCAATGTAACAGAGGGAGAGTCTGTGATCATGACATGCCAAGTCATCAGCAGCAACCCAGAGTACCGGAGAATAACCTGGCTCAAGGATGGGAACACACTGCAGGAGCAGGAGACATTCACACTAACTCTGTCCCCTGTGACCAAGATGATGAGTGGAAAGTACCAGTGTGAGGCCTTCAATGATGTAGGCTCGGGACAGTCGGATGGAGTGGTCCTTCAAGTATACTGTGAGCCTCCTGGGAGCCGGAAGGGGGGCAGGCAGGGAGTCAGCAGGGGGTGGAAGCAAGGCCCTTGAGAGGTGAACAACAGAGGCCTCTGCTCACCTCCCTCCCCTGCCTCTGCACCTTTTTCCAGATGCTCCGGAACCTTCCAGGGTTGAGATCCTCTCCTCGCCAGCTAAGGAGAGAAATAGAGTAGAGATGACCTGTGTGTCACTGGCCAATCCTCCTCCAACAAATTACACCTGGTATCACAATGATAGAGAAGTGCCAGGAATTACAGGCAAGGACTTCCAGATCCCAGCGGTCCTCATCGGGCATGCTGGGAGTTACTCCTGCTTGGCACAAAACAGCCTTGGTCTTGGACAAGTTGGCCAGAAAGCTGAGTTAGACGTCCAATGTGAGTAGTCACAGGGCCTCTGGGTTCTTGAGGGTTAAGAAGGAAGGCAGATGGAGCGCAGGCCATTCCTGGGTCCTAGAGTGGATGGCATGCAGAGGCCGGGGTCTCCCAACACGTACGCTCCTTGGTGGATGCTTTGCTGCTGTTCCCAGTTGTATACTCAGCACCAGGACAGGGTCTGGCTCATTCGTGGCAGGTGCTCAGTAGATGTTTGTTGAATGAATGAACTGCCAGATGCCAGGGCTTTGTGAGGGACACGGAGGCTTGGTGCCACTAGGCAGTGGCTGAGTCCCAGAGGGGGCCTGACGTTTTGGAGGAGAACTGGAGTAAAGCGTCTCATCGCCTCTCCATCGGGGGTCAGACCTTGTTTAGCACAGGGAATCTTGTCAGGCAGCCAAGCCCAGGACAAAGAGAATCCATAAGTTTGATCCTTGGACCCTAATGTCAGGGTCCGAGCCAGATACTTTGATGGGGTTGCTCGAATCCTGAACGTGTCGACACTGGGTGCGCCATAGGCAGCAGCGGCAGCAATGCTTCTGGAGTGAGGATTTCATTTCGTTTCATTTCCTCCTTGCAATGATTCTAGCAGGTTAGGGACCCTTAGGACTCCATCTGACAGATAAGCAAACTGAGTCCCACGGCCCACAGTCACGCAACACTGAGTCACAGGGTCTGGCCATCTGGTCCAGAGCTGTGCTGTTCCCTCTCCACCCCCCCAACCCCCCAGTGAAGGCCTGCTCCGCAGCCCAGGCCCCTGCGGAGACCCCCAGGCAGGGCCCCTCGGCCTCGCACACACCCCGCGTTCTCTACTTGAGCTCTGCTCTGAATCACCACGTCATCTTGCCTCAAACCACAGCCAGGCCAAGTGGCCAGGTTTCCTGTCCTTACACAGATGCAAGAGGGAAGCGCAAGCCTTTCTTTGGTTAATTTAGGAACTGTGTGAAAATGGCGGGGGGGGGGGGGTGCCTAAGGGGTGGGGGAGGCGGCCCTGGAAGGCAGTCTGGACAGCAGCTGACTCTCCCTTGCCCATCTGTCTGCTTTCTTCCCAGATCCCCCCAAGGAGGTGACCGCAGTGATTCAGAACCCCACGCGGATTCGAGAAGGAGACAATGTGACCGTGTCCTGTAACTACAATTCCAGTAATCCCCGAGTTAGCCGATACGAATGGAATGTCCAAGGCTCCCGGAATAAAGTATTTTCTGAGGTGCTGGTAATTCAGAAAGTCTCCTGGGACGCCAGGCCAATCGCCTGTGCAGCCTGTAACCAGTGGTGTTCGTGGGCTCCCTCTGTCAACCTGGATGTCCAGCGTGAGTGACCGGGCGAGGGGATCCAAGAGGTAGCGCAGCTGGGAAATGGGCTCTAAGGTTAGGGCACTGGGGCTTGGGCCAGAACCTTCACAGAGAATTGAGGGCTGAGAGTCTGGCCTCAAGGCCAAGGGGAGAGGAAATCCTGGGGTTGGGGGTGGGGGAGAAAGAGGGAAAGGGACCCAAGAGGTCAGCCGGAGCCCCTTGCTTTCCAGATGCCCCCAAGGATGTCAGGGTCCAGCAGACCAGCCCCTCTTCTGAGATTCACTCCGGGCACCGAGTCCTCCTCGGATGTAACTTCTCAAGCAGCCGCCCCAGAGATGTCCGCTTCTTCTGGAAGAAAAATGGAATCTTCCTGAAGGAAGGAAGAGAACTGAGCTTTGACTCTATCTCTCCAGAAGATGCCGGCAATTATAACTGCCTGGTGAACAACTCCGTTGGACAGACCACGTCTGAGGCCAAGATGCTCCGAGTGCTGTGTGAGTGGCGGGTGCTGGAGACACGCGGGACGGCAGGTGACAGTGATCTGGGATCCTGATTTCTTCGCGTCTCTCTACAGATGCACCAAGGATGCTGCGCGTGGCCATTAGCCCGAAGGACGAAGTGATAGAGGGGAAGAAGGCAGTCCTGACCTGCGAGAGCGATGCCAACCCTCCCATCCTCCAGTACGCCTGGTTTGACTGGAATAACCAAAACCTCCGCCACTATGATCAGATGCTGAGATTGGATCCGGTGAAGGTCCAGCATTCCGGCGCCTATCGGTGCCAGGCGACCAACCGGCTGGGCACAGGCCAGTCGCCCCCCGGCACCCTCACTGTCTACTGTAAGGCCCCTTCCCTGTCCTTCTCTGCCCCTCCTTCTCCTTCCCTCCCCCGCTGCCCCTCCCTTGTCCTTGGGGCAGCCCAGCGGGTCACCCCCGCACGGCACCTGCTCCACACAGGCTAACCTGTCTTCCTCCTCGCAGTCTCTTCTGACCCCCTCTAGGGGGGTTGCTTCTCAGGCTGCCCCTGCCCTCCAGACATCCTGAGCTGCTACCGGGTCTCTCTTTGTCTCACCCTTGATAGGCTGCTTCTCTTTATCGTTTGAGATTTCAGTAGTTTTTTTTTTTTTTTTTTTTTTTAAGACAAGGTAAGATAAAACAGCATGAAAGGGTAAATAGTAGAGACACCTCTCCTTTCTTTCTCCCTGAGGACTCCCCTCCCTCCCTGAAGGTCTCCACTACTGGCAGCTGGTAGCCTCTCCTCACAGAGCTACTCTGCACACGCACAGTCGCATAAGTGGATCTATGTCTCTATACCCTTCATCTCGCAAATCGTGGGAGAGCTCGCATGTTGCCCTGGATGTTCTTTTCTTTCTTTTTTTTTTTTTCCATGTAACAATTCCACTCGGAGCTTGTTCTATATCCCTGCGTGTACGGGGCATCTGAAGAGTCTGAAAACAATAGGGAAGATATTTCATTGATTTATTGCCCTTTTCAGATTAAACTTGGAGCCTGACTTTAAATTTAGGAGATCATGGCCTGCAAAGCTTGGAGACCTGAGTGTGTTATTTGGAAATGCAACATGTTGTATAAAAACCTGTTCCAGGCGTCTCCCCTTTGTAGACACCCCTGGAGACCTGCCTCTTGCCCGCAGGGCTGCACGGCCGTTGTATTCCCATGCACGTCTACCCTGTGCCTTTCCCACAGCCCTGAGTGTCCCCAGCTCTGACCCCTCAGGGACAGCTGCAGAAGTCCCTACATGGAAATGCTGTGTCAAAGGCCAAGTGATTTTAAGTTCTGATAAGTCTGGTTAAGCTGCCTCTAAAGAAGTTGTAGGTTTTACTGCATATTGTGTGTGTTGGGAAGAATTAGCCCTTTCCTCCCAACGGGGCCTGGGGGGCGGGAAGCAGGGGCTGGCTTTTCCCTTTCCCTGTGTCCCCTCCCCTACGTGCATGTGGGAGGAGAAGTTGCATAGGCAAGGGCAGTGGCCACGCAGACAAGTGGAGGATGGATGCCTTCCCGGTGAACGAGCCAGCCGTGACCCCAGAGAGGCAGCGTTCCCAACTCACGGTCGCTCCTTCCCCCACCAGACAGCCCGGAGACCATCGGCAGGAGAGTGGCCGTGGGCGTGGGTTTCTGTCTGGCCACGCTCCTCCTGGCATTCTGGGGAGTCAAGCTGCAGCGCAGGTGAGCGCCCCCCGAGGCCCAGGTGAGCACCTCCTGAGGCCCAGGTCCTCGGCTCTCCCTGACTCCTTCCCTGGAAGGACCCTGGCTGGCCACCCCATAGCCCCCAGATGCCCACTGCACAGGGTCGTGGTCCCACTGCCCTGATCCTCACCGAGCTGGTCTTTATCTCCTAGCTGGAAGAGGATACGGAGCCAGCAGGGGCTCCAGGAAAATTCTAGTGGGCAGAGCTTCTTTGTGAGGAATAAAAAGGTAGGATATGGGAAAAGATGAAACAGAGAGCAGACAGAGATGCATCAAAGACGGGGTGCAAAGAACACTGTGGGGAGGTCTGGGGGTCAGAGGCCAGGGGTGGGGGACTCAGGTGGAGAAAGGAGCGGTGGGAACTGAGGCCTTGTCTCTCTCCCAGATTAGAAGGGTCCCAGTCTCCGAAGACCCCCACTCCCTGGGCTGCTACAACCCTGTGATGGAAGATGCCATCAGTTACGCCACCTTGCGATTTCCTGTTGGCGAGACCAACACACCAAGAACTAGGTACTGAGCGAGGGTCCCCGGGGGATGGTGACACTGGCAGCCAGGGAGGGCAGCGGGAGGAGCAGCTCGTGTCCCACTTACCCTCTTTATGGCACACCCATGAGCCAGGCTCTGCTCTGGGGTGCTCTCGGGGTCTAGGGGAGTTGGAAATAAGAGAGTTTGAGCGAAAGGCTGCATCTGCGGCCATCCATCTACATCTACCCTCCCTCAGAGATGCAGGGACCCTGGAGGCAGAGGGACCTTCTCCAAACAGGGACGACACCGTCACTTACTCTGTCTTGCAGAAGCGTCGAGTGGTAAGAGGACAGGGCTGTGGAAGGTGGGGGGGGGGTGGGGCTGGCCTCAGCTGTGAGTCCCAAAAGGGAAGGACTTGGTGGCCTTAGTGGTGGCAAAGGCTGGGGGGAAGGGGGTTGCCCAGGCACAGGTGCAGCCAGAGCCAGGGCTGCACCTCCCAGGCTGAGAAGCTGATTGCAGCCAGCGTGTGTGGACAAAGGGACCTGCTCGGGCTCTTGGACCCCCAAGAGGAGCCAGGGAGACAACAGGCAGGGGATGCAGACCAGGAGCCAACCTCACACAGGGCCTTTCTCAGGGCGACTATGAGAACGTGGTTCCAGAAAATGTAGAAGATGAGGGGATCCATTATTCGGAGCTGGTTCATCTTGGGGTTGGGGAGCGGCCTCTGGGCCAGGAAGCGGTGGAGTACGTGACCCTCAAGCACTGACAGGCCAACCCCATGGAAGCAGAGGCTCTGAGAGACTGCAAAGGCCAGGTGGGCGTCAAGCTCGCCCGGGGCCTGCTGCTCAGCTGCAAAGTCCCGCGGCCTCCCCGCCAACTTACATGCACACACAAACACACACACACGCACACACGCACACGCATGCATGCACACGCACACAATTACCGAAACCTCAGTCGGCGCACAGAACTTCCTCCGTGGCCCAGAGACAGGCCCCCTCTCAACACTGGTAACCCTGCCCCCCCCTCCTGAAGGCCTGCTCCCCGTCCACTCTCCTTCCCATCCAGGGAGTCATCTAAACACCTACCCTGCACTGCCCAAATCATCTCGCCCATCCCCAACCATCTGCCACCCCCTATCCCCTCTCAAACCCCGTCCCCAGAGGGCCGTGTCCCTGCTGGGATCAGCTTGTTACTGTATTTTTTTTCCTTTCCCTCTCCAACCTTCGAGCCCCTTACCCCTGCTCTGAAAGCCCCACTCATGAATCCTGTGCCTAATTTCTTCTGCCTCTGGGGCAAAGAGCAGGGAAAGAGGGGCTGTCCTGAGCTGGGGCTGGGCTCTCCTCCACGTGTCAGTGAGGCATTCCATTAGCTGCTGCGGCCCCCCACCCCTCCCCCAGGGGTCTGGGGGGCTGAGACACATGCCGATGTGGACAGACGTGTAACACACAGAGCTGCACAATAAAAATGGCTCAGATGCCACTTCAAAGAACCTGTGCACTGTTTCCAGCCCGTGGGGTCAGAGTGAGAATGGGGAGATTTGGGAGAAGGGAAATGAATGGAGGCAACCTCAGATCAGACTGGGGCGGGGGGGGGGGGTCCATTGTCTTATTGCAAAGAACACACTGGCCCTGCAGGCAGACGGGCAGGAGGCTGAGCCCTGACTCTTCCACTTCACTGGCTCAGGGACCCTGGGCAAGCTCACCAGCTTACTGAGCCTCATGTCTGTAAAATGGAGCTGCCACTACTCACGGTGCCGGTGGTTCAAGAGAGGAAGTGAGGGCCAATCGTACATATGCTGGAGTCACATTATAAGAAACCTGACACAACAGCCAAGAGTCTCTAAAAACCAGATTGCTATCTTCTTTGCCTCATAAGATGGACCTAAGAAGGGGAAGCCTCTCCGTCACTCCAAGCTGCTCTCAAAAGTCACCCTGCCAAGGTTGGTCATGACCCAAGTTGCCCACAGTTGCCCAAGAGCTTCTCGAAAGGCAACTTCCTTGAGAAACCTCACCGCTTTTCTCTTACCTACCGTCATTGCCACCAGTTCCCTGTCATGTTCTGCTAACTCTGACTTTCCAGCGAGGGCCCTTCCAGCTTCCCCTCCGCTTCTCAGGTCTGACCTTTCTCCACCTATTCTTAGAAGCAGAAACATGTGGTCCATGAATCCGCGAGAGGATGCGAATTCCTGGCCCGTGGTGGGTGCTCCCCAAGTTCCACCTTGCTTCCTTGCCCTCCCTTCCCATCTGCTCAGTTCCCGAATGCTCCCTGATAAGACAACGCTCTGGTCCTCCTGGAATTACGCCAGAGCGGGGCACAGATTTCCCCATCAATCCACTTTGTCCCTAGTGTGATTGAGCATTTCTGGAGGAAGGGGAGACTGCAAGAACTCCCTTTCAGGGAGAGAGTAGGGGTTTGGGGTTACTGTCTCAAGAATGAAGTCCAGTATCGCTCACACATTCAACTCTTTATTCAGCAAATATTTACCCAGCACGCGTCAATGCATCCAGCATAGAGCAGTCATTGGGATACAGAAAAGAAATGGCATACGCCTAATCTGGGGGATCTCTAGTCTTGGGTGCCCAAAAGGTTTTAGGGCAAGATCCCCTCAAAGGACCTGAAGACAGCCTTGACCCCAATGAGGTCTGGCACAGGCTCCCTGGCAACCAGCAGGTGCCCTGCCAGCCTGTCCGAGCCCAGCTGCTGACATAAACCTACTTCGTGACCAATTGCCCGAGAGATGTGGCTGTAATAGGCACCGCGGAGGTGTGCAGGGCAGGTGGTCAGACAACTCCAAAGCCAGGGACTCCTGAATCCAGGCAGTCCTCCACCCTGCCCCCCAGCTCACTGTCCTCCCAGGGCCCAGAAAACTGGCCATTCACTCAATTCCCGAGCCCCTACCATGATGCGACAAGGGATGGACAAAGCAGACAGAAACCTTCGGCCTCACTGACCAGCATCCTAGCAGAGGAGCCAGCAAATCTGATGTCACAGGCTCATAGTGCTAGGGATAAACACAGCCCAAGATAAAGACGGAGAGACAGGAGCAGGGCAGGGGCCCATCTGGAGAGGGTTCAAGGGAGGCCCTCTGAGGGGGTGACGCAGGGCACAGATCTGAACCCCAGATGGGTGGGGCCAAAGCAGAGATCTTGAAGGTCTAATGTCTCCCTTCACGCCTTGCTTTTCTCCTCTTCCAAACACTCGTTATAGGGGGTGAAATGGTCCTTCTGATTTTTCCTTTGGTTCTGTTGGTTCCCAAGGATAAAATACTAAACAACAGATGGCGAGTTCTTCTCTATCCCCAGGGAGGTGCTGGACCACATACGCAGGCCATGGGAGGGAAGCAACCAAGAATCAGTTTAGCAAATGAAGTAGGGAAGGGGGGATGGATTCAGTTATTTCTTTGGAGGCAATTGTTGGTGCCCCGAGAATCCCGTGCTGCCCCCACCTGAAGCCTGGGGGCCAAGGGGGGACGCTCCCAGGAAACCCCTAGCGAAGCTTGTCCTGGGTGCTTGGAATCCGGGAGGACCTGATGGCTGAAACACACCCCCCAAAACAGAGGAGTCTGAAGTCCAGAAAGCGTTTGTGTTGTCCGAGGCAGAGACAGAGAGACACAGGTATAGTCAGAGACAGAGAGACAAAACCCCCAGACAGACTGTGGCCATTTTAAATCTCACTTAGAAGGGGCACCTGGGTGGCTCAGTGGTGGAGCATCTGCCTGTGGCTCAGGGCGTGATCCCGGGGTCCTGGGAGCAGGGAGCCTGCTTCTCCCTCTGCCTATGTCTCTGTGTCCCTCTCTGTGTGTCTCATGAGTAAATAAATAAAATCTTAAAAAAAAAAAAAAAGATCTTCCTAGAAGGGCAAGGTGACCCCCATAGGGAGTAAGTGGGTGAATTCTCCGAGGCTGAGAAGAAAGCTAAGCAGTGCGCTGGAGTCTCACACCATCCATGCCTCGAACCATCCGCCCAGCATCGGTCCAAGTGTCCCAGAGGGACACAGTACGGGGACCACGGCTCGGCACTTCAGGGCCACCCAACGAGACCCGTCCCTCATCTGTCCTTTGCGCCACTCCTGCCGGCACCAGAAGGAAGGGTCAGAAACTACTGTCATCGAGCCAGAGGGGAAAGGACAGGGAACACCGGAGCCCTCTCCTCCCAAAATGTGCCCACCATCTGTGGGGGTCCGGGGAGGGCAGAGGAGACATCCCTGAAATGATTACTTCATTGTCCCACATTCCAGTCACCGAATTGCCGTGGGGTGGGCCACCAAAGTTTGTGGTGTCTGAGTGAGCCCGTAAGGCCGGGAGGAGAGAAGACAGCGCCCAGAGCAGGGCTGAACAGGCTGGGGTGGGGTGGGATCAAGCCGTAGCCTGGACGCCCCCCCCACCACCCTGCTCCTTTAAGGGACTAGCTACACACGCCTCACGCTACCCCTCATTGCTCCCCAGCCCCCGCCCTGTGTTTGCATCATCCGTTTGGACCCGTACCCCGGCTCCTGCGCTGAGATGCCCCATTAGCTGCTCACCCAGGCTGCTGCAGCCTCGGGCTAATGGCCCTGCCTCCCCGCCCTCCTCTACCTTCCGGCTCACTGCCCATCCTGGACGCCCTCCCTCAGCCCAGCGAGGGGGACTCCTGAGCCTCAGAGACATCTGGCAGCGCCAAGAGGTGAGTCCCTCTTCTTTTGGCTCCTCTCTCCTGCGATTATCCCCCAGGCCCCCCAGCATTACCTGCCCGGGGCGCCCCCTGAGGTTGGCTAAGGTCATTCCCGGTGGCCCTGATGTGGGGCCTGGCCTGCCTTTGGGCTCAACCCCGCGCCGCCCCCCTTCGCCTGCCCTTTACCCACCTTACCCCAATCCTGACATCCCCCCTCAGCTAGGAGTCGCCACCAGCCCCCCACCGGCTGCCATGCAGGTGCCCCCTGTCCCTGCCGGGGGCCTGACTCTGTCCTGACTTTCTGCCCCTTCTCTCCCCAGTCTCAGAAACCAGGCGGCCTTTCCTCGAACGGGACCTGCTCGCTTCCTTTGTGCTTTAAGCGAGGATACGAGGATACGGGGATACGAGGATACGAGGATACGGAGGACAGGAAGCAGAGGCCCGAGCTAGAGACCTCACTTGGCGCCCAGGC
This sequence comes from Canis lupus familiaris, assembly GCF_011100685.1. Classification (NCBI taxonomy): domain Eukaryota; kingdom Metazoa; phylum Chordata; class Mammalia; order Carnivora; family Canidae; genus Canis; species Canis lupus. The sequence goes on along the minus strand of NC_049222.1, from coordinate 118,102,112 downwards.
TCGCCTGCTCCCTGGGGGCCTCCCTCGTTGAGATAGTTGGTGTCGCGCTAGATGGCTTCTAGCGCTGGGGGCGGTCCGTGACCCCGGGAGCCCCTGCCCTGCCCCCCCACCCTGCCCGGGCCCATCCCAGGGTGGGGAGCGAGGGGAGCTCAGCCCTGGCCCCATGGACCTGCCCCCGCAGCTCTTCTTCGCCCTCTATGTGGCCGCCTTCGCGCTGGGCTTCCCGCTCAACATCCTGGCCATCGGGGGCGCCGTGTCCCACGCCCGGCTCCGCCTCACCCCCAGCCTCGTCTACGCCCTCCACCTGGGCTTCTCTGACCTCCTGCTGGCGGCCTCCCTGCCCCTGAAGGCGGTGGAGGCGCTGGCCCTGGGCGCCTGGCCTCTGCCCGCCCCGCTCTGCCCCGCCTTTGCCCTGGCCCACTTCGCGCCCCTCTACGCCGGCGGGGGCTTCCTGGCTGCCCTGAGCGTCGGCCGCTACCTGGGGGCCGCCTTCCCCTTGGGCTACCAAGCGGCCCGCAGGCCGCGCTACTCCTGGGCCGTGTGTGCGGCCATATGGGCCCTGGTCCTCTGTCACCTGGGGTTGGTCTTCGGGCTGGAGGCTCCGGGAGGCTGGGTGGACAACACCACCAGCTCCCTGGGCATCAACACGCCGGTCAACGGCTCTCCAGTCTGCCTGGAGGCCTGGGACCCTGCCTCAGCGGGCCCCGCTCGCCTCACCCTCTCTCTCCTGCTCTTCTTCCTGCCCCTGACCATCACGGCCTTCTGCTACGTGGGCTGCCTCCGGGCACTGGCCCGCTCAGGCCTGAGCCACAGACGGAAGCTAAGGGCAGCCTGGGTGGCCGGCGGGGCTCTGCTCACGCTGCTGTTCTGCTTAGGACCTTACAATGCCTCCAACGTGGCTGGCTTCCTGCGCCCCGACATAGGAGGCTGCTGGCGGAAACTGGGGCTCATCACGGGGGCTTGGAGCGTGGTGCTCAACCCACTGGTGACTGGCTACTTGGGAGGGGGCACCGGCCGGGTGACAAGTGTGGCAAGAACGAAAGGAGGGACATCTCAGAAGTAGTAGCCGCTGCTGGGGACAAGGGGCATGGAGCAGGAGGGCCTGGCTGCCTGGCCGGGCCCCTGCTGGGGACTCCTCCAGAGGAGCTGCAGCGCAGCCTTGCCTGGGAGCATCCCTGGAGCGGCTTGGAAAGGCCTGAGCCCGGCAGAAGGCCGCACCCCAGCTGCAGGGAAGACCGGAGGCCAGGAGCTAGGTCACAGAAGGAAGGTAAGCTTGCCTCTGGGCCCATCGGCGCAACTCCCCACCTGTGCCCGTCCCTCTTCTCCCCGTGCCCCCCTGCCAGTGCTACGGAGGTTTTCCTCCAACGTTGAGGAAAGGTTGCTCTGCCGATACCCTTTGGGAGATGCTACTCCCAACGTGTGGCCTAGGAAAGAACATCTTCATTTGCGAGTAAGAGGCAGGAGTCAAGATACTGACGCTGTTATACCACTTGGGACTCACAAGAGGGCAGCATTGGAATTGTGAACAGGAAGTTGGTAGGAAAAAGGATGCTCCAGCAGGGAGAGGGAAAATACTAGCAACACCAGAAATAGTCACCTAACCAAGAGTCTCTAAGGTGTGGTAGTCACCACATGCAGCGCTTTTCAAGTGTTGTCCCACTTCACGCAATGCTCTGATTTGGCCATGCTGCTGCTGTACGGATGGGCAGCTTGTTCACTGCACAAGCATGCCGGGCAGAGGGGCAAACATTTACTACATTTCAACCTGGGCTTTGCTCACCGAGCCATGTGCCCTGCAAGGGGCTGCTTCCGTCTAGAGGAAGGAGCATATTATTCTAATTGGAGCAAAGATACCACTTGTTCCTCAAGCAGTGCACCCCGGTGGAGGGTGTTCCTCCTGGAGGGGGCGTGGGGGGTGCATTTACCTAATTACACAGCACAGAGGCACTGCAAAAGTTAGCTACGGTCCCGGAGCCAAGTGTTATTACTGTCTTCATTTTGCAGGTTACGAAATGGGGGAAAGGAGGGAAAATGAGTGGGAATAAATAGAGAGAGACTCCTAACTCTGGGAAACGAACAAGGGGTAGTGGAAGGGGAGGCAGGAAGAGGGGATGGGGTGACTGGGTGACGGGCACTAAGGGGAGCACTTGACGGGATGAGCACTGGGTGTCATACTATATGTTGGCAAATCGAACTTCAATTAAAAAATATATATATATATAAAAGAAAGCAACTTTCCAGGCCTCTACAGCAAGGGAGGGGCGGATGCGGGATGCCATCCTTCAAGGCAGGACCCCGAAGGGTCAGGGGAGATTTGAAAACTTTGGGGTGTCGAGGTTCATGCCTGTCCCTGTGGTCCACTTTGCAAAGGTGAATGGTGGCACCTGGACCCCTCGAGAGAGCTGTAGAGGGAGTGGCCACGGAGGAGACAAACCTTGGGGCATCTGCTCTGATGAGGCGCGATGCAGGAAGCAGACTCGTTCCTCTAAAGACAGCCATGCCACGCACATAGAGGACACAAAAAGGCCTGGTGTGCATGGACGGGTTTATACCAGCTTCAATGTCTACAAGGGCAAGGAGTTTTATTTGCTGATACGTTCCCGGCACCTAGAGGGGAGCGTTGGCACCTTAGTAGGATCTCGGCAAATGTTTGCTGAATGAATGACTGTTCACAACAGCCTTCGGAAGGAAATTTTATTATCTGTTTTATAATTAGATGAAAACAGACCAGAGAAGTCACGAAACTGCCTGAAGCTCCATAGAATCGAGGAACAAGTTTATTCCTCGCACAGTGGTGACACCAGAGAATTTCAGCGTAAGCCAAACTCTAGCCCACGCGGCCTCACTGCCCCTCCCAGCAAGCCAGGGCCGCTCGCTCTCCCACTGCTCTGGAGCACCTGCTGCTGCCGGACCACTTCTTCCAGTTAATTGTGTCTGCTCCACTTAGGGGTGGAACTTAGTTCCTCCCGAGGGTCCCCGAAGCCCCACATGACCCGCCCCCAGCGCCCTCGTGACCCTTGCCCCTACGAAGCTCCTTCTACAGGTTCCCCAGGAGGTCACCCGTACGCACCTGCTAGTCTGTTCACCTGCAGGGCTTCCCCAGTGGTTCCCTGCCCCTGTGTCACCGAGTCTTTATTCCCCTCCTACCACTCAGTCCCCCGAGACCTCACTACCACCCAACCCGTGACAGCAAAAACTTTGCTGTGGTCTCCGTTTTTAACAATTTATTTGAGATAAAATTTATGTGTTCTACAATTCACCCATTTTAAGTGCACTAGTCCATGAGTTTTAGGAAGTTTGCTGAGGTGCGCGACTATCACTGTCATCCGGTTTAGGACATTTTCATCAGCCCGGTAAGGCCCCACCTGCTCATTCACGGTTAATCCCCCTAAGTTCCCAGGCAACTAGTAATCTACTTCCTGTATGCACAAATTTGCCTATTCTGGACATTTTGTATAAATGGAAACATACAGCACATGGTCTTTTATGTCTGGCTTGTTTCACTTGGCATGTTTTTGAGGTTCATCCGTGTCCTCGTACTCACAGGTATTTTATTCCATTTTATTGGCAAATAGTATTCCGTTCACCTGCTGGCTGTTATGAATAATGCTATTTTGCTTACGTGGATCCTATAGTGGAGCTGGGTCACGTGGTCAATTTATATTGTTTTAAGAAACTGCTTTCCAAGGTCACTCTACCATTTTATTATAGTCTTACCAGCAACGTACAAGAGGATTCTCGCCTGGTACCTCTACCTCTTGCTGACCACCTGGTATTGTCTAGTTTTTTTTTTGCCTAGGGCCATTCCAGAGGGTATAAAATGGTATCTCACTGTGCTCCATGAATATTTGAATGATAAATACTCTCTGACGCTGGACAGAACTTGGGTTTGAACCCTGGTGGTGATTCTTACCAAGCTGTATTGCCCGGAGTGAGTCACTTCCCTCCCACCCCGTGAGGCACAAGGACAGATTGGCGATGCCCTTGGAGGCAGAGTGTCTGCTACAGATTATGTGCCCCCTAAATCATCATTATCATCATCATTATTGCCATCACCCCGGAGACAAGCCCATACCAGTGACTCGGATGATGGCAGCTAACATCTGTTAAGTATTCATCACAACATGCCAGGTTCCGTTCCCGGCACTTGACAGGTATTAATGCTTTAATAACGACAACCCTATGACATTGGTACTGTGATTATCCCTGCTTTGCAGACGAGGAAGCAGAGATAGAGAGTTTACGTCACTTGCCCCCAAAACACAGAGTTAGTGACAGAGTCGGCAGTGCACCCAGGCCACGGGCTCCAGATCCCAGGCTCTCCATCACGGCGTCGTGCTTCCTGCCCTTACAAGGCAAATTGGATGACTGCCATTCCAGAGAAGCAGATAAAATTCAAGTGGAGGATCCGGGAGGGGAAGACGGCTTGGGGCTGGCTCGAGCATCCTCTCTGAGACAACCCATGAGCAAGGCACAGAGTTGTGGAATTTGCTCCTCATTTTGCATACTGGCGCGGTGCTGGTAATGGAGCTAAAGGCATCTTTTGTGTGATTGCTCAACGGGGAATGATGTCATGGGTCTTTATCAGTTCTTCCAGATAAAGAACTAACTATACTGTTCTGCAGGAGCCGGCAAGGTGCTGGGGGCAGAGCAGTTGGGTTCTCAAAGAAGCAGGTGAGCAAGGGACCAGGAGGCTTGGGAAGGGAGGGCCCTTTGGTGCTTGCTTTTCTGGAGAAGCGACAGGGGACAGGGCCTGACCAGGAAGACAGCCAGGCTGTCCCTGCTGGAGAAAGTATCAGGGAGCTTGAGGGGCTGGGGGGGAGGTTTCAGTGTTCTCTGCCAGTGGTTGAGATGCCGCTGGCACGAGACACCAAGGTCCGCACTCAGACTAACACCTCCATCTGTCTGTCTTTCTCCAGTGGCCATCACCATGGACACAAGCCCGGACTTGTCCTTCTTCCCCGGCAATCACTGGCTCTACTTCTCTGTGTACCTCTTCACCTTCCTCGTGGGCCTCCCTCTCAACCTGGTGGCCCTGGTGATCTTCCTGGGCAAGCTGCGGCGGCGCCCGGTGGCTGTGGACGTGCTCTTGCTCAACCTGACCATCTCCGACCTGCTCCTGCTGCTCTTCCTGCCATTCCGCATGGTGGAGGCAGCCAGCGGCATGCGCTGGCCCCTGCCCTTCATCTTCTGCCCCTTCTCCGGATTCCTCTTCTTCACCACCATCTATCTTACTTCCCTCTTCCTGGCAGCTGTGAGCGTCGAGCGCTTCCTGAGCGTGGCCTACCCCCTATGGTACAAGGCCCGGCCAAGGCCTAGACAGGCCGGCCTGGTCAGTGGGGCCTGCTGGCTCGTGGCCGGCGCGCACTGCAGCGTGGTCTACATCACCGAATTCTCAAGGAACTCCTCCTACAGCCACACCAACAATGACACCTGCTACTTGGAATTCCAGGAGAACCAGCTGGCTATTCTCCTGCCCGTCAGGCTGGAGATGGCTGTGGTCCTTTTCGGGGTGTCCCCTGCTCATCACCAGCTACTGCTACGGCCACCTGGTATGGGTGCTCAGCAGGGGAGCCAGCCACCGGCGGCGGCGGAGGGTGGTTGGGCTTGTGGCAGCCACGCTGCTCAACTTCCTCGTCTGCTTCGGGCCCTACAATGTGTCTCACGTCGTGGGCTACATCCGGGGTGAAAGCCCAGCGTGGAGAAGTTATGTGTTGCTCCTTAGCACCCTGAATTCCTGTGTCGACCCCCTTGTCTACTACTTCTCATCATCCGGATTCCAGGCTGACTTTCACGGGCTGCTGAGAAGGCTGACTGGGGGCTGGCGCCCCTGGAGGGAGGAGGGCAGCCTGAAGCTGAAAGAGAAGAATGAGGAGGGGGGCAGCCGCGGGAGCTGTCCAACGTAGAGAGCAGGGAGTGGACTCCGGAGGGCTGTGGAGTGGGCGGCTGAGCGGCCTAGCACTTCCCAGCTTGAGTCAGGCAGGACTGGGGAGTCGGGGGAGGTGGGGGGCTGCTGAGGACCGAGGCAGCCCGGCGGAGCAGGCACCCAGCTTCCCAAGGATGCGCTCGCGGGGCCCAGCTCTCCATCTTCCCCAACTGCCCTCCTTTCCCATCCCCACCCACCCACACCCCATGCTGTGGACTTGGCCCTGGGAAATAGGATGAGAGCGTGTGCTGAAGGAAAATGAGCTCCCAGGGCAGCAGGCCAGCTCCCGGGCTTTTCTGAGGGTAAAAGAGAAGAGAGCCATGAGCAGGGACTGAGGGAGCTGCCGGTGGCTTGGGACGGGAGGTGGAAGCAGCCACCCTTCAGAGCTGCTCCTGCCCAGCAGGTCAAGAGTGGGTACCCAGGATCCCAGGCTTGAGGGAGTATCTTGCTTTTATGTGGACTTTTCCAGAAAGTTTCCATTATTTAGTAAACTCAGATTTTCAGGGATATTTATGAAAAATGACAGAAGAAAAATGACCTAAATAAATCTGGTAGCAAGTAAAAGAGAATGGTTTTTCCTTCTTCTTCTTCTTTTTTTTTTTTTTTTTTTTTTTTTTCTGGAGAGAGAACATGCATGCATAGACACGCGAGATGGGGGAAGGTGCAGAGGGAGAGGGAGAGAGAATCTCAGGCAGGCTCCACACCCAATGCAGAGCCTGATAAAGGGCTTGATCTCAGGACCCTGAGATCATGACCTGAGCCAAAATCAAGAGTTGGACACTCAATCGACGGAGCCACCCAGGCGCCGCTTTTTCTTATGGTACATGTGGGCCAGATGGGATTGGTGGATGGAAGGATTTTATCCTAGACTCTGAAGGAAAAGGGCTAAAATGCCCAGATGTTGGGAGAGGATCTGGGCTGGAGGAATAAAGATAACAGCTAATTTATGCGAAGGACTTGGCCTGATCCATTATCTTTGATCCTCTCAGCAACCATGTGGCAGGGACTATTATTATTCTCATTTTGCAGAGGAGGGGATGAGCCCCGACAGGTGAAGTCTCTCTCTTGAGATCCTACAGTCCATGAGTCCGTGAGTGATTGATGCAGGACTGGAGGCCAGAATTAGCTGCCCCAGAATCCCGTGCCCTCACCCACTCTGCTCTTCTGCCTGCAGCTGTGTATTATTCACACAGAGTGGGCTGGGTCTGTCTTCCAGAGCCAGTGAGATGGTCCGGCTAGGACAAATGTAAACAGGCCACGAGGACAACTGGAATTACATGCAAAGCAGCTTGGCTCTCTGTGTGGCTAAGTCTTCTTCCCGTATTGTTAGAAACTCGCTTGAAAAAAAAAATAATCAGCACGGTTGACTTCAAAGACAGATGAACGTTCTTAAGAGCTATTTTTATCGAGATGTGACCATTTAGTAAGCCTTCCTTTCCTACTGAAGGGTGGTGGATGAGAAAGTGGGTTTGGGCCTCCTCTCCCTGCAAGGCAACCAGAGAAACGCGGGCACCTCTTTTACTCACTCAACTTTGGTTCAAAAAACATTTGTTGGGCCCCTCCTGTGCAGGTGGCTGGGCCGAGAACCATACGGACTTCCAATACTAACGTCTTCAGCATCCGCTTTCTCCCTGGGGTTAAGGTCACTGGAGAACCAGGGCTGGCTGTTGGGGGTGGGGAGAAGATTGGGCTTCAGGTGGAAGGGGACAGACATCATCTCAGTGCAGAGATGAAGGCACGAGCTGTCTCTCTGACCTGTGACTCATCTTCTGTCCCAAGGCACTCAGCCCTGGTGACAGCTAAGAAGTCAATATGGATACGAGTCTACATGTCTCAGAAAGGGAACAGAGGTGACATGAAGTCCTGTGACTCCAGAATGGGTAACAAGGACCCAACTTGGAACAAAAAGGAGTTGGAAACCCCACATGCTAGAGAGGGCCATGCAGCACAGGAGCCTGACTCCTCTTCCAGGGTTCATAATGAGGAGTAAGAGGCGGCTTAGAGGGCTTTGCTGCTTCCAACTATCACCCAGCGCCACCCTCTCTCCAGTCTGTATAAGCAAAAGGCTAGAGGTGGGGAGGATAAACAATCATCAGAAGCCGGGGCCGCTGTCTGGGCTGTGTTGAGGGGACAGTGGCAGTGTTTTCCATGTCTTGTGGAAGCCAAGGGAAAGGGATGCTCAGGGAATGGCAGGTGTGTTCTAGAACCATTACCCTGTGTCCGCCTGGGCAGAGAAATGAGACTGGCAGACAGTGTCATGGGAGCGTATGTGTGCATGACAGGGAGCATCGTGCCCTCTCACCAGTTGGCAATGCAAGCGGGTGGGAGCTCCCCACAGGTAAGGTGGAAATTCTAGATGCTGGAAGAGGTCAAATCTCTCCCAAGACAGAGGTCAGAAGAACTCAATTCTAGCGCAACCAAGAGCCAATAAGTAGGCACCTACTTATCGAACAATGGACACAAAAAGCTACTCAATATTTAGGGAAAGCACTGTTTCTCAAACTTTTTGTATCTCTGTCCCCTCAAGGAAACTTTTTGGATATTTTTTCCTGTTCAGCCCCTTCTTCTCCCCTGTGTGTGAAATTTTAACACAGCAGACACACTCTATACCTGTTTATGGATACAGCCTTTGGAAGGCCACAAACCACTGCTCCCCTACAACTAACTTTCACCTCTTTGGGGGGCAATGTTGGACCTGTTGAGAACTAATGAGCTACAGAACTAGTCTTACCTCACAGAGTGATAAAGCCTGTCACACACAATTGTAGCCCGACAGAGTGGAATTGATTAGGTTGCTGGAGCAAAGGAAACCACATTCCAGAGGAACCATGGGAATCTCATGAGAGACAAGACAGGGTTATTTTAGGATTTGGGGTAAGGGGAATTTTAGGCAAAGTTTCAGTGAAGCAGGGCTTGACAGGCACAGAGCAAAGAGACCTGTATGCAAAGAGATCCATTTCAGGCCTGGGCTTTTTCCTTTGGAAAATGGAAAAGATAAAGGCAGAATTTTGAGTCTGAAAACACTTTTTCTGAAGCTCTGGAGGTTGAAAAGCCAGGCTGCTTCTCCGTGTCACATGCCCCGCTCAGATCATCTGAACAGCAGTGGGATGTTCCATTCCTACTGACCAGATTTCAATCAGCCAAGGTTCTAACAACCTGGTTTTAGAGAGCCAGGTTTCTCAGAAATATAATTTTGTTAATTAACAAAAAAATTTTTTTAAGTTTATAAAAGGAACTCATTGATGGCCATGACAGAGGAGGAGATTTTCTCTCTTGAAAGGAAGGGTCCTCCTTTAGCAAGCCCCAAGGCAGCACCACCCAGAAGGACAGGAGGAAGGAAGGGTAGACTTGACCCACCCTTGCCACAGGGTTCCCTGGGCCACAGGTCAAGTCTCAGCTTATAAGGAACTGAGAAGAGGCCAGAAGTTGTAAAGCTCCAAGTGTGACCAGAGACCTAGAGAGGCTACTTACAAAGTCATTAAGAAACTAGCAGAGACAGTCCAATACAGCTTGGCCAAAGGCCGTTGAGTGTTGCAGGCTTGTGCAGCAACAAGTTCAAACTATATGTAGACCAGCACCCATCAGAGGAGGGCAGAGGGGCAGGAAGGAAAGCAGAGAGAAAACTGGGATTGGTAAGGTAGGCTGACTTGCTGCCTTTTCCTGAGTTGCATATGCCACCTGTGACCAGAGCCTTTGGCTATTTTACCAAGTGGTCCTCTCAGCCTGTGAATGTGCCCAGAAGGGTAGGGATGCTGTAGTCCCTCGGAGCAAGGAGAGGTAAATCTGCTTCAACTGGATGCTGGGAAGGGGGTGAAAATGAGACCAAGTCAGGGTTGGGGGGGCATGAAGTGAACTGAAGAATAGATGGGGGTGAGCAAGAAGCCTGAGACTCTACAAAATTAGTTGCAACAATCATCCCAAAGCAGGAAGCAGAGCAGCAATAAAAGTAAAATAATGTGGAAGAAGTCAGGCCATAGATTCTGGGAGAGGAGAACTGTAAGTGGGACACAGAGTCTGCAGTGGAGGAAAAAACTAAAGTGAAATAGTGTGAGAAAGTGGTCAACTTTTTACCTTCCTCTCCCTGACATGACCTCTCTGGTTAAAAAAAAAAAAAAAAAAGAACTCCAGGCAATATAGGTAGTTGTGGCCCCTAAAACTCTGGAAAGTCTGTGAGAAGCCTACTGACTTCCCTTTAAGGCCAGTTCTGAAAAACCGTCCCTATGGAGGGAGATTGAAGCACCAAGATGGTGGCCACGATCTGGGAAAAGGATGCTGGGATCACATTCCAGAGAAAGAATGGGTTAGAAGAAATGAAGTCTGGGAAACCTGGTGGGAGTGGGATGGTGCACAGAGTTCACCCCCTCTGGGAACGTGGAGCGAAAATATTGCAGAAGAGGAAATGGGCTCCAGAAATGTTTCTGGAAAGGAGGTGACTTTACTGGATTTAGACTCATTTCACTGGGTTTAGACAACCAAATCAATCATCCCCTGTTGCAGGTCCCCCAGTCCCAGGGTTAAGTTGTAATTGGCACTAACTACGACAATCCTGTTCCCCTTTATCGGTGCCTGCTCTCAGAATGAATACCCAGTGACCCAATTCAAGCCAGCCAAAGGTAAGAAGTCTGCTGAGGGGTGTCTGGGAGAGATTTTTCTCTGTACTGAAAGAGATAGATGTGTGAGGAGCTGCCCTCTCTCCTCCTGGTTTGGAAATTTTTTCATGAGGATGTGATACTGGCAGCTGTAACAACAGCCACTTGGGGGCCATGAGGCCACAAACTGGAGGAAGAAAGCTAACAAGCTAAGGGTGGCGGAGGAGAAGGGTCAAAAGGCCTTGCTGAGCTGGGACCCCCACCTCCACACTCATCGTCAATAAGCAATCCTATAGTTGACTCACTATTAGCCAGTCTCTAACTTGTAGCAACTGCATCTTAACTGTAACGGGTAAGTCTCTATCTAAACATCCTATATCCTACTAGAATCCACTTGGTGACATCTCCTCTTCTTCTAAATTAGTTTATTTAGAATTTCTAAGTTCTGACGATTCGCTTTGGAGGCGCTATGAAATCCTAGTGTTTATCTTACCTATCATAGCTGGACTCAGGGGAGATTTCTTATGGGTCCAGTCAAGTAGCTCTGGCACCAAGGTGTCAGGACTCCCCTCGTTCGAGAGGGCTTTTGGCTTTTTTGAGAGCTGACTGGCTGGGTTTGTGTGGACACAGCATCACAAGACAAAAAACAAACCTACTGGATGGGATACTTTTTGAGGTTGAATGTCATCTGACTGGGCAGTCTGGCCTGCAAGCTCCTCTCCTTTTAGTGATAAAAATTCCCAGGCTTATTATGGGACACAGATTGCCATGGAAGCAAGAGAGGGTTGAATGAGTTGGGGAGGGGATCATGTCTTGTGGAAAGACACTTGGCCCTGCTCAGTGTTCTTAGAAACACGAGAGCTACCCAGCCTTCTTGCCTGTGGAGTCACTGTCACACACATTATGGCTACACGAAGATGACAAGATGTATTCCTAGATGCCTAATTCGCCACTTAACAATCTATGTACACAATTAAGGGCTTGCTGCTTACCTTGTCCCTGCCCCCCCCCTTCTAATAATCTTTTCCTAGCGGTTCTCAGCACTCGGAGCACAAGCCTCATCTTTCAACACCCTAGAAACCTCCTTCAGACTAACTCCTTGTTTGTTTATCCTTTGGAAAACAATCAAATTATATGCTATGAATCAAAAGGTCAGCCGGAAAAGATATAAACAGGAAAAGTTCACTGCAGGGTGAACCGAGCATCTAGGCCAGCAAGGAGTGGGCCTTGACTGGGGGTGCTGGCAGTGCTCCTGCTATTGCACGTCCACCAGCCGTACCCCAGCCAGCCTGGGGAGGCATCAGGCCAGGCTCTGGGACAAGAGAAACACAAGTGGGCATCGCTTCTGACCTCACAACCCAGCAATGTGCTCCTAGCTGTTGCTCAGGAGGATGAGAGCAACTCTGTGCACACAGGCTGTACACAAATATTCACAGCGGCTTTAATCACAATAGCCCCAAAGGGGAAATGGTCCAGGTGTCCATCAGAAGAGAACGGATTTAAAAACTGTGATGTAGCCATGCAACAGAATACCGCCAGGCAATAAAAGTAATGAACTGCTGAAATAGGTAACCGTATAGCCTCTGACTGTGATGCTGTGATTTATAATAACAAATATATTTGGTCTTTAGCCAAGGGTCTTAGTTGCTCCGTGGCCCATTCCTGCCATAGAGCTCCTAAAACCTTTGGAGTTTCCTAAGTGATGAGAGCGACGACAAAGGTGTCTTTTGTTACACTGAGGTGACTTCTGGACTCCCACTTAAGGATGGGGGCTGGCTGCCAGAGGAGCCAACCTCCTGACCTCTGGAGAGGGGACAGGGGCTAGAGGCTGAGTCAACCCCAATGGTCAGTGATTTAATCAATCCTGCCTGGGTAATGAAGCTTCCATATAAACTCCAAAGGGTGGGGTGCAGGATGCTTCCGGTTGGTGAACAAATGGCAACTGGGCAAGAGCAGTGCGTTAGAGAGGGCATGGAAGCTCCGCACCCCCTCCCCATCCCACTTCTTGCCCTGTGTGTCTCTTCCATCCGGCTATCCCTGAGTCATAGCCCTTTACGGTAGACCAGTGATCTAGCAAGTAAAATGTTTCTGTGAGTTCTGTGAGCCGCTCTAGCAGGTTAATTGAACCCGAGAAAGGGGTCGTGGGAACCTCCAATCTGCAGCCATTGGGTCAGAAGCACAGGTGGAGAACCTGGGCCAGCAATTGGTGTCTGAAGTGGCAGCGGCAGGGGGGTGAGGGGTGATGGTTAGTTTTGTAAGACAGCCCCGTAGCCTATGGAATGTGACACTATCTCTAAGGGGATAGTGTCAGAATTAAGTTGAATCACAAGACACCCAGTTAGTGTCCGAGAATTGCTTGGTGGCGTGGGGGGAGCCCCCCTCCAACCTCTGGTTAGAACTGGTACCAGAACCCCTATGCTAACAGAAAGCGGATCTGTGCTTGCCAGGAGCCACGGGTGAGAAGGGGAGGGGACGGACTGGGAAGATGCCAGGCGGCCACTTAAGAGTGATGGATGTTTTCTATAACTTGACCGGGGTGGGGAGTTACTCAGATTTCTACATTTATCAAAACTTCTCGAACGCTATGCTTAAAATGGACGCATTGTATTGCGTGTAAATGTAGCCTTTCTAAAAACAACTCATCACCAAGGTCACCTTGCCTCTCTCTGTCACCTCGTATTATATGTGTGCATAATGGTGGCAATACACCTTCCCACCTTTGGACAAGCCACGCAGGTTTCTGCTTTTGCCATGCCACCCTGCAGACGAGACAGCTGAAGATGACCCAGGTTGGGGGGGGTGGTGGGGGAGAGGCAGACACCATGCGCCAACAGGTGGTAAGTGGCAACCAGCTCTTATCTTGGCGTCAGAGATCTACAGGGAGTAGCGGGGACTAGGCCAACTGGGGAATGCCCAGCTCGTCAGAATTCAACTCCTGTCTCGTTGCCAAGAAGGGCTGTGGGTTTGGGGCTGCGATACCTTCGATTCTTCTAGTTGAAAACCCACTGTTGCTGCTGGCTGTCAAATCTTACATTTCTTTAAGTTGATATGATGGTAAAGTCCTGTGTGTGGTGAAAACAAGACAGGGCTAAGGTTTGTGGTCTGGCGCGCCGGCTTCCAGTTTGTGGCCCCTGTGCCAGGAGAGGCTGAGGAGGGTCCAGATGCTGGGGGTGGGTGGGGAGAGCAGCAGGAGGAAGTGTTGTTTTGCCACAAGTGCAGCTCAGAGATAACTTCACCCAGATCTGATGGCAAACAGCTGCAGAGATCTGCTGACTTTCTAAAATCATTCTTAGTATTTCCAAGTCCCTGCCCACCCCAGAAGCCCTTTCTGAGGGCTGTCCTCCCCTCTGCTCTCCTCCTTGAGGGAAGCCTCTGGAGAACACAGGCAGAGCAGAGCAGATGAGCCCACGGAGGAACCCTCACAATCCCAGGGGGACCCTATCTCAGCCCTGGCTCCTCCTTCTGTCCCCAAGCTCTGGAAGCCATTGCTCTGGAAGGCTGTCCCTTTGTGCTCACCACCCTCTCTCCTCAGGTGTTCTAATTCACGGCCACAGCTTTAGTCATTGATGGTTCCAGATTCCCATCTCCAGCCTCAGACTCTTGTGTACTCAACTGTGAACATCTCAACGTCATTGGTCCCAACCAAGCTCTTCATTCACTCCCTGGGAGCAGCCCCCCTTCCGAGCCTCGGCCACGCCAGGGAGCAGCAGCAAGACCATCTACCTATCTGCCCGTGCCACAAACCCTGGAATCCTCCCCCCTTTTAAATCAAAGGTTTAGTTTTTTTAAAAGATTTTATTTATTTGTGAGAGACACAGAGAGAGGCAGAGACATAGGCAGAAGGAGAAGCAGGTTCCCTGCAGGGAGCCCGATGTGGGACTCGATCCCAAGACCCCGGGATCACACCCTCAGCCGAAGGCAGACGCTTAACCGCTGAGACACCAGATGCCCCAATTAAATTCTTTTTTATGCTTAAAATGATCATACAATAAAAAGGAACTTTTTCAGGGAGGACTCTTACAGTTCTGTGAATTTTAACACTCATGGATTCCTGTAACCACAACTGCAATCAAGATAAAGAACAGTTAGTTATAGTCACATCCTCCCCTGGCTCCTAACCACTGGACAACCACAGATCTATCGTAATCTTATCTTTTCAAAAGTGCCACCTAAATGGAATCATACCATCTCTAACCTTTTGATACTGGCTTCTCTCACTGGGCAGAGTGTCCTTGAAATTCATCCCAGTTACTGTGGGCATCATGATTTGTTTCTGGTGCTGAGTGGTTTGCTCATTATCTGGCTGTACCACAATGGGCCCATCCACACACCCACTGGCCGCCCTCTGGGTGCTTTCAGGTTAGGGCAGTTATGGATAGAGCTGTGCAAAACATTCATGTGGCAGGTGTTTGTGTGGACTCAAGTTCTCATTTCTCTAGGTCAAATACCCAGGAAACGGATGGCTGAGCCATTGGTAACTGTATATTCAACTTTTAGGGATACCTTCAGCCTGTGTGTTGGCGGTTGTACCATTCTGCAGTCCTTCCAGCAATACAAGAGGTTCAGTTGATCCATAATCTTGCAGCACATGGCAATGTGGTGTTTCTATTTGGGCCATTTGGACAGGTGACTGGTGGTCAGGCAGCCATTCTTTTTTTCTTTTTTAAAGATTTATTTTTTTTTTTAATTTTTATTTACTTATGATAGTCACATACACAGAGAGAGAGAGAGAGAGGCAGAGACACAGGCAGAGGGAGAAGCAGGCTCCACGCACCGGGAGCCCGACGTGGGATTCGATCCCGGGTCTCCAGGATCGCGCCCTGGGCCAAAGGCAGGCACCAAACCGCTGCGCCACCCAGGGATCCCTAAAGATTTATTTTTATTTATTTATTTATTTATTTATTTATTTATTTATTTATTTATTGAGAGGCAGAGACACAGGCAGAGGGAGAAGCAGGCTCCATGCAGGGAGCCCGACGTGGGACTCGATCCCGGGTCCCCAGGATCACACCCCGGGCTGCAGGAGGCGCTAAACCGCTGTGCCACCGGGGCTCAGGCAACCATTTTTGATGCCTACTCCTTTACTGCCCACAGGCAACTTATCACCAAGTCCCACTGCTTCTTTTTTTTTTTTTTAAGACTTTATTTATTTGACAGAAAGAGAGCACAAGCAGAGGGAGCAGCAGGCAGAGGGAAAGGGAGAAGCAGATTCCCAGCTGAGCAAGGAGCCCAATGTGGGACTTGATCCCAGGATCCTGGGATCGTGACCTGAGCCAAAGGCAGATGCCCAACTGACTGAGCCACCAGGCACCTGAAGTCCTACTACTTCTATCTCCAAAATGTGTCTTGCATGAATCTGCTTCTCTCCAATGCAAGGCAACCATTATCTGTCACCTGGACTACAAAAGCTTCTAACCTGGTTTTTCTTCTTGTCTTTAACCCCATTAGTCCACACCATGGCCCGGGGACCATTAAGGAACATTAATTAGATTATGTCATTGTCCATTACCATTCCTATACCCTCTTCCTGGCCTCCCAGGCCCTGTGCCATCTGGTCCCACCTCTCGAGAGTTTCTAAGCTCCTGGGGAGGCCATCCCATCGTCGCTAGTAGCGCTATGCTGGCCTGGCCTCAAGCAGGCCAAGCTCTCGATTTCTGCACACAGCTTCTTCCATGCTTGACCTGGCTGACCGGCCTCTCCTTTCAGGTTTTCTCACCAATGTCACTCTTTAGAGAGGTCTTCCCTGATCATCTAATCTCAAGTAACCCTCCCCCACCTTGACATTATCTCACACTGTGCTAAGACAGTTTGGTTTATTTATTTGTCTGATCACTTGCTTAACGTGTGATTTCTCCCTAAGCCCTTGACCACAAGTCACTGTGTCTATTTCATGCTCACTGTATATCCAGGTGCTTAACACAGTCCTAGCACAGAGTAGGCATTTGGTATTTGATAAATAAAAGAATCAATAATAAAAGTATGTCTGATTTTCCACTATTTTAAGTAATGCTACAATGAACACCCTTTTCCTTTTTTTTTTTTTTAATATTTTTTTCTTTATTTATTTATGATAGTCACACAGAGAGAGAGAGAGAGAGAGAGAGAGAGGCAGAAGGAGAAGCAGGCTCCATGTACCGGGAGCCCGACGTGGGATTCGATCCCGGGTCTCCAGGATCGCGCCCTGGGCCAAAGGCAGGCGCCAAACCGCTGCGCCACCCAGGGATCCCTGAACACCCTTTTCCATAAATGCTAGTGTGTCTACATTTCCTAAAAGGTGTACTGCTATATTACCTCGTAGATCCATTTGATTTTTAATTTTTTTAATTAAAAAAATTTTTTTTATTGGAGTTCAATTTGCCAACATATAGCATAACAACCAGTGCTCATCCCACCAAGTGCCCCCCTCATTGCCCATCACCCAGTCACCCCAACCCCCCACCCAATATGTTTATGAATGATACTGCCCTTCAGTTTTCTTTTCTTGCAATGTCTTTGTTTTTGTTGTTGTTGTTGTTTGTTTTTGCCATTTGATTTTTTTAAATAAATATTGACAAATTACCTTCTCCAGCTGAATCAACTCTTTGTCCCCTGTCTGTAGGAGACTCCATAACCCTGGCAGCAAGGGGAAATATCATATTTTAATTTTTTTAAGTTGATACTTAATTTTTTTTAAATAGGCTCCATGCCCAGTGTGGAGCCCAATGTAAGGGACAAATTCATGACCCCAAGATCAAGGCCTGAGCTGAGATCCAGAGTTAGATGCTTAACCAAGCTACCCGGCACCACCTTTTAAGTTGACATTTAGAATTTTGTAACTCAGTGTATTAGAGTCCTCTAGACAAAGAACCAATGTAAAGAGAGATTTGTTTAAGAACTTAGCTCATGTGACTGTGGTGGTTTATGGGCCCCAAATCTGATGAAGGCTGGTGGGCTGAAGACTCAGGTCCAAAGGGTTGTAGTTCAAGTCCAAAGGCAGTCTGGCTGGGAGATGAGGAAGAGTCAATGTTGTGAGTGAAATCTGAAGGCAGTCTGCTGGAGAATTCCTGCTGGCTCAGGAAAGGTCAGCTTTTGATTCAGGTCTTCCAACTGATTGGATGAGATGTGCTCATATTATGGAGAGAATTCTGCTTTACTCAAAGTTGACCAAATTAAATGTAAATCTCATCCAAAAACATCCTCACAGAAACATCTGGAATAATAGTTGATCAAATATCTGGGCACTGTGGCCCAGCCAAGCTGATGCATAAAATTAAACATCCCCTCAGTACTGTTTTGACTTTAATTTCTCTGATACTAAGAAAACTGAGTGTGCTGTCCTGGAGAATGGCAGAGATGTGGGCAGGACAGGCCATCAAGAAATGACCCCGGAGACACATGTGGGAGTCTCACAACCTACTCCCTTTGTAGGGCCAGCACATGCCCTTGGACACTACCACTTCTCCCCCAATAGGGTGTAGACAACATACCTCAAAGGGTCACCACCAGGATAATCATTCCACAGAGAGCCCTGTCTGAGTAGTTTCCGGTGAGCCTGTCACATGGAATCAACAACAGCTGTGAGTTCAAGAAGCAATTGGATTGCTCTGTGTCTCCCCAGACTGATCTCTGGACACCCCCAAAAGCAGGCATGGGGTTTTCCCCAAATTAGAGGGCTCCCGTGAGCTCTTGGAATACATGGCAATAGCCTTTGAGATACAAACAGTGTCATACCCTTTGGGGAAAAGCCTCCTCTCACAACAGCTAGAGAGAGGAACTGGTAACTTAGGGATAGGGGGATGGGCAAAATAGGTGAAGGGGAGCCGAGAGGTAAGGCTTCCAGTCGGAGTGAATAATAAGTCAGGAGGATAAAAAGCACAGCATAAGGAATATGGTCAATGATATCATAACAGTGATGTACTGATGCACGGGCTCAGGACAGGTGGTATAGGCTTGTAGTGAATGGAGCACAATATATAGACGTGCGGAATCACTATGTCGCACATCAGAAACTCATGTAACATTGTGTGTCAACTGTGCTCAAATAAAATAAAATAATAAAATTAAAATTAAAATGGTAACTTGGAAAAAAGATCCAACAGATACCAAGTGCCACCACATCCTGACCTCATGGGAGGTGTTAAACCATCCACACAGACTTTAAAAACGGATTTGATCGGCATTGGTTCAAGACTCACCTTTAGGCCTAATAGAAGGAGTTGGGAAGTGGAAGAGGAGACACTTCTAGAGCATGGTGACCCCAGTGGGAAGAAAATGCAGTGCTTCCTGTTCCCAGATAGTGTATGATACAGGGACTTGCAGACCGCCACCGGCAGGGCTTGACACGTCCCTGAAGTTTAGAGGGCACAGGGGCTGGTGCCAAATGCTTGCTGGGAGAAATCAAAATAGTATAGACAGCCACACTGGGGGTGAGCTGCTGTCCCACCAACAATGGTATTCAGATCCATGGGCCCACTTGGACCAAAGGGGGGCCCCCTGCTGACAACCCAGCCTAAAGTCACTTCATGAATGATGCCCCCCTTCCCAAGAGTTAGCCTGGAGGAGCAGCGCCATCCCACAGAAAGGAGGCCCAAGGACAGAGACTGGACTGAGCAACTGAGCAGAGGAGGTGCTCCACATCCAAAGGTTCCAGCTGGGGAGGACCAAGAACCTGCAAAAGGGCCCCTTGGGAAAATGAGTCAGCACTAGATGTGTCCCGCCCAGAGGGCATCGAACCCCAGGGCATGGGGTGAGACATGCATCCTCTCTGCCCACAGGGCAGGGCCGAAAGCTGTAGCTAGCGAGCGGGAGAGCACAGGAGACAAGGTGCGAAGAAAGAGAAATCACACCGTGCCATGTGCTCCTCCTCTGCAGGCTGAGTCCGAGGCATCGCAGGGCTGGGAGGGAGAAGTGCTCCTCGGAACAGAACTGGGAATTTTGATATTACACTGGGCTGGAGCTATGTGATGAGGACACCGACTGGACTTTCATTATCTAAGGGCACCCAAAGAAGCCACAGACCTCAAGGAGTCATGCTACCACAGGAAGAAGGGTTGTAGGGGAAGAAATGGGGTTTACTTGTATCTGCCAAATCCTGCTCATTCTGTGACATGGTTACATCCCATTTTAGGTGGCCTCGGGGTGTAGTAATTTACCTCCCTGGCATTCGGCCTCGGCACAACGTCTAGGGCAGTTCCTGGCTCTTGTATGAGCAGCAGATTTTTTTCTGTGCAGGGAGGGACTGCTGCCCAAGGGCGGATCCTGACTCTGAGCAAGGCAGCCCCGGACCATCTGCTTACACCAGGCTCACCTCAGGGCCCGCCTGCAGGGCATCTGGCCCGGGCCTCACATTTACTCTTAGGACACGATTCCCAGATGAGTTTAAAACATATGGTCACACAGATAGCTTGATAGGATCTAATTTTTAAGACCCACGGCTCATTTCTGGTTCTACACTTTAATGAGTTCTGCCAAAAAAGCAAACAAATAAAATCCGAACGCTATTGTGTGAACAGTACAATGACATTTCTTATTTCATGTTAGGATGCTGCTCTACCATTACGATCCCTCTTGGGCATGTCATCCTTTTTTTCCCCCCTGTATCCTGGGAACCTCAAAAAATGGAAGTGGTCTGGGCTGTCCTGATGTTGAAGGGTCCTGCCCTAAGAATACTGGACACCCTTCAGTTTCCTAGCATCTGAACCCCTTCCTGTGCTTAGGGAACTGCCTACAGATGCATCTTTAATCTTAGTGGGAAGCAGAACCCGGCTCCCACCAGAGAAGCTGAGAACGCTGGACCTTGTTCTCCGAGCTTCCCTCCTATGCTTAGCCAGTCAGGCTTGCCTGTCCAAGTTCAGCATCTGAGGCTTCAAGTGGCGCAAAGAAGGGACTTACTTCTGGTGGTAGCAGCAGTCATGACAAACAGAACGTGCCTCTAGGGCCCAGAGTTCAGTGTGTGGGGGCTGGGGGAGGTGGGGGCCCCCGCACCCTCACTGGACTGGCTCAGCGGCATGACTTTGAACGTGGTCCTGGCTGCCCAGCTTCCCTTCTCCTCCAAGCCTGGTTCCCCAGCCTTCCTGGGGAATCTCTGAGCTACCCAACATGTTACGGTATAATCCCTAAATTAGCAGAGTCGGCCTCTGGTGCTGCAGTTAAGAGCCATCAGAGACACTGTCCAGCACAGTGATTATGGGCCACGGGGGGCTGCGTTCTGTTGAGATGCGAAACCCATTAGCGATCAGTAAAATGGGACTGCATCCGGACCGCAAAGAGACACTGCTTGATACCCACTCGACTGGCAAAAACTCGGAAGCTGGATAATTGCCACACGTGGGTGGAGACGTGGCCCAGGGATCTAACGGCTGTGAGGCCCGTAGCTCTGTCCTTTTTCTCTTTGATGTCTACTTTGGTCCTATCCGCTCCCCCAGCTGGGGAAGCCCCACAGAAGAGAAGGCTGTGGCGGAGTGGGGTGGGGTGGGCTGCACTGCCACTTTCAGGGCCACCCCTGCTTAAGCATGGCTGTTCAGGTGGCGCACAGCTCCGCTCGTGACAAATGCTCAATCAATATTACCTGTGAATGTTTTTCTTGCTTTTATTTATTTATTTATTTTTTTATTTTTTAATATTTTATTTAAATTCAATTTGCTGACATATAGTGTAACACAGAGTGCTCATCTCATCATGTGCCCTCCTCTGTGCCTGGGTTTTTCTTGCTTTTAAATGGCTTTTTGAGTAAGATTACACACGCTCACTGGGTGTTATACAATATGTTGGCAAACTGAATTGAAATAATTTTTTTTAGAAAAGATTTCACACGCTCAGAAAAAGATTTTTTTTTTTTTTTAACAGCACAGAAGGGCAGATGGAGAAAAGTCTCCCTCCCAGAGACAAACCACTGCTACCAGTCTCATGGGTGTCCCATCCCCCATCCACTCATCACTCAGCATCCCGAAGGATCCTTTGAAAATGTGGGAGAGATTACATCACGCTTTTGCCCACCATACTCCAGATGTCACTCCACATCCTGCCCATGACCACAAGGCCCCACGTGGTGTGGGGCCTCCAGCTGACCACCTGACTTCATTATCAGGACTCCACCCTCACAGTGTCCTGGCTGCCACCCTGGCCTCCCCGACCTCCTCCGACACACTGGGTCACCTCAGGCCTTGCTGGCCCGTGTCTGGAACACCACGCCAGTCTCACACCTCATTCTCTTCTTTCCTACAGTCTCCGCTCAAACGTCACCTCCTCTGAGAGGCCTTTGCAGGCTGCCCTCGCTTCCTGCCCTGCTCTGCTTTTCCAGTCTGTCTTCCTTCTGAACCCCAGCCTAGTGCCTGGCTTGACGTTATGATCAATCTGCTCTCTGTCTTGCACTAGCAGAACGTCGGCTCCCCGAGACAAGACCTGTTTGCCGATCGTCTAGCATCTCCAAGTCCTATAACATGGGGGCTGCCCAGGAAATCCTCATTGAGTGAACGTGTGGGTGTGCATTCACTCCCCTTTCTTACAACTCATTATTCTTGTAATGTACTTTTTTTTTTCTTTTGACAATACATCTCAGTGTTTGATCTGTACTGGCCTCTGTAGAATTGCCTCATTATTTGTAACAGATATATACTATTTCTACTGACTGGATGGCCCCTAGTTCTTATTTAACCAGAATTTTACTGATGGACATAGGTTGTTCCCGGTCTTTTATTATTACAGAACAAACAAACAAAAAACACTGTGAGACTGGGTGAGGGGCACTGAAGGGGGCACTTGATGGGATGAGCACTGGGTGTTATTCTATATGTTGGCAAATTGAACACCAATAAAAAATAAATTAAAAAAAAGAAACAAAAAAGGTTTGTCAGTTTTACTTTTCAAAAAAAAAAAACAACACTGTGAGAAATATACTTCTTCGTGGATCTGGGAAAGTATACCCACATAATAAACTCATTAACATCAGTTCACTGGACCAGGTGGTGTAGGATTTTTGGTTTTTAAAAATATCAAATTGCACCCCCCCTGCCCCAAAGTGTCCCAAGTAACAATGGGAGAGACAGGAGCAGAGGATGAGCTCAGAGAGTGACAGGGACAGGAAGCCAACACAGTAGAGCTTATAGACCACTGGAAGGACTGTGACATTGAAAAGGGATGGGAAGACCATGGGGTTTTGAGTAGAGGAGGAATGTGACCTACTTAGGTTTTAAAAGGACCATTCTGGCCGCTGTGTGGAGGAAAGATTGAAGCGGGCGACAAGGGAAGCGGGGAGGCCAGACAGGAGATTGCTCAGGAACAGGCGAGCGAGCGATGGGGAGGACAGCGTGAACCAGGGTGGCAGCAGTGGATGTGGTGAGAAGCGGTGGTCGGGGATATATTTTGAAAATAGAGCGGAAGACACGTGGCGATGGAATAAGTGTCAGAGGAAGAGAAGAGTCAAGGATCTGTCTTGGGGTTTTGGTTTGAGCAACTGGAAGGATGCGGTGGCTAAGTCTGTGTCACCTGGGTCCCACCCCTGAGATGTGGGAAGCCAAGGTCTGCAGAGGCAGTAGCTGGCAGAGGGGAGGTGGCTAGAAAACCTTAATTTCCTAATAGGGCAGGTTTCTCATCTTACATGGTGTGGTTTCAAGGGGGACAGCTGACCCACAGTGGGCTGGGCTACACAGGGGTCTAGCTCAAGGGCAAATGAGAGCAGTGAGGACCTTGAACCCTGCTCCCTGGATGGGTCTCTGCCCCATTTCTTCACTTCCTCTGGTGGTGCGTACCACTGTGTGTGTGGCTGGACACTTCCGTTCTCCATCCTCTTAAAATGTTTCCCAGGGACTCTGTGTTTAGCGTCCCCCTATCTGACCTTTTCCTGGTCACTTATTGCTGGATGCTAAAGAGGACAGTGGTCCTTTGTCCGGATGGCAGCAGGGCTCTGAACCAGAAGGGGGCTGTCAGATTGTGCCTGGCCCAGGAGCTTATCGAGACACACCAAAGAGCAGGAGAGAGAGATAAGATCAACGGGAAGACAGTCCTCCTCTGAGGTCAGACAGCTCCAGATGACAGTCAGCACTCTCCAACGCACTCCTGTGTCCTCTCACCACGGCTGAGCGGCCTGACCTATCTCCTACACCCAGCCACACTGGCCTCCTTTCCGTTCCTCCGATGCAGCAAGTCTGTTCCCACTGCAGGGCCCTGGTGCTTGTCGTCCCCTCTACCTGCGACGCTCTTCACATGGCTGGCTCCTTGCATTCGGTTCAAACATCCCTGCTTAGCCCAGGCCTCTCTCTCAAAAAAGCCCCATGCTAGTCTCTCTCCAGATTTCCCTTTTTGCTTCCCTCCTTTACTTGAACTTCCCCGCTGGTTTCTTTGTGTACTGTCTGTCTCGTTCATTCATGTCCCCAGCACCTAGGGCAGTGTCTAGGTGCTTGGGTGTCTGATGAGCAGGGAGTGCGGTGATGGTGAGAGGTGAGGCATTGTGGAGGGAAGCCCACATACGCCATCAGTGTGACCCTGAGCATCCCTTAGCGGAGGTAAAGCTGGGATGTTCCCATGCTGCTGCTGTGCGTGAGGTCCACAAAGCTGCTGGTTCTGTAAAACAGCTTAATCTGTGCTCCCCTTTCTACCTTGGTGACCCCGGGACCTCAGCACCGAGGACGGCCCAATTCTGCTGGCTTGGGTAGCAGAATGGAAATAAAAAGCCAAAAGTGCAGGTTCGGACCTCCTCTTTGCTTGCATCAGTGGCTCGCAAGCTCCTCCAGGTACCCCCAACTCTTTTCCTTTTACTCCATAGGTATGCAGGCACCCGTGACATGCAAGGAACTATGTTGGTTTTTTCCCTAAGGACGAATTTCAAAAAGTCACTTGCAGAAGGGCCGAACTTACGTAGACTCAACCCACACGCCCATGGGAAGGAGTGGGGTCATCCCAGGAAGAACAGCTAACAGAGAGACTCCTGAGGCCCTGGACAGTGCGCATGGTCCCAGCACCTGCTAATAGATTGCGCAGCTCTGTTCCTGACTGGGGAATCGGCTCCGCATGGTTGCAGATGGGGATGGAGAAAAGAGAACCTTTCCTTCACATTTTACAATGAGAGCAGCTTTTTGTGGCAGCCTTTACCATTCCGGAAGTTCCTGTTGCTCAATCCAATGGGGACAGCAAAATAGTACAAATTAACTTGGTAGAGAACAAAAGATAATTATGTTGCTTTCGTCCCAGGTGCCCACTACAGGACAGGTACAGTGTGGGGTAGGGAAGGGCAGTCTACAGGAATATAGAGAGATCACCCAACCACCAACATGGGGAACGAGCAGTAAGAGATCCTTTCTGAAGGAGAAACTGGGCTGAGAGTCACTCTCCTGGGGTCCCAGGGGAAAGGACGAAGGTCTCTGTTGGCCGGGTCAGGCGGCCAGTGGCAAGACACACACATTCCCTGAGGAAAGACAAGTCCTGGAACCCGATCTGCCTGGCAGCAACACAGTCCAAGTTCGGGATAGTCCAAGTTCAAGGAAAAGCATTTATAAGAAGGGCCAGAGGAAGTCAGGCGACGCATTAGACACTCATGAGTTTCAGAGGAGCCTCCTAGAAAGAGAACAGGAAACTGATTAGGTCAGGAGCCTGAAGAGAAAAGATGGGGAAGGAACAAGTGCAGAAAGAGCAGAGGGAGAAGGAACTGGATGCGTGTGCAGACTTGTTTGGAATCATTGCCCATAGAAAAGAAAACAGAATGGATTATTTGAAATGCAGAAGGAGGGAGCCCAAAAGAGCAGTTGTGATCTGGATTTGGGGGAAATAAGAAATAGTTTGGTGGGAGCAGAATTTGGTGGAGGAGCCAGAGGGTCAAGCTGCCTTGGGAAAAGCTCAACTACTGACCTTCCTCTCTCTGACCAGATGACTCTTCCAGGCATAAAAGCTTCGTGTTTGTGGAAGAGAATAAGGTGGTCCAGTTAGACAAGGTTCCCCTTGCACCTGAGACCGGACGAATTGGAAAAGCCATCCAACTGTCTCCAGGAAAAGGCAAGACACCCAACTTTGCTGTGCTCAGGGAAGAGGCCATTGGGATCACAAGTCTAGAGAGGGGATGAGAGGAGGGAGGGAGTATAGATAAACTTATGAGGTTTATGGAGCGGAGTATGGAGTTTACTCTCCAAAGAGTTGAGGCAAGAGGTCACGGAGATGGGAAAGGGGCCGGCACGAGTCAGTGGGAAGCCTGTGCTGGGGGGGGGGCCCGGTGCAGGTGAGAGGGGCAGGAAACACGAATGGTGCGCTCAGTCCCAACTAGATGGCAATCTCCCTGTTCACCTGGCCCTCTACCTGAGATTCCCCAATCTGGGAATGAGATTTACAGACGGCCTACCAGTAATACATTAGCAGTAACAGGTTGAGGACTCAAGTTTTATTTTATTTTATTTTATTTATTTATTTATTTATTTATTTATTTATTTATTTATTTATTTATTTATCTTCCCGCCCCAAGTTTTATTTTAAATGTCTACCTTTCAAAGGTAAATAACAGGAATGGGCACTGAGGGGGGCACTTGACGGGATGAGCACTGGGTGTTATTCTGTATGTTGGTAAATTGAACACCAATAAAAAATAAATTTATTATAAAAAAATAAAAAAATTAAATAAGACAGATTAAAAAAATAAAAATAAAAGTTACTCTTGATCAATATGAATTTCACATTTATGCGCTTACTTCAGGCGATGAGAAAGGGTGAATTAGTGGTCAGCAGACTGGGAACTGTGGTACTTTGGGAGAAATCGTGGTTATCTGTGGTATGGAGGGAAACAAGCTGCTGCTGGGAAGACCTACATGATCTTCCCAGAGTCACACGACTGAGCTGAGGCATGGCCAGGCTGGGGCCCTGGTGACCTGGCTCAGCTCAGGCTCCTTCCTTTACTACTCCCCCAAAATTTAGAGAGGGAGGAAGGGAGGATGAGTGGGAGGGAGGATGAGTGGGAGGGAGGGAAAAAGGGAGGGTGGGAGGGATGGTGAGCAGGAGGGAGGGTGAGCAGGAGGGAGGAAGTAGGGAGCCACAAGCAGGCTGAGTAAAATTTGGAGAAACTCAGACACAGTCTCAGGCTTAGTCCCTCTTGGTGATGAAGCAGCTGTTTCCTTCCCTCCGTTCATATAGTCATTCATTTAACAACAGTTGGTGCTGAGCACCTACTATGCATCAGGCACAGTTCTAGGTCCTAGGGACACAGGGGTGAGCAAGCTAGAGGATGTCATTGCCCTCACAAAGTGGGGCCTTGGGAGACCTCAGAACTTCTCCTGTGGGGGCTTCCAAGATATCAAAATGCTTAGGAGACCTTTCCCTCCTCCTTCCTTCCTTCCCTCCTTCCCTCCTTCCTTTTCTTCCTTTCTTTTCTTTTCTTCCTTCCTTCCTTTCAGAATAATTGGTTGGGAAGCAAGGAGGTCTTCTTTCTCCATGACACACAGGAAGCAGAAGGGTACTCAGTTCGAGGGGTTAGCCATAACCACTCAGAAAGGCAGGAAGGGGTGATGCAATGAAGCCGAGAATGGATTCACTTTGGTTTGGGGCTGGCAAACCCATGGTCAGAGAGGATTCTGACTTCATCTTTGGTCTCTTCAGGAAGGATGACCAAAAATCCCAATAGCCGAGTTATTCTGTCTACATAATATAGTTCCTCATTGGTCTCCCTGCCAACCTCCTGGCCCTGCGGGCCTTCATGGGACGGGTCCGCCAGCCCCACCCTGCACCTGTCCACATCCTGCTGCTCAGCCCGATGCTGGTGGACCTCCTCCTCCTCCTGCTGCTGCTGCCCTTCAAGATTGACACTGCATATGGCTTCCGCTGGCCCTTGGCGGATGTCCTCTGTGCCTTCACTGCTTATGGCTTCTACAGCAGCATCTACTGCAGCACGTGGCTCCTGGCGGGCATCAGCATCAAGCGCTACGGCAGTGTGGCTGTCCCCGTGCAGTACAAGCTGTCCCGCAAGCCTGTGTATGGAGTCACTGCCTCTCTGTTCTTCTGCCTCTTGTCATTTGGAAATTGCAGCATTGTGACCATCGTCCACTACTTACCATTGCCGAAGGCCTCCCTGTCTGCTATGAGAACTTCACCACAGAGCAGCTGGCCGTGTTGCTCCCTGTGCAGCTAGAGCTGTGTCTTGTCCCCTTCCTCATCCCCATGGTGGTCACCATCTTCTGCTAGTGGCGCTTTGTGCATATCATGCTCTCCAGGCCCCAAGTGGGAATGAGGAAGCACTGGAGAGCTGTGAAGCTGGCCACTGTGACTCTTCAATTTCCTGGTCTGCTTTGGGCCCTACAATGTGTTTCTTGTGTTGAGGTTCTTGAAGAAAGATAGTGAATCCTGGCAAGTGTGTGCGGTGTTGCTCAGTGCTCTCAGCGCTTGCATCAACCCCTTGATTTTCTATTTCTTCTCCTCAGCTGTGCGCTGAGGAGTCCTTTGACAAAAGGCTGCAGAGTCTGCAGAGCTGGGGTGCCTCACTGGCAGGGTTCTGCAAGAGAAGAGCTGGAGAGCTGGCTACAGAGAGAGAAGATGTGAGCTTAGGTGTTGGCTGATGTCACCTTCACAGGAGACTACATTTGCCAATTTGGTGTTATATTTTGGGGGAGGAGGGCTCAAAAAGGGGAAATCATGAAACAGAACTGGGGCAACTTCTCCTGTGCCTAGCCTTTGAGGCAAAGGAGAGCAGTGGATATCTCAAATCCAACTCATCCAGGGGTGCCTGGATCAGTCTGTTAAGTCTGAGCCTTTGGCTCAGGTCATGATCGTGGGGTGCTGGGATTGAGACCCCCATCCAGACTCACTCTACTCAGCAGGGGTCCGCTTCTCCCTCTGCCCCTCCCTCCACTTATGTGCTCACTTCTCTCTCTCTCTGTCTCTCATGAATAAATAAAATCTTTAAAAAAAAATCCAACTCATCTACTGGATGTTTTTGTTTTGTTTCCTGGGGGTTATGAAATTTCCTTATTTGTGGTAAGCCACAGCCCTCTGATCCTGGAAATTCTTTCTCCATTCAGTATTCATAAGATGATAGCATTCCTTCAACCCCTGCAGAGCTGTTTGCTCTATCCTTGGCCTTGATTCAGAGGCAAGGAGTTGCAAGGGGGGATCCACAAATTAGATCTGAACATCCAGCATAGGCAAGTGTCGGTAGAGCCAGACAGGATCCTACCACGTGAGCCCACATGACCAGCCCCCCAACCAAAGCAGTTGCTGGCTCAGGTGTATGAAACAGGCAAGAAGAGAAACAGTCCTTGAGGGAAAAGTCAGTGCTAGTGTGAAGAAACTTGGGTCAGGATAGTTTTTAGTGGTTGTGTCCTATTTTCAATCCCCAACATTTGGTATTTGTGTCTTTTTTTCCATCATCAATCTTGCCAGAGGTCTGTTAACTTGGTCTTTTCAAAAGCCAAAGGCTTTCTCTGGCATTTATCCATTGCCCTCCATTTCATTAATGTTGGGTTGTTTTTTTCCTTTTACTTTTTTGTCTTTTCAATTGCTCCTTTTCCAACTTTTTTTAAGCCTTTGTTCTTTGCTACCATAAGCATGGAAGGCTATAAATCCCCCTCAAAGGACAGCTTCAGTGGGATACTACAAGTTTGGATTTGCATAATTTTCATTATTTTAAGTTCTAAATGACTCTAATTTCCATATGATTGTTTTTTCTTTGACTCAAGTTTAGAAATTTTCTTTTATTTTCAAGCATACAATTTTTTTCTTGATTCTTTTGTTACTCTGTTCTAACTAAATGGCACTGCGGTCAGAGAATACAGTTTGAGTGGTTCCAGCTCCAGCTCTTTGAAATTTGTTGAGAATTGCTTTTTTGACCAGGAATATAGTGATCCTAACATTCCAGGTGTGAAAAGAACATAGATTCTGCAACCATCGGGTACAGGTCTCTGTACACCTTAGATCAAAGTTGTTAATCTGTGATGTTCAAATCTTTAGAACCTTTATTTACTTTTGGTCTATCTGATCTAACAGTTACATGGAGAGGTGTGTTACACACTCCTCCTGTGATAGTGATCTTGTCCATTTCTCCTCGTAGTTCTGTCTTTCTGGTGGAATGAAATGTTCATTGTTCCTTTTGCCTTAAAAATTATGTTGTCTGATATTAATATAACCAGGCCAACTTATTATTTTGGTTAGTATTTGCCTGGTACGTCCTTTAACTTTCCAACTTTCTATATCTGTAGGCTTCAGATGCATCTTTTATAAACAATAACATCCAGTGGCTGGAGGTTTTGTAATTTGGTATGACAATTCAACAGTATTTGTCTTTCAACTATATCATTTTATTCGTTTATATTTATATAATAATAATTTCCAATATGCTTGGATTTATTTCTGTCATCTTAAACACTTCCACAGAAGTATATCCACACACTGAAGTCTATGCATACTACAAATGGCCTAATAATAACTGTAGCAGCCAGACGAATTATCACAGTGAACACATACATTTAAGGGAAAAAAAATTTCTTTTTCTTTCGTCTTGTCTTCCTTTGGGATTAAGTTGTTTTTGTTTCTTTTCATTTCTGATATTACTGAATTGGAAATCATATGCTCTGTTTTTATTAGTTTAGTGGTTATTTTAGATATTTTAATGTGTTAAGTGTTCCTTAGTTGGTTCCTCCCTCCCTTTCTTCCTTGGCACTCCAGATGGCATTCAACTAATGACGTGAGTCCTAGAGAGCACCCTTCCTTCCTTCCTTCCTTCCTTCCTTCCTTCCTTCCTTCTTTCCTTCTTTCCTTCTTTTTTTTTCCTTCTTTCCTTCTTTTTAAAGATTTTATTTATTTATTTTAGGCAGAGACAGAGAGAGAGGGAGAAAGCTCAAGCAGGGGACAGGGGAGAGGCAGAGGGAGAGGGAGAGAGAGAATCCCAAGCAGACTGCCTGCTCAGTGCAGAGTCCTCTGTGGGGCTTGATCCCAGGACCCTGAGATTATGACCTGAGCCAAAGTCAAGAGTCCAACACTTAACTGACTGCGCCCAGGTGCCCCTAGGAAGCACTTTTCAAAATGTGGTCTGTAGACCCCTAGGTCCCAGAAACCTTTTCTGGGATCTGAGGGGTCAAGACTATTTTCATAATGATATTAAGATGCTAATTGCTTTTTTTCACTCACATTCTTGCATGAATGATTGCACAGTGGAGTTTTTCAGAAGCTACCTGACATGTGCTATTACAACAGACTATGCAAAGCAGCTATGAGAATATAGCTGCCTTCTATTTAGCTAGAGGTCTAAAGAGGTCTGCAAAAGTATAAAACAATGCCATTCTTCTCATTAGTATTTTTGAAAATATAGTTATTTTCATTAAATATGTTTTTTATATTAACATGCAATGGTTTTCTGATTATTATTTTTAAATAAATACATGTTTAAATCTTTTTGTTTTAATTTTGTTTTGTTTTAATTTGATAAGTCATAAAAATCTAAAAAGCTCTTCGGGGTCCTTAGTAATTTTTAACAGTATAAAGGGGTCCTATGATGAACAAGTTTGAGAATTGCTGATCTAGTGTCATGAGAGAACCACTGCTTGTTCTGCTGGATGCAACTGCGTGTATATAAAATATTATGCCGTCTGGTGTATCAGCATTTAGTGACTCAAAATTTCATAAAGTTTAATGCCACTTAAACTTTTAGAGATGTGAGTTTAAAGTTTGTCTGGTCAAATGCAAAGCTTTTTGATGTTTGAACTAGGAGGCGTAAAAACCAGAACTACCCTGTCATGAGATAAACAGCAACAAACTGGTTTTGATGGGTAAGATAGAGTTGCTCTATAGAGTGGTGGATTCATCACTTTATGTGAGTCAAGAATCTTGTTCCAAAGATTCTTTGAACTGGAGTTTTTCTTCTTGTTTCATGGAGGAGGATTATTTCATCTACCTCTAGGGGATGGTTTGTTAATCCAAAATATAGGTAGGGCTTGTGACCTTAGAAATCTCAGTGCTAATTATATTGGCCCTATGGCATCCTGAAAAAACTGTACATTTGATTTTTGTCAGCAAAGATCAAAGAAAGCTTATGGGAGGCAAAAGTTATGAGCATACTTGGTGTGCTTTATTTTGGAAGGAGGTCTTCATGAAGCCCCAGTAAAAGCCCTAATTTTGTCTCTAGAGTACTCAATAATGTCTAGTTCATATATTCAATGCAACTCCTGTTGCACCTCCTGGGAAATGAACGGTTCCTAGGGCATGATCTTAGGAGGAAAAAGAAAGGTTTGAAGATACCATTAGCTAAATCTCCTCAGCCCTCTCTGGTTTTCAAGTTAATGAGGGCAAGCTTCCATTGAAACCCTGATGTGAAGACAGGTCCCTTGGTTTATGTAAACTTAGGGGAAAGCTTTCTCTTTAAGCTGTGCTCAAGAAACCCTACCCCCAGGGAGAACTTCACTATCTTTGAAGACATGACTTTTTGACAAAAACAACAATAAATTGCTCATTGTCCATAGTTTGTGTTACATTAAACAAATATTATCTGGCAAAGAGAAAATTATATCAAACCGGCACTTTCAATTCATCTACTCCATCCTACTTACAAAATACCTGAGATGCTACTGGCTCACTCGGCAGAGGCTAGGCCCCCACCCCGACTTGGGTGGGGAGTTGACGGCTTACGGGAAGCCTACTGAGTGCCTCGTTCTGGCATTTACAGTATCACTCCCATGAGGAAGTCCCACTACCGGGGCAGGATGCAGAGTGGTAAGAGGCAGGTGGGGAAAAATCAAGCTGTTTGGTGGACTTGAAAACTACGATTTCATCACAACATGCTCTGCAATCCCTTTTCAAAACTGACCCAACAATCTGAGGTGGGCATTTGTTCCTTTGGCCTTCTCGGCAGCACCCCTTCACTGCTGGTGACAATGCCCCATCCTTCCCCCCTCCTCCTCCACTGTGATGCCTGGTGGAGCTGACTTCACTCCCCACTTTATGCTCTGGGGCAGGACCAGAGCCATCAGCACAGCTCCCCTGTGACCACAGTGATCTGGTCATGAGACTCAATCCAGGCCAAGCAAAGCTAGCCCAGTCCTTTTCTTTTAACCATTTAGGAGAATGAACCCCTCTTCTGCTGAACTGATCCTGGAGAATGCTGGCTACGGGGACCACTTCGAGGAGAGATGGTGAAGTCGACTTAAAGGCAGGCAGCACACCAAGAAACTGAGTCCACGCATCTGAAATCCTAAGCAGACATACTCTGGAGCTGCTCAGATCTGAAAGCCAAAAATTCTCCTTCTTAGCTTAAGTCAGTTGGAACTGGGTTTTCAGTCACTTACAACAGAAAGATATATCATTTCTCAAATGCTCACAGTAGCAGCCAGTCTTTCCTTCAATTATTTTAAAAATCTGAGTCAAAGTTTAAGTAGGGAGACTTAAAAACATAACAAATATGCATATAACCATCATGAACAGTGAATGCTTATTAACAGTTATATTTCTTCAGATTTTAAAAAAAATTTATTTTTAAGCCACCTCTATACCCAGTGTGGGGCTTGAAGTCACAACCCAGAGATCAAGAGCCGCATGCTCCACCAACTGAGCCAGCCAGGTGCCCCACTATTTCCTCAGATTTTTTTAAGTTGATGTTCCCATTATGTTTCTCCCTCACTGAATTTCCTCTCTTTTTCACCAAAAGCAGCATTATTTTGAAATTTAAGTGTATTTTTCTGGTCCATGGACACGTCCACAAAATGTACTTGGTACCTGAGTACACAAACACGGTTTAGTATCTCTTTGTTTTGTTTTTTAAATGCCCAAAAATATCACATAGTACAAGTCATCCTGGAACTCGTTTTCCACCCAAATCACATCTTTGATAACCACGCCCTTGACACC
This sequence comes from Canis lupus familiaris, assembly GCF_011100685.1. Taxonomy (NCBI): domain Eukaryota; kingdom Metazoa; phylum Chordata; class Mammalia; order Carnivora; family Canidae; genus Canis; species Canis lupus. The sequence goes on along the minus strand of NC_049222.1, from coordinate 118,068,824 downwards.
CATCCCTGAAGCTTACGGCTCTCATTTGTTTCTCTTGTCTGCTGTATATTTGCCATCCTATTTAAATGCTATCTTATATTCTTTTCTGTTCTACTAGCTATAACCATTTAGATCATCTCCTAGTTTCACCAGCATAACAATGCTGCTTTGAGCATCCCAGGCCATGTCTCTGTGTACACGTGTGGAAGTTTCCTCAAAGGAGGGAACCACTGAGAGGCATGGAATGTGCATTTTCCGTTTCAGCAAAACCATCAGGCTACTCTCCAAAGTGATGGCGTAAATCCAGCTCTTCCTGTAAAACAGCTGGCAACACAGGAGCTCCTGAGTCCAGCCCTGCAGCAGATACCAGGCGACAAATGGGAGGGAACAGGCCAGGCGCACATTACCTGCCAACAGGAAAAAGGGTCCAGATGAGGCCGGAGACCCACAGAGTAACCTGATGTACATATGCATGGACCGTGTTGGGGTGTCATGGGGGCAGACTGCCTCTCTAGGACTCCAGGGGTATAGGAGTAGCCCATCTCCACATTCTTCACCTTCACCAAATCCAGATTGTCATGAACATTCAACAGAAGTGTAAAGGTAAGGGGCACCTGGGTGGCTCAGTCATTGACCATCTGCCTTTGGTTCAGGTCGTGATCCCAGGTCCTGGGATCAAGGCCTGTATCAGGCTTCCCTCAGGGAGCCTGCTTTTCCCTCTGCCTGTGTCTCTGACTCTCTCTCTCTGTGTCTCTCAAGAATAAGTAAATAAAATATAAAAAAAAAGTATAAAGGTAAGATGATTCAATTAAATGCAGCTAACAGGGGCTTCTCCCCTCACTGTGTGGTTTATACAGAAAGTGCACACAGACCAAGAAGAAATGGTGGCTGGAGGCTACAAAATCTTGGGCCTGGAGAAGAGTAGATTGACAATGACAGTGAAAGGAGAATAAGACACTGGGATCCTGAGGATGAAAATGCAGCCTCTGTGGGCCCTGAGCCACGTAACCAGGGCCAAGACCAGATACAGTTCCTGCAGGGAGGGCAAAGCATAATCTGTCATGTATTCATGTGTCTGTGTCAAACAGCTTCCGAGCAAACCGGAGCCACCTTGGATCTATGCGGTTGAAACAAAGAAGAGGTAAGAAGGCAGAGGTGGTGCAGAGGCAGGGGATGGGACACTGAGAGACAGGATCAGAGGCACTGCCTGTAGACGTGATGGGCAGCATGAGGCCCTACTTTCCTCTTGGGTGCTCCTGTGTCCAGGGATTCTAGAGAGGTTTTGTGAGGCAGGGCTGGGAATAACCATTCAAGTGGGTCCTCACTTGGGAAAACTGACCAACCAAGGAGCATGTCCGAGGAGGCGTGGGGTGGGATGGGGGTACATGAGAAAACCAGCCATGTGCAAGTCCATCTGGACTAATCAGGGGCAGACATAAAACGGGATTCCTGAGTTATGAAAGCAGAACAAAATCTGAAAGAATAATCACAGCTTGAGATTGACAGGAGGTCAATTAGATTTGTGTGAAAACGTTTCGGAGTTTTGGAGAAAACAGAGAGGACTGAGTGGCCTGACAGAGAGCTCAATTCTTGACCTTCCTCTTCCTGACCCACAGCAAGTTCAAGTTCAAATGCTCTTGGCTCCTTGGGGACCCCGCGAATGCAGAAGTACCTGTCTCTGCACCTTCTCCCATAAGTTGGTAAAAATCCATTTCGGGCTGATCCCCAAAAGCCATTTGCTTGGGAACGGGCTGGACTTAGTTACCCAAAACACTGAGCAAGCCCTGGGAGAAGGCACCCTGAAGTCTGACCCAGAAAAGGAAAGGTAGGATGGGCCCTAGTGACCACAGGGTCTTAGCTGGGGACAAGGTGAGGAGTTCATTCCCAGTGCAGGGGGAACGCCAGAATGGTAAAAGATCAAGAAAACTCAATGGAGGCTCAAGAGGTAAAGTGGCAGAGGGATTATACAAGTTGGGGTGGGAGGTGCCAAGCAGAACTGGTCTTCCTCTTCAGACTGGAGAAATGCCCATATTCAACTGGCCTAGGATGTAACAGCCCTCACCTCCGGTCTGGCTCCATTTCCCAGATGGCAACCTAGGGTTTTGCCCACCAGCATCCATTCCTCCTCCTTCTGGTAACAACTTCCCAATTCTCCACCAGTCAACCACTCCTCCACTGTCAGTCCATGAGGCATGGCGAGCGGGGCAAAAGGCTAGCTCCAGCCCAGCTGCAAGGGAGGACATGTCATCCAGACTTGGGTCCCTGTCCAAATCCGTCCATCCAGAGTCATCATTTCTAGACCCTTCTCGAATGGTTTGGAAAGAACCATACTCTTTCCACGGGGTGGTTAGGCTGGTAAAACATAATCCTGGAGCTTCTGGGAGTCACCTTTGCCACCACTTGGAGAGGGCCTGCGTGAGAAGGAGGCTGGTGTAGAAACACAGAGCTGAGACCAAACACTAACAGCTTTGTTTAAGCACCTGATCTGGCCATTCCTGAAGCCACTTTGCCCTTTAGCTACAAGACTCTTTAATTACATAGCAAACAAACGTCCCTTTTTTTACTTAATCAGCCAGGACAATTTTCAGTCACCTAAAACCAAGATCATTAGTACAAACAGTTGGTAAACAATTTGTCACTCTTAATAAAGAATCGGTGTTTCTGAATTCTACCTTTTACGATATTTAAGAAATAAATTAGAACAGGGCAGCCCGGGTGGTGCAGTGGTTTAGCACTGCCTGAGGCCCAGGGCGTGATCCTGGAGACCCGGGATCGAGTCCCACGTCGGGCTCGCTGCAGGGAGGCTGCTTCTCCCTCTGCCTGTGTCTCTGCCTCTCTCTCTCTCTCTCTCTCTCTCTCTCTCTGTCTCTCATGAATAAATAAATAAAATCTTTATTAAAAAAAAGAAATAAATTAGAACAGATTCAAGTGGCCTATATAATAATTTCACCAATTTATTTGCATTCTGACATGCAAGTCACTGCCCCTGGGCTGGGAATGGCACGTAGCTCTGCTCATGCCGGTGACCCCCTTCTTTGCTCTCATAAATCAGATTCCTAGTTATGGACAATAACTTCTATCAGAAGAAGCGTGTTCTGAGGTTGCAACAGTGTTTCCACACGTATCATCACACTTGAGTCATAAAACAAGCCTATGAGGTCGCTTTCTGATGCCCTCTTCAGAAGGGGGGACTCTAAGAGAGCCCAGAGAGGCCAGAGGCCTTCCTCAAAGATACACAGCCCATCAGCGGCCACACCTGGACCAGAATCTCTGCTGGTGCTCTGGGTCCAGTGCTCCTTCTCTTACACCAGCTTCCTCAAAAGTCAGTAACCAGTGTGTGGGGCTTGGGGACAGCAGCTCAGAGGGGAGGCCAGGCTCCCTAGGGAGGCACCCACGCGAGCTTTGAGGGAACAGAGAACAGGAATAGTGTGGCTGAGGCTGGAAAGACTTGGCTTCAGGAAGATTCTGGACTATGTCTTTTCTGTCTGGGGTTCATATCACTCTTTTGGGGGGTCTGTGCCTTCCCCAGGCAAGCAGAGACTTGCTTTCCTGGGGCCTTCTCACATCCGGGGTCCAGGCACAGGACCTATTCACATGCACACGTGGGCACAGTGCTGCCACGCTGCAGCGTCAAGACGAGGGCATGAAGGTGCCAGCTCCCAGAGCGCAGGGGGCGGGGGTGCGAGACCCAGCCCAGGGGTGCGGGCCGGGCCCGGGGGTGTGAGCCACAGGGTCTGTGCCAGCGGCGGAGGCAGTGCTGTCTCCACAGGTGTGATCCAGGCATAACCTCCACCTCGGCGTCTCTGGCTGCCCCAGGGGATTCCAAGAGTGACACACCTGAGATCCTTCCCGAAGAAAATTCCTTTCTGCTTAGAGAGAGGGAGGTCTGTGGTCTGCACCCAGACAGCTGACAGGTCTCTTCCTCTGCATCTTGTCTATGCCATTGGTCCCCCCGCCACTGGGAAGAGCGGAGCCCTGCCCTGCTCCATGTGTGGCCTCCTGCAGTGGCAACTGCCGCCACTCAAGGGGTCGAGTGTGGCCCGCGGTCTGCGCCTTCACCCCTCTGGCTTCTCCCGTGGCACGTGGCACGGCCTGCAATCTGCCCGGGCCCAGCGCTTTCCTCGGCTCGCCCGCCCCTTGCCTCTACGACTAAGGGCAGCACTGCAGGGCCAGGCCCACAGCAAATGAATCCGGGAGCCCCCATTTCTCCTTGAGAATGTTGTCCAACAGCAGCCGGGTGTGGTGCCGGGATCACTGAGGGCTGAGCACTCGGATCCTGGGAGGAGAGGCTGAACCTGGGGGGCACCTACCGGAGTCCCCAAGGGAACAGGAAACATCAGCGAGTACTTAGCTGCTCTAAATGTTTCCTGTACTCTAACCCACTAGTCTAGCTCTCCCCAAAAGGCTCTCACTGCAGGGCTTCAGGAAGACCTGTCCGGTGATACAGACATGTGCCTGCACCCTTATCTGTCTGTCATTCATTCCTTCACTTGACTACGTTTATGGGGCACCTGCTCCATGTCGGGCCTTCCTCAGTCTGTAGAAAATATGATGGTGAACAAGACAGAGACGCTACCAGCTCTCATCAAGTGCATCTTCCGGAAGGCGCTGGAGTTGAGGAACACTAATATGCCCCGTTGGGCCTAGTGTTTGGGCTCCTCAGAAACAACATAGTATTTAAAAAAAAATTTTTTTCAAAGATTCCCATTTATTTACTCATGAGAGACATAGAGAGAGAGAGAGGCAGAGACACAGGCAGAGGGAGAAGCAGGCTCTCCGCAAGGAGCCCTATGCGAGACTTGATCCCAGGACCCCGGGATCACATCCTGAGCCAAAGGGAGACGCTCAACCAGTGAGCCACCAGGGGCCCCAGCAACCCAGTACTTTAGATGATTACCATGTGATCAAACTCATAAAAGTCCAGAGACAGTTAACAACGTTGTTTTGGTAAATTAAGTGTGGCTTCCTCCTCCCTGTTTCTGGGCCAAGCAGTGGTGAGAGGTGGCAAATAAAAAAAAGAAATTGTTTGTTTAACCTGAAAGCATGCCTAATTATTAAGCACAACAAAAAAATTTTTACTGGAACAATATAAAACCAAGCCTGTGACCTGAGCAGCACCTCCCAGTCACCAGGAACTGGTGATAAACAGAAGGTAAAGAAATAGTTTCCAGTTTTGGTAAAGTACAATGAAGGTAACACTCTTCATTGAAGAGCACTGTGACGAGGAGGAGAGGGCCCTTCTATAGGTGGAGTTGCCACGCAGGGCTCTCCGAGGAAGAAAGAAGTGATTGACCATCGGCTCCCTGCCGAAGACACAGCCCACGTTGCTGAAAGCAGACTGCGGAGCCGAGCCAGATGAGGCAGAGGCAGCTCCAATCCTGCCACTTTATTAAGGAGCCTGGAGACTTCCTTTTGGAAACTGCCAGTCCCTTGCCCAATAAAAAATTCAGAATAAGGCAAGGTCCCCTGGTGGCTGCAGGTGCTCTGGGCAAGGATTGTTGGTGACATACAATAGAAGGAATCAGGACAGTGCCAGGCTGTCTGGGACAAGGCAAGTGCTTCAATTCCAGGGGACAGACAAGACCAGGGAAGGGAAAGACCACAGAGAGGGGGCAGGGGTGGAGAGACAGCAGTGGAGGGACTGTGCCACGCTGAACTGGGGCTAGAGTGGGGGCAGAGGGACGGAGCAGGCCAGGTCATGGCCACAGGGCAGGGACATGTCTCCTCTGCCCACTGGAACTTCTGACTCAGAAGCTGTTGACATTGTCTCTCTTGAGAGCAGGAAAGGGATGGGAGAAGTCGCAGCTGGAATGTTTTGGGAGTCTGTTTACCATGTCAGCATAATCAGTCCCATGTGTGGCCACTGGAAAAAAGTTGGGAATCACTCCTGTAAAGAGTTTAGTGGTCTGGTGACAACTGACAGTAGAGAAGTATCTGCAGTTTTGCAAAGTGATTTCACATAAATTACCTCATTTGTTCCCCCCAAACAATCCTGTTCTATTTGCAGAGGGCTATGACCCATGTTGAAATCCAGAAAGGTTACATGGCTCCCCAAAACTATGCTGTTGGTCAGGGCACAGTCCTGGTGGAAATCTGGGCTGTCTTCCCAACTGCCTGGCTGACATCCCTGAGATCTGCCCTTGGGAGGTTTGGGAGGGAAGCAAGCCAGAAGGCATTCAGAGAGGTCAGCTGGCTCCCCCTCTGCCTCCGGCCCCTGTCTTCACAACCGAGCCTTATAGCTTCATGTGAGCACCAGCTGTCCAGAGCAGGACTATGAATCCGAGCAACCCCAGAACAGCCACTGACCCCACCCTTCCTATGTGATGGCAGCTCCCAAACCTTGGCATGCACCCAAACCTCTTGCTGTACTGGCTGAAACACAGATCACTGGGCTCCAACTCCAGCGCCTCTGATTCAGCAGGTCTGGGATAGGTGGTCAAGCATGGGCATCTAGAACAAGTTCCCAGGTGATGCTGATGCTGCTGGCCCAGGGGCCACACTTTGAGGACCACGGATCTGGGATGTAACAGGCAACTTCCCCTCCTGGAGGGAAGAAAGGCTATGGGACTCTGGAACCCTTATGAGGTGAGGATCATTCTTCCTCTGGTGGAGAAGTAGAAAGGACGAGAGGGCCAGACGGACGGTTCAACAGAGACCTAAGGAGCTGCTTTGCCATGAGGCATATGATAGAAAACCCGGTGAAGAGCAGAAGTAACTAATTAAATCAAAGGAAGTCAGGGAGGAGCCTGTGAGATGCGGAGGCAGCAGAGGACAGAATGCTGGGGACCAGGCTACCATCCACTTAGCTATCAAGGAGCTCTCACACCATCTCCACTGTCTATACACCACCCGCAGTAGGATTTACTTATGGGTTTTTTAAAAATCAACATGTTTCTCACACATCATTTAGCCTTATCCTAAACAAAAGTGAAATAAGGATAGTAATAGCAGCCAACACTCACACGCGCTCGCTATGTACCAGCCATGCACGTATGTACATACACGCTTATTTTTATGCACAGACGCCCACACGCGTGCACACAGACACGCATGCATACATGTACACAGTCCTTTCAGTCCTCACGGCAACCCTGCATGGTCAACCCTGTATTGTTATCCTTGTTCTACAAATAAAGAAACTGAGGCCTAGATAAGGTAGCCCTGCCCAACGTTACACACACAACAAGCAGCAGAGCCAGGATTCCAACCTCCGTGGCTGGGTCCAGAGTCCATGCTTTTACCCTCCAAAATTAGGGCTTTAGTGGTTTCACTGCGGGTTTGGTAGTTCTCCAAAGAACACAGAGCTGGCGATGGGATGGGAACCAAGATGTGAATATGCATATGATTTTATTTTATTTTTTTAAGCCCCCCCCTTTTTTGCATATGATTTTAACATCAGAGTGTGAACCGCCGACACACGTTCCCACACGGGCTGTGGCTGGTGGTGGTAATGAAGCGGGGCTGTGCTGGGATGGCGTCGTGGAGAGGAGCCTGGAGCTGAGACAGCTCCCTCCTTTGAGCTGGGCTAGAGATGCCCACCTGTCTTCTCGGTGCCCCTCAACCTTGAGTTAAAAATAACCCCAAAGCTGACTTGTACTAGTCTATAACACAAAACAACTTTTTGATTTTGGTTTTCAAATATAAAAGTATATGAAATACGCTTTTTCAAAGTACTTAATCCACCCCACCCCACACCCTCTCTCCCCCAAAACCTTTGCTCTTCAGAGAGACTAAGGGGGCAGGTCAGCCAGGCTTCAGTATCGCATGGAGGGTTGGAACAGGGGCAAGGAGGAGAGCCAACTGGTGGAAAGCAGAGAGAAGGAACTCAGCTTTGCCCCACTTGGCTCTTCCCAGAGCAGAAACTCTCCCTCTGCTTCTGCTGAGCCAGGATTAACACCAGGAGAGGAGCAGAACAGGAACCCCCCACCCCTGGCCCATCCCCAGCAGTCCCAGGCAGTAAGGTGTCAGCAGGGGTTTGAGGCTCATGGGAACCGCTGTGGCTTGACATTTGCTCCAGAATGGAGATTCCTCAGTAATACTCAGAGGCTGCAGTCCCTGCTTGGGGGTGGGGGTGGGGGTTGGGAGGGTGGGCAGGGCGGTCAGGAAGGAAGGCAAGACAAGACTCAGGGATAAAATGTAGTACCCTCCCTTCCCAACACTTCCAGTGAGTTTGTGTCATTCACTCGAATCCAGAACATCATGGATATCTATGTAAAATGATGCAAAGGATGCTGGACAAGAGATACAGCCAGTGGTCTCTTCCTGCTAGTCTGGAAAGTGGGCCGGTGTGGGAGGAGGGTGAAGCCTGGACAGAGAGGATGGAGGAATAAGAGACAGAGGCTAGGTCGCTGCACAGACTCCCGAACCAGGAGGCCTCCCCTGAAGCTCTGTCGAACAGGAGCAAGACACTCTTATACTCCAACAGGGACCATGAATCAGATTTCACTTCTCTGCCCAAAACTCTTCCATGGTTTCCTACTACTTTGAGCATAAAGTCTGAATCTGCCCATTGGACTACAGAGCCCTGCATGATGAGCTCTCCCTGCCCATAGTCACATCTCTGACCTCATTTCCCATCACTCTCCCTCCTGCTCATTCCGCCCTAGCCACCCTGGCCTCCTTTCAGTTCCTCCACCACACCATGCTGCAGGGCTCTATGCAGCCCCTGGGCCTTTGCACAAACTTCCTTGTCTGCCCCGAGTGCTCCTCTTCCAGCCCTTCAGATGGAGAGCTCTTTCAGGCTGCTTGCTGCTCAATGTCACCCCTTCAGGGAATACTCCCCTGCCACTCAGAGTACATCCCTTGCGTCCCAGGCAACTGTTACATCATGTTGTTTTGTTTCCTTCAAGGAATGTGCCACGACAATAGATTCTCTTCTATATTTATGTCGATACTGTTCCATTCTCCATACCCCAGTCACTAGCATGTAAAGTCCAGGAAGGCAAGAGCCATGGATGTCTTGTTTGATGCTCTATCCCCCTTCATTCACAGAGATGAAATGCATGATCTGGTTGTCACCCTGCCCTCAGCCCCCTGATCCAAGAGACTTTCAGGAAGTATCTGAGGAGCCTGGGGCTGGGCCCACGGACCTCGGACAGAGGTCACTGGAGAGAAGAGAGGAGAACTTGGGGCAGAAAGATATGTAGGAGCAACAGCGGAGCCTGATTTCCCAAACAGCAGCAGACTTTATGGGGCCACGTGGCCTCAGATACTTTCTGGGCAGGCTGGGGCCCCTGGACCTGAAAGCCAGTAGTCCCCAGTTTCTACAAAATGTGTTCTACTGGCCAGGGAATGCCAAATGATGCAAAACCGGAGATGAATCTGCTTTGGCTGGATCATGCCAGGAAGGGAACAGGAACTTGACAAACTAGCTATTGTCCAGGGTGGGGGCAGAGAGGAAGAGAAGTGAAGAAAGACCAGAAAGAAAGGGTAAAAAACAGCTGGTGACCTAAAAGAAGCCTTCAAAAGAGAAAGTAAGGGCTGCATGGATTCTGAATGTTAAAAAAGCCTAGAAGAACTGTCAGAATTTGGATTTGGAGAGGGATCAATTAGATTCGCAGGGGCAGAGACGTGGGAAGAAGCAGAGAGGGCCCGACTGCCTCAGCAGGGCTTGGCAAGGGCCCTTCCCCTCTAATATACATCTCCTTGAATGGAAGAGATCTATGGCCCTAGGAGAGATTGGCCATCAGGGTGCTTGCAGGCCCGCACCCTTTCCCCGAAGCCCCCATCCCTTCTCCGGGAGCACCGTGGGAGCCACTCCACCACTATTCGCGTCTGGAGAGGAGGGTGCTGGAGCACATACCACAGAAGCATTGGGACTCCTGGAGAGCTAAAGGGAGGGTGCCACTCTTGGGAACATGACAGGTGTCGGGGGGGGGGGGGAAGTAGGTGGGGTCCTAAGGTGAACACGGGCAGATGCATACGCTAGTGCCAGGCTAGACAGGAGCCTCAGGGTGGGGTGATTCGTCCCCAGCCAGGCCAGGAACGTCTGGTCCTCTAACTCAACAGTTCTCAAAAGACATGTTGGGACACACTGGTGTGTGGCAACCACAGGCAAGAAATGCAGGTCAGAGGTTCATGGTAATATGGAAAGGATCAGCATTTGTGAATTTAAGTAAACAAAGAAATGAGCAGACATAAGGTAACGTGTTCTAATGTCACAAGTGTTCCATCGTACTTTCTGGAGTGAGCAAGAAGGGGGAACATCCCTGTGTAGACTGGAAATTGCACTGGACATGAGCACAGCAGATCCTGACACAGAACTGCTTCCCGGAAGGTGTTGGTTAAGCATCTGCCTTTGGCTCAGATCATGATCCCAGGGTCCTAGGATTGAGTCCCACATCAGGCTCCGTGTGCAGCGGGCAGCCTGCTTCTCCCCCTCTCTCTGCCTCCTCCTCCTGCTCATGCTCTGTGTCTGTCTCTCTCAAATAAATAAGATCTTTTTAAAACCCCCACAAAAAAAAAAAAAAAAAACAACTGCTTCCTTTGGGGCTTTGAGAATGTGCCTTTCCCACTTCGCTTTCCGGGGTTCAAGTAGGGCTGACCCGAGCCCTCAGCTCCAGCTGCAAAGACGTGTGGCTGACCAGAACTCTAAGCCTGCGGGGCCAGCCCAGAGATCTCAGCTGGGACCTCGGGACAAGGACACTGTGAGCGCTAGTTGTAACCCTACGTTGCCAAAGGCCACTGCGCAGAATAACCACACTGAGGAAAGAGTCTTCAAACTCCTCTCTTCCCTCAAGCTAAGTCCGCCCTTCTCAGAAGAGCATGAGAGGCCTCTGGGGGAGTGAGACAGAATGGGGCACTGTCACAACTCAAAGACAGTTATGCCCGTCACCTCCTTGTCTTTGCATGGCGGGAGGGCACTTTGGGACTCTCAAACTCCTGTAAGAACGCATCTTGTCCAGCAAGGGTAGAGGAGCAAAGTCTGGGGTGTCTAGGAGAGGAATCGGGTGAGTGAAGAGTCAGGCCTTCCTGAGACACAGGGTGGGGAAACCTGGCAGGTTAGAATCTTTACCCCCATCAAGGAACTCCACGGACGGCCCTATGAGGGAGTGGGCAGCGGGGGCACCCACAGGCGTTTCAAGAAAAGCAAATGGGAGACTAGTAAACAAACAAAAAGCAGAAACAGACCCATAAGTACAGAGAACAAACTGATGGCTGCCAGAGGGGACGAGACAGGGAGGTGCAGGCTTCCAGTCATGGGGTGAGTAAGTCATAGAGATAAGAGGTACCACAATGGGGAATAGAGTTAATGGGATCATACTAGTGTTGTGTGGGGATGGAAAGCAGCTGTTTGTGGTGAGCGGAGCATAACATAAAGACTTGCCCAATCACTACGTTGTACACCCAAAACTCATTGCAGCGCTGTGTGTCAACTACATTTCCATTATAAATGAATGAATAAATTAAATAGTAGCAGCCTGGTTGGTTAAGTGTGGCAAAAAGGAACGTAAAATCAGGGAGGTGATTTACCCTAATTTTTCTTAACTCAAGTAGAACATCTCAGAGAGCCTCACCCAATTCCACAATTCTCTTCGTCTTCATCCTGAGCCAAATGCTACCAGGCCCTTCGCTTCCACCCTTTCTCTTTCAAGGCACATGGGGCCCTGGCTCCTGGCCCATTTCAGATGCCACTGCAGGAAGGAAAGCTTTGCCGTTCCCTAGTCTTGCCCCTGCTTCCACAGAAGCATCCTCTGTGACCCAGGGCTCTTGGCTGGATGGGCACTGAGGGATACAGCAGTGTGGCTTTCTTGACCAACTGGCACTTTCTCTCTGTCCACCATGCGGGTGGCTAGGCTCTTGGCTCCTATCCACAGTGCTGTGGTTGGGTTCTTTCATTGGGAAACAAATGGCACTTGTGTCAAAGAAAATTAAAAAAAAAGTAATCTAAATCTTGCCCAGCAATGGGTGGCTAGGGTGCTAACAGAATGCTCACATCTGCTTTTGTGTTCCCAAGACAAAACTGACCTCTGCCACTGGGCTCAATTATATTCATCCAACCCCAGGGACCACAGAACCCGGTGAGTGTGGCTGACTGCAATGCTCCGGGTGGCACCTTCTTCCCCACGTGCTGAGGTTTTCCCTGAGACGCGCTCTTCCTTGGGCATATGCCAGGCCTTTGGGGACAAGATACAAAGGCTGCAGAACTGAGGGAGAGAGGGCTCATCTGCAAAAGTTGTACAAGTGAGATTCGGAAAAGACTACCAGTTTCTTTAGTAAAAAAGTGTTTTTTATTTTTTTTTTAAATTTTTTTAGAGAGAGTATGAGTGAGGAGGGGTGGAGAGAGAGAATTTCAAGCTCCGCACAAAGCCTGACATGGGGCCTGACCCCACAATCCTGAGATCAGGACCTGAGCCGACACCAAGAGCCAGATATTCAACCGACTGAACTACCCAGAAACCCACCCCCCCAAAAAAGTCTGATTTTTAATAATACACTGAACCCAGCTAAAAGGCTGTTTCCCAGCCCTCTTTACAGTTAGGTGTGATCAGTTGACTAAGTTCTTGCCAGTGAGTTTTTAGTAGAAGTATTGTGTGGAACTTTCAAGAAGTCTATGATCAGTTGACTAAGTCCTTGCCAATGAGTTTTTAGTAGTATTGTGTGGAACTTTCAAGAAGTCTATTAAGTTGAGAAGGGGTGAGTGCTTCTTTTTTCCCTCCCTCTTATTCCGCTGTCAGGAACACAGGCCTGATGACTGGAGCTTTAGCTTCTATCCTGGACCACGAGGACAAGGGCTACTCCAGGGTTGGAAGAGCAGACAGCTAGTAGAGGATGGGTCTCTTAAGTCTTTCTGCAGCTGCCAAAGACAATCCTGGCTCTCCTGGACTACAAATCTTCAGGCTGTTTTTATATTACAGAGAAATAGGATTCTAGCCCATTTTCAAAGCTATTGCCTAGAGTTGTTCTATTACACACAGTAATTCAGTCCTAAAATTTCTATCTTCAGTTTTTGATGACATTCTAAGAGGAAGGTTTACAAAATGTAATTAGAGTAATTTAAGAGGCAAAGTATTACCTCTTAAATACTTAAGAGCAGCAGTATTATCAAACCAGCCATTAATTCGGCCTTCTCTTTCCCTTTTGTTTCTCTCTACCCATCACATGTTTTCCTTCCAAGATGAATGATGGCTAGTATCCCTCTTCTAGTGGTAGAAGTTGGAATAGTGGTTATCTCAGAGGTGGGAAGGTTGCTCTGTGAGCAGGGGCACAGAGAGTTCTTGTAGAGTATTGAAAATGGTCTATATCTCGACCACATAGTGGTTACACGAATATGTATGTTAACAGTCACTTAAGTTGTACCTCTACGACTAGTATACTTTATTGTATGTAAGCTACACTTCAATAAAAACAATTTCTAAAAATCCTTTCTAAAGTCCTACACCTTTTTTCGAAGCTTTTAAAAAATTTATTATTTTTTATAAATATTAATGCAGTTGACACACAATCTTATATTAGTTTTCAGTGTACAACATAGTGATTTAACGATTCTATGCATTACTTGGTGCTCACTATGGTGAGGGTAGTTACCATCTGTCACCACACAACATTACAATATTATTAACTACACTCCTTGTGCTGTACTTTTCATCCCCCTGACTTACTTATTTTATAGCTGGAAGTCTGTACCTCTTAATCCCTTTTACCTATTTTGCCCATCCCCCCAACCCACCTCCCCTCTGGCAACCACCAGTTTGTTCTCTGCATTTATGAGTCTGTTTTTGCTTTTTAGATTCTACATATAAATGAAATCATAGGATATCTTTCTCTAACTTACTTAGCATAGTATCCCCTAGGTTCATTCTTTTTAATGTCTGAGTAACATTTCATTATACATATATACCACATCTTTACCATTCATCTATCAATGGACACTTGGGTTACTTCCATACTTTGACTATCGTATATAAAGCTGCAGTAAACATCAGGGTGCATGTATCTTTTTTTTTTTTTCTTTTTTTTTTTTTTAATTGGAGTTCAATGCATGTATCTTTTTGATTTAGTGTTTTCCTTTTCTTTGGGTAAATACCTAGTAGTGGAAATACTGGATCATATGATATTTCTTTTTAATTTTTTTAGGAAACTCCATACTGTTTTCCATAGTGCACGAGGGCTCCCTTCTCTCCATATCCTCGCCAACACTTGTTGTCTTTTTAACACCAGCCGTTCTGACTGATGTGAAGTGGTATCTCACTGTGGTTTTGATTTCTCTGATGATGACTGATGTTGAGTATCTTTTCATGTACCTATTGGCCATGTGTTTGCCTTCTTTGGAAATGTGTCTGTTCAGGTCTCTGCCCATTTTTTAATTGGATTGTTTGTTTTGGTGCTGGGTTGTGTTAAGTCCTTTATGTATTTTGGAAATTAACCTTTTATCAAATATATCATTTGAAAATATCTTCACTCATGCAGTAAGTTGCCTTTTTGTTTTGTTGATGATTTCCTTTGTTGTGCAAAAGCTTTTTATTTTGGTGTAGTCCCAACAGTTTATTTCTCTTTTTGTTTCCCTCGCCTGAAGGAACATATCCACAAATATGTTGCTAAGGGTGATATCCAAGAGATTACTGCCTATGTTTTATTTCAGAAGTTTTATGGTTTCAAGTGTCACAGTCAGGTCTTTAATCCACTTAAAATTTATTTTTGTGTATGGTGTAAAAAAGTAGTCCAGTTTTACCAACACTGTTGAAGAGGCTGTCTTTTCCCCATTGCATATTCTTGCCTCTTTTGTGTAGATTGACCATATAAGCATGGATTTATCTCTGGACTCACTGGTTCCATTGATCTAGGCATCTATTTTTGTGCCAGTGTCATACTGTCTTGATAGTATGACAAAAGCAAAGCAATAGCTTTGAAGCAATTGTGAAATATGGGATTGTGATACCTCCAACTTTGTTCTCTTTTCTCAAGGTTGCTTTGGTTATTTGGGGTCTTTGGTGGCTCTATACAAATTTTAGGATTATTTGTTCTAGCTCTGTGAAAAAATGCTCTTGGCATTTTGATAGGGATTGCATTGAATCTATAGATTGCTTTGTAAAACCCTACCCCTTGGGATCCCTGGGTGGCGCAGCGGTTTGGTGCCTGCCTTTGGCCCAGGGCGCGATCCTGGAGACCCGGGATCGAATCCCACGTCGGGCTCCCGGTGCGTGGAGCCTGCTTCTCCCTCTGCCTGTGTCTCTGCCTCTTTCTCTCTCTCTCTATGTGACTATCATAAGTAAATAAAAATTAAAAAAAAAAAATAAAACCCTACCCCTTTTTATGGTCATCATAGATATTTTAGTTTTTGAAGTATTTTTCTTCCCTATGTGTGCTATTCAAGATCTCTGTAATTTTGGCATTTACCCCACCCTCCTTAACCAATTTTGTCTGACTGGGAAAATGCCCAGTTGATAATCACTTTCCCAGACACCTTTGTAGACAGGAGTTGTCACAAGATAACAGAACTAGCCAATAAGAAGTAAGAAGTCTGCTGAGTAGGGCTTCTAGAAAAGCTGTCATTTTCTTGATTAAAAAAGGGATAGATTTGGGTGATGATGATGTGTCAGCATAAGTTCATAATTGTAATGATGTATCTTTCTGGCGAGGGATGTGGATAATGCAGGAGGCTATGCATGTGTGGGGTAAGAGAAATCTCTGTGCCTTCTGTGCTGCAGATCTAAAACTGCTCTACAAAATAAAGTCTCTCAAGCTTTAGATTCAGCTCTTATGTCTTTTGCTCTTTATATTCTCCACCCCCGCCATTCTTCTGCTCAGAATGTCGATGCTTCTTAAGATCATGAAGCAGAAAGTCAAATCTAGGGATGGTGAAGCAGAAAGCTAGAAGCCTCAGTTATTGATGGCCACTTCTGAGAAGCTGCATCAGCCCTGTTTCCTTCATGT
This sequence comes from Canis lupus familiaris, assembly GCF_011100685.1. NCBI lineage: Eukaryota > Metazoa > Chordata > Mammalia > Carnivora > Canidae > Canis > Canis lupus. The sequence continues at coordinate 118,052,972 of NC_049222.1, read as the reverse complement.
GACATGATGAAAAAAACCCCCCTGTGTGTTTAAGCCTCTGTGGTTTGGGTTTCTAGGCTCATGTGAGATATAAGGCTTTTAGCTTTATATGTGGCAAAGACCTCTTGAGAGGTCTCCCACAAAGGGAGACTCAGGTGCTAATTTACTGTGGTATTCCTATCATGGCGTGGCAAAGCCCTGGGGAAAAGAGGAAAACTTCGAAACGGAAGACCCCATTGGCACACTCTCTTCTTGTTCTCTTCCCAACATTCTCACTGCTCACTAAGGGAGCGGAATTCTTCTGGCAATGGAAGGGGCTCTGCTCAACATGCAGAGGATCTCAGTTCATATAAACTTCTCTGAGAGCTAGTAGTAAAGTATTACATCAGCTGCATCACTGTTTCTCAATCTATTTTTAACCAATTTCCGCTTTTGATAAACAGAAATTCTACTTTCTACAGCAGTTTGCATTAAGAAAACCAGGGCTTTCCCTTTTCCTGGGAAATTCCAATTATCAGACCACACGTACTACTGCTTTCCCCATGCAAAAATTTCTGGTACGTTGCCCCATGCCTCTGGAGAGTCCGTGCTGTAATCTGAGTTTTCTGAGATTCTGCAAACTGGACAGAAATCCTGGTAGCTCCAGTGATGCCACATCCAGCTGGGGAAGAGGAGCAGCATATGGGACAGAGGCAGCTTAAGAGCAGGAAAGCAGAGCCAGGACTGGGCTGGGAAAAGGAACACGGAGCAGTAGTTTTGCCCCGAGTCGGCTCAGCTTTTGCAGGGTCAGCCAGCACCTGACTGCAACCACATTCAGTTTTACTGAGGAAATCTGCACTTCCATTTCTAAAGACTCTGCCCTTCCTCCTTTGCTCAGGGTCAAAACCAAAATGCAATCCAAGCTAACAACCAGCTGCCTTGTGCTGTTTCATAGGAGGCCTGAGCCACTGAAAGCTACCTAGTGTCTGGGTTAGAAGCTGTGTGTAGCCAAAGGGATGGGGGGTTGGGGGTGGATTTCAGACCTGTTCCTGGTCTGAAGGTCAGTTTTGCAGGGACAGAAGATAGAGAAGAGGGATGAGTGGGGGAGAAGAGGTCAGACCACCTTCTTCAAGATTCCAGGAATAAAGGAAAAGTCTCCTCCCAAGATCTTAGTCCTGTTTACCATCAAATCCAGATCCTTATAAACATTCGTGCTCATAAGTGCTAAACAACAGAGAGAATTAAGTAGAGAGCAACAGAAGATGCTCTCTCCCCTCCATTCCCCATGCTTCCAATGGTTAGAGACAGGGAGAGAAGGAAGGATGAAGGATGACAGCGTCTGATGGGGTGCGTGGCTCAATGGGTTGGGCATCTGACTGGCTCAGGTCCTGATCTTGGGGTCCTGGATGGAGCCTCACACTGGGCTCTGTGCTCAGCAGGGAGTCTGCTTCTCCATCTCCCTCTGATCCTCATCTTGTTCATGCTTTTTCTCTTTCTCTCTTTCAAATAAATAAAATCTTAAAAAAAAAAAAAGATGACAGCATCCAGGATCTGGGGTTAGAGCATGAACTAGAACACATGCCGGGCTCCTAGGAAACTGGGATGGAAGGTTATTCCCTCTTGGGTTCAGGGAAAGAGTGAAGGACAACAGCAGGAAGGCTGGCAATCATTCAGAGAGTCGTTATGGGAAGCAGATGACACGATCTTACACCCTTGCCTCCTTGCCTGTGCCCTTGTAACCTCCTGTGTGCGATCTACAGGACTTCCAGGGGCTGCTGGGAGAGACAGTTCTAATCTAGACGGGGGCGGGGGAAGGGAGCAGAGTCCAGTGGTGAAGACCATGGATTCCTAAACCAGAAAGCTGGCTCCCAAATTCAGAGTTCAGCTCTTCCATATACCAGCTGACTTTAGGCAAATTACTTAACCCCTCCAATATCTCAGTTTTATCATCTACAGAATGGGGATGAGTGTGCCAAACTCACAGAATGTTTTTTATTAGCTATATTCCCAATGCTGTACTTTTCATCCCTGTAACTTATTTACTTTATAACTGAATGCTCCTACCTCTTAATCCCCTTCACCTATTTTGCCCACCCCCACACATCCTCTCCCCTCTGGCAACCACCAGTTTGTTCTCTGTGTTTAGGAGTCTGTTTCACAGAATGTTTTCAGGATTATATGAGTTCATCTTTGTAAAGCTCTTAGCATAGTCCCTGATACATAGTGTCCTAGAATGAGCAGTAAATGTTGGCTGGTATACCCGTTTCCTATGTCCACTATAACAAATTGTCACTAACTTGTTGGCTTAACACAACACGAATCGAGTCTCTCACAGTTCTGGAGGCCAGAAGTCCTAAACCAGTATCATCAGTCTGGGGAAAACCCATTTTTGCCTCTTCCAGCTCCTGGTAGCTACTGGCATTCCTTGGCTTGTTGGCCACATCATTCCAGTCTCCACCTTGGTGATCAGATTGTCTTCCCCTCTTCTGTCTGCTGGACATCTCCTTCTGCCTCCTTCTGATAAGAATATCTGTGATCATCTTTAAGGCCCACACAGATTATCCAGGATAACCTCCCTGTTGTAAGATTCTCCATCACACCTGCAAAGTCCTTTTTGCCACATAAAGCAACATTCACAGGTTCCAGGGATTAGGATGTGGATATCTTTTGGGGGGATCATTATGCAGCCACCACAGCTGGTATTGTTGGCCAGAAGCAGAGTCTGATGAACGGCAAGCAGGTGGACAGAGTGAAGGGAGATCTCTGCAGAGGGAGGTTGGGGCATGGTTACCAGCGGTGGGCGGCAAAACCCATGATGCCCACCAAGGAGCCCAACAGGGACAGGCCTGAAGAACACTCCCAAGATGCTAGTCCTGATATGCCCCTCCTTGTTTCTCCTCTTCAGTGGTGCAACAGTACTGAGGATGGAGGTGGCAAGGCTGCAGAACTGGAGAACACCGCTGTCGACTGGAACTGTGGGCAAGGCTGGGCATGTGGCAACTAAAAGAGGACATGCAAGGGGTGGGCATCAACTGTCACCTCCACACCTTCACAAGCCACTGCAGGTGCTCAAAATGGTAACACATAGATGGAAGGAGGGTGAACTGTGCTGGCACAGGAGAAAAATAAAATCTCAAAGTCTACCCAGATGTATTGGTCTACAACCATCTCTCTCACTCCCTGTCTCTCTGGCATCCTGTACTCCTCCTGAATCCATGCCATCCTCAGCCCTCCCCTGGATGGCCCCAGTGCATTTCTATTCTCTCTCTGCTTCCAACTTCATCCTTCTGGAGACCTCTCCCTACACAGCACTGTCCGGTCCTCTCATATCATAAATCTCACCACATCACTCTCCTCTTATGGCCTGGAAGCGGCTTCCCACTGCTTATGGATGGAATCCCAAGTCCCTACTAAAAACCATCTGGTCTTCCACTGTCACAGCCCTGGCTTACCATGCTCCAGTCATGCCAGTCTCTTAGTCTGGACCCTTCCTCCGAGGGAACTTCATAGTAGCCAGCCCCACAATTCAGCTCAACCTCTCAGGTGTCAGCTAACAGTAATCACATTGATGGCTTCTCTGATTCCTCTGGCCAAAGAAGTCCCTGCCATGCTGTAACCACTCTCCACATTGCCCTGTTTTATTTCCTTCAATGTCTTTCTCTGCGTAACAACTCCCATGTGCATATTTGCTCACTCTCTTCCCTCTCTCTCCACTAACATGTAACCACCCTCCATGAGTGCGAGACCGTGTTTATCTTTGGGACCCTGATACCCTGGTGTTTGGCACATTCTAGGGAACAGACACATTGGTTGAATGAATGAATGAAACGACAGCTCTTTATTTACCATTAGTGCCACTACTGGTGAAATCCTGTATTTCCCATCATTTTTGAATACTTTATATCCACATCACCCTCATCTTTGCCAAGCAGAAACTAGGTCAGAAAGGTATATTAGCCTGATTTATCAATACCGGCGATGAGGAAAGATCCTGGCAGTTTCCCGCAAAAGTAGCAGGAGTGCCTTTATCTATGAAAGAGCTCTCAAGTGATTCCTGGCTGGTATTTCTTATGACAGTCCCAGAAGAAGATAAAATGAGACAGCTGGAAACAAGTATCTCCAAGCTTTTAAAAATCGATTTCTCTTCATTCCAATCTTCCACTTATCTATCCACATGTCATCCAGGAAACAATTATCAAGTGTCTAATATGTGCCAGGCTCTCTGCCAGACCCTGGGGATACAATGGTGAGCAAAACAGCCATTTACCCTGCCTTTGTGGGGAGTCTGTAAGGGAGATGGACATTAAGCAAATCTTCATACAATAAATGGATTATAACACACTGAGATAGTGCTTTGAAGGAATCGTAGAAGACGCTATGAAAGTAACAAATAATTAGAAAACAAAATTAAAAAAAAAAACCAAACCTGCAAGACCACCAAAAATACTTAGGAATCAATGTAAGAAAAGATGTGTAAAAGCTCTTTGCTTAACACTAAAAAGCGCTGTTGGGAGAAATTAAACACTTAAATAATAGAGCTATGTCAGATGGGAAGGCTCGATGTGATCCCAGTTTCAACAGTTCCAAATTATCTATGGATTCAACACAATCCCAGTCAAAATTCCAGCAGGCTTCTCTGCAAAAAAAAAAAAAAAAAAAAAAAAAAGGTTCTTTGGAAATGCAAATGACCTGGAAGAGCCAGAGCAATCTTAGAAAAGAACAACGCTACAGAACTTACACTTCCCAATTTCAAGACTTATTATAAAACTACAGTCATCGAGACTGTGTAGAATGGGGAAAGGAAAGACGTAAGGATCACCAGACCATAACAGAGACTTAAGAAACAGACTCACTTAGATACAATCAATTCATTTGCAGTTGAGGTACCAAGGTAACTCAACAGGGAAAAGAAAGTTTGGAACTGGGTAGGTAGGTAAACATTTCTTAGGACATAAAAATACAAAACATAAAGGCAAACTAAATGAGCTAGATTTTATCAAAATTCTAATATATTTTTTGGTCTTCAAGAGAAGAATTAAGAAAGTGGAAACATAAGTCATGTAGTGAGACTACATCTAACAGATGAGCAGTACCCAGAACATAATAATGAACTCTCAGATCTCAGTAATATGAAAATAATCTAATTTTTAAAAAATGGGCAGAAGACTTAAACAGACACTTTACAAAAGAAGACACAGATGGCCAATAAGTATTTGAAAATATGCTCAATCAACAGTCATCAGCTAAATGCTAATTAAAACCACAATGAGACACCATGCCACATAATTAGAATGCTTAAAACTTAAGACTAAAAAATACCAAGGGTTGGCAACGCCGTGGAGCAACTGAAATGCTCATACATTGCTGGTGGGAATAAAGATGGTACAGCCACCTTAGAAAACTGGCAGTTTCTTAAAAAGTTAAACAAAAAGTTGACCATACAGTTGACCATACATATTTCTAGGTATTTGCTCAAGAGAACTGAAAACCCATATCTGCACAGAGACCTAAACAACAAGGTACATACAGCAGCTTTGTTCATACTAGCCAAAAACTGAAAAACAAAAAACCCAAACATCTAGCAACAGGTGAATGGATAAATAAAATAAAAAATATCCATGAAACAGAATATTATTTAGCAACAATGCTCTGAGAACCTGCAATAAGAGATCTAATTGAACCTAGGACGTCAGGGAGGGCTTTCTTAAGGAAGAAGTAGATATCTGAAAGAAGGCTAGAGACTGACCAGGGAGGTAGAGTGGGTAATGAGAAATAAAGAGCACTGCAGGTAGAGGCTTGGTCAAGAGCCCCTGGCAGAGGAAAGGTGGCACATTCATGTAAGTGAGACATGGTCTTGCTTAAAGAGCAAGGAGAGAGAAGAGAGATAGAAGTTGAGGCTGGAAGTTGGCAAGAGTCATGCCAGGCAGGCCTTATAGGCCTTGTTAAGGATTTTGATGTTTATCTTCAAGGCAATAAGAAACCTCAGAAAGAGTTTTGTTTTGTTTTGTTTTTTAAGATTCATTCATTCATTCATTCATTCGAGATAGAGAGAGGCAGAGACACAGGCAGAGGGAGAAGTAGGCTCTATGCAGGGAGCCTGATGTAGGACTCCATCCCAGGACCCCAGGATCACACCCTGAGCCAAAGGCATATGCTCAACCACTGAGCCACCCAGGTGCCCCTCAGAAAGGGTATTAAATAAGAGGGTGATATGATATAACTGGCTTGACATTTTAGATCCCACTAACTACAGAATGGAGAATTGACTATTGGGGCGTGAGTGGCTGGGAAGGAGCCTGTCACAGCCTCTGCCAACCTCCAGGTAACAGACTGTGGCTTATATTGGGATGGGATGATGGAGAAGGGGAGAGATGGAAGCTTTCAATGGGCTCTGAGAAGCATGTGGGAATGTACTGAGGGGATAGAAAAGAAGACAGCTCCAATCTTGGACTGACTCCAAGATTATGGCTTGGGGGATGGAATGGGAAGAGCTCCTATGTCCCAATATGGAGAATTCTGGAAGAAAACCTAATCTGGTAGAGGTCTATAGTCAGTTTTGGACACACTAGATTTGAGGTGCATGGGAGCCATCTGAATGACAATATTTACCAGGAATTTGGACATGTAGATGTTAAAGCTCACAAGAGCCCAGGATAGAGATTCAAAATTGGGTTTTATGAGATGGTAATTGACAATGCAGAAATACATACAACAGATTAGAGAGAGCATAGGACCAGGATAAGAGAGAATCTGGAATCAAGTCTTAAGGCACTCGAACACTTAAAGGATGATTAGGGAAAGGTGGGCTAGTGAAGGAAACAAAGAGGCGACCAGGGAAAGGCTGGGAAACCAGAAGAGCATAATATATGAGAATTCATGGAAAGAGAATGTTTCAAGAGGCTATGGAAACTGTGTTGAAGGCTAATAAAAGGGGAATAAAATGTCTACTAAATTTAGTAGCATAGCAGTCACTGCTAATCTTAGGATAAGCTGGTCCTATGGGGAAAAAAAAGGGATATAACCCAGATTAGAGTGGATAGGAGACGGGAGTGGTGACTGAGGGATAAGGAAGTAGAGAAAGTGATTATACATAATTTTAAGATAATGGGCCCAACTTCCTATTCTAAAGCTGGGTTGTAATGATGATGAAAGAAAACAACTTGGAAGAGATTGTGAAAGACATTGCCTTTGTGTAAGCTCGGCCCTTGAATTCAGCTTGAGATGTTGCATTTCCTTTTCCTGTGACATAGGTGGATGTTGTGAGTCATGAGTTCAAAGTTTCCTTTATTATGTTACCTTCATAACTACCCCGAATGTGGAGGAGGGGGCTCAGTGGTGCCCCTTCAACTTAGGTGACACACCACAAAGACAGGAGGAAGGCACGGGGCACAGGAAGGACAAGCAGAGATAAGGCAGACTACTCCTACTCCTACTCCTACTCCTACTCCTACTCCTACTACTCCTACTCCTCAACACTTGCGTGCCAGAACTTTCTGCTTTGTCATTAAACCCAGATCCTCATGAACGTTATAGAAAATCATAAAAGCAAAATGACACAAATATATCTGGTAGCAAGCAACAGAGAATGGTCTCTTCCTTAGCTCCCCTGTTTATCTGGGAAGTGCATGTGTGTACTGGGAGAAGGAGACAAATGCCAAGATCGAACTCCTTGCTTCTAGTGGAGGGTAGAGCTGAAGAGAAAGAAAAGCTACTATTTAGGATCCCTGGACCCTGGAGTTCTAGACTACAAAACCAAACTGACTAATGAAATGCCTGCCTGAATGAACAAACAACACGGGATGAGTAGAAGTCCCGGGGGGAAGAATTCTGGAAGCAGGGGTCAGGCCACTGATGGTAAACACAGACCCATTCCCTAGGTTGAGAGGAAACCGTGTTCCGACTCTGTTTCTTCAGATGTGTGTATTTGGACAGGAATTGAGGAGCTTCTAATGAGGGAGGAACAAGGGTGGCTCAGAGGTGAGACCCAGCCCACAGGGAGAGGGGATCTATGGGGGAAAGACACAGGAGCCTGAGCACAACTCCCCTATAAAGAGCCACACAGGTACGCGGGGCCTCCTGAATCCCTGATAGTCCCCCAAGTCAGACAGCATGTAGGTGCCCTCAGCCTCTGGCTGTTTTACCAAGTGGCTCGCTCTCACCAAAGCTCCAGCAGACTTCCACTCATGGGCACCCACCAAGTGCTCACCGCTGGCCCAGATGCTCCATACATGCTGTCTCATCCACACCTCACCCAAATCCTGGGATGTAAGTATTCCCATCCTCACTTAACCCAAAAAGGAAGCTAAAATTCAGAATATTCATCTGCCCCAAGGTTACAGTGAAGGGACCTGAGTCTGAGCCCACATCTGCATGACTCTAAATCCCATGCTATTTCCACCAGAACAAGACTCGGGCTGGGTGAAACCAAACTGTCCCAATCAAGAGGGCAAAAGAGACCTGTTGGGGGCAGAAGGCAGGAGACCCCATATAAAGAAAAAAATTGAAGAATCAAAGGAAACAGGAAACTTCTTTCCTGAAAATGAGAAGAATCACAAAAGAAATTGCCTAGAAAAGAGAAGATGAGATCATCTAACTTGAGAAATGGGAAAAATGCTTGGGAATGAAAAAATAATCCAGGACCTAGGGACGGAGAATCTGGTTTGGAAGTCGAGTGAGGATCTCTGGGGGGAGAAGGAAGATGCCGGCGGGCGCCCCATCATCCTTCAGGTTTGAGAGGAGACAGTGTTCAATTACTGACCTTCCTCTCTCTGGTCACATGACCTGTGCTAGTATAAAAGCTTTCTACCAGCAGGTTCCTTACAATTCTTTCCTGTGTGAAATGGGCAGTAGCAGTGGCTGAAGGCCCGTTCCTCTTCCCCAGAAGCTTTCCGACTTTCCTTCAGGACTAATCCCAAGAAGCCATCTCTCTGGACTGCAGACAAGGCAAGGCAGCTGGCTCTGTGCTTGTGCTCTGGGAAGTGATGCTGGGATCTGGACTGGAGGGGGAGGTGCCGGCGGGGCTGCCCGAAGTCTGTGAGAAACTGGATGTGAGGCTCATACCTGCAGCCAGTGTAGCTGGGATCCAGGAAAGAGATGGGGGACCTCAAGCCCGGAGAGAGGACGGAGGGGGTGGGCTGTGTTAGGGCAGCGGGGTCACAAGCCAAGTGGAAACTGAATGACCCCGTTTACAGTTCTTCTGTTTATACTCAAAACACCGGGCTCTGGAGCCAGTTGCTGCCTGTGGGTTTTCTTGAATCTGCTCTAAAGTCTTTTAGAGGACAAGCCCCAAAAGATAGCACAGGCTCACCCTTCCTCCCCAATGCCCCTCCCTACACTTCATTAGCTTCCTCTTTTCAGTAATAGTCCCAGAGTTGGGTATTGGTCAGGGGAGGAAAAGGTGGAGGAGAATCTGTGTTCTGCAAAAGGACAGGAGGACGAGGTAGGGAGATGGGTTGGGGGGCCAGGCCTCCGTTCCCTGGGCGTGTGGCGGGGTCCTGTGAGGAGCTGGCCCTGGGTCCCATGGCCTGGGCTTTCCCAGCCTCGAGCCCCTGAGCGCTCACAGCCCTCTCCTCGGGAGAGGCTCGCCCTTTCTCCCCACGGATCTCCGACCGGGTAAAGAACTCAAGGAAAGTTGGAAGCTGATAACGGCAACTTCCTGTATCTGTGGGGAGAGAAGGAGAAAGCCATGGGTTGGTCCCCCCCGGAGACACATGATGGCAAACGTAATAACTCCCGCTTACTATCCCGCCCCAGGCAAAGTCAATAATTGCTCTGGGCAGTTCTGGCAGGTGTGCGAGCAAGCGGCGGAGGCGGCACAGGGCTCTGGCCGGGGAGGGGACAGCAGCACGGGGGATGTCCACGTCCTGAAGCGGAGGGGGGTCCGCAGGCTGCCAGGGGCACCTCCTGACCCTGCCCTTTGTCAACCTCTTCCAGAGCCATCATGACAAACTGGCGCAGCCCCCTCATCCTCACGGCCTACATCATCATCTTCCTCACTGGCCTCCCCGCCAACCTCCTGGCCCTGCGGGCCTTCATAGGACGGGTCCGCCAGCCCCACCCGGCCCCCGTGCACATCCTGCTGCTCAGCCTGACGCTGGCGGACCTCCTGCTGCTGCTGCTGCTGCCCTTCAAGATGGTCGAGGCCGCGTACGACTTCCAATGGTACCTGCCCGAGTTACTCTGCGCCCTCACGGGGTTCGGCTTCTACAGCAGCATCTACTGCAGCACGTGGCTCCTGGCGGGCATCAGCATCGAGCGCTACCTGGGAGTGGCCTTCCCCGTGCAGTACAAGCTGTCCCGCAAGCCGGTGTACGGAGTGATTGCGGCCGTGATCGCCTGGGTCATGTCCTTCGGTCACTGTACCATCGTGATCATCGGCCAGTACTGGAACTCAACCCATAATGATGTCACAAGTGAGAATGGCATCACCTGCTATGAGAACTTCACCCAAGCTCAGCTGGATGTGGTGCTTCCTGTGAGGCTGGAGCTGTGCCTCTTCCTGTTCTTTGTCCCCATGGTGATCACCATCTTCTGCTACTGGCGCTTTGTGTGGATCATGCTCACCCAGCCCCACGTGGGGGCTCAGAGGCGGCGCAGAGCTGTAGGGCTGGCTGTCGTGACGCTCCTTAATTTCCTGGTGTGCTTCGGGCCTTACAATGTATCCCACTTGGTGGGCTTTTTCACGAAGAAGAGCCCCCTGTGGAGGGCTGAAGCCGTGGTATTCAGTTCCCTCAATGCCAGTCTGGACCCCCTGCTTTTCTATTTCTCTTCGGCAGCTGTGCGTAGAGCCTTTGGAAGGGGGCTGCAGATCCTGAGGCATCAGAGCGCCTCCCTGCTGGGGCGCAGAGGCAAAGAGACAACAGAGGGGACGAGCGGGGACAGGGGTGTGAGTCAAGCAGAGGGAGCTCCGAGTTCTGACTTTACCACAGAATAGGGGTGTCCAGGACCTTTGGAGGCACTCTGGGTGACACAGGCATTGAGCAGGCTGGGACAGGGGGAACGTGAGGTTCCTGTCCCAGAGTCAGAAATCCTCAGATGGATCCACTACGGGAGCTGTAGAAATCTCTCTCAGCAGCTTGGTATCCCTTCCTGACTGAAGTTTTCTTCCCAAAGGAGCACAGCTCCATGACAAAGGAAGAAATGGTTTGGCATAGAAGCACCCTCAGACCATGGTTTCAGGAGCAATGTAGCTAATACAAAATCAGTCCTTGTGACACAGTGGTAGCTGGGGACGATCAGGCTAAAGCCGAGTCCTAAAGCCATCTTGCTACAGGCTTTGAAACAACATCTAGACCCTGGGCCAGCTGTTGATACTGGAAAGAAGACCATGGGAAGAGATGGAAGGGAATACAAGGGAATACCAAATGAGGTCAAAGAAGACTCAGGAAGATTATGAGTCAAGGGAACTAAGAGGGAGGACCAGGGACTTTGAACTCTAACCATCTAGGTCTGCACTGTATCGCTCTGACCTGCTGCTTTGTAAGTATGCTCCAGTCATCTTCAAGTGTGTATTTTGTCTCCCCGTATTAAACCTGCCAGAGGTCTGGGTCTTGTCTCCTCCCTCCATGGCACCCCACACGGGCTAGGACACAGCCTGGTGCCTGTCAGTCAGAAGTCAACACTGACTATAGGACAAGAGCAGACAACCCGGTCTGGCAGATTGAAAATAAAAATGGTAAAACCCTGAAGCGAGTGTCCACAATTTTTGTGCTTTTCTACAAGCCCAGGGAGGGCAAACATGAAATGAAGAAGCCGACTCAGCAGCACAGAGGGAGGGTTATGCATGTGAAACCACAAAGTATTTTAAGGTCAGGATGTAATGAGTGGAGTTAGGGAGGGGGCTGGTGGGATCTTGTTTCCAGGGATGGACAGAGACGGGACTTAGAAAGAAGATGTGGGGTGAATCCTGACTTAACCGTATCAAGTGTATCTCAGGAGTCTCAAACACATGAAGCTCCCCCTTAGAAACCTGCAGAGCTTCCCTATTGTCAAAAGTTTTCGTCCCAGGAACTCCTATCCTATCATTCCATTGCCTACTTCGTATCCTGTCTCCCTGCCCAATCCTACCTTCCTAACTCATTTCTCCACAATAAGGACCCCTAGCTCTTGTTCTCTCTCTCTCTCTCTCTCTCTCTCTCTCTCTCTGTCTCGTCTCTCTCTCTCGTTAACTGACCCTAGCCCCAGACTAGTGGTCTGCTATTGAGGCAATACAGCAGAATTGCAAGGTACAAAAATAGATCACATGACCCCCTCAAATCTACTGACTCTCTGGGGGTGGGACAGCAGATGAGCTTTTAAAAGCTCCCTGGTGGGGCGCCTGGGTGGTTCAGTGGTTGAGCGTCTGCCTTTGGCTCAAGTGGTGATCCTGGGGTCTTTTGATCAAGTCCCACATCAGGCTCCCCACAGGGAGCCTGCTTCTCCCTCTGCCTGTGTCTCTGCCTCTCACTCTCTCTCTGTCTCTTATGAATAAATAATATAATATAATATAATATAATATAATATAATATAATATAATCTCCCTGGTGATTATGCAAGGCAGCTCAGGAAAGGAATTGCTGATCTAGCTCGGGGGCCCAATCTGTCCAAGGGAGCATTCTTCAGAGAGGCCCTTCCTGCTTCTAAGTCCCTCCTACTGCAACCCCACACACCCTCATCTTGATTACTTACTTTTTCCACTTTTATAAAATCACACTCAATATTCACTTTCTCCAGAAAGACTTTCCTAATTATTCCCACCCAACTGAGAGGTCATTTTCTCAGTTTCCCTTCCTCAAACACCACTGGACTGGTGTAAGAGTCCTGACTTCACTGTTAGTTCTGCTTACTAGCTGGATGGCCTTGAGCAAGTCCCCATCTCCAGCCTCCATTTCCAAACCATAATCATGAGGATGACATATACCTCCCACAGTTATTAAGTTCCAGTCAGACTGGATGTGTAAAATTGCTGAACATTTTTACAGTAACACTTAGCTCTAAGATATCGACCCAAGTGAAACACAGCTACACCCCAACCTAAAAGAAATATAGTATGTGGAAATTTAAAGTGATGAAAATCATATATTAGATAGCCAACTGTATAGGATGGTTTGACAGTAACATGTGAGAAAAGAATCTGGGATTTTCTGCTGACTGTACATCTGGGATGTATTGCACCTTCCAAAAAAGCTTATTTGATTTTGGGTGCCATTGAAAGAAATAGAGTCTAAGTAAGTTGAGGATAATCCCACGTCACTGAGGTCTTAATCAGTAGCATGTTCAGCATCTGAGTAACACATTTTTTTTAAAGATTTATTTATTTACTTTGAGAGAGAGAAAAAGTGCTTGCAGATGAATAGAAGGAGACAATTTTTTAAGCAGACTCTCTGCTGAACAAGGAGCCTGACTAGGGGCTTGATCCCACAACCCATGAGATCACAACCTGAGCTGACACCAAGAGTCAGGCACTCAACTAACTAAGCCACTCAGACCCCCATTGGCAGTACACCTTTATTTTTTTTTAATTTTTATTTATTTATGATAGTCACAGAGAGAGAGAGAGAGGCAGAGACATAGGCAGAGGGAGAAGCAGGCTCCATGCACCGGGAGCCCGACGTGGGATTCGATCCCGGATCTCCAGGATCGCGTCCTGGGCCAAAGGCAGGCGCCAAACCGCTGCGCCACCCAGGGATCCCCGGCAGTACACCTTTAAAAAGACATTAACTGGGCAGCCCGGGTGGCTCAGCAGTTTAGCGCCTGCCTTTGGCCCAGGGCGTGATCCTGGAGACCGGGGATCGAGTCCCACGTCAGGCTCCCAGCATGGAGGCTGCTTCTCCCTCTGCCTGTGTCTCTGACTCTCTCTCTCTCTCTCAAGAATAAATAAACAAAACCTTTAAATTAAAAAAAAAGATATTAACTCAGGGATCTCTGGGTGGCTCAGCAGTTTAACACCTGCCTTCGGCCCAGGGTGTGATCCTGGAGTCCCAGGATTGAGGTCCGCCTGGAGCTCCCTGCATGAAGCTTGCTTTTCCCTCTACCTGTGTCTCTGCCTCTCTCTCTCTCTGTGTCTCTCATGAATAAATAAATAAAATCTTTAAAAAAAAATACATTAACTCAGAGGTGACTGGCCAGTTCAGTTGGTAGAACATGCGATTCTTGATCTTGGAGTTTTAAGTTTGGAGCCCCACATTGGGTGTAGACATAACTTACAAATATAATCTTTTTTTGAAAAAAGATTTTTTTAAAGATTTATTTATTTATTCATGAAAGACATAGAGAGGGGGGGGGGAGAGAGAGAGAGAGAGAGAGAGGCAGAGACACAGGAGGAGGAAGAAGCAGGCTCCAAGCCGGAAGCCCAATGCAGGACTTGATCCCGGTACTCCAGGATCACACTCTGAGCCAAAGGCAGATGTGCTTAACCGCTGAGCCACTCAGGCATTCCACAAATAAAATCTTTAAAAAAAAACAAAACAAAAAAAACAAACCATTAACTCAAGGAATCAAGTCCAGAAGAATTACCCAAATGTTTGGAGATTGAAAACCATATAATGATGATGATGATTGGTGACAGTGATATGTAATAAAAGCCAGACACTGTTCCAGAGAAATAGCCTGAGATGATTAAGGGAGCTTTCCAAGGTCAACAAGTGAGAGGAAGTATGAATCCAAGTCTGCCTTTCTCCCAAGTATATGCTTTTTTCATTGATTCATGAGAAGCAAGTAAGAGAATGTTGGATATGTGGCTGAACCAAGATGAGGTCCATCACACAGGAAGGTGCATTCCATGTAGCTCCAAAAGGGAAAAGAAAGGACCATGGGCAGAAGCAAGGGAGCTGCATCTCCAACAGTCAGGGCTGTTTAAATGGAACTGAGATATCTCACTAAGGTAGTCACTCCCCAGTTCCAGGAATTGAAGTGGAAGGTAGAAAACACCTAGCCTGGGACATTGAGGAAACTCACATATCTGATAAGAACCCCTTCCAACTCAGAAATTCCCAGAGTTTCAGGAACAGGGCTGCTCTTATTAATCACAACCGTGAAAGAAAATCTCCCCACCTAGTCTGAGCTTTTCAGGGTGAAGCTTTTGCCACTTACTAACAAGCACCTGATCTGTATCAAGTCACTTGATATATAGCCCATTTCTTCCCTGGGAAATTAATAATTCTGACCCCGGGGTCCTGGGATTGAGCCCTGCATCCCTGCATCCCTGCATCAGGACTTCCTGCTCAGCAGGAAGCCTTGCTTCTCCCTCTCCCTCTGCCTGCCACTCCCTCTGCTTGTGATCTCTCTCTCTCTCTCTCTTTCTCTTTCTGTCAAATAAATAAATAAAATCTTTAAAAAAAAAAGACCTTAAAAAAATAAGAGACAAGGTATCTGCCCTTCTGGGGCATCTGTTCCAGTAGGAAAAAATTATTAATAAATAAGTAATCAAGTAAGGTAATTTCAGAATGTGACAAATGGTTTTACAAGTAGACTAAAATAGCGACATGGGAGAAAGTATAATTAGAGGTTAAGGGATTTTAGAAGATTCTCCTGAGTCAGGGATGTTCAGTGGAGACCTGAATGATGAGAAAGAGTTGCCAAAGGCCCATGGGAAGAGCATTCTAGAAACAGGAACTGCTGATGCAAAGACAGGGAGGAGGGAGAAAACTTTAGTTTCCCAAAGGCTGAGATAAGGCCAGTGTGGAGCTAGAGCAGTGGTCTGCAAATGTGGGCATGTACTGGAATCATGTGGAGAGTTTGCTGAAGCACAGATTACTATCTTCCCTCCCCACAGTTTCAGAATGAGTAGGTCTGGGATGGGGCCCAAGAGTCTGCAGTCCCAACAATCCTAAGTGATACTGATGCTGGTAGTCATGACTACACTTTAAGAACCACTGGGCTAGGATACAGTGACCTGAGGGAGAGCCAGAGAAGGTGAGGTCAAAGAGGTCAGGAGGAACTAGACCATGCAAACCTTTAGGCCATAACTAGAAGTCTGAATTTATTCTAAGAGCTTTGTAAGCCATTCAAGGTTTTTTTTTTTTAATTTTTATTTATTTATGATAAGCACACAGTGAGAGAGAGAGAGAGGCAGAGACATAGGCAGAGGGAGAAGCAGGCTCCATGCACCGGGAGCCCGACGTGGGATTCGATCCTGTGTCTCCAGGATCGCGCCCTGGGCCAAAGGCAGGCGCTAAACCGCTGCGCCACCCAGGGATCCCCCATTCAAGGGTTTTAAGTAAGAGAGCGGAATGGTCTGATTTCCATTTTAAGTCAATCACTCCAGTATCTGTCCCCACCGCCAAAGGGAGATGGTTGTTAGGATCAAGGAGATAATGTGCATGACAAGAGCTAAGAGCCATAACATACCACTGCAAGCATGCAGGGTTTTCACCAGACTGGTAGCTCCCTGAATGTGACGGCTGTTTCTTTTCTCATTAGAATTGGCTATCCTAGGGCCAACTACCCAGGAGGAGGCCCTTGTAAGTCATCATGCGTCCACTTGATAAACAGATGACCCTATAATGTGGTAGAAAGTGTCTAACAACTAGTTTTTGGGATTGGTTGGGGGGTGGAGTGAGTAACAGCAGGGTAGGGGGTAATGAAGCCCTGATTTGTAGAACTTGCCAATTTCTGCAGTATACACCCCCCCGCCTCCCCCCCGCCCCCCAGGCCAACTTCTACCAATATGAAGACACTGAACGTGGGCCTGGCAAGAGATGTTAATGATCAGTTCTTGCAAGCCAGCTCAAGCACATCACTGGATGCACCTCCCAGCACATTTGCTCAACTGGCAGACAGGTCGCATCCTATTTGAGAAAACTTTATCTCTCCCTGGCTACATATAGTACAAGGCTCTGGCACAGGGCTTTTGACATAATAAACACTGGCTAAAGGTGGCTCGCTGGGCCTGATCCAAGAGGATCCGGGTAGCTGGTTAGATTGTGAGACTTCTCTGAATCCCCTGTAGAATGACAGATGGGTAAACAGAAATATTAGTACGTGGTTAATGAATAACACAGACAGCAGCCTAGAGCCATACCAGGAAACAGGAGTGGAGGGAGCCAACTTGACCTGACTTGGGGGCCTGACCAACAGGAAAGGGGAACCTGCATTGACTATTTCACTTCCTCTTTCTGGAAAAGATGCTGTTTGTGCCCCCTTCCTCAGAAATCCTCATCTGATCACACAGACAGAGCTGTCCTCTTGTGTGGTGGTCACTGTGGTCCAAGAAGGCAGGGGTGGGTGGCCTAGGGAGAGAGCCCAAAGGAGAACACGCAGCCCAGATTCCAAACACTCCATTGGACTTCTCTGTCCCTTAGCTCCAGGTTTCTGTCAGTTCTCTTTTTTTTTTTTTTTTTTTCAGCTTTCTCTACCTTCTGTGGTTAAATACTTTGGCCCCATTTTTTTTTCTTTTCATTTTTTTTTTCTCTAGTCACAGGAAATGAAGACATCTCTCATCTACAAATTGCACATCCACCCAGGAAATTGGGCTAAAGATCTCTAAGTCCTCAATAGTGGTAGTCCAGTAACCCACTTGGCAAAGTTTTCAGTGTCTGGGAAGGTCCAGTGCGGGGGGAGAGGGGTGAGCATGGCTGGCTGTCCACCAGCAGCTTACCCAAGGAGGGGCTGTCCACAGCTCCAGTAAAATCTCAGGCTCCCTCTCCCCAGATCCCGAACTATGATCAGCCTCAAGGAGACAGTGTTAGGAAAGTAAATACACTGCTCTCAAATCTAGATGTTTTAAATAAAAAGTCAATACACGTGTGCTGTAGTCTACTATGTGTTGGGCCCAGCTCCGGGTGCTAAAAACACAGCAGTGGACAAGGACCAGATCCTTGCTCTCGTGCAGCTCACATTCCAGTGGGGATGTGGATAGGAAGACCAATACGCGGACACTTTGAGGCAGTGCTGAGAGCAGTGAAGACACTAAGACAGAGCCAGGGGTAGATAATGACCTTGAAAAGGGAAATAGGTGGCTACTTTTGAATGAGTAGCTTGGAAAGGCCTCTGGAAAATGACATTAGAGTTGCAACCAGAATGTCAAGAAGGAATCATGCATGCCAAGAATTGGCAGGAGAGGGGGGGTGGGGACAGGGAATGCTCTAAGCAAAGAGTTCAAGGCAGTGCAAGGATTGAATAAGCCGAACCTTCATAAAGAACAGAAAAGCCAAGGTGACTGGGGCTTAGTGATGATGGCTGGAAGAGCGAGCCAGGGTCAGATCACAGGGGTTCTCGAAGGCTTATGATAATAAGCACAATAGATGTCTTCTCCCTACGTAACAACAAGAAAAGCTGAGGCCCGGAGATGTAAAGCGTCATGTGCCAACTCTCATCAAGATGGCTTCCTGACCCCAGCTCTGGGACCCCTGATTCCATCTCAAAATGAGATACACATACTCCCTTTCACTGTCTCAATCCATTACTTCACTGCAGAAGAGGAAGGTGGGCAGAAAACAGGATTTGTGCCATGGGCAATTTGGGGGGTATAGCAAGTTGGAGAGGGAGGGAGAGAATGACTGATGAGGTTCTAAGGAAAGAAAGGAACCAGAGGTGGACAGATGCCTGAGCGTGAGAGCAGCGACCAGCAGGGAAAGCTAGCTTCTGTGGGGGAGCCGAGGCCAAGGAGAGGTGGGAAGCCTGGACTCTGAGGAAGAGGTGGACATAATCAAAAGACATGCCATGCTGTCCCCATGTCCACTGGCCTGGAGCAGAAATGGTGGCGTGAGGATAGAATCATGACACTTTGAGGAATCGTAGAAAGCCTCCAATCCAATGATTCTCAACCCAGCCTGTACTCTGGAGCCACCTGAGGAGCTTCTAAAAATGCCAGTGCGTTTAGGTATTTTATTTTGTTAAAGCTCCCTGAGTGCTTGGAAGCCCAGAGGGTTGAGAACCACTGTATCTAGTCCTGATTCTCTGCTGCACGGGGCAGAGGGGTTTCCAGGAAGGCAGCAGGGCACGGTGACTGGGTCTAAACTCAGGCTTACGTTGTGTATCCCGATTTCTCTGGGGTTTTGTTTTCTTTTTTTTTTTTTTGGGGGGGGGGTTTGTTTTCTAATTGAAAAAAAAAAATGGCGGGATCCCTGGGTGGCGCAGCAGTTTAGCGCCTGTCTTTGGCCCAGGGCGCGATCCTGGAGACCTGGGATCGAATCCCACATCGGGCTCCCGGTGCATGGAGCCTGCTCCTCCCTCTGCCTGTGTCTCTGCCTCTCTCTCTCTCTCTCTCTCTCTCTGTGTGTGACTATCATAAATAAATAAATTAAAAAAAAAAAAAAAAGAAAAAAAAATGGGGCTAATGCACTTAAATCATCACACTACTGTGAGGACTGAACGAGTTGAATGTTGACATAGAAAACACTTCGAACAGTGTCTGGCACCCCATAGATGTTCACACACGTCTATACAAGGCAATCTTTTTAAAAGGTAATGCCAAGCTTCTACCTCCAAATGCTTCTCATGGCCCTTAGAATAAATTTCAAACCCTCCCACAGCCGGGAAGGCCCTGCAGGATTTCATACTCTTCCGTCTGCCCAGGCTCTTCTCCCTCTCCCATACCCCCTCCCTCCCACTTCATGTTTCTGGCCTCAGATCCTTTGCATGACTATTCCCTTTTCCTGGGGTCCCCCTTCCCCCAGTTCTCAGTGACAGGTTCCTCTCTTTCAGGCTGTCTGTGACTTAAATTTCATTTGCTCACTGGACTTCTTCCTCAACTTACTCCAAAAGTGCCTCCCTCTGATACACTCGCTCACATCACTGACTTTACTGCATTTACCACAACCTGAGATCATCTCTTTTTGTCTTCTTTGTTATTTTCATGAAAGATACACATGCACCCTCATGCCCCACCCAGGACATTAACCCCTTCTTACTCCTTCCTGGAGGTGATGGCTTTCACCTCTTTTCAACTAATTACATATCTTTCGTGTCTCTAAGAAATTTGCTTACTTTACTCTACTTCTTCATTTTTTCATATCAGGTTTTATCTGTTAACTTCCCCTGATGGCAGATAAGGATTTAGCTCTCCTAAATACATGAATACACTCACACCTTCCCACTTGGCATCCCAATTACATCATAGCTGTGTTAGAATGGTGGCTCCTAGGTGGCTCAGTCCGTTAAGTGTCCAACTCTTGATTTGGGCTCAGGTCATGAACTCATGAGTCATGAGTCATGAGATCAAGCCCTGTATCCAGCTCCGGGCTCAGCATGGAGTCTGCTTGTCCCTCTCCCTCTGCTCCTCCCCCTGAGCTCATGCTCCTTCACTTTACTCTCTAATTAATTATTAATTATTAAATATTTTAAAATAAACAACAAAATAACCACGTCAGAACAGTACTCAATGCTTACATTATAGTGACTATGTAAATAGTGGAGCTCTATAGTACACTACGATTACTCTCCTACTCCACACAACTTTTTCCCAACCCCTAGAATTAATAATTGCCTTATTTTTCATTTGCTCACTTTTCTACATACAGATCACTAATTCTACCCAAACTCTTTGCCAATATCTTCAGCAGCATTAACCAGATATGAATTTTATTTTCCTGAGGAAATCTCTTCCAGAACTTTCTGACCTGCTCCCCTCTGGACTGGTGGCAGTTTATGCCAGGTATACAGCTAGTCCCTGGATGCCCTTGAGAGGCTTTCTGCTTCTCTACTCTTCTCGCTCTCCCTTGGTTTATGCCCTCTAACAGCTTCTTTAGAAAGTATTGCACATCAGAAACTATTCTACTTTCATGCTTAATCGGTAAGGACTATCTGTGGAATTCTAGATCGGAAATAACTTGTTCAGCATTTTCAAGGCATCATGATACTGCCTTCTAGCTTCTTGTCCTGTGGGAAAGTTCCAAGACACTCTGATTCCTTGTCTGCAGCCTTTTCATCACTGGAAGCCTATAGGGGCCTTCTATCTCTCATAAGTATTTTAAAATTTCATCCTTTCTGTGCTAGACACTCAATGGACTCCTTCCATTTGCAAAATAATATCTTTCCATTTGGGGAATTTCTCTTAAAACATTTAGTGATTATTTCCTCGCTTTTACTTTCTCTTCTCTCTTTCTGAACACCCATTACTGGGCCTCATAGGCTGGCCTGCTAATTTTCCCTTCTCTCCTATTTTTCAGATCGCCACTTCTTTTAGAGAGAAAGAGTGTGAGGTGGGTGGGCAGAGGAAGAGAGCACCTCTCGCAAGCAGACTCCCTGCTGAGTGTGGAGCCTGCCATGGGACTCGATCTCATGACCCTGAGATCATGACCTGAGCTGAAATCAAGAGTTGGATACTTAACCAACTGAAGTACTCAGGCACTCTGATCTCTCCACTTTCAGTGAGTCCCTCTATGTAATTTTCCCTTTTTGCTATCCTTTTTCCATTTCCAAGCATTCTCTTTTATTCTTTATCTTGTTTCATGGTTGTAACATCCACTCTGATCTTTCTGAGGAATTTTCATCTCCCTGCTCCAAGCTGCTTTTTTGGCATAGGTTTCTATTTATGTTAGAAGTTGTCGTCAGATATCTGGCAATTCTTGCGTATCTATTCATCTTAAAGGGAAAGAAAGGAACTAACTTTTTTGAGGTATATAAAAAGCTTAAAAAAGTAATATGACATGTTTCCATGGTCTGCTTTAAAAGCAGAAAGAAAGAAAGAGAATGGAAGGAGCCGAATATGGTAAAATCTCAATAACTACTGAATCTGAGTGATGGATAAATTAGGTTCTATTGTACCATTCCTCCTACTTTTGATCATGTTTGAAAATAAATAATAATGTGGTTGTTGACAGGATTCAGTTCCTTGAAGGCTATTAAACTTAGGAGTAGTTCCTCACTGGCTGTGGGCTGGAGGCTTCCCTTAGTTCCTTACCATGTGGGCCTCTCCAGAGCAGCTGGCTTCCACCATAGCAAATAAACAAGAAAGAAAGAGAAGACAAGACAAAAAGCCACCTTCTTATAAGCCTAATCATCAACATGATCTTCCACCATTTTTGCTCAAGCCCATTCTCAAAGGGAGAGAGAATTACACAAGACTGTAAATACTACAAGATGAGATCACTAGGGCCATCCTGGAGGCTGCCTCGCATTGGTACTAAATAAGGAATGGAAGCTAATGAGCACATGAATTAGGCATCACTGCAAGGTGATTTTGCTGAGACATCTTGTTGGGGAACCTCCAACATTAACACTTAGGGTTTTTCTTCTTGGGCTGATCAAACTTCCCAGAAAAACAGGGGATCCCTGGGTGGCGCAGCGGTTTGGCGCCTGCCTTTGGCCCAGGGCACGATCCTGGAGACCCGGGATCGAATCCCACGTTGGGCTCCCGGTGCATGGAGCCTGCTTCTCCCTCTGCCTGTGTCTCTGCCTCTCTCTCTCTCTCTGTGTGTGACTATCATAAATAAATAAAAATTAAAAAACAAACAAACAAACTTCCCAGAAAAACAAACAAGCAAACAAACAAACAAACAAACAAAGTCTTCTAATCTCCTGTCTGGAAGATGAAAGTTGGACTGTCAGTCAGTTAGGAGCCAAATGGAGAAGAGGGCTAGGGGGTGTCAACATCCAGCATTCCTTTAATCTCCGTTTTGCACATTGATCCCTCTTCCAAGTATGTCTGGTATCCCATGTTTCAAAGACCCTCTGTGTTATCCTTTCCAGAGAATAAGATGTAGGTCTTTTCCTGAGTGAGGGACCATTGGCTCGTATCAGAGATCTGAGGATTTTTTAAAATAAATTTTCAACCAATCTTCCTTATGTTAGTTTGCCTTTAGTTGTTTTCAGAGGTAACTGTTGCCATTCATTCATGAGCATTACGCGGACTGCAGCGTAGAAATTTGGTTGAGTCCTGGCTTTCCCCACAATTGGCTTGGGATTCTACTTCCATGGGCCTACCAAGTCAGATTCCAGTTAACCACTCATTCATCTGCTTTCCAGCTTCCAAAATTTTGTTGTCATTGCAACCTGTATTGCTCTCCCTGTCCTTGTGGCTTTAGAGATATTCCTGAAATATCTCCTTACTGTCACTGTAGTGTGATTTCAGGAGGGAGCTAAATCATCAATCTACCATCATTGGCCTCAAGTGTTTCTTCTTTATTATATGTGGTCTGTCTTCCCTCTTGAATGTAAGTTTCAGGATACCTTGTCTATCTCATTCACCTCTACATCCCCAGAACCATTCCTGACACAGGTTGGTGTTTAACAAACAAATGAATCAATTTGCCAAAGAGGGAACCCTGCTCTCTATCAAAAAGTTGGTAGTAGACCCATGGCTCCTGCCTTTCTATCCAGTGCCTTTCCTGCCACAGCATGTGTGGGATGTAGGTAATTTTGCTATCTAATGATACCTAACAGGTTACAAAGTGCTTTACAAGTTACAAAATGGTTTCAGAATGTTATCTCACTTGATCCTGACAATAGCCCAGGGCTAAATAGGAAAAGGATTATTACTGGCTCTAATATAATTATAATCCTTGCCAAGAACTATCCTATGTCAAAGAAATCACCAACCTTGTTCCTCATCTTTCACCTCCAGCCTGTTGCCATTTGTCTGGCCCCTCCCATAACTTCCTCTGCAAATGGAACTTTCAAGGTCTGTCATCTCTCAAGGAAATGGTCCTCAAGGACTAGAATCAGTTCTCTCATAAATAAGGAAACAGGTATCCACATGGGTAAATGATCCAAGGGCCTTCAGGCAAAAAGGCTATCTGAGTGCTATGACATGGCTGGAGCAGGAAAAAAAAAAAAAAGTGGGACTCTCCATTTTAGTAGAGCATAGAGAAGAGGTTGGTACTTGGGAGGGTGCTTAGATCCTAGAAGGAGAGGGAATAAGTCCCAGAATTAATGAACAGTATATATATGGTGGGGAGAGAAGGGATTGAAATAACTATCTACCATAACTAGAAGACTCTCTTTTAAAAAAGGTAACAAGAAACTATAATATAATCATAAAGCCAGTTAAAAAATACTCTAGACAGCAGGTCCTGTAAAACAATGAAATTAAGATCTTGAAATCTAGGACGAACTTGGACTCTGCAGAATCTGGACTCTGCCTGAGGACCTCCAGGGAAAAGTGAAAACAGGGTTTAGGGCCCCTTGAGGGAAATTAGATGCAACCTCAGGAGACACACTAAGTCCCAAGGGTCACAGAGGTAAAAGGTTACAAAGAACCCCACACTTTCCCTGCTAGCCTCTCTTGGAATCTGCCTGCCACCTCCTGGGTAGATAAGGTTATTACCTGCCTCCAGAGCCTGGAAGGCCCAGGCAACCACAAAAGGCATGGTCTCTGTTGTTGATAATGCAGCCAGGAATCTCTCAGAAGCAGAAACTTAGTGCTGAGGAGTTGGAAGCCTGTAACAAATCAAGTCTTGGTGTGGAAAGAGGTTCAAGACATCTTATTAAGCTACAAGAGCAGTTGCAGAGGGTATAAAGAAAACAGTATTATCTATAACCTTAAAACAAATGCACAGGTATACCTCAGAGATGTTTTGGCCTTGGTTTTGGACCTCCTCCATAAAGGAAGTCAAATGATTTTTCAGGCTTCCCAGTGCATATAAAAGGAATACTATAGCTTATTAAGTGTGCAATAGTATTAGGTCTAAAAAAAAAAAAAAAACCAGCAACGTATATATCTTCATTTAAAAATCCTATATTGCTAACAAAAGCTAACTATCATCTGAGCTTCTGGTGAGTCATAATCACTGATCACGGATCACTATAACAAATATAATAATAATAATAAAAGTTAGAAATATTGCAAGAATGACCAAAATGTGACACAGAGACACGAAGTGAACAAATGTTGTTGGAAACACAGCGCCGACAGATTTGCTCGATATAGGGTTGCCATAAACCTTCAACATGTAAAAATAAACGCAGTTATCTTCACGGTGCAATAAAACAAAGCACAAATGAAGTATATGCGTGCATAGAGTAATAGCAGCTATGTGTTTAGAGACCTTCGTCCATGTGGACCATGCTAATCCTTCTGCACACACCATTCAGCTACTCTTTGCCCAAGCACAACACCAGTACTGCCATGATTTTTCCGCTTACATAAAGGGAAATTGAGACTTAAGACTGAACATTAAATCTGCCCAATATCTCACAGCAACTAAGTGGCAGGGGCAGGTCAGCATCCTGGCCTGGGTGACTCAGGAATCTGAACTCTCAGCCATTATCTTACACTGCCTCCTCAAGCAAAACATGACTGTGCATGCACACATCCGTGTGTATGTGGAATTCTGAAAGGCTCTGCAACAGTAAACAGTGGTTACTTAAAGAGTTAGGGGAAGAAGTAGGTCAACTTGCATCTGCTACTTAATGTAATTCTGCACCGTTTATATTTTTTCAATAGGCATGTATTATTTGGTGATAAAAATACAAAGACTTAAGTACTAATTCTGCTCCCCAAATACACATGGAGAAGGAAACTCAAATTAGTCTAGTATTTAGGCCCTGTTTACTGAGCAATTACTATGTCCTACACTGAGTAGGACACACACTCAAGACTTTACTGAATTCTCACAACTGTGTCTGGAGGGAGGGTATTATCATTCACTCCCTTTACAGAAAAGGAACTTGAGGCTCAGGGAGGTGAATTGACTGCACCGAGGTCACAAAACAATCAATGCAGGGACTCAACTCAGGTCTGGCTGGGCTGAAGAGCCCATGCTTTTACCTACTAAGTATGCTAGTCATGCAGGAATGATCACAATGATAATAATAACAGTTTAAGGGCTTATCATGGGCCAGACCCATGCTCTTCATGCATGATGTCATCAAATCTCAGTGGTGGGTACCCGAGTGGCACAGTTAGGCAGCTGATTCGGTTTCAGGTCAGGTCATGATCTCAGAGTTGTGAGATCAAGCCCCGAGTCAGGCTATGCACTTTGTGCAGAGTCTGTTTAGGATTCACTCTCCTTCTCCCTCTGCTCCTATCGCTCTGCTCTCTCTCTAAGATAAATAAATAAACCTTAAAAAAAAAAACTCCATGGCAATCCCAATTGTATACATGAGGAAACTGAGGCTCAACAGAGAGGAAGCCACTTATTTGCCCAGGGTCATCCAGCAGAACAGGACTGGAATCCAAATCACTGTACACATGTCCATCAAGAAAAGAGACGGAGCTAAAATAAAACAAAAGCACTTAGGGGTTCCTAGGTGGCTCAGTTAGGTAAGTGTCAACTCTTGATTTCAGCTCACATCGTGATCTCAGGGTTGTGATATGGAGCCCTGCATCGGGACTCTGCTTAGGACTCTCTCCCTCGCCCTCTGCCCCCCACTCCTTGTGGACACACACACGCTTGCATTCTCTCTCTCCCTCTCCCTCCCTCCCTCTCTCTCTCTCAAAAAACAAAAAACAAAACAAAACAAAACAAAAAAGCAAACCAGGGGCATCTGGGTGGCTCAGTCAATTGGGCATCTGCCTTTGGCTCAGGTCATAATCCTGGGGTCCTGGGATCAAGCCCCACATAGGGATCCCTACTCTGTGAGGGGGCCTGCTTCTCCCTCTCCCTGGCCCCTGCTCGTGCAGGCTCTCTCTTGCTATCTCTCTCTCTCATTCTCAAATAAATAAATAAAGACCTTTAAAAAAATGGGGGTGGGGGGATCCCTGGGTGGCGCAGTGGTTTGGCGCCTGCCTTTGGCCCAGGGCGCGATCCTGGAGACCCCAGATCGAATCCCACATCAGGCTCCCGGTGCATGGAGCCTGCTTCTCCCTCTGCCTATGTCTCTGCCTCTCTCTCTCTCTCTCTCTGTGACTATCATAAATAAATAAAAATTTAAAAAAATGGGGGTGGGGGTAGGGGTAGGGTGGGGTCAAACCAACCAACCAACCAACAAAAAAAAGCACTCATTTGTAATTCAAGAAGAATGGATTTGGGTACCAAACAAAATTGTGTCCTTCCCCAGGGAACACAAATCAAGGGTTTTTAAAGACAAAAGGAATGCTTATATATATTGCTTACAAAGAGTTTTGACTGGTGTTGGTGACAAAAAAAAACTAACCTTAACTGAACATAATTGGTGGCTAAGGCTATCATTAAGTGAAGCCTCTTGCTATCGCAGGTGTTCAGGCTGAGTCCTTGCAATATTTGCAGTTTGGCCCAGTTCAAAAGTTCATGGTTTTGGGATGCCTGGGTGGCTCAGCGGTTGAGCGTCTGCCTTTGGCTCAGGGTGTGATCCCAGTTCGGGGATCAAGTCCCACATCGGGCTCCCTGCATGGAGCCTACTTCTCCCTCTGCCTATGTCTCTGCCTCTCTCTCTCTATCTCTCATGAATAAATAAATAAATAAAATCTTTTAAAAAAGAAAAAAAAAAGTTCATGATTTCACCAGTGGGAATGCACAAGGCCCATCTCCTTAATGGCTTCTCAGCTCCATTTTGAAACCTCTTGACATAAGTGACCCCGTGTCATTTCACCTTCCACAACATGACACTGGCATTCATCCAGTTGCTCAGGCCCAAAACTTAGTAGTTATCCTTGACTCCTTGCTCTCTTTCCTTTCCCTCCCCATGTCTAATCCACTGACACCAGCTGGTTTTAGGTTCCAAAGTACATGCTCACTTCTCACCATCCAGCTACTTCAGCCCAGTGGAAGCCACAGCCAACTCTCATCTGGGCCACTGTGAAGGCTCCCCACTGATCTCCATGCTTCCATTCTTTCCTCTTGGCTCCATCCCATGTACTCTCTATACTGTGGTTGATGTGGTCTTTTTCAAATCTCTTGCTAAATCGCCTCTCATGCAGCCTCTCTTGGGTCGTGGGAAAGAATTACGCCCTCCAGAGAATGGTATGAGTGACTGTTTTCTCAATTTTCCTAAGGATGATACTAGCCAATGCCATTTTCTCTCTATCACAATAGATGACCTAATTCATTGCATGTAATGGATGCCACAGAGTGTCAGGGCTTGAGTCTCTGCAAGAACTGGGTGGAGAAGGCTGCAAAGATTTCCAGTCATGTTTCAAATACCAATGGCTAAAGCCTACTAGTCCCTTGTGACCTACAGGACACCACATTTCCACCTCTGCAGCCTCATTTCCTACTACCTTTTTCCCTGAAAATAAGAGTTCTTTTCCATTTCTCAATTAGAAAAGCCTCATTCCTGATTCAGGGTTTTTGGAGAGTCTGTTTCCTCGGCCTGGAGCTCCAGTGCCAGGCCTTCCACAGCCAGCTCCTTCTGTTAGTCATTCAGGCCCCAGCTCAAACATTACCAGCTCAGAGAGGCCCTCCCTGATGCCTTAAAGAGACACTGCCGATCCCTGCTATTCCACTGCCCTTATTTGATTGCTTTCCCAGCATTTATTTATCATGATCTGAAAGTGCACTCTTTCTGTATTCACTTACCTATTGTAAGTGTCTCCCCAGTTAGAAACGAGTGCCACAGAGCTGTTCTGTCTTACTCACGGCTGCATCCTCGATAACCACGGGAAAGCTTTTTCACAGGGAAGCAATCTGCAAAATTGCATTTAGAGAATTTATCAGATGCTTATTATGTGCCAATCACTGGCCTAGGAGCTTTGCAATGTGTCCTATCAACGCACACTGTCCAATGAAAATATAATGTCAGCTATTTTTAAGTTTCTAATAGCCACATTGAAAAAGAAAAGAAACAGATGAAATGAACATTATATTTCCTCTGACATATTCAAAGTATTATCATCTCAACATGTAACAGGCTTTAAGTGCCAGATTCTTTTTTCTTTTTTTAATTTTATTTCAATTCAATTTGGCAACATATAACACCCAGTGCTCATCTCATCAGGTGCCCTCCTTAATGCCTGTCACCCAGTCACCCCATCCCCCCACCCACCTCCCTTTCTGCAACCCTTTGTTTTCCCAGAGTTAGGAGTCTCTCATGGTTTGTCTTCCTAATTTCTTCCCCACTGTTTTCCTCCTTTCCCTTATTTTAACAGGCTTTAAAAGAGAGAAAACACCTTTTTGCACTCTTCAATTCCTCCCCTCTACCTTCTAGGTCCTGGAGGAGCTCTGCGCTGCTCAAATTTTGGGAACTCGCGGGTTCCCACTTTAGGACAGAACGCCAGTGTCCCCCATCACACACACACACACACACACACACACACACACACACACCTGTGTCTCAGCTTTCCCACCTTTTCTGTAACTCTCGGTGTGCACACACCCTTCAGGACCTCTACGGGCGGGCAAAAAAGAGGGCAGCCAGCCCTCAAGCGAGGCCTGAAGATGCTTTCCTCTGCAGACACCGAACCAAAGTTGATGTGTTACCAGGCCACGGGAGAGCTGGGGGGGGCGAGTGGGAGGAGCGCACAGCGAAAACAGGTAGGAAAGCCTGGGAGCTGAGACGCCAGAGCCAGGGAGCATGCGCAGGGTAGCTCCAACCGGAAGTGTGCCCGGAAACACGAGAAGCGCCAAGGGCAATGATTGGAGAGGCTGTGGCGTCCCTCCTGACGAGAAGCACAAGGGTGGGGACGGCTCACAAAGCTCGACGCCCAGGCCCTCGAGTACGGGGAGCGGACGAGGAGGGGGTGTTGGTGTCCCAAGCCGAGTTGAAACTGGAAGTTGACTTCTTCACCGTGGATATAAGAACTGTAAGTTTGGGCCTCAAGGGGACGGTTTATCTCTGAGCAGGGTCTTTGCGGGGTCACAGCTGGACCTCAGGGATTCTCTGAGATCAGGAGAGACTTCGAGGGTCTTCTTTGAAGTCTATTGGGAAATGAAGCAATGCCAACGCAAACTTTGGTGTATTTGTGGGGCGGGGGGTGGTTAAAAAGATTTTTACTTATTTATTTGAGATAGGGCACATGAGCAAGAGAGAGGTGAGGAGTGGGGTGAGGAGCAGAGGGAGAAGAAGACTCCCCACTAAGCAGGGAGCCAGATCCTGCATGTTCCCAGGACTGTGGGATCATGAGCCGAGCGGAAGGCAACTGCTTAACCAACTGAGCCACCCAGGCACCTGGCCAAAGCAAACTGTTCCTAGCCTTGTGTGGGGTTTTAGAGGTTTACATGGAATGAATTATACAAAAGTGTATCTAGGGCAAATATGATTGTGAAGACGATTTTAGTTATAAGAAACAACGAGGTGGCCTGGGAATGAGATGTAGTTTTGAAGTAGCATCGCCTGCCTCTCTAAATATCTCATTTGGAGATAATATAAGGAATCAAAAGTTAGTCTTCCTGTCTCCTGCTTCTAGGAGTCCTGACCTAGACTAGTCCTGACCCTAGAAGGACCTAGTCATTCTAGGGTCAGGACCCCAGATGTTCTGTGAGGAGTTAGTGAGGAGGGCTCTCCTGAGAATAAGCTGTACGGGGGGAATCTGTGGATAGTTGGAGCCCTAATGGATCTCTTCATCAGGTGGCCAGTGCTGGAGTGACATTGGCCCCTGATTCTACATTAGGAATGAGTGATGAGGAGGCCTGGGGGGGAGAGGCAGGAATGAGGTGTTTCATGGTGGGAGAGGGTCTCACATTCTCTCAGGAATGCAGGGCATCTGGGGGAGGAGGGGGAAGATTCTGGAATTTTAAGGTAGAGTTTCTTGCCTGTTGGAGAGGGAGTGAATCATAGGAAGGGAGGTTCTTGCTGTGGGAGATGTTTGAGCCATTACGGTAGGGCCGGGATTGTGTGGTACCTTGGAGAGGGGCCTCTCAGCAGGAACACGTGAAGGGAAGTTCTCGTTTGGCGGTCTCTGACAGAAGCTTGATTGTGCATGCCCAGATGTAGGCTTCGGCGTGGACAAGAGGGCCAGTCCTTCATTCAGTTCAGGAGTGTTTTCAAGTTACCTACTCTGTGCCCCACATTATGTGCTAGGCCTGTAGTGGGAAAGAAAAGAGTTCCCATGAACTTTATGGGACTGATCTCTTTCTAGGTCAACTCTATCTACTGGAAATGTAATGTGTGCCACATAAGTAACCTGAATTTTTCCAATAGCCAAATTTTGAAAAAGTAAGAAGATACAGGTGAAATTAATTTGAATTTATTTAACTTAATATATCTGAAATATTATTTCAGCGTGTAATACAAAAAATATTAGTGAGATATTTATATATTGTGTGTGTATGTGTGCAATATCTAAAATCCAGTGTTTGTGTTTTACACTTGTCCGTATCTCAGTTGTGGTTAGTCACATTTCAGATCCTCGGTAGCCATATGTGGCTTGTTGCTACTGCATTGGACAGCAACTCTAGAGTAACATAAAGATAACAAATTGTAGAAGATGTTTTTAGTAATGATAAATGTGCTGAGGAGGTAGCATAAGTGCTGTCAGCCACAGAATCCCCTCATGGCTGAAATGGCTTTGGGCAGGTTGAAATTGAGGTGTCTTTATTGTTGCCTTAAATATTTGATTATGAGATATTTTATACATACTCAAAAACATGACATGGGACACCTGAGTGGCTCAGCGGTTGAGTGCCTGCCTTTGGCTCAGGGCGTGATCCCAGATTCCCAGGTTCAAGTCCCATGTCGGGCTCCTTGCATAGAGCCTGCTTCTCCCTCTGCCTGTGTCTCTGCCTCTCTCTCTCCCTCTCCCTCTCTCTCTCTCTCTCTCCCTCTGTCTATTATGAATGAATGAATAAAATCTTTAAAAATAAATAAATAAATAAAAATAAAACTTGGCTCTGCCCTTGGGAAAGGCACTTCACTTTTCTGAGCTTACGTTTCTTCATCTGTTGGAAGGAAGCAAATGAATGCAGTGGTGAATATCAGTTCTTCGCGTATGCATCTGTCTGGGTCCTGATGTGACAGGAGATGTGTAGCATAATAAGAACACCTGCTGTTTGTTAATATAAAGTTGGGCTAATATTTATTGTTTCTTAATTGCTTTGAAGTACCAGTATTATTCCTACCTTACAAATGAGGAAACTGAGGCCTTGATCCCCGAAGGTCACGTAAGCTAATAAAGTGGTAGGATTAGGTTTTGAAACCAGGTCTGACTGATTTAAAAATAAACAAACAAAAAAAAACAAGAACAAAACCTTGTGATCTAACCATTAGACAATACTGCCTCAATGCCTTCAGCAACTGCTCATCATTCACAGCAGTGGTTTCCAAATCTTTTTTTAAGGAATGGAAGCATTTTGTCCAGCGAAATCTTATATGGAACCCCAGTACATAAAGCAAATGAAGTTAGAACTAGTGCAGTTAAAGTGGGGTAATAGTCTAGACGTGGGCGGGTTTAATCCTGACTCTGCCAGGTACTGGCTCTGTGTTGGCCTAAACAAATTACTTTATCTCTCTGAGATTCAGTTTCTTCATTGGTAAGATGGGGAAATGATGTCTGCCAACCCACCGGCATTGTTATGTGGATCAACTGAGATAATATACGCAAAGCACTTGGCATACAGCCTAGCTCCTGATAACAGCCAAATAAGGGTGGCTTGTTGCAGTTGTAGCTGTGGCTATGACCACCTTCACTGACCAGAGGATGGAGTGGAAATCTCTCAGCCTTGCATTCGTGCCCTCCATCATCTGACCCAACCTACATTTCTAACACCTACAGGATAGCCAAACTGAATTACAATGTCCCAGGCCAGGATCCTGCACTACCAGTTCTGTGTGTATAGCTCTACCCACAAAGCACCATCCTTTGCCCTCTCCCTTGGTCCAAAAGTATGTAAGTGTGCTTTTTAAAAAATATTTTTTAAAACTTTTATTAGGGAAATTTTCAGAATATACAAAAGTTACAAAAGCTAGTATAATGAACCCTTCAATATCCATCACTTAGCTTTAGTAGTTACCACCTTATTTCCACTATATACCCCAACCTTCTCACTCCACTAGATTAGATCCTAGTCTGTCATTTCATCTGTAAATTCATCATTATGTATCTCTAAGGTAATGATTCTTTTTCAAAAACATAACCACCATACCATATCACATCTGAGAAAGATGAATAATTTCTCAGTGTCAATCTGTCAATGTTCAGTTTTGCTTTACCATCTCATAAATCTTTTTCTTTGTAGTTGATTTGTTCAAATCAAGATACTGACAAGATCTGTACATTGCATTTATATGATCTACTTCCTAAATTTGTTTTTATCTTTAAATTCCTTCCCCCCTTTCTCTTTTTTTCCTATGATGTTTTTGTTAAGGAAACAGACCTATTAGGCCTCCAGAAGGCCCGTGGTGTTGCTGATTTCTCCCTGGAGCCCTTTACCAGGTTCCTTTCTGCTCCCCCTGCAAACTGGTGGTTAGATCTAGCTTCCAAAGGTTTAATCAGATTTGGGGGGTGATTTTTGGCCAGAACATTCCACAGTGGTGATCCATCCCTTCTCTCCTATAAGATCTGCAGAGACTAGTCTCCTTATCCTGAGCCTTTTAGTGTCAGGTGGATCCATGAGTTCACAGGTTGTCAGCCTGACCCACCACTCTAAAGTTCCCTGTCGGCCTTTCACCGGGCAGTTTTAGCAATCATTGATGCCAACCTCAATCCAGTATTTTATTAAGTTTTGCAAAAATGGCAGTATTAGAATTCTGTTATTCTGTCTGCATTTATTAGCTGCAAATCCTTGTGTAAAGAAAACTTGTTGGTTTGCCCCAGGCGCATTTATACAAGAAAGAGAATGAACGCTTGAGCTATTCCCTGGATTTATCAGTTCTCAAAATAATGAATGGGTTCCCGGCAGCCTCTAAAGGTAACCAGAGAGTTTGTTGTTGATTTGTTTTTTAAGTTTTTGTTTAAATTCTAGTTAGCTAACATACAGTTTAATATTGGTCACAAGTGTACAATTTAGCGATTCAGCTCTTCCATACCCGGTACTCCTCAAGACAAGAGCCCTCCTTAATCTCCATCAGGCTTCTGACTCCCCTCCTTTCTCACACCATCAATTTGTTGATGGTTTGTTTCTTGGCTTGCCTCTCTCTTTTCCCCCTAATGATCCTTTATTTTGTTTCTTAAACTCCATGTTGGACTGAAATCAGTCGAATCATTTTTCAGACCCATCATGAATGCCCCACTCAGAAGTTACTTCCCCTGCTGTTCTTACCCTGACTCAAAAGGAATTTCTCCCTTCTGCTGAATTTAAACACATATTTTCTAGTGGTATCCAGCACTTCCGGTGTACTTCCTTTATCATCAGCTGGATCATAAGCTGTTAGGAGGCATTTCTGCACAGCACTTAACGCCTCCGGCAGTGCTTCTCAAACTTCACTGTGCATTTGAACCCTGGGAGGGGGCATGTCTGGTTAAAATGTGTATTCTGATTCCTTAGCTCTGGGGTGGGCTGAGTGAATTTTTCCTGAACCCGGTGATGTTAATGCTGCTAGTTTAAGGACCACACTTTATTTTTTTTTAATTTTTATTTAAAATCAATTAATTAACATATAGTGTATTATTAGTTTGAGGTAGAATTTGGTGATTCATCAGTTGCATATAACACCCAGTGCTCATTACATCACGTACCTCCTTAACACCCATCACCCAGTTATCCTTTCCCCCATCCTCTCCCCTCCAGCAGCTCTGTTTGTTTTCTACAGTTAAGGGTCTTTTATGGTTTGTTTCCCTTTAATTTTGTCTTATTTTTCTTTGTCTTCTCTATGTTTATCTGTTTTGTTTCTTAAATTGCACATATTAGTGGAATCATATGATAATTATCTTTCTCTGACTGATTTATTTCACTTAGCATAATACCTCTAGTTCCATACACACACACACACATGCACACACACACACGACATCTTTATCCATTTATCTGTCAATGGACATCTGGGCTCTTCCATATTTTGGCTATTGTGAACAATGCTGCTATAAACATTGGGCTGCAGGTGCCCCTTCGAATCCTTTAGAAAAATACCTAGTAGTACAATGGCTGGATCGTAGGGTAGCTCTATTTTTAACTTTTTGAGGAACCTCCCTTCTGTTTCCAGAGTGGCTGTACCAGCTTGCATTCCCACCAACAGTGTAAGAGGGGTTCCCCTTTCTCTGCATCCTCACTACCATCTGTTGTTTCCTGAGTTGTTAGTTTTAGCCATCCTAACTGGTGTGAGGTGGTATCTCATTATGGTTTAGACCCCACCAATAAGGACCACACTTTAAGTAGCAAAGAGGTATGGTAAATGTATGGGAAATTGATTTCATTCATTCAATAAGAAGTGCACAGTCTGGGCCAGTTCATGGGCTGGGCCCTGTTACCATAAAAGGCAAAGGGTTGTTTGTGTGTTTGTTTTATTAGAGAATTTTAGTTTTTTAACATATTATTTTGAATATGTAAGAGTGCACAGAATTAAAAAAATTTTTCATAAAATCCAAAAGGACTCACAGTAAAAGTACATCAGCCTCCAGAGGTGAAAGCTGCTAATTCTTGAGTTTTAGTCTAGAGCTATCTCATGCATGTAAGAACATCTATTTGTACCATCTCTTTTTTTAACATACTGTTCACACTGCTCTGCTGCTTTTTCATTTTACTGTATCTGAGATTGTTCCATATCTCAACATATGTCTCTACATCCCATTTAATGGGTGGTGTACTATCTATCCAAGAGGCATTTGTGGTTTGTGTGAAGTATACAGTAAAGTGTGATTCCATCCTGACTTCTTTCTCATCCTACATATTCCACAGGGAATAGGTCTTGTCTTCCATTCTTTGAATCCTCTGAATTACCTGGCCCGTGTTGGTATATTTCTGTCCATTTCACTTGATCCAGAGTACATCCATCACTCGTTTACACAAACATATCAATGCTCTTTTTTTTCCCCATAAGATTCCAGTCTTCATGGACTTAAAAATTTTTGCTTTTCTCTGTAATTCCCTAAGCACTCACAAGTTACTCAAAGATATTCTCTTGTTTTAGTAGTAGCTTACTGTGAAATAGTACATACGGAAGTGTGTACAAAACGTATGTTGACAGAGTTCTGAACGTGCTACCCTAAATATGGTGCCTTGGTACACTGAATATTTCAAGCTGAAGAAAATTAAAAAAACAGATACAAGTAGGACTCTCTGACCTTCCCCGGAAGCAGATCCAGAGATATTCATGAGAGAAGTGTTCCCATAAGTCCCAAGGACACTGAGATGCAACAAAAACAGAGATAAGGAAGTAAATCTGGCCTCTGGCTCAAATGCTAGGGAGTATCTTCCTTCAACGGCTATCAAGTCATCATCGGGACTCAAAACAGTCATGTCATTCACTCAAGAGGGCACAAGAAATGTCAAGTCCATCAACTCCCTACTCAGGTTTTCTGAAAAAGGCCAGCCAAAAAAGCCCTCAATGGCAACCCTGTTGGGACCCCTCTCATTTTTTAGAGCTTTCTCTGTATCCTCACTTAATAAACTTCTATTGCTTTACTCACTGTCCTTTGTCCACAAGATTCATTCTTTGAGTCTGTGAGACGAGAACCAAGCTCTCCCGCATCATCACCAACCCCTTCCGGGTTCCCTTCCCCTATCACATGATGGTCTCTCCCACTAGAGGTAATCAAGGTCCTGAATTTTACATTAATCATTCTCTGGCTTTCTTTTTCTCAATAGTTTTGAAGCGTTAATGCATCAGAATCATCAAGAGGGCTTGTTAAAACAGATTACTGAGCCCCACCCTCAGTTTCTGATTTAATTCATATGGGATGGGGCCCAAGGATTTGTGCTCCTTATAAATTCCCATGTAATGCTGATGCTGCTGATTCCCGGCCTACACTCTGAGAACTCCTGCTTTATCTCAAAGATGCTCATGACTTGTGTGTGATGACTCGTGGCCTCCCCTAAAACCTATCCGCTCAATACATACATCTTGAGGACCTCCCCACTGCCTTCCTCTACTCTAGTTCCAATCACCCAAATTATGAACATTCAATCTTTGCTAAATATTTTAATTGATTGTAGCACATGAGCATGCTCCTTTCTTTTTCTTTTTTATTGATGATCCCATGTATAAGTTGCTTCTCATTTATGTGTGTGTCTGTTATTTTTAGTTAACCAGAAGGAAGGGGTATAAGCAACATTTATATATCTTATTTGTCTAGTCTGGAAGCAGGAGCCAAGTAAAGGGGTTCAGAACATGCCACCCCACTGCTTTTTGCATATTGATTATTTTAAGTTGAAGGCAATTCAGAAATAGCAGATGCAGGAAGGGCTCTCTGACCTTGCCCTTTCTACCTAAAAGCAAGTCATAAAAATTTTCCTTGAGAATGGTGCCCTCCCTGTACCAGGAAGAGAAGACATTCTTATCAGCAGAGCCTGGGAGTCAAGTCCAGCCTGTACAAACAAACGTACTAGAATAACCCCTACCTGCCATTAGTTTCACCCATATATTTCCTAATCACTGTCCCACAACTTCTTGTCCCCAGTCTTGTCTTGCCCCCTTTGTCTTATCACATCCCCACAATCTGTCATCTGTTGCATACAAAAGACATATAAGCTTTTTATACATTTTACACCTTTTTATACCTTTTTAATGGCTCCTTTGAGTCTTCTTTCCCTCTGAAGACTCCTGTATACGTGTAAAAATATATTAAATAGGGACTCTTGGGTGGCTCAGTCGGTTAAGTGTCTGCCTTCAGCCCAGGTCATGATCCCAGGGTCCTGGGATTGAGCCCCATGTGGGGCTCAGTGAGGGGTCTTCTTCTTCCTCTCTCTGCCCCTCCCCCACCATTTTCTTGCACTCTCTCAAATAAATAAGAAAAATATCTATATATGCATATATATAATAACTTTTTATGCTTTTCTCCTGTTAACCTGTCTTATATCAGTTTAATTCTTAGGCCAGCCACAGAATTTCAGAGAGTAGAAGGAAGTTTTTGCTTCCCTACACAAGTTTAATTTCCCTTTGTAGTCCACTTCCTCAAGTAAGCTATAGACCAGAGTTTGCAAACTCAGTCACTGATACAAGTCAAAAGGCACTGTAAATAAGTGACACTTGCCAAGGGGAATTTTACAGATCTCGAGACCACATCCTGTAAAGAAGGCTTGGATTTAAGCCAGTCGCAAGTACATTGCTCTCCGATTTTCCCAATTTTCGAGAAACCGAAAATAATCCCCACTAAGTCAACATTTTAAGTACCCAGAGCAGACGCAGAGATTCTATGCGGGATACACGTGCAGAACTGAGATGGAACCCATTCCATGTTTCAAGACCTTTGCAGTAAATGAATGGATGGATGGATTGGTGAGGGAGTCCATAATGAATCTGGGTCATTGGGGCAGCTCTCTGGGGGCATCGAAAGGGGGCATAGAAGGAACATTTCGTGAGTACCTACTGTATGCCCAGCCCTGTGCAAGGGGCTTTACCTACCTTATCTCTTTTGACTTGCATAACAACACCACAGGGTAGTTATTATCATTCTTGTTTATTTCCATGCTCGGTTCACAGATAAACAAATGGAGGCTTAGAATGGCCCAGGATCACATCACGAGTCTTCTTTATTTACAAGCTACCTAATTCTTAAAAAGGGATTTTAGATGAGCTCATATGATTTCAGCTGGCTTCTGAGCCTTAGATTCCAGGTAGCTCTCTTATACCACATTGACCCCACCAAGGTAATCAGGTTCTCAAAAGGCAGGTGGAGGGGAAGTACCAGTAATTGCTGGTTTGATTCCTTGAAGATCTTAGCAAACAACTCACAGCTTCATGCTCTTCAAGTACGTCAGCCAGTACTGAGGAACTAAGACACACAGCATCTCTTGCCATCTTGGTAAGCCCTCCCTACTTCCTCCTATGTCATTGCTACTACCTTCTCAGAATTCAAGATTTCTGCCTACCAGCCTTGGAGCTTACTTCATCCTCATTCCCTTCTAGAGCCCAGTGGGATAAGGACAGACACAGATACAGGAACTGTTAGGTTGGAAAACATTTTATTGGTGTTACTGAGCCCAGAGAGAGTAATTGTAAGCTGGTGATCAGATCCCACACCAGCCCCTCTTCCAGTGGGTGTCAGCAGTGCTCTGTCTTGAAGGGAACGGTCACTGGGCATCAGGAGTTGCACTTCTCAAACCCTTCAGCTGGAGGGAGAGAGGGTGTGATCAGATTGGGGGACCCTTGGGGGCAGGGAGCTGGAGTCCCCTGTGAGGAAGCCCAGGACAGCGTGAGGCAGTGATAGAAAGGAGTCTCTGCCTTGATCTGAGTTCTCATTCTCTAAATACAGTAGCTGAGACTTCCCTTAGTTTTAGTGAGAGGAAGGTTTGTCTTCTGTTACCCGTCCTCACCTTCCTCCCAGATCGTCTACTTCTTCCCTCACCCCCGACTTCTATCCTTCTACTGCCCACCGCCTCTTACCTTAGGAAAGGCATCCCAGTTGAGGAAAGGAAGTTTCCTTTTGATAGACTAAAAGAGAAAGAAAGAGCGAGAGTGATGTGTTACAGGTCAGGTGGGCATGGATCAGTAAACACTCAGTGAATGAGCTCTCCATAGTGGGGATGGTGTTATCACTTCTAATTACAGAAAGAACTAGTATTTCCTGAGCCCCCAATCTGTATCTGCCTTATACTAGCTGCTCTGTAGGCATGCTCTCATTGGTCTGCACAGCTACCTTTTG
This sequence comes from Canis lupus familiaris, assembly GCF_011100685.1. NCBI lineage: Eukaryota > Metazoa > Chordata > Mammalia > Carnivora > Canidae > Canis > Canis lupus. The sequence goes on along the minus strand of NC_049222.1, from coordinate 118,013,626 downwards.
AGGTAGGTACTAGCAAGCCCGCATCAGAGACGAGGAAGCTGAGACTGAGAGACATTTGTGCGAGGACACGTAGCAAGAATGTGCAGTCGTGTGACACAGGCTCTAATGCCCACGCTGTCGCTGACTTTTCCTTCTACTTGTAAGCCACCCAACTTAGGGCCTCGGTTTCTTCATAGATGATAAAGAAATTCAAACAAACACCTGTCTGATTAAGTTCTGCCTATTTTGGAATTGACTCTGGCTCTGCTCCCCCACTGCCACATTGGGAAAATAGGTGTGGCCATGTCAGCCTCCTGAAGAAACTTCTGTCCAGCAAGGTGATGACTTCCTCTGAGAACTCAGGAAAGAACCCAAAGGGCTAGAACTAGAATGTGTTGGCCCTACCCTGGAAAGACTGCAGATAGTCAAGGAGAGGAAGGAGGGCCCATGCACTTACCTCAAAGAGGGCATGCCAGTTCAGGAATTCATCCGGCTTAAAAGCCTGTGGAGACAGAGAGACCAGAAGAAGGTCAGTTCCAGAGGAGGACAGAGCTCAGCCCCCAGCCCCCTGGAAAAGATAAGGGGTTCATGGCAGCTCTGCAAGCTGTCTACTACGGCACTGGTCTTTACGGTGTGGATGTTTGCGGGGGCAACACTAGAGAATGGTACTTACAGAGCGCAACTTGTCGATGTTCAGGAATTGAGCGTTAAAGGCCTAAGCAAAGAGACGGGGTGTTAAGAGAGTGGCTTAGGGGCACAGGACAGGGCACAGACTCAGGCTAGAATGTGGGAGGGAGTTTACCTCAGGGCCTGCTGCATAATTACCAATGGTCGTTTCTTCCTGGAAAATGAAGGGGAGAAAGCCAAATGATCACATAATGGCAAGTCCTTGTCCCAAAACCCTCTCTGCCAGGCCTGCCTTCCTCCACAGGCCAGGCCCCCATGGGGCCAGTCCACCATGTGGCCTCAGATAACATGCTCTATTCCAGTAAGACAGATGGTTGACAGATGTGCAAGGCAAAGAGGAAGGAACAGAGTGGTGTGCGTGAGACAGAAGCTAAAAGGCCAGGCCTGCATCCGCGGTAGGCAGCAGGTGCAAGGGGTGGAGAAGAGAGGACTCCTCCCAAGAACATTGAGCCAGTGTTGCCATGCAGTTGACTTGGGATGTTTTTGAGACTCCTACGCTTAGCCCATAGAGCTGGGTGGGGGAGATTAGCACGCAGGTAGAAGCCACGCTGCTGAGGTGCCCTGCCTGCCTTTAATTGATTGAGATTGGTTTGCTTTGTGACTTTATTGCGACCAAAGTCAGAGTCACCATTTTCCCTCCCCCACGTAGTAGCGCCCTCGGACTTCAGTGCACCCCATCTTGTCACTCTCCCTGCTTGGCTTCATTGTCCCTTAGCTCTTCCTTTCCACTACAGAGGTCATAAATGGTTATCCTATAGGCTAGACCCAAATGTTTAGCTCTCATAGCAGTTTGGCTTGTTTTTTAATTTGAATAATACATTTCTAATTAAAATACATAAATCAGATTTCTTCTGGCTTCTCCTGAAAATTTAAAACCTCTGATCACACCAGTATGTTTTCCTGCTTAGTAGCAGTCAGATGGTATACAGACTGGGCGCCTGGGTGGCTCAGTCGGTTGAGCAGCTGACTTTAGGTCAGGTCATGATCCCGGAGTCCTGGGATTGAGTCCCGCATTGGGCTCCCTGCTTAGCGGGGGTCCTGCTTCTCCCTTTCCCTGGTCGCTGCTCGTGCGCTCTCTCACTCTCTCTCAAATAAATAAATAAAATATTTTATAAAAAGGTGATATACAGGGACCCTTTTAGATTGGGCAAGTCCGCTCCATCTTCCCTGGGGCCCCACCAGCCCGCCTGCTCACTGACTTCACTTGCTTGGACCCCAAGCAATTGTGTATGTGATCCCATCTTAGACTTTTCAATCCAGCACGGACACTCTTCCCCAACCTTGGGAGAGAGAGGGCCCTCCAGCTTCCTCCTGGCTGGAGACTGCCTCCTAAGGATCCGTGCTATGGCTAGGCTTCAGAGACAGCAGGGAGCTTGCAGTCACCTGGAAGCCATTCCCTGGGAGTAGATGAAACACAGGTGAGGCTGAGCCCAGATGACCGACCTCAGCCCCTGAATCCTCCCAGGATTCAGATGTCTAGCTTCCACCTACACTCTCAACCATCCCTTCCAGAAATAAAGCATCTCCATCTACATGTCTTCCTGGGAGTGCTTTGTCTCCTTCCTTCTTTCTTCCCTTCCTCAAAGCCCCTACTTTTCATTCAGCCTTTGATAATCTCCAAAAACAGGAGCCACACACCCAGTAATGCATAGAAGGTAAAGGAATGAAGGACTAAGTGAGGTAATGGATAAAAGAAAGAGAATCCAGGTGATGTGCTCACCTCAGAACTCCCCAGGGAAGCCCCCTGAGCAGAGTGGAGCGCCAGAAGAGAGAGAAGAACCACAGCAGGAAGAACTGGGATCTTCATGGTGTCAAGTTTGGGGTGCTCTGAGGCGGGGCCTCACCGCTTGCCCTTTATATTCCCAGGGAGGTGGATGTGAGCAGAAATGGGGTCCCCACCCCACTGACTCACCCCCAGATCCCATCGCCCACCCCCGGGGCTCTGGGAAGGGGAGGTGTAGACTGTTCCCCACTTACCTTGGATTTCTCAATTCACATTCTGCCCCAGGCACTAGGAAGGTGAGATGGCAATGGGGTGCTTCATGCCAATGGAGCTGGGATGGAGACAGGTTGAACCTGTCCCTCCAAAGGACTGGCAGTGACACCCAAGCAACCTCTCCTTTTGTCTTTATCTCTTTCCCTTATATCCTTCATTCTGCTCTCATAATTCTGGCTTTTCCCCACCCTTCCCAATTCTGTATAAACTCCTAGACTTCCATGCTCTGGCCTCAACATGTCTTTCTGACTTGTTCTTTTTTTACTCCTTTGCATGTGACCCTACATTCTGGCCAAACTGGACTCCCTACCAAATATACCGTTCTTGGTCCTGCAAGCATCTTCCCTTGCTCTTGCTTATTCCTAAAATGCCCTTCTTGTCATCTCTAGTTCTCAGAACCCAACATCCATGTTGGATGAAGCTCCTTGATTTTTCCCATCATCCTTCACCCTCATTCCCCATACCCTTCCCTTCTTGGGGAATTGCCATAGCAATTCATTTATATCTCTGGCATTGTACCTGGGGTAACTCATGCTTTCTTCTTATTTTTCTCTTAGAATATGAAGTTCCTTGAAGCTGAGAACCAACTCTTAATCACCTTTATATGCCCCTACACCATGCATTACACAGATTACAGGAAGAGCCAGCATTTGTTAGATGGGATAAGTTAGGGTTCGAGCATCCTTCCACCAAGTTGTACACTTTCCTTCTTTGGGGCTGGACCCCTCCCATTATCCAGCTGCCCATCTTTTACTCTTGGGTCTTCAGAGAGATGACTATCTTGAACTAAGAAGACAAGGACTAGAGTAACACGCAGGGGAGAAAACAACAGATACACACACACACACACACACACACACAGGTCTTAAAGACGACCCTTTAGGGACGCCTGGGTGGCTCAGTGGTTGAGCATTTGCTTTGGGCTCAGGTCGTGATCCTGCAGTCCCGGGATCGAGTCCCATGTCGGGCTTCCTGCATGGAGTCTGCTTCTCTCTCTGCCTGTGTCTCTGCCTCTCTCTGCCTCTCATGAATTAAAAAAAAAAAAAAAAAAAAAAAGATGGCCCTTTGGAGATAGGATCTAGGTCCTGAACTTTGAGTGCCTTGTCCATTTCATCGAGCTTCTCCCGCCCCCTGTCCCATACCCCAACTTGCGAGTTGTATCACCACAAAGTGACAAAATCTCCTAATCAAGCCACCTTCTCTACGAGGTTCAGGTGGACCAGCCGGTTCCTGGTGTCATAGGGAGGTGCCAGAACATAGGCTGCTGCTGCCAGGACAAAGCAAGACCTTATTTGAGAGCAGGCCTCTTTGCCCCAACCTGATGCAATGCACACAGATGGCAGGCCTGGGGTGGAAGAGCTAGATGGCACTCATGAACAATCTTTAGGAACCCCAGGAGTTGGGGCTTCAATTCCCATCATGCCCCCCCACCTTGGCCCCTCTATAGGCTCAGGAAATCTCTGCTTTTATAACAGCATCTCCTCCTTTGTAGAGGTACCTGAGGAGACAGGACTTGAAGAACACTCACTAAGTGCAGATGGCCAGGTGGCAGTGACTATCATGCATGGTCAGGCTGCTGGAGGAGACGAGTGAGAAGATGCTTGAGGTGGGTGGAGTGCCTCTCAAAAGGTTTTCTGGAGGACACAAGTTTTTAATGTGTAATGGATTCTTATTAATTAGTTAACAGTGACTGAAGGAGCTCATTAACCACCATTCAGCTAATATAGGGTCAATAGGGTCAACTCTGGGAGCAGAGAGAATGAAGAATGGACAAAAGAGAACTGATATTGTATAGTCAACTCCCATTAGGCATGCTCATGGAGGAGCACCTTGGCATGGGTGATCCAAAGCAACAGATGAGCCAAACACCACCATCTGTTTAGCTGTAGAGTTCTTTTGTAACACATTGACTTCCCAGTGTTTTCCTCTCCACCTAATTAATGCTAATGCTTCTAATAATGTTAGCCAATGTATTGATGGCTTATTATGTGACAGGCCTTGTGCTGAGTGCTCTAAATGAATGATCTCATTGAAATAGCACAGTGATTCTGTGAGGTAGGTACTATAATTATCCACATTCTACAGGTAGGGGAACCACGGCACGTAGAGGTTAAGTAACTCACCCAAGGTCAGTCACAGCCAGTGTGTGGCAAGGCTGGCATGAGTACCCCAGGATTCCAGGGCCTGCACCTAGATTTGCTCCTATGCTGTGCTGTGCTGTGCTGTGGAGTTGTGTCCCATAAAGGACCTCACCAGCCCACAACACCTTGCATGAATTGGACTCATGCCCTGAGAGTAGGGGGGCAGGCTGCATTTAGCCCCCGTTAGTCCCCTCGCCTCGTGTCCCTTCGAGGCATGCAGCCTACGCAGCCGTAGATGGCAGCTCCCAAGCATACGTGCATTACTTTCAGCGAGTTAACCTGTACACTCTTGGTAAAATGAACACAGAAAATTAAGAGAGTAATGGCCCTCAATGAGCGTATGCCCCAGAATGAACCTGCGATTGCCTCGGACTCCAGGTACCTCTTGGGGTAGGTGTAAAATGCCTCTGAACACAGTGTGCACAACCAAAGAAATCCATTCCCTTGCTGGAGAAGAAAACTGTCTATGCTGGACAGCTTTGTTTCCTTTTGGTACCTTCCTGATGGATCTTCAAGGGCAGTTTTGGCTTTACATGATTTGTGCTGTAAGTGCCATCTTTAGAATGTAGTGTCCCTGTCCTGCCTCAGTGGGTTTGTGTTTCCTGGGTGCTCAGTGTCCCATGGTTGGGCAAGTGGGGGAAGAAAGGGGTAAGGAATTCTCACAGTCCCAGCAATTTGGGTGGTGGGTGGCTAAGAATCGCTGGATTTCAGCATTGCTTTGGATGCATCACATAGGGTTAATGGTGTCAGGCAGAGCCACACTGCCTGGCTCTGCATCAGTCCATCTCCAAGTCCAGTTGCTCTTCTAGTTTCCTCTCCGAGAATACCAGTAAACCCCTGTTTTCCCACAGGCCTGCCCCCACCCCACCCCATATCTGCCAGAACTTGAGTGTAGGTAGGAGGCAAAGCCCAGCCCTGATTGCTACATTACAGACACACCTAGGGGCTGGGATCCAGCCTCCTGGCTTCAGAAAGGAAATGTGGGATCTGAAGGGATGCACACTGGGGCCATGGGATATTGGTGAATACCTAGGTGAAAAGCCTAAAATCTTTGAAGAGAAAGGGAGCTGGGGTGTGGAGTACTGGGAGGCAGAATTTGGGACATCCATGTCCCTTCCTTTCCTGTGCCTCTGCCAATATTACTATCACACCCAAGAAAGCAGCCACGTTGTCCAGCAGGTCTGGTTTCTTCCTTTGCCACCCACCTTTTGTTCCTGTGTAGCTTTTGCTCATTAAACTTCTCCCAGGAAGACTTCCTGGATCAATCCCACTTAATTCTGATTCCTCTTCCCATTCTCTGTTCACAAACACTGGGCAGCCACTTTGGCTCTTGGCACTTGGAATTCAAGATGGATCAGGTACCTGTCCTGTGGAGCCTATGTTCTGGCAGAGAAGACATATCATAATCTAATTTAAAAATTAGGAAACAAGATAACTTCAGAGAATGACAAGTTCTGGGGAGAAAATAAAACAGTGGCGATATGATTGCAATCAGGTCAGTATCCTTGGTTCAACTGGCTTGAGGGTGGATATTTTAACGTAGACCTAAAGCAGTTAAAGCTCCAGTCTTCTGAAGACGTTGAGTTGCAGGGACAGGTGGCAGCAGTGTTCCTTGAAAGCTTCTCCCAGCAGTTCTGGGTTGACAGGGGAGAGGAAGGCCAGAACCCAATCATCCCCAAGCCATGGTGAGCAGTTGGGATTTGTGGAGGATTCTGAGCATGGATCCTTCCTGGATGTCATGGAAGAATGGATTTTAGGGAAAAATGAAAGTCAGAGGCTGCTTCAGAGCCCCAGGAAGGAGAAAGGGACATCCTACCCTTTTATTAGAGGGTCCTTTGCACCAGAGGGCCTTTGCCTGCTTCAGATGACACTTTGAACTTTAAAGGGCTGCTTTGAGCCTTTTGGACCAGAAAAACCCTGAGAGTCTAGAACCATGTTGACCACCTCAGCTTCTCCCTCCATCCCTCAGGGACTGGCTCCAGGAGACTTGAGTCTAGCTCTTTCTGATTCATCACCCACACTCCAGGAAGCTAGCTGTCAGTCAGCCAAAGAATTGAGCATCTTGCCCTGGGAGAGCTGGGTTCTCCTCCCTGTGGCTCCCAGGAGGTACTGCAAGGTGCCCTCCCTACACAGTTGAAATCCAATATGAGGACAGACACACCGTGGAGATATTGCAGATTGAGTTCCAGACCACCACAATAAAGCAAATATTGCAATAAAATAAATTAGATGAATTTATTTATTTTTAATATTTTTAAGGAATTATTCATTTGAGAGAGAGAGAGCAAGAGCAAGAGCACCTGCTTATGCATAAGGGAGGGGCTGAGGGAGAGGGAGAAAGAACCCTCAAGCAAGCTCCCCGCTCAGTGCAGAGACTAATGTGGGGCTCAGTCTCACAACTGACTGGAGCCCAATGCAGGACTTGATACCAGGACCCCGAGATCATGATCTGAGCCAAAATCAAGAGTCAGACACTCAACTGAGCCACCCAGGCACCCCTTTATTGATTGAGTGAGTGAGTGTACGTGTGTGTGTGCATGAGCCCAGGGGTGAGGGGCAGAGGAAGAGGGAAAGCAAGAACCTCAAGCAGGCCCCACACTCAGCACAGAGACAAATGTGGGGCTCAATCTCAGGTACAACCTGAGTACCTGACCTGAGCCAAAATTAAGAGTCAGATCCTCAATCAACTGAGCCACCCAGGCACCCCATTGAGTCAAATGAATTTTGTGGTTTCCCAATGCACCTAAAAATTATGTTTACACTATTCTGTAGTCTAGTAAGTGTGTAATAGCATTATGCCTTAAAAAAAACAAAATACTTAGTTTAAGGGATCCCTGGGTGGCGCAGCGGTTTGGCGCCTGCCTTTGGTCCAGGGCGCGATCCTGGAGACCCGGGATCGAATCCCACGTCGGGCTCCCGGTGCATGGAGCCTGCTTCTCCCTCTGCCTGTGTCTCTGCCTCTCTCTCTGTGTGTGTGTGTGTGTGTGTGTGTGTGTGTGACTATCATAAAAAAAATATATATATATTTTATTGCTGGGATCCCTGGGTGGTTCAGCAGTTGAGCATCTGCCCTCAGCTCGGGGCGTGATCCTGGAGTCCCAGGATCGAGTCCAACATCAGGCTCCCTGCATGGAGCCTGCTTCTCCCTTTGCCTGTGTCTCTGCCTCTCTCTCTCTCTCTGTGTCTCTCATGAATAAATAAATAAAACCTTAAAAAATAAATTAAGTTATAAAAAAGAAAAACTTTATTGCTAAAGAATGCTAACCATCAAGTGAGTGTTTTTGCTGCTGGAGGGTCTCACCTTGATGTCAGTGGCTGCTGACTGATCAGGGTGATGGTTGCTGAAAGCTGGGGTGACTGTGGCAGTTTCTTAAGACAAAATGAAGTTTGTTGCATCAATTGACTTCCTTTCTGAACAATTTCTCTCTAGCATGTGATGCTATTGGATAGCATTTTACCCACAGTAGAACTCCCTTCAGAATTGGAGTCAGGCCTCTCAAATTCTCCTGCTTTATCAACTAAAATATGACAAATTCTAAATCTTTTGTTGTCATTTCAACAATCTTCACAGCATCTTCACCAGGAGTAGATTCTATCTCAAGAAACCATTTTCTTGGGATGTCTGGGTGACTCAGTGGTTGAGCGTCTGCCTTCGGCTCAGGGCGTGACCCCAGAGTCCCAGGATCGAGTCCCACATCAGGCTTCCTTGCTTGGAGCCTGCTTCTCCCTCTGCCTATGTCTCTGCCTCTCTCTTTCATGAACAAATAAATAAAATCTTTAAAAAAAAAGAAAGAAACCACTTCCACTTTCTTTGCTCATTCATAAGAAGCAGCTCCTCATCTCTTCAGTTTGATCATGAAACAATTCAGCATGCAGCAATTCAGTCCCACGCTCAGGCTCTACCTCTAATTGTAGTCCTCTTGTTGTTGCCACCACATCTGCAGTGACTTCCTCCACTGAAGTCCTGAGCCCCTCAAAGTCATCGACAAGGGTTTGGAATCAGCTTCTTCCAAACCCCTGTACTCCTTGATATTTTGACATCTTCTGATGAATCACAGACATTCTTAATGGCATCTAGAACAGTGAATCTCTTCCAAGAGGTTTTCAGTTTATTTTGCCTGGGCCCATCAGAGGAACCACTATCTATGGCAGCTATTGCCTTATAAAATATATTTCTTAAATAATAAGCTTTGAAAATTACAATGACTCCTTGATCCATGAGTTGCAGAATTGAATGGTACCAGTGGGCATGAAAACATGAATCTCAGGACGCCTGGGGGGCTCAGTGGTTGAGCATCTGCCTTTGGCTCAGGGCATGATCCCAGGGTCCTGGGATCAAGTCCCGCATAAGTCCTGCCTGGAGCCTGCTTCTCCCTCTGCCTCTGTCTCTCTGTATCTCTTATGAATAAATAAAATCTTTAAAAAAAAACAAACACATGAATCTCATCCATCTCCATCAGAGCTCTTGGGTGACAGGTACATTGTGAACAGTATTTTGAAAGGAATCTCTCTCTCTCTCTCTCTTTTTCCTGAGCAGTAGATCTCAGCCTGGGATTTGAAGTTGTGAAGTCAGGCATTGACTTATCACTATCTATGAAAGTCCTAGATGGTGTCTCCTTCCAATAGAGAAGGAAAATCTATATTTTAAAATCTATTTGAAAATCTAATGCTTAAGTGTAGCTGCCTTCATGAATTATCTTAGCTAGATCGTCTGGGTAACTTGCTGCTGCTTCTACATTCGCACTTGCTGCTTCAGCTTGCACTTTTCTGTGGTGGAGATGGCTTCTTTTCTTAGACCTCATGAACCCATCTCTGCTAGCTTCCAGCTTTTCTTCTGCAGCTTCCTCACCTCTCTCAGCCTTCACAGAATTGAAGAGCCAGGGCCTTGCTCTGGATCAGGCTTTGGCTTAAGGAAATGTTGTAGCTGCTTTGAACAGAAATTTTCTCCATATCAGCAACAAGACTGCTCTCTGATTGATCATGTGCTTACTAAAGTATCACTTTTCATTTCTATCAAGTACTTTTTCTTTGCATTCACAAATGGCTAACTAGAGCAAGAGGCCTAGGTTTTAGTCCATTTCAGCTTTTAACATGCCTTCCTTACTAAGCTTGGTCATTTCTGACTTTTGATTTTTTTTTAAGATTTTCATCTATTTATTTGAGAGATAGAGAGAGCGCAAGAGAGGGCACAAACAGGGGGCAGAGGGAGAGGGACAAGCAGACTCCCTGCTGAGCAGGGAGTCCAACATGGGACTCGATCCCAGGACCCCAAGATCATGACCTGAGCTGAAGGCAGTTGATTAACCAACTAAGCCACCCAGGCACCCCTAGCTTTTGATTTAAAGTGAGAGACATGTAACTCTTCCTTTCACTTGAATACTTAGAGGCCAGTGTAGGGTTATTAATTGGCCTAATTTCTTTTCTTCCTTTTTTTTTTTTTAAGATTTATCTATTTATTCCAGAGTGAGGGGAGAAGCAGAGGGAGAGAGAATCCTAAGCAGACTCTCTACTGAGCTTAGAGGCTAACATGGGGCTCAATCCCACAACTCCAAGATTAGGACCCAAGCCAAAACCAGGAGTAGGATGCTTAACTGGCTATGCCACACAGGCACCCCAATTGGCCTAATTTCAATATTGTTGTCTTAGGGAATAGAAAGACCCAAGGAGAGGAGTCAGACAGGAGAACAGCCAGTCAGTAGAGTAGTCAGCACACACCTACTTTTAGGATTTATGAATTAAGTTTGCTGTCTTATATAGGTGCGGTTTGTGGTGCCCCACAATAATTAATAATAGTAACATCAAACGTCAGTGATCGCAGATCACCATAACAAATATAAGAATAATGAAAGAGTTTGAAATGTTGAGAGAATTACCAAATGTAACACAGAGGCATGAAGTGAGCAAATACTATTGGAAAACTGGTTCCAGGAGACTTGCTTGATGCAAAGTTGCCACAAACCTTCAATTTGTAAAAAATGTAGTATCTACAAAATGCAATAGAGCAGAGCAGGATACGAGGAGGTGTGTCTATAAAGTGGTGGCCCCAATTTAAGGACAAAAGTGAAAGTAGGGTGCAGAGCAAAGGAATAGTCCTCATCTTTCTCTCACCCAGACGGGTTTGATCAAAACAGCTTCCCCAAATCCATTTTGGACCAGGTTTCTTTTTTTATTTATTCATCAACCATTTGAGGCCCACCCTGTGCCAGGCCCTGTGGTCAGTGCTGGGGATGGAGCAGTGACCAAGGCAAACAGGAGCTGTGTGTGCCTTGCAGTCTCAGAGGGAATCGCCTGGGCTGGCAGGGTGCTTCCTGCCCTCCTTTTACTTCCTGGGTCCCTGCAGGGATGTCAGGGATGAGTGGTGGGGATTCCCTAATTCGGGCACATGACATGGCCTTGATGGGACTTTGACTCAGAGACTCAAATACAGACTCTCCAGGCCTATCTGCAGAGTTCCTAGGCTTGGGATAAGCCTGGGCTCAGCCTGTGCCAAGAACCTCTGCCTGTTTCCTTGGCACATTAATGGAGTAGAAGTTTCTATCACTCTGTCTGCATCCCAAAGACACTGCATATGATAAGGCACTGGGTTGGGTAAGAGCCACTTGCCCACAACTTCCTAAGTTCACCACCTCATCCATACTTCCATGTGTTTACAAGGCTGAGGCATATATCCCGCTATTGCTGCCCCCTTCCTGACCCTCTGGGGTGGGCCTCCTCTCCTGAAAAACCTCTTTACTCCCTCCTCCTGATGTGAATCACTTCCCTGTTCAGGCTAGCAAAACACCTGTGAGTGCGTCAGCTGCGGGGGGCATGGCATTCAGGCACAGGGTGGGCCAAGATGATTTTTGACGGATGGAGAAACTGAGGCACAGTGAGATCAACTAGCTACTGCTTGACAGGGCCACCCAGGTCTTACCTGTCTTAGCCCCCCATTTGGTCTACCACTCTCAGGAAGAAGGCGAGTTATCTGCCCCTGAATCACCTCCATCCTCCCTGATCTTGGCCATCAGCATAATTTGAAAGAACACAGCGTGTGAAATCTTAAGGAAACAAGATTTATGTTTGATTTCCACAAAGAAACTCAACAGTAGGAAACTTCTTCTGAAGAATTGTCACAGTGACTTCAGGTCACAACACGGAGTAGGTGAGGAAAGTGGCAGATTCGTCCAATGAGGTTGCTGGACAAGGAGATACCACAGCGCCGTTGGAAGAAATGACGGACAGACAGACCAGGTCCCCAACCTGGAAAAAGCAGGTGTCGGCACCGAGACCAAGCCTGACGCAGGGAGAGAGCTGGGGGCGGGGCGCGGGTGGCCTCCTTCACGACTGACGTTGGTTGGGGCCTCCGTCGTGATCGGAAATAATTTTCTAGAAGAAAAAAGAGCAAATGGTAGAAGGTGGCTACTCGTGACTGTTGAAACCGGGGGTCCTTTCTTCCAGCCTCTGCGCTCCCACAGTTTCTTGGGGGGGGGGATGCTTCACCTGCACATCCCCTCACTCTTGCGCCTCCGTAAGACAGACTTTGCCCTTCTGCCAAGTTAATCCATCACCCTTTCCTCATTGGAGACTCACTCTTCCTGCCCCTGAGCCTTTCTCTGCAGCTCCCCAAACCTGACTGTGCCGCGCACCCCGCCCCCCGCCTCTCCCCAGCTGTCCCTGCATGCCCAGCCTCTGGCCGGCCTTCCCTCAGCATCAGCGGGTACTTCACACATGTCCTCGGTCATTTCCTTGTGAGTCTTGCTCCACGCGGGGGTCGCCTCCTCGATGCCTTTAGAGCATCCGCCCAAAGCAAAGCAAATGCCGAGATCCCAGGCCTGCCCCTGGGGTGGCCGTGCGGGGCCCCCGGATCAGGCTGGCGCAGCTCCCTCCAACACTCACCTACCAGAACTTCACCCACTGCAGCAGGCCAGGCCGCACCCGGGAAGCCTGCGGGATGCGGAGAACGGCTGAGTGGCCGTGGCCCTGGCCCCCCGCACACCTCTGGCCTCACACCCCTTCTCCCAGGAGCCACGGGTTCCCCACCCCACTACTCACCGAGGAGGAAGGCGTGACTCCCCCCTGTAAAGAGAGATCAGAGGAGGTGATGTGGGGCCACAGAGGCGTCTGCAACGTGCTCGGGGCCCAGGAAGGGCTTGGTGGCCGGGGCAGCTCAGACCGAGACTATCTCAAGGGTCCTTGAGTCTGAAGGTGGACATTCAGCCCCTAGACTTTCTTTCAAAGTAGATTTATCACCCTAAGTACGTTGTACCCAAGAAGAGCACACACTGACCCAGCAGAGTGAAAAGAAGGTAGGTAGGTAGGTAGGTAGGTGTCCCTCTGCCTGCTGGGTGGATAGAAATCGGCCCCAAATATGGGCAAGTGGACACCCATGGGCGGCCTTGACTGCTTCTTCACCTGCTTCCAGTCAGTGGGTGGCTCCTGAGCTCTCGGTAGAAGCCCCGAGGGCCAGGGCTCCCTGGTTCTGAGAGATGGAGGGAAAGAGCACCTGCTTTTTCTTCACCAGCCTCATTAGCATTTAGCACATTCACTTACTGGATTTATAAGATCGCTTTCTTTGCAACTGAACGCAATAAAGTTCTCAGGGTTTTGGTTGCTTTTTCTTTTTTTCTGTTAATTTCCTTTGTGAAACGAAGCATTAATTTTCCCAGCAACACAAGCTGGTGGGAAAGTCTCCCCTAACTCGCGTGTCCTCCTCTCACTCTCCGCCCCTCCCACGAAAGTTCACAGCAGTCAAGGAGGCGAAGAGAGCAGACACGATGAGGGAAGACTGCCTGATGTGTGTCATGTGAGGGTTTTTTAGAGTCATATGTCCCTATTTGAGAGGATGCTGGTTCCCATTTTTCTCCAGGGCGTGTGATGCAGCCGCTGCCCCCCTGTAACTTTTTCTGAGTGCGTGGGAATGAAGAACCTTGGACCTTTCACCTCCACTCCAAACAGCTCTCAGGGAGCCCGAGTCTCCCTCCCCAGGGGCAGAGAGATGAGACTTTGACTTTCGAAATGAACAGGATTCGGGCTCAGCTAAGACTGGCCATGAAAGCCTCCCTCCCTCGCCCCCATCAGAGACCCCAGTGGGGAAACCGGGCATTAGGGAGTCTTACCTTAGAGGGGATCTTGGCTGAGTACTGCCCGCCAGCGGGAGTAGGGTATGCCTGCTGGTTATAGGGGTTCTATGGAAGGAAGCGGAGGGGCGGGCAGGTAGGAGAGAAGGGATGAGGGCATTTTGGTGGAATAAGCACCCGCCTCCCGGCCTGGGCCAGACCTCTCTCCCAGCCCCCGGCCTTCCCTCCGTGTGTCATGCATTGTTGTCCCGTAGAATCTTCAGGCAGCCAGAGCCCATGGCCTCACCTCCCTCATGGTCCTAGTCCGCACGGCCCTGCCTCCCCCTTCCCTGGTACCTCTCCCAGCTCCTCAAGGGTTACTTGGGGGATGAGGGCAGGAGACCGAGGAGACCAGTGAGGTTTGGGTCAGGTGCTCAGGTGGCAGATGTCTTACCTTGGAAGTCACCGCCGCCACCTCCTGCCATCCTGCGCCAGACTGAGAAAATGACAAAAAGGGGGGTGTGCAGGAGAGAGAATGTCAGATGGGCCAGCCCGAGAACAAGACCGAGAGGGCCCGGGCCCGGCCGTCCGAGGCAGCCTGAGGGCGGAGACTCACCTGACCAGCACCGCCCGACCTCTTCTGGAGCGAAGTCGCATCGGCCCCCTGGAAGGGAGAGGACCGTGGTGAGGGCGTCCTTGCCCGAGGTCCTCCGGGCCCCCCACACTCGCGGGGCTCCCGCCACCTGCCACCTAGGCTCTGCCCGCCCGTGGGAGCACCAGCACCCATGCACCCCGCCGCACCCCGCTCCGCGGCCCAGGACCAGCACTGCCTCCAGAGAAGGCAGCGAGCCTGGAGGACGCTGATGACCCGACAGATACAGGACAGATTTCCACACTCAGTGTCGGGAGCGAGGCAGCACCCCCACCCCCCACCCCCGGTGCACCTGCAGCGAGGCCGCGGCCTGGGACTGGGCAGGAACGGCAAGCGGTACCCACACAGGCTCCCTTGGCGCCCATCCGGCCCTCAGCCCCAACCCACCTTCCGCCAGCACAGAACCCTGCTCCTCCCTGGCCCCACAATCCCTGTTCTCAAACACTGTTCCCGCAGGGTTCCTGAAAGGAGGGCTGTTGTCCTCAGCAAACAGAGGCAAAGTGAGGTGATTAGATTGGCTCGCGGCCCACGGAGAGAGAGAGAAGGGGGAGAAATACAGGAAAGCCCTCGAAGCCACGCGAGCCGCAGCACAGGTGCATGGGCCATCTCCCCTCCGCGGGCAGGGCCAGGGGTAGCTTTCCAGCAGCAGGGGAGAAGTTTAGTTGCTGCAACCACCACTTCTCCACTCAGGACTCCCACCTCTACACACACACACACACACACACAGACACACACACACACACACAGGGGTAGGATGTTCCTCCTAACTCTGACTTCACTCCCATTGAATTGTAGCCCCACTCTTAGCCTTAACACTGAGGTCACAAGCTGCTTGACCACTGGCCTCCAGACATTTTTTGTTTGGTCTGCATTTTTACATTAGTTACAAACAATTAAAAATCAGCTTTCCATCAGATGACATGGCCACATGGGTCATTCATGAGTGCGTGACAATGCATCTGATCTGAGGCCCTGACCTCCACCCTTGTTGCCCGCTCCCCCCCCCCCGGCCCCGGCAACAGTCCAGCCTCACATGCCTGGCCCACACGCATGAGTGAGTGGGCAGCCTTGGCCTCTGTGCCCAAAGGCCAATGGCCATGCAGACTCAAGATGTGGCCTTCTGCAGGACCCAGAGGTTCTGCCCATCCTTCCCAGAACCTGGATATTCCGACCTGCTGCACCTGCTCACACTTGACCATGGCCTGACCTGCTCCCCTAAGGCCTCTAGTTTCCTTTCAGCTCTCCTCCCTGACACCCCTTTTCCAGTCCTGAGAGAGGCCCCCGGCTCAGGCCCCACCACCTGCTCACCCCGCAGTACCCACCCAGCTGTGGCTCCCCCTGAGCCAGGACGCCCCCAGCAGGAGCAGCAACAGAGCAGAGATGGTGGTTGGCTTCATGTTCCTGCGCCTCTGGAGGCCCCAGCCCTTGGCCTCAGCTTTTATCCCAGGGGGGACCGCCCACCCTACTCCTTCTCCAGTGACTCACAGCTCCTCTCCCTACCCCACCCCCACTCGGTTGCAGAAAGGGAGGAGAGTGGGAAGGGAGGGAGGTGCCCTCCCTCAGTGGGGAAAGTCAGCAACAGGGACTGAATCCGCCGGCCCCGTGCCAAGAGCCCGGACCCTCCCGTCCCTGGATCTGAGCTTCCTAACCCCAAAACAAGAGGTTCTGCTACCCTTACCTCAATAATTTCTTTCCAGTTCAGGAAAGGGGTGTTGTGTTTGAAGTCCTGGAGGGAGGAGAAGAGGTGAGTGGGCCTCAGTGGGGAGCGTGGCAGCTTGTTGGAAAGTTTCACGCTCATGTGCAAGAGTGGGTTTGGGCGCCTGGGTGTGGTTTGGGTTTAGATGAAGATAAGCATACCGGAGGTTGAGGGTGTTAGCACTTCGGATGGCATTCGGGTGAGGTTGCCCATCTCAAAAATGAAGAGGGCAGATTTTGTGACAGGTGGGCTGGAGCTTGAGGGAGGTGGGGAGAGGGACAGATGACCAGGATCCCTAGTTCTCTGAAAAGTGAGAGTTCTCCTACCTCCCAGAGTCGGCTGAAGTAGAGCAGGGCGCGTGTGCTGGGGCGTGGGACTTGGCCCTGCGGAGGAAAGGTAGGGTGCAGGTGAGCTGGGAGCCCGGCCCCTTGCTCACCTACGCCCCTATTCCCACCACCACCATCGCTCAGCCTTCAGAATTTAATCGTGGCTAAGGTCTGGGGGGGAAGCTGGGTGACTTTTAGGGACACCAGAAAACTCCGTCTGGCAGCAGAGAGAGAGAGAGGCTAGATCTCTGGAGCCACTAACCAGCCCCCCGCCCCCAGCACAGGTACCCCACTCTTCAGTCTCCCTGCTTCCCCAGCCTCTGGCAGAAGGCCACTGCAATGAAACCTTAGGGACCAGGACCTGCCCTCAGATCTTCCCGCCTTTTTACCTGCCCTTCCAGCCCCAGCCCATTTCCCGAAGCCATGGGGCTACAGTTGGCCCTTCCAACCCCCCTGAAGCAACAGTGGAGTCTTAAGAAAGGAGCAGAGACCAGGAGTGTGGGGCAGCTAAGGTTTATTTCAAGGGTAAAGGTTGCAATTAGGGGTGGATAATGGGGTTTTAAGAAGGGGTGGGAGGGGGGCTCCCATCCATCTGGTAGCTCCTTGTCTGAAGGTCACGGGGTGCGAAAGCTCCTCTGGTCCTGGGCAAAGAAGTAAGTTCTAAGAAGGAGCTCAAGGAATAAGAGTTCAGGGCTTAATGGGCCAAGCAGGGGTGGATCAGGCCTCTCTGCTCCTGAAATCTGCAGGGATCTTTTTTGCCCACGGCTGTCATCCAGTCAAATCCAGATATTCCAGTTTGCAATGGAACACCTCATACTTGGCAGGAACTGTTCCGTATCGGCTCCCTGTTGGCACTGCTCCCTCTGGCCCCAGTGTTCAGCTCCCTCCCTGTGAAGGACACGGGCTCCCCCTCTTCTCTGGCCCTCCTCCTAGAGCTGCCCCCAGTGAATCCTAACTGTGAGCGCCCCCTCCACTGCCCCCCTAGGTGTGCAGGAATGTCTGCTGCCTTCCTGGCCCCTGGGGAAGCATCAGTCTGTGCCTCTGACCCTAAGTGCCTCATACTCAGGGGACTCGTCTCCCTGCGGTCCTCGGTAAGGAGCCTCACCCCTGCCAGACACCCGTTCTCTATAAAACAGAAACAGTTTATTTTCATCATTTTCATCCAAACCTGAACAGAGCACAGCTGGGGACTTCTGCCTCCAGCATCTCACCCTCTCCCACCTCATTCCCCAAGGCGCAGACTTGGCCTTGCCTGAGCATGGGGCTCTCTCTCCGCCTCCCTGCGGACCACCGCCTTGTTTCCCCCAAGAATTTTAGAGGGCAGGGCTCCTTGCTGCCCTTCTTTTGTGCAAAGGGTCAGAAACTGAGCTACTCGGGGTCACTGCGGTGGGCAGCGGGCATGTGGCTGCTGGAGAGAAGCAGCGCCGTTCAGCTTTTGCCCGCTGGAGCTTGAGCAAAGAGGGCCCGGTGTTGCCACATTTTTCAAGAGACTGGAATTCCAAGTCATTCTGTAAAAGCTCTCAGTTTTTAAAATCTGGCAGCCAATTCATAGTGTTCAAAACAAAACAAAACAAAAACAGTGAATGAAACAAAGCACAGCAGTGGGCTGCCAATTGCAACGTCTGCCTTTGGTGGGTGCTGGGATTGTGGGTCCGCCTCTACTCTGGAGGCACCTCTGCTATTCGGGTGTCAAATCAGCCTGGCCAGGGGTTCCCCTGAATGTGGGAGGGGTGGGCAGGAAGAAGAAGAAGGGGGGTTCTGGGCTCTAAGTGCCTCCTAAGATGACGTGCCCAGAAAGTCTGGCACCCAGCAGGCGCTGAGTACCTAGTCACTTCCCTTCCCTTCTCTCCTGGCATCAGTCCTCCTGGGCTCTTGAGTTCCCCCGACTGTTCAGTGCATCCCCTACCCTGCCTCTGCTACCTCTGTGGTGTCCTGAGAATGAGGCTTCCTCACTCTCCCCTTAACCTTCCAGATCTCAAAGGAGAAACTGAGGCTGACACTTGCTCAGTCTGCACATTGAGACACAAAAGAGGCCCATTCCTTTCTCATCCCCGACTCCTGGCTCTTTCCAAACTCCCACCCCCTTCTCGCTCTGCCCCCTACTTCTTTATTTTTGTCTCTCTCTTTTTTTTTTTTTTTTTTTTTTGTGCACTGGACAAAACACTCCCGGTACCATCATCATTTCCCTAGCTTCCCACATGAGGGGTTAGCAGGTAGCTTCTTCTCCATTTCCCTCTCCCATGAAGATCGGAATGGCACGACCTTCCAGCCCTTACCTTGTTTATGGCATCCCAGTTAATGAAACCCAGCTTGGATTTAAAATTCTGCAGAGAGGGAAAAAAAAATGGAAAATAACAAATTGAGTTGTAAAGTAATTAGTTCAGGGCCTTGGGGCAAGAGGTCAAGGGCCACCACTGGTGGTCGGTCCTTCTGGAAAGAAGACTTGAGCCTGCGGGGCAGAGGGACAGAGGTTTGCTTTTCCAAAAGAAAGTGAGCAGAGCAATCTTGCCAAACTCACCTTCCAGAAAGTGTCGAAGTTGAAGAGCCCAGCAGACGTCTGAGAGTTCTAAGGAACCAAAGAGAAATGAGATGAGAGTAGGAACCCATCCTGTGAGCAAGAGGCCGAGGCAGGAGCTCTGGGAGTCAGGCAGGGAGGCAGGGATCACTTGACATGGTCCCGGCCCAAGGTGGGGTGATGCCTCCACTCACCAAGGTATTGATCCCACTGACAGCTTCACCTCCTCCACTGGACCCGTGCCACTGGGTAGGAAGGTGGGGGACTGATGTTCAAGGCCTGTGCCTGTCACCCTGCTCCTGGCCCACCGTCTCTGCCTTTGCTCAAGCTCTGTGTACTCTGTGTAAAGCCACCTCCTCTCCTTTTCACACAGCAGCTAGGAACCCCACCTTCCCGGAATGATTTGCCACCTGTTTCTAGAGTGACCCTGCCCAGTCCCTTGAATCATCTTCCTATTCTGCTCCCCATCCCGTCACCTGTCCCCCAAAACACTGCTAGGAGCTAATGTGTAGTCCCACCGTGCACCTGGCCTGGTGCCTTATCCTGCCACATTCCTGGGTGGAGACGTCTCTACTTTACAGGTGAGGAAAGCAAACTGAGAGCCGTCCAGCAGCGTGCCTCAGGATCTGTCTCCTTGTCGGACTCCAGCGTCCGGATCCTGAACCACCCCGGGCTGGTTATGATGCGGAAAGCTCTGCAGTAACTGGGGGGTTATGCAGGTTAGGTTTTGCCATCCCCGTCTTACCCAGGAGGAGGCCCAGGCTTAGAAGGTCAACTGCCCTGCCTGAAGATGCTCAGATGACAGATGAGACAGCTGTCCTCTGAACCCCCACCTTCTAACTCAGAGGTCACTGCTTTCCACTTGTCAACCCTTCTTAAGTATGGTTTCCAAAAATAGCCCCCTGACCATTCTCCTGTTACTTTTGGCTATGTTTCCCCTCGCAGTGATAATACACAATGATGATCACAGTTTGAAGAAGGGAGGTTAAAAAAAAAAAAATGAAGAAGGGAGAGAATGGATGAACCAAGGAGACAGGGATCCCAGACCCCTGTCTTAGTCTGGTCACTCGACACAGAGTCGGAGCAGCTTGCGAAAAGATACTGAGGTTCCCGTTTCTTTTCCACACCCCTCAGTGTTCTCCTAAAGCCATCCCTGCTCACCTGAGAATTGTCTTGGGGGCCCCCAACGAGGTGACCACCCTCTTTGCTTATTTCCTGCAGAGAGAGGAAAACGAAGAGTCAGTGGGGAAGCGGGGAATATGAAGGATGGGAGAGCAGGCCAGCAGGATGTGGGCAGGAGACTCCTGAATCGGGGCTGAGGCAGGCACACAGCAGAGGATTCCCCAGGGCCCCAGGGAGGCTCTTCTCCCAGGGTACCCCCATCTCCCTTGGCAAACCTTGCTTCAGCTTCCTGTGGGTTGGGTTACTGCTCACTTACGATCCTCATTGGCAGCATAACCATCTCTTTCTATTCACTTCTGCAAACTGCCCAAAACCCAACAGGAACGGCCTTTGCCACCAAAGTGAATTGTCCCCTGGCTTTGAGGCAGACAAAATTGGACTAAATTGATTCGAATTGCAAGACGCAATCTGGGTGGATGTGCTGCATTGGTCAGAAAGGTGACACTGGCTGGAGAGTCAGTGAAGTAGCCTGGTTCGCCTCCTCCTAAGTTAGAGGCAGGCGCCTCTTGAGTCCCACTTGCCCTGGACTGAGATGACTTCCCCGAGCTAAGCTCAAAACCGGCCTGCGATGCGGGACTGTGTGCTCTGTTAGCGTTGCTACTGCAAAGTTGACTTCCATCCCATCTCCCGCCACCAGCCTCTACTCTCAAGGCCTGTCGTCTCCTTACCCTGATGTCACCAGAGCTGCCAGGACCTCCCTGTCCTCCTCCGAAGCCCTGAGGGATGAGACAGTGCCACAGAGATCATTGTTTTAGATCTTAGGTCCATCCCTGCACATCTATGTATTGGCTTAATACAATTCCTTTAAAACTCCTTGTGGAACTCTCTTTTGGAACTGGTCAAAATAATCTTGGAGTTCATCTAAAAGAATAAATGTTTAAGAATCGGTAAGAAAACACTGGAGAAGACGGGCAACAAAGGAGGACTTGTACTGGCAGCTGTTAATGTGCCATAAAGAAAGTAGCATCACAGAACAGATGAGTCACCTTAACAAAATAGAACTCCCAGAAACTCTCCCAAAATGTGAAGGCATTTACAAGTGACAGTTTACATCAGTGGTGTGAATAATTCAATGCATGTGTCTGGGAACACCAGTTAAGTATTTGGGGGTGCGGGGAGCACTTCGTTAAACTTCGCTGATTCTCCTCCCCCACCCCCCGCCTTCTCTTTTTATCCGGTTTTCCCTTCATAAGAAAGCACACCCCTCTGATCCAAGGTGTGGGGTAAGTCGAGCTGAACTGCGGAATGGGACTGGATTGAATACAGAAAAGTCAAGTCCAGATAGATTAAAGAGTTAAATAGGAAAAAAAAAATGAAATTATAGAAGTCTTCATAGTTCTAGAAGGAAAGAGCAGAAGCCATAGAAGAGACTAGTGTATTTGACTACATAGTGAAGACTTTGGTACATAAAAAACTAGAAATAGACTCACAAGCCGGGAATTTTCCTGACACCTGTCTACCCATAGAGGTTAGGATCCCTAACATCCGAGGAGCCTAATATTCAGGGAGCCTTCTCCCCATGGCGACGCGCACACCAGCACGCATCAGCCTTGCCCAGAACCTGGTGGAAACGAGAATCTCAGCCCCACCCCGGGCCTGCTGACTCAGAAGCTGCATTTTCACAAGACCTCTAGGTGCTTCGTGGGGACCCTAGCGTGACATTTCCTCTTGTCAGTGCTGCAGGGGCTGACAGAAAGCCCAGACTTCCAGAATAAGCACACTCTTTCCAAACCCAGTTTCCAGATGTTGTCAAAGAGGCCACTGAATTCTGCTCACTGGCCAGGTGGGTGCAGGTCATTTGCAATGATTATGTTTCCAAAAGGGCTGGTTTCTATGTGATTTTTCACAGCCCCGCCCACCGTACAAAGTGAGGCACATCACACAAGGATTTGCACTTAATTATTACTTTGGAGATTGTTAATATTTGTAGGGGTAAGCGGTTGGTTTCTTCCCCCACAAAAGGGGGTGGCGATGGAGGTTAGCCTTAGAGGTGGGCACAGTCCCAAGTTTGGCTCTCACCTGACCCCCAGATCCTCCGGATACGCGGACATCATTCCCTGGGCTGTCACACTGTGGGAGAGAGAGGGACAGCTTTCCCTCTGTTGCCACCCAGATGGCAATCCCAGCCTCCACGTTGCAGCCCCAAGGCTACCCCCAGCTACCTCCTCAACCCCATTCTCAGCTCTGACCATCGCTCTCCCAGCTCCCCCCTCATCCGAGAGGCCTCAGCACCCCTAATTCCCCCTCCCCTCCAGAGACAGGAGGCAGATCAATGCAGGTGAGCGCTCAGCAGACACTCACCCCCGGTTTATTTCCACTGCCACTTCCGCCACCACTTCCGCTGCTACTGCTCCCCCAGGAAGAGCCGGTATTGTGTCCCTGTGGGGTATTGTGTCCCTGTGGCGGAGAGCAAGAGTCCACGGAGGCTCTTAGAAGGACTCGACGGGGACCAAATAGTTGCCAGGGCCTTAGCGATCTGTTTTGCTCCCCTCTGCCCAACCTCCCTCTCTTCCCATCGTTAGCCACTAGCCACCGGCCACCGCGGGAAGTTATTCGGAGCACAAAGGACAGGTGTGGCCAAGTGTATTTGGAAATGTGGGACAGTTTGGGGATTCTGAGCTGTGGGCTTCTCCCCCCTACCACATGCCAGAAGTGAAAAACCTCGGGAGCCTAACTTCTCCAGAGCCTTGACCCCGGCCACCTGAGGGCCCGTTCTGTCCTCCCCCTCCTGCTCCTCACCCCTCCCTCTTCTGGAACCTAGAAAGAGGAAGGGACCCCAAGAGTCCTTACCTGGGAGCCTGAGTAGCCGCTCTGATCAAAATTCCTAGAATTTTCTAAGGGACGGTCCTGGATTGGGGGAGAAAGCAGGTAGTATGGGGAGCGAATCAGTTAAAGCCACTTATGTGGCCTGCCTTGTCCTCTTGCTTCCCAGACCCTTCCCGGGTACCCGAGGGCTGCCCGAGGCCGGCTGCCAGGCCGTGGTCCCCTCCTGGCCCCTCAGCCCTAGAGGGGCCTCGTGTGCCCTGTATTCATCAGCGTCGCCTGCACCCCAGCTCTGTACGGTGTCCCTGTCTCCGCGTGGGTGACAGGCCTCCCCCTGCAGCCCCCGGGTCTCCTGGGAGCTCCCCAAGCTCCTGTTCCCTCTGCCACCCCCGGCTCTGGTGGGTTCTGCCAACAGGAATCCTGGGTTAGACGGAGGTGGAGCATCCCCCTGCCCCCCAAGCGAAGCTGTGAGTGGCGGGGGGCACCTCAACCTGGAGGGCCTGCTGGGGCTGGGAGGCTGCCGAGGCCGGGAGGGCCAGCGGCCGAGCACGACTCACCCAGCTGGGCCCGTAACTGCTGCCACCGCTGCCACCGCTGCCACCGCTGCTGCTGCCACTGCTGCTGCTACCACCACCGCTGCTGCCGCCACCGCCGCTGCTGCTGCCACTGCCACTGCTGCTGCCACCGCCGCTGCTGCCGCCACTGCTACTGCTGCCACCGCCGCTGCTGCCGCCACTGCCACTGCCACTGCCTCCCTGAGGGGCAGGAAGGGACCAGAGTGAAGATTGACCGCCTCCCCCCTCCCCTCCCTCTCTTGCTGGGGCCGGTTCCCTGCACCCGGTGCCTCCGCCCGCCCGTCCTCTTACCCCGGAGTGGCCGGAGCTGCCGCCCGAGCCGGATGGCGGGGGGTTAGTGCACTGCGGAGGGAAGTTTCCAGGGACAGGTGAGTCTCCAGGCTTCCGTGGAAGCCGTCGCCACAGGCCGGGCCCTCCGGCTTCCTGCGGCCTGGCCCCCTTTGCCCGTGTGTCTCTCCCCACGCCCGTCCCTCTCCGCTCCCTCGTCCGGCCTCCCTGTGCAATCTGCCTGGTACCTCAACCCGCATCCTCCGTCCTCTCCTCCTCCTCTGTCCTACTCTCTGTCCCACACACCCAGCACCCGGACGGCCTCTCCCCCAGACTCTCCCCCGCTTACCTCCGAATGCGAGTTGCTGCCTCTCACTGAGCCGTACCCAGGCTGGACCACAGTCCCCTGCAGAGAAGAGGCTGGTGTGTGTCCCGCCAGATGAGGGACACATGGGGGGAGCTTGAAGGGCAAGAGGGGGCAAGCATCAGGGCCCGGGTGGTTGCTGTACCTGAGCGTTGGTCCCCGAAGGGAAAGAGCCTCCTTGGCCCCAGGAGCCTCCCTGAGGGTGGTTTCCAAAGCTGCCATCTGAGCCTCCAGGATATCCCTGGCCCCAGGGGGTCCCTGGACCTCCAGGATTGCCCTGGCCGTGGCCTCCAGAGCCACCCTGGGAGCCAAAGATGCCATGGCCTCCAGATGGAGGCTGGCCGTTGGTTCCCTGCAAGAACAACATGCCCACCCTGAGTGTGGGTGACCTTCCCCGTCTGGGACCGGGAAGGGCAGGCACAGCAGGACGAAGGCAGGGAGAGGGGCCCCAGCGTGATGGAGGCGGGATGCACCGTGGCGTGGAGGGAAACCAGCCCGGGCAGCGGCACGTAGGAGGCCAAGCCATCCTCGCAGTGATTGCCAAGGTTCTCACCCCGACTGCCCACCGCCGCGCACCTCCTCGCCCGGAGCTACTCACCCAAGCACCGTCGCTGCCGGGCGCCCCCTGCCAGGAGCCGTGGACAGCATCGGCCCCATGTCGAATGACGTTCTCCACCTGTCTGCCAGCCTCACCCCCGGTGTTTCCAAGGGCACGGGCCGCTTCCCCGATGCCACGGCCCACGGCGTCCCAGGCTGCAGGGCCGGCCGCCTCTCCAGCCCCTTGGCCGGCAGCCTCTTCGACTCCTTGGCTAATGGCATTTCCCACCCCCTGTCCGATGGCATCTCCCACCCCGTGTCCCAGGGCCTCCCCAGCACCCACTCCGGCGCTCTCCCCTCCTCTCAGCAGTGGGCCAGCCTCCCCACTGCCCAGACACAGGGCCAGCAGGAGGCAGGCCAGGGAGCCCCTTGACTTCATCTCTGCCTCACTCCTCTCCCTCCTGTCTTCTTCCCACCCGAGTTTTCTTCTCTTTGCCCTTCCACCTCCTCCGTGTCTGTGTGCCCTCCTCTGTTCTCTTCCTCCTGACTTACTCTCCTTCCCTCTGAGTCCGCAGCCTTCTCTCTCCTTTCCCAGACTCCCCTGCCTTTCCAGGGCCCTCCTCCCTGCCGCTACTCCTTATACTGTGGCCTGGGAGAAGGTGACATGGCTGGGCGGCCCAGAGTCCCTCCCTCGTGACTCAGGACCAGCCACCGATAGGGTAATGAGCCATAATTGTGAGTCTGAGAGTCTGTGTTGAAACAGAGAGGGAGCCGGAGCACTGGGGAGGAAGAAACGGGATGAGGCAGGTGCAAAAGTGTTCCGATTTCCCAACCCCAGGAATTTGGGGCGCAGGGTGGAGATGGGGGCATCTGAGGAGATAGGTGCTTGGTGTCTCCTAGAGGTGGTGGTGTGGAGAGGACTTAGGAGAAAGGAACCACAGGCAGGACCCAACCCAACCAGGAGGCAAGCGTAGAGAATCCAGTGCAGCAGGACCTCCCCCCCACCCCCGCCAGGTGTAAGCCATCCTGGGCCAGGCGCACCGGGATGAGAAGCAGGTGCCCTTTCTTGGCCTTGCTCTCTCAGTTTTGGTGGCCTTTGTCTCTCCCATCTTTCTTCCCTCCCATTCAGCCACCTAAAGGTGACTGTCCTCACACTCTCCCACACCTTCCAGCCCACAGAGTCTGGGAGCTGTGAGCCTGCCCTCAGTGGGAACCCCAGGTACCAAGGAAGGAAGTGGCCAGCCCGAGAGTGGTCATCAGGGCGTCTCAGCGCTCGGGCTGCTCTTGGCTGAGAAAGCTGGGTGCGGAGCAGGGAGCTGGGCGGGCCAGCCACCCCCAGGGGATGAGTGGGAGGGAGCAGCTGACCCAGGCACCCATCCTGTTTACCTGGCCCACAGGGGCACGTGTGTGAGCTCAGAGCCTCCTGAGAGGACTGGGGCTGCTGCTCACCCCACCCATCCCCAGGCTCCCCAGGGCCCGGACTGCACCGGCAGGGGACCGACTTGAGTCCCCACGCCCCACTGCCTCACCTCCCCCCAGAGCCCTGGGTCAGTAGCATGCCCCCCCCCCCATCCCAGCTCAGGTCACGGAGCTCAGGCATCTTCCCGGTCTCACCCCTGTCCAGCACGGGGTTGCTTCTCTGCTCCCAGGGCCCCGGGGCCTTGTATCACTGGGACTCATCACCTAGTTAGGAGGGGCCGGTTTCCATCCGCCTTTCTCAATGTTCTGTAAGTCTCTCTCCACCCCAGCACCCGCACCCCAGCTTGTAACATCCAACACCTCTCGCTGCGTAAACACCATCCCTGTCTGTCCTGGGCACCTCCTACCTCCCTGTTATTCCACCTCTTTTTAATGACAATGATAATGGTGGTAGTGGTAATAATCATAATCGTCCCCGCAGCTCCAGTTTATCAAGGGCTCTGTGTGCCCAGCGCTGGACTAAGCACTTCAAGGCTCACACAGTCCCTGGGAGACAGTCGTCTCATTGCCCCGTTTCGAGACAGAGAAGCTGGAGCTCGGACGGGAATGGCCAAGCCCAGGCCTGCCCCACTCCCAAGGCCCACTCCCGGCGCTGTCTGTGGTCATCGGTCTCAGACCTCCTCCTGCTTGCCCAAACCTTCATTCTTCTCTGGATGGAATTGGCTGTGGTTTTGCCCTGGGCCCTTGTGGCGGGTGGGGGCAGGGGGCAGGAGTAAATCTGAGGCCTCCGGATTGCTGGTGGGCCCCCCAGCCCCTGAGCCTGGTGCTTCCACTTCCCGGGGCAGGACCAGGGGGCTGGAGGCAGAGCACTTGGTGACTCAGAGACTCCTTCCCACGCTTCCCTCGTGGGACAGCACCTTCGCCGTGGTGTGTAGCTGCCTCTGACCCACCTCTATTACTAATACTTTTCTTTAAGCCAGCTTACTTTCTTAAGTTTATTTTATGTTGCTACTGCAAGTGGAAAGCCGGGATCACTTGCCCCTAAATAGAAAGTGCCAGAAAACATAGCGAAGAAGCACACAGTGACGTTACATTATAGCTGGCTGCAGCTCCTGTGGTCAAAAGGGAGGTTAGCAAGTATGAGGGAGGTGTTCAGGGCACACGAGCACAGAAATGGAGTCTTATTCTCTAACATAATCAGAAAGCTTCAGAGAAAACTGAGAAAAGGGCGTGGCTCTTGCAGGTGTGATTCAGACGTATTCAAAGCCACGTTCCTGGGCCCGGACCCCCCCATGCACGCCCATGTTCTACCTCCTGGGGGAACTACCCTCAGACATCTCTGGACCTAGAGGTCACCTCGTGTGGTCTGAAGGCATATGTATGAAATACCTGCTGTGAACCAGATAGAAGACTAAGTGCTTCCACGTGCGTGATCTCATTGAATCCTTACCACAACCTGGGGGGCGGGGGAGAGCAGACGCTCCCATTTTACAGGTGAGGTGACTGAGGCCCAGGGCTGGTAAACACACACATAAGAGCATATTTGAAAACGATCGTGGTAAAGTGGTGCCGTCGGAATTTGACCCAGGTCTGTCTGACCCCAAATAACTTTTTCTCCTACGTCCCCATCCCTCCTTTGGCATCCACAAATCTGACATGCCCGACCTCATGTCCAAGACCCTCTGATTTCAGCTTTTCTTATTTCTTTTTTTTTTTTTTTTGATTTCAGCTTTTCTAAGTCACTACCTCATTCACTCCGTAAGGATTTATTGGGTACCTGCTGTGTGGCACACCTGTTCTAGGCGCAGGGGATAGAGCGTGGAAGAGGATCGCCTGATCGCTCTCCTTAGGGAGCTCACAGTCAATGTGAGGAGGATGCACAACGAGCATCTCAGGTGGTGAGCACTAAGGAGGAAGAATAGTGGGAGGTAAGGGACTAGAGAAGACGGAGTATCTTAAATACGGTCATCAGGAAAGGCTCTTTGAGATGTGACCTATGAACTGACACCCAGAGGAAGAGAGAGAGTGAGCCATGAGGATGTCTGGGGATAGAGGATCCCAAGTGGAGGGACAGCAGTGCAAAGGCCCCAGGGCAGGAACCTCCTTACTCTATTTAAGGACCATTGTGGCTGGAGGGGGGGAGAGGGGGGGAAGGGGTTAGAGTTGGAGTCAAAGAGAAACCGGCCCAGACGGGGGACTTGGGGACTTGGGCCATTGTGAGGACTTTATCTCTTACTCTGAATGAGGTAGAACCAGTGGAGGGTTTTGACTGAGGTGGCCTATGGTCTGACTCAGCGTTAACAGGGTCCCTCTGACAGACAGGCTGGGGGAATAGGGGGCAGGAGGTGGGTACAGAGACCAGGAAGGAGGCTTCGTGGGGGTCAGGGGGATGGAGGCTGGACTCAAGCAGAGAGAGGAGATGAGGCCTTGGGTCTGGGTGGTGTCTCCGCTCCCCTGCGTGGTGTCCTGGGCCTCGGACTGGCATCTGCTGGCTCACTTGTGCGCAGTACCTATCGTGGAGCCGGGCTTCAAGCCCTAACTGCACCCCTTACTAGCTGGGAACTTGACCCACCTGAGCAGCACCTTCCTTGTCTGTAAGAGGCAGGAATGCCAGGGTGAAGCGAGGTAATCCTCGCCAGGCACCCAGGGCAGTGGCTGGCACCCAGGAGTGTGCCCTCGGTGTTCCTGCTGGTGTTGGCCATGTTGATGTCGGAGTATCTCCTTGGCAGTTTAATTTTGAAAGACACAACACAGACACACACACACACACACACACACACACACACACACCCCTCCTGAACGCAGACACTTCATTTTTAAAGAGGACTTGCTTGGAGGTAGCCTCCTCCCCTCCCCGAAGGTCCCAGGGAAGCAGGCCACCTCGCCAGCAGAGACCAGCAGCAAGGAAGTGCTCTTGACCAGGAGCCAGGTCTTCGCCACTTACTAGCTGGGTGGCCTCAGGGGGACAGTCACGGTACGGTACGTGCCTCACAGGGAGCTCGGGGAGCTAGAGATGACGGAGAACGAATCATGCCTGTCAGCGCTCCGCACCCAGTAACGAGGGTCCCGCCTGAACTACCCTCCCCTGTCCTCCACATCACGTCTGCACAACCGGCCCCTCCTCTCCTCACCCCCAGCCTGCCTCCACCTGTCCGTCTCAGGTGCCTGGTTCTGGCTCCCACCTACTCCATGGCCGAAAGGGAAACCAAGTCTGCTCGAGGCAGTGGCCTGCCCTCTGTTAGCTGCCGGCCATTCGTGCCTGGCCTCGACCTCTCCTCTGGAACATGTTGGTCTAGGGGGACAATGGACATTGAACGAGCAAATATATCATCGCACCTTGTCCTAAGCACTGTGAAGAGACAAGATCAGCGTGCCAGAACAGAGGATGGGAAAGGCAGCCCTTTGGGCGGGTTGTGCGGTCAAGTAGAGGGCCCCTGCAGGGTGAGGAGGAGCCAACGCAGGGGGCCAGAGGGACACAAGGATGTTCCTAGCAGAGGGAGGGGACGGCAGGCCCCAAGGCAGAAGTGAGCCATGCCTCTTTACCCTTCAAAACCGGCTCAGTTCTTTCCCAGAAGCCTCCCAGGATTGACTCCACACACACACACACACACACACACACACACGCACGCAGGATTATCCCATATGTCTCCAGCACTTTCGGGACCCCCATCCAAATAAACCCAGCAAGAAAATGTGCGTACAGAGGAAATCAGGGAGAGCTTTCACTGTGGGAAAGAATGATCCCCTCGCATATGCCCTTTCCAGAAGGGCCTCCTCCCGCTTGTAGGACACGAGCTCCAGCACAGAGTAGTAGGCCCTCAGTAAATGTGGGGTCTGAAGGAGTGCTTCTTGTTTATTAAAATGCAGGAAACGGACGAGCACCGTTTACTTTGAGAGGCACCCAAAACATGTTGACGCGTGGCTAGGTGGATAGACGGTGACAGATGGGCGTGCGACAAAGCAAGGAGAGCAGCGCCTTAGCAACAGACCGTGAGTGGGGGCTCCGCAGGCATCGGCTATAAAATTCTTTCACCTTTATGGTGCATTTGAAATCTTTTCAAATTAAAAATATTGTAGGGGAAGGGAAGGACCATATGTCACAAAAATGATGGTGTTCTACAAATCAGGAAAAATGCAGTGAACGCGAAGCGTCGGGAACGTCCCCGTTATCGTGCACGTGCAGCCCCTGCCCCTCCTGGTGGTGCCTACTTCTTGTCGATGCATCTGATTCATCGCTTTGTATTTGCTTTCCTGGGAACCCCGCAAGGGCAATTTTTGTTCCCACCGGTGATGGAATTTTGGTGCTGGGAGCCGTGTTTGTCGTCCTCCCCTGCAGACAACCCTCCTCCCCATCTGTAGTAGGAAATCGTGGCCCCTAAAAGGAAAGGAAGCTGCCCACAGGCCCATGGTCCTAATAGGCGTGCACGTGCCCCAGCACCCAGCATCCAGGCCAGTGCTCGGCAGGCATTCTAGAGACTTTTTAGGCAACTGTGAAAGGTCCGGTTCTGGCGGTGGACAGCCAAGGCGCTGGCCCCTCTGAGCCTCCGTTGTCCTCATCCATGCAATGGGGATCCCAAGAGGGCTTCTGCCTTTTGGGCTGTGAGAGGCTTAAATGGTTTTGGCTCTTCCCGCAGCCCTGGGAGCTAGCTAGTGCTCAGTGAGCAGGAGCTGCACCATGCACCTGAAAACCGGGCCTTCTGTGTCCCCCGTTGTCGCTGTTGTAAAGAGGCCCGGCCTCCGGGCGTCCGTGTGCCTCCCCCCTGCACCTTGGATCTCCCACACGCATCTCTTCCGTCTCCCCTATGCGCGATTCCCCACGACTTGATGCCAAACAGAAAAAAAATCTGTATTTTCAGAATATGCTTTGTGAGCTCTCAAGCCGTTTCCCCTCCACTTCCTGACTATGTGACCTTGTTTCTTAACCTGCGACAGCCTCCACGTGCCTCTCTGTAAAAAGGGGCAATACCAGAGCCTCTTACCTAACTGGGGGGTTGGGAGGATTCGGTGATGTCATGCGTGGAAAGCACCCAGCAGGGAGCCCAGCATTGCACAATAAATACAGGTTATCATTGTTATTCCTTTGGTGTCACACCCCCCACATGAGGATGCTCCCCGCCACCTCCGGCCTTGGGCTCCACCTAGGTTCCCGCCATTCTCTTCCCTGGTGCTTCTGCCCCCGCTGCTGGCCTTCTCTGCACAGATGCTCCTCTTAATGCCGAGCACGCACAGATTTTGCACAGTAGCGAAGCGTGGCTTGTCCCTGCGAGCACCCTCTTGTATCTGGCCCTACTGACCTGGACTCTCCAGCTCGGCCCCCCTGTGCACCAGCCCCCAACTCCCTTGGCAAAATAGCAAGAAAAGAGAAGCCTCCCCCCACCAGCCCTTCCTCGGGGAGCAGAGTGGACCATGATGAGAGTATATAAGGCGTC
Source organism: Canis lupus familiaris (assembly GCF_011100685.1). Lineage (NCBI taxonomy): Eukaryota > Metazoa > Chordata > Mammalia > Carnivora > Canidae > Canis > Canis lupus. The sequence continues at coordinate 117,982,063 of NC_049222.1, read as the reverse complement.
GTATTTATTCACAAATCCCAGTACAGCCCCCTTACGGACTCAGGAAGTCTGTCCCCCCCACCCCCAGGTCCCCCAGGTCATTTCAGCCAGTATGACAACAGGAATGTCAGTCTGCTGAGTGAGGCCAGTGCATCAGTTTAGAGAATGATGTTGGCGATGCTCTGGAAGAGAGGAGAGAGGGAATGAATGCAGGAACACAGCCCTGAGGGGATCAAGACCTCTGCCCTCCGGCCCCCTAGAGAAATGAGGGGGACATTGGCATTAGCTTCCCCGGCCTAGGAGTAGCTTATGTTCCAGGCAATGTCTTCAGGAAGGTGGCTCCTGGGTTCAGGAAGAACAGGGAGCCAGCCCTCCCAGGCAGGGGTGCCAGGGGCTGTGTGGGAGCCCAGGGCCTTGTCATTTTGCCTCAGGGGATCCCCTGGCATCCCCACAGCCCAGGAATAAATGAGGCTGTGCCTTTGGGTTCTGGGCCCAACCACAGGGCTGTTCCCCACCCTCATCCTTTTGCCCCAGTCTCAAGCAGCTGACATGCTAAATGCAGAGAGAAATGCAAAACTAGGACTTCGTTTTGGGCCCAGAGTAGGGGCCAGGGTCCCACAGGAGCCTTCACAGCGGGGTGGGGGTGGGTGGGAGGGGGTGGTCCTGTCAGCCAGGGAAAGGACAGAGCTGCAGCTTCCCACTCCCTGGCACACTGCTGTGAGGCAGCAGAGGGACTCACAGTGGGAGGAGGGAGGGAGAGAGAGGAGGGGATCGAGGGGAGTGATGAGAAGCAGTGAGCACATGGAGGGGGCAGCTTCAGCAGCCTCCCTGGACGCCCCCCATCCCGGGGTCCGTATTGCCAGCTTGCATTTGCCTCGGAGGGAATGGAAAGCAGCCAGAAGAGGAGAGCGGGGGATGAGGGACAAAGAGCAGAGGAAGAAAGGGAAGGCCAAGCTGGGAGACAGGTCGGATGGTTTCTGCGAGGCTGAGTCTGTCCACAGAGGGAAGGGGGCGTGAGAACATCTCCCAAGACAGTGCACACGGGTTGACCGGCCGCGGGCACTCACCTGCCACAGAGTTGGGAAGCTGATGAAAGGCCTGTTGACCGAAGCCTGGAATTGGAGCACAAGAGGGTTGGTCACCAGCAGGTGCCCCACCGCCATCCCAGGAGGGCCCCCTCCCTCCCCTCCCAGGCCCCCCGAGCTGGGGAGACTTACTCCAGATGTTAACGTGGTGGTTGCGCCCCCTCCGTGCTGGTGCTGGCCAGTGGAAACGCCTGGATGAGCGCCCTGCGGACCAAGCCCAGACTCTCATTACAACCCCTCAGCCCTTGGGGGGTCTCCCAAGTTCCTCTTCCCCCAGTGACCTGCTGCCCTCTAGGGTGACTGGGGCCCAGGATGGGAGGCATAGGCTAGCCTCCTCCCCGCTCATTGTCCGGAAAGAAAACCCAACGCCCATGTCACTGCGGGAATCCTGTGAGATGGGAAGAAGAGCCTGGAAGGATGTCTGGCCCTACTGACTAGTCTTCCCTCCCCCAATTCCCTTTTATTTCAGTTAATGAAATGCCCTCCGTTGCTGAGAAAAGCCTGACTGGAAACTGGAAAGGGGACCCCGAGGATCCATGCAAATCCTAGGACCACAGTCACCTCAGCCCCGACCCCAGCTCTGCCCTCTGTACACCCTCCCGCCTGACCCCTAACTTCAGTTGATCCCTGTCCTCGTTTTACCCCCCGAAACTCAGCTGTGCCTCCGCTGCTGCTGTGGCCAGCTTTGCAGCCCGGAACAGCCCTCCCTCTCCTGACCTCTTCCAGTGAAGACTGCCATCTACGCAGCGCCCATTCGTCTACCGTGCACACTGTCTGCAGGGTCCCTTCCTCCCCACCCCCCAGCCCTGGGTCCCTGCCTGGCCGCCCATGTAGCTATCGGCTTCCAGGTCTGGGCTGGTCCTCAAGACTCCTCGTGGAGACTGGAGAGGGGGAACTGAGGCAGGCAGGGGTCAGCCTTCTCTTATTCCCCAAGTGCCCCCCTGATGCCTGTTCCGCTATGAATGGCACCCCTTGCCTCCCCCGGGCCTCCAGTATTGGTTCCCTCAGCAGAAATGCTCCCCTTCCAGAAATCCTCCAGGAGATCTCCCCCGACGGGGTGGGGGCGGGGAAGAGAAAGAACCCTTGTGTGCTAGCCACCTGCCCTTGGCAAATCCCCTTAAAACCTCACTTGAGCTTCTATTTCCTTATCTAAGAATCGGGGAGTCAGCATCCTCACCCTGACTACCTCAGAGGCTTGTTATGAAAATTAAACAGAATAGGGCTTATCTCTCCAAGCCATTCCTCACGCTTACTCTGATGCTCTGGGTTTTCTCAACACTCACTCCGTTTGCACTGCACGGGATCTTGACTCAGTAACTCTTTCCTCTTCCCCAGGAGAGACCCCATGTTCGTCTCCTTACACCCCCTAACTAGGAGGGCAGCTCTCTGAAGGTGGGGCTGGGTCCCTTTCACACTGTCTGATACAGGGCTTGGTGGACAAGATGGTTTGATCCATCTGACCAGCTGAGCCCCAGCTCCTTTGTAGGGAGATGAAGAGGAAGAAAGGGAACACGATCATAGAGCTCCCTGAGCTTCTCTGACTGAATGAAGGCTACATGGACTACCCCAATGTCCCAAGGGCTTAGCCTCTCCCTCCCCCGGCCCCTTCTTCCCATTTCCCCACCCCTGTTCACCTACATTCAGCAGCTGGTTGGCCTCCTTGCCGGCTTGGTTGACCCCATTATGAACATTCTGCGGCAACCTGTCCACCTCCTTCCCGGCCTGGCCAGCAGCATGGTGGACACCTTGGCCAAGTTTCTCCGCCTCCTTTCCAGCCTGGCCAGCAGCGTGGTGGACCCCTTGGCCAAATTTCTCTGCCTCCTTCCCGGCCTGGTTGACCCCATCGTGGACCCCTTGGACCACTTTGTCTGCCTCCTTTCCAGCCTGTTCAATGGCATGGTGAACTCCCTGGCCAAAGTGCTCCACCTCCTGCCCAGCCTGGTTGACCCCAGGATAGATCCCTTGGACTATTTTGTCTCCCTCTTTCCCAGCCTGCCCAGCAGCATGGTGGACCCCCTGACCAAACTTCTCCACCTCCTTTCCAGCCTGGTTAACTCCATGATGGACCCCCTGGCCAAACTTCTCTGCCTCCTTACCAGCCTGGTTAACCCCATGGTGGTGTCCCTGGCCAAATTTCTCTGCCTCCTTCCCAGCCTGGTCAACCCCATGGTGGACTCCTTGGATTATTTTGTCTCCCTCTTTCCCAGCCTGCCCAGCAGCATAGTGGACCCCCTGACCAAACTTCTCTGCCTCCTTCCCAGCCTGGTTAACCCCATGGTGGACCCCCTGACCAAACTTCTCTGCCTCCTTCCCAGCCTGGTCAACCCCATGGTGGACCCCCTGACCAAACTTCTCTGCCTCCTTCCCAGCCTGGTCAACCCCATGGTGGACCCCCTGACCAAACTTCTCTGCCTCCTTCCCAGCCTGGTTAACCCCATGATGGACCCCATGGCCAAACTTCTCTGCTTCGCTCCCAGCCTGGTTAACCCCATGGTGGACCCCCTGGCCAAACTTCTCTGCCTCCTTCCCAGCCTGGTTAACCCCATGGTGGACTCCCTGACCAAACTTCTCTGCCTCCTTCCCAGCCTGGTTAACTCCATGATGGACCCCATGGCCAAACTTCTCTGCCTCACTCCCAGCCTGGTTAACCCCATGGTGGACCCCCTGACCAAACTTCTCTGCCTCCTTCCCAGCCTGGTTAACCCCATGATGGACCCCATGGCCAAACTTCTCTGCTTCGCTCCCAGCCTGGTTAACCCCATGGTGGACCCCCTGGCCAAACTTCTCTGCCTCCTTTCCAGCCTGGTTAACCCCATGATGGACCCCATGGCCAAACTTCTCTGCTTCGCTCCCAGCCTGGCTAACCCCATGGTGGACCCCCTGACCAAACTTCTCTGCCTCCTTTCCAGCCTGGTTAACTCCATGATGAACCCCCTGACCAAACTTCTCTGCCTCCTTTCCAGCCTGGTTAACCCCATGATGGACCCCCTGACCAAACTTCTCTGCCTCGCTCCCAGCCTGGTTAACCCCATGGTGGACCCCCTGACCAAACTTCTCTGTCTCGCGCCCAGCCTGGTTAACCCCATGGTGGACCCCCTGACCAAACTTCTCCGCCTCCTTCCCAGCCTGGTTGACCCCATGATGGACCCCCTGAATCACTTTGTCTGCCTCCTTCCCAACCTGTCCAGCAGCGTTGTTGACCCCATGGACAAACTTCTCAGCTTCCTTTCCTGCTTGTCCGATGCCACTGTTGATCTCATGGGCTACCTTGTCCAAGCCGCTGTTGAGCCCCTGGACGCCTTTGTCCAGTTCCTTGCCGGCCTGGCTCCCCATGTGGCTAAGTCCATTAAAAACTTTCTCCACTTCCCTTCCAGCGTGAGTGATTCCATTATTGATGCCTTCCAGGGCCTTGCCCACCTCTCTCTCTGCATTGGTCAGCCCTCGGTTGATTCCTTCAATGACCTTCTCAATGGGGTCATCATTGGCCGCCCATCCAGGAAGGGCCCCCAATAGCAGTAGGAGGGAGCAGGAGCTGACCACACTGGCAAGGTGCATGTTGTTGGCAGGTTGGGGAGGATGCAGAGAGGAGCCGGGGAAGCAAAGCTGCTATTTATACTCTCCTTCCCTCCCTCTTCTCCACCCCTCATGACTCAATTACCCCTGTGAGGCATTGACTTGGTCCCCAGTCAGGGAGGTATTTCCCAGGGAGCTTTGAGTTGAGCAATGAAGAGGAGGAGGAAGAGAAGGTGAGTCATGAGTGGAGAACACTCACGTGGCTTCTTTGCTCCTTGCCCAGCTCAGGCCTCCACCCCAAAGCCCAGATGTCTGCCCTTCCAACCACCTCCTCTTTTCATTCCTCACCCACTATCCAGGCCTCCTCTCTCCCAACGCCACCAGTCACCCCCATCCCCAGGACCCAGGGCTGGTTCTTCACTCCTCTCAGGGGATGGAAGGATCCTGTTTCCCCAGCAGCAAGAATCTGGGAAGATGGGAGGTACAGTCAACGGGGAGGAGTACACTCTTGGAGAGTTGAGAGAGTCATCAGACCTTGCTCTTTCTGTTCTTGTTGACAACCCCCCATCCCAACTCTTACCACATCCCAGCCCCACAGGTCTTCTCCCCAGCCCACAGACACACCAGGCTCATCCCTGCCTCATGGCCTTTGCACTTGCTGTCCTCTCTGCCTAGAAGGCAGAACTCACATCTTCACGTGGTGGGTTCTTTCTCGTTCTGTTCTTGGTTCAAATGTCACTTCAAAAAAACCTTCCCTGGCCATCCCTCAGTTATCCTAGGGTGATATCATCCTTTTGTTTTTATAAGCACGTACCACGATCCAAAATTATCTTTTATATTGTCTGCCTCACCTATCAGATTGTGAACTTCCAGAGGACAGGGCTTTTGTGTTGGTCACTGCTATATCCTCAATTTTTAGAACATTGCCTGGGGTTCAGTAAATATTTATTTATTGAACAAATGAGTGGATTAAAAGAAGCACTCCCAAAAGGTACGTGATGTAAGTACACATAGTACGCTTGCTAAGGGAAGCCAAGGGACGAGAGGCCAAGGCCGAGCCTGAGTCTCAGATGTTGATGGAGAGAAGGGTGCCTGGGTCCCCAGAGTAGTGGGGGGCCCCTCGGGGAGGGTTACAGACTTTGGAGCCAGGGTGCATTCTCATAACAGAACCTTGGCTGCCTGCTTCCCAGCCCTTGGGCAAGGGCAGAGGACCGATTGCCATGAGCTGGGACAGGACGCAGTGTCTCCTGAAAAGCCGGTTGAGGCAGCCACGGGGAGGGGCCGAGGACCTGGGGCAGCAGGAGACTGTCAGCCAGGACCTGGGCTGGAAGCCAGGAGCTCATCCTTCCCTCCCTCTTCCTCCTGGGGCCTCCTCAGTGCCGACCTGAAGCCCCGAGTGTTGACATGGTGGCACGGGTTGGAGGGGGATGGCGGGAGCCTGCCCTGGGCGGGAAGAGGGCCATGAGAAGGGAGGGCAGGCGTGGCCGGGAGGTCTGAGGCAGCACAGCCATGCGGGGCTAGTGCAGAGGCAGGCAGAGACCAGAAGAGCAGGAGCCAGTGGGTGTTAGGTAAGTTGGGTGCAGGGGTGAGAGATATTTGGGTTTTGGTGCCAAGGGAAGAGACAGGAGAGGGGGTGGAGGTGGGATCACTGGTGGGAAGGCTGGCGGGAAGGAATGTGTAGGGCGTGAGCAAGTGGGGGCGCAGAGTTATGTGCGTGGGTGCCCAGGTGTGGTGAGAATTGCACGTGTTTTCAGGCTTTGCTCAAATGAGAGCGAGCAGGCCCGCTTCCCTCGGAGGCCCCACACTTCCCCCCCACCGGGTCCTGGACACCCAGGCCAGAGACCCGGGAGCCTCTGTCTTTCCTAGACACTGCCTATAGAGGGTGACTAAGCATGCCACCTCTCCAAGCTGGGGCTCATTAAATCTGTTTTCCTGTCTCATGCTCCAGGGACAAAGTCAAATCCCTGGGCAACCTCAGGTGTGGCTCCCCTGGCCTCGTCCAGCACCTAAATGAGGGAGTTGTCCCTGCCAGGAGATTGCAGGGTGGGGAGGGGTGGGCCGTGAGCTGCAGACTCCAAATCCACCTGAGATTGGGGGGTGGTTCTCCTCCCGAAAGGCTCTGCCCACCACTCTCTCTGCCATCCCACCGTCTCCCTCATCCCCATCTCTGTCCGTCCCATGCCCACTGGCCACTATTTGATTCAGGACTTTGGCATCTGTCCCCACAAGAGACTGGCCTGGAGTTGTCCTTCCGTGGCTGTTCCGCTGGTTTGGGTAATGGGAGCCTGCTGCTTTCCCACAGGGAGGGAGCGGGGGAGGTTTCCAGGGCCCAGGGTCCAGGCCGCCCTGAGCAGGCACTCCCAGGAAGTGTTCTGGCCAGTGGGCAGGGGCTCGAGCACTGAGCTGCCACCGAGCTGCCACCAGGCTGCCACCCAGCTTCCCCGCTCGGGTTAGGACCTGCACCAGCTCCTGCGGGCTGGCAAACACCTGCCCCCGATGCTTTGGCAGATCCTGCCCATAAAGTCATCCGGACCTGAATCAGCCTCGGGGAGGATAGATCTTAACTCCGGTTCTTCTCTTGTTGGCCTACTCGGATTTGCCATTTCTTTTGCACCAGTGTGGATCCTTTATATCTTCTAAGAAAATTTTCAATTGCGTCTAGCTTTTCCTATTCTTGTAAAGCCGTACAAAACCAACCCCCTTCCAGTCCTGGCTTTATTCATGTGACCTTCCACACCCCGCATCCCCTCCCCCATCATATGTGTTAAGTTTGTCCCCCCCTCTTTGTTTACTTAATACCTGCATTTTGGTCTTGGGTCACTGAAATTCCCCATCGGTACACCCCGATTTCTTTTCAGTTCCACCTCTCCGGGCCACCCAAGCAGGAGAGCCTCACCCTCGCCTGTCCCATTGCAGGTGCTTGGCAAACTGAGTTCCCATGAAGGCTTGGGGAAGGAAGAGGTTATGTCATTGTGCCCCTTCTTGCTTTACACCTCTATCTGGGATGACGACTCCTTCCCAGCCCAAACCCCTCCACCCCCTAACTCTTGGTCACAGCTGTGTGTCAGCCAGCCCTGCAGGTGAAGGTGCCTGTGAATCACAGATGTGCAAATGAGCCCCCACCCTCAGCGCGTTAAAAGGAGGCATCTGTCCTGTTGGTCCCCCGAAGCTGCTGTGTGCCAGTCACGGTTCTAGGCAGCGGCGGAGGCCCTGTGGTGAACAGCGACACAGCAAGTAGATCAATAACTAGATCATGACAAACTACATGAGAAGAACGGGGTGCACTGAGGGGATCTGGCCTGGAGGTCACTTAAATTCAAGATTGGGAATCCGAAGAAATGGGAGGAGGCGATATTGATGTGTTCGGTTCTGGCACTGATTGAGCGAGCACCCTGTAGGTCCCAAACCTTCTTCTAGTCAATGGGATAGAAAAGCGAAGGGACACGAGCTCTCCGCCACTCTGCAGCGTACGGTGTGGTGGGCACAGACAACTGGCAAGAAAACGAGTGAACAGGATGGCTTTCTAGAGAGAGACAGATGCTGTGAGGCAACTAAAAATGTAGAGCATGTAGTAGCTTTGCACATTGGAGCACCTAACCCAGGAAGGGAAGTCAGAGGAGGCTTCCTGGGAGGGGAGTAGATGGAGGGGTGAGGGCCCGAGCGACAGTGACTGAGGGAGGAGAGCACTTTACAGGGCACTAGGAGGGTCCCTCTGAAAGGGTGGCACCTGAGGGAAACCAGGACGTGGGGAGCAAGGACAGGGCAGGGCTTTTCGGGCCAGAGGAAGCAGCTAGGGTAGCTAACCCCCCGGGTGGGGCAGGGGGGTCAAGGGGCAGCACAGGCAGGGCGCCCAGGGAGAAGGGGGGGACAGGAGAGGGCTTTGAGGACCAGGGTACAAAGCTGGATTCTATGCTAGACGCCAGTGGTGGCCTCGGGACGCTGGGGCAAGGCATGCGGACGTCACGCGCTTCGCCACCGCCTCTGTGACATCACCGGGCACTGTGACGTCGCGGCGAGAAGCTTGCGCCACTAGCCCGGGGCACCGGGCGCCGCAGTGTAACATCGCGGCGGGTGCCCAGGCGGCTAGGCCATGAAACCTTAGGCCATGTCGAAACGCGACATCGTCCTCACCAATGTCACCGTTGTCCAGCTGCTGCGACAGCCGTGCCCTGGTGAGGGAGGCGGCGGGGCCACCTGGGAAAGGGGAGGCAGGGTGGTGAGGCCCCCTGCGGCGCGCGTGCACGAGGGAGGGGGCGGGAGGCGGCCAAGGCGCCCCCCTCCGTCCCTCCCCCTGCCCTTCCTCCCTGCCCCTGTCCGTCCCCGGGTCCCCCCAGGCCTTGGCGCCCTAGGCGGTGGACCGAGGCAAGGGGGGGACAGGCTCCTCTTGGGCGCCGGCCTGCGCTCCCCGCAGCCTCCCAACCCCTGGGGAGGCCGGTGTGTTCACTGTCCCCACTCGCCGCGGCCACCGAGCGAGCGCAAGCCGCTGCCCTGGGACTCAGCGCCGAGGAGCCACCGACCCGAGCCCCCCCACCCCCCACCCCGGGCGGCCCCACCGCATCCAGCCCGAGGGGCGCACACGCCCCAGCCGGTGAACCCAGGCCGAGGCCACGCCGCATTCCCTCGCGGCCTCCTCCGCACTGGCCTCGGGCCCGGGTGGGCGGGACGCCAGGGTCGGGGGCGGTGGGAGGGCCCCCCAGGAAGCAGGTTCTCTGCTGCGGGCTGCGAACCTCCTCCCTGCCCGGCACCCGCTCTGTGACCTCGGGCCTCGGTTTCCCCTCCGCAAGGTGGATTTATAGCACATGCCTTACAGCCCTGGCGCCCCGGGAGCGCGGGCAGCGCCTAGCCCGTGGCTGCGCCCAGGAAATGGGAGCGGCTGCCTAATTAGGAGAGCGCGCCGGGCCCTTGTTTCACCTACCAGGTGATGCTTCATCACTGAAGCTCCTTCAGGCTCTTCCTTCCCAGTGCAGCAGCTTTCCTCCAGCCAGCGCACCCCACCCCTGGACGAGGCGGGGGGAGCCTGGGAGAAGGTGGGAGAGGAGAACCAGCTGTTTTCTTTTGAAAGGTCGGGGGGTGGGCTCAGATTCCCACTCAACCCACATGAACAGATCTCGCCCCTTTCCTGATAGTGGAAGCAGAGCCCCCAGAAATGCAAACATCCTAGGGTCACCAAAACCACAGGGTCACTGCCACAAATGAAGAACTGGTGTTGCCACAGGAAACCCACAGTCCAGGCTCAGGCCACATAGTCTGCGGCAGCCCGTCGAGGTCAGGGAGACCCAGAGGCCGGGTGGCCCCGGCTCCTAGCCCCAGCACCTCCCAGTGCCCTTGACTCTGGCGCCGAGTGCAGCAGGCCACCTTCCTCCTCCAGCTCTTCTCCCAACCTCTCTGTCTTCCTTTTCCTCTCAACCACTCTTAGCAGCAACTTCCTCCCTCTGCTGAGGTCAGCACCTATTGGGGGGTGAGATCTGAGCCTTTGATAGTGGCCCCCAGCCAGCTCAGATGTGGCACCAGTTAACAGGCCAGAGAGGTCCCTGACTTGCTCAAGACTACACAGCTGGCAGGTGGCTGAGCAGGGGTGATAGTCAGGCCTGATTCCCAGCTGGAAACCCTCTGCGGGCCAGGCCCCCAGACTGGTGCCTCTGTGTCTCCCTCCCACCCCCAAGCCCTAGTCTACAGCCCTGCTAGCACGCCTCCGAGTAGTGGGGGGCTTCAGATGCAGGACGGGAGTGGAAGTGTGTACCTTTGGAGAGGTGGAAGCTGGCGTGGATTTCCACTCGTTTCATGTGATGATACCCCTGTATTGCCTCTGTGGATCACCAGAGTTATCCTCTGTGGATCACCTGGAGTGCTTTTAGAACCAGGATTCCTGGGCCTCAGTGTAGACCTACTGAGTCAGATTTCCCCAGGAAGAGGCCTGCCCTGCGGTTCTTATCCTAACAGCTTGGGGTCCGCTGGGCTAAAGCAATTATCAGATGAGTTTGGGAAATGATCTTTGAAATACTCATTTAAGTGGACTGTTTCCTAGACTCTCTCAATAGCATTACATGCATCACCTCACTCAATCATCATAGTGACTCTCAGAAGTACTATCATCGTCATTTGCCAGAGCAGGAAACTGAGGCACAGACAATATCATCCCCACGTGTGATTGTTAAAAACGTGGACTGAGTTAGACTCTCCAGGGAAGGGTCCCTGGCATTGGTGGGGGGGGGGGGGGTTAAGTATTTATTTATTTATTTATTTATTCATGAGAATAAATTCATGAGAGAGGCAGAGACACAGGCATTAGGAGAAGCAGGCTCCCTGCGGGGAGCCCGACATGGGACTCGATCCCAGGACCCTGGGATCACGACCTGAGCCAAAGGCAAACGTTCAACCACTGAGCCACCCAGGCATCCGTAGCATTGGTGTTTTAAAGCAAGCCCACCCCCTGCTCACTGGGTGCATCGTGTAGGTTGGGGAAACACTGAGCCAGGTGGTCGGCCACCACAGCAAGGGGTTCCGGGTGGCCAAAATGGCTCATTCCCTCCCACTGTGACGATGCAGTTCATTGTCCCCACCCGATCCCCAACAGTGACCAGAGCACCACCTCCGCCAGAGCCCAAAGTTGAGGCAGAGCGGGAGCCCCAGCCTGAGCCAGAGCCGGAGCCCAAACCTGAGCCAGTCAAGGAGGAACCCCCGCCTCTTCCTCAACCTAAGAAGGCTCCTGTGGGTCAGAAGCTGACCGTGGGCATCAATGGGTGAGCTGGCCCCGGCCCGAGGGCCCAGCCTTCCCTCTGGCTGCTGCCCGGGGCATCCCCCCACTTCTCACCATCAGCGCTGTCATTCTGCCGACCCTTAGGAAGCACAGGGAAGGGGTAGACGGGGCTCCGCCCTCAGAGAGCTCACATTCTGCCGGGAAGACAACAATCAAATAAGGCACGCGACAGTCCAGTGACATGAGTAGAACGGGAGTCGGGTGCAATTAGCGGCGAGGAGCGGGGTAGCCAGCTCAGAGGTGGGGGCAGCTCAGTGCGCTCGGAACAGGCAGGAATCTGTGTGGGGAGCAAGCAAGGGAGCCAAGGGGAAGGAGGGGGAAGCTGGCAGGGGGCCTAGCAGGCCGTGGGAAGCAGTCTGGACCTGACTTTACGGAGTTAGAGCCGAGGAGCTTTTCAAGCCAAGTGACATAATCTGACCTGAAGTTCTACAAGATCCTCCCAGCTCCAGGGTCAGGAAGAGGAGGGTGGGATGGATGGGTAGAGGAAGCAGGAAAAGCATTAAGGGGCCGGAGAGGACATGTGGGCAAGAGAAGACAGTGCCTGCACTGTGCCGCCGCCTCTGGGAGTCCCACCCAACCCCCTAGAGCGCACCTCCAGTTAGCCCTTTCTCTCCCATCCCTCCTCTGCCTGCTGGCGAGGACTCTGAGCACCGCCCCCGCCACCCTTGTCCCTGGACAGATTTGGACGCATCGGTCGCCTGGTGCTACGCGCCTGCATACAGAAGGGTGTTAAAGTGGTGGCAGTGAATGACCCATTCATTGACCCAGAATATATGGTGAGCAGCAGGCAGAAGGTAGAGCTGGGAAGGGAGTGGGGAGGAGAGCTCCGTGGAAGGCTCCCAGATGCCATGTGGAACCTTCATGGAGGGGGGACTCCCTAGGGATGCTCACTCCTCTACCCTTGCCACCCAAGACTGGGAGCCATCCTGTCACCCGCAGGTGTACATGTTTAAATATGACTCCACCCACGGCCGGTACAAGGGGAGCGTGGAGCACAGGAACGGAAAGCTGGTGGTAGACAACCAGGAGATCAGCGTCTTCCAGTGGTAAGGGCAGCTCTCGGACTCGTGCCCGCAGCATATCTATGCAGGAGCTGTAGAGAGGACTAGAACGGGACTCCAACCTCTCACATGGGGGCCAGGATCCCCCAAACTGTGTGCACGCATGCCCCTGGGTACTGGGCAGAGAGGGGTTTCCGAGAAGTCCCCGACCCCTAAAATGGTTCAAAAGCACTAATCTAGAAAGGTGTCCCACTCTACTCAAACTACTTTTTATTTAACACACATTCACATGCTTTCTCACAGGCGTAGCAACTCAATATGTTTAACGCTCAACTTCTGATTCTCCTTCAACCCCCAAACCTATTCATGTCCCTTCCCAGGAAACGGCACCAACCGTTTCCGCTCGGTTCTTACACAGCAGCCACAGGGGCCTTTTAAAAACATCAACTGGACTTGGTGACTCCCCTACTTAAATCCTCCAACGGCATCCCATCCCCCCTGAATAAAACCCCAGGTCCTGATGGGGACCCCCTGCCTTTCCATGTTGTCCCAACCGTGCCAGTCACCTCTGGAGACCCTAAACCAGACCTCTGACACTCGGGCAATGCTGCCGAGTACCCATGTCACACGGTTCACACTGATAGTAATACCCTTCCTTCCATTTATTTTATTTTTTGTTTGGTTGGTTGGTTTTTTTTCCCATTTATTTATTTATTTATTTTTATTGGAGTTCAATTTGCCAACATCTAGCATAACACCCCGTGCCCATCACCCAGTCCTTCCTTCCATTTAAAGATAGGTTTAGAATCTGTAAATCAAAAGCAATCGGGTTAGATGTTTAATATGCTTCAAATATAAACTTTTAAGATAACAAAAAAATTAAAAATAAAAAAATGGGACCCCCGAACCTGTAATGGGAGGTTCCCTTTCTAAATATAGAAGTTAGCAGCCTCGGCTGGACCCCTCGGCCCGAGACTTTCCCACGCACCTGTGCATGCGCCCCGGCCAGGTCCCTCTGGCACAGCCACGGCAGGGGCGGGGGGGCGGGGGGCGCGGGTTTCAGCTTCTACTTGTGGGGCGGGAGGGCTGGTGAGGTGCTGGGGCTACTGTGGGAGTGGGAGGGTACAGGCCGGGTAAGAAGGCCTCCGGTTGGCCTTCGAGCAGTGAAGGCCATGCCTGTAAGGCAGGGCCGCGCTGGAAGAGCCCGGCTCAGGCGCTGCCACCCCTCCACAGCAAGCAGCCCCGAGACATTCCCTGGAAGTCTGTCGGGAACCCCTTTGTGGTGGAGTCCACAGGCGTGTACCTGTCCTTAGAGGAAGCTTCAGTAAGTGGGGGACAGGTGCCCAGACACCTGGGCGGGGGTAGGGGGTGTGGAGGCGGCCCTCAAAGCACCCCCTGCCACCTGTGCTCCTCCTCTAGGGCCACATCGAGGCAGGCGCCTTGCGTGTGGTCATCTCCGCACCCTCACCGGATGCACCCATGTTTGTCATGGGGGTAAACGAGAAGAGCTATGATCCTGCCTCCATGAAAGTCGTCAGGTAATGGGCAGCACCCTTCTTAAGGGTGTGAGTGGCACCCAGAGGACATGCCAGCCTCCCCCTCTTCACCCCCGCTCCCAGTAGACCCCCGGTGCTGCTTCACATCTCCTTTCCCAAAGCCTTGATGCCGTCATGTCACCGTTTCCCTAAAACTCCCGGTTAGAACAGCAGGACTCCCAGGGAACATGCTTGGGGAGCGTCCCCAGCTGTACCTCCAGCACCTCCCCTCAGCCTGAAGGGCACCCCCAGTGATCCCCCTCCTCCCCATCCTGACGTCCACAAGACCAGGCCTGTGTGCATAACCCGAGAGAGGTGAGGGTGCAGGACTTGTTGTTCTGCGACTCACCTCACACTGCCCTTGCACACGTGGCCCGTTTCAGCAATGCATCCTGCACCACCAACTGCCTGGCGCCCCTTGCCAAGGTCATCCATGAGCGATTTGGGATCGTGGAAGGGCTGATGGTGAGCTGGGACAGAGGCTGACAGGAGGGGTGGCAGGGAAACTCCACCTCTTCCCAGGATTGGCTTAGCGTGAGGGGTTAAGAGGGAGAGAGACGGTTTCGGGGGGAGGAGCCAAGTGGTGAAGTCTCTTAAAATACTGTGCGACCTCCAGACAGGCTGGCCCCTGGCCTGTACCTGGCCCTCCCGGGGTCTGTGGACTTCCCCACCCAGGTCACCACCTCAGGCCTGGGAGCTTAGGAGGAGGAAGGGCTCAGCTCGGCCTTCTTCTTCCCCAAGACCACAGTTCATTCCTATACTGCCACCCAGAAGACTGTGGACGGGCCATCAAAGAAGGCCTGGCGAGATGGCCGGGGCGCCCACCAGAACATCATCCCAGCCTCCACGGGGGCTGCCAAGGCTGTTGGCAAAGTCATCCCAGACCTCAAAGGGTATGAAGGCAGAAAGCTGCAACCAGGGTTGGGATACGCCCCCAGGAGGACTGGACTGGCCCCCAATCCTTGAGGGGAAAGTAGAGACTACATGGGATGGATGGAGAAGTCCTGGGTTCTGACTCCCACCCCTAATGTGGGATTTTCCAGGAAGCTGACAGGAATGGCGTTCCGGGTGCCAACCCCAGACGTATCTGTTGTGGACCTGACCTGCCGCCTGGCCCAGCCCACCCCATACGAGGCCATCAAAGAGGCCATCAAAGCGGCAGCCAAGGGGCCCCTCGCTGGCATCCTTGCCTACACCGAGGATGAGGTAGGGGCTGAGGTGGGGGACCGTGGGAAGAGCCCTCTGGGGAGGAATTCCCCTGTTGCCAAAGAGCTGCTCACGTCGTATCAAGATAGGGGCTGCAGGGCTGGGGAGGTCTGGAGGGCTGCTCTTCCCACCTCAGGGTCTTTGCACTTGCTGCTCCTTTGGTCTGAATAGCTTTTCTTCCCGGTGGCCAAGCAGTCGGCCCTCAGCTGCTCCAAGTCCCTATTTCAGCTTCTGTCCTCAGTGACATATTCTCCTTCTGACCCTCTTACTTGAAGTTCCCTTTCACGGTCAGCGTTGGCGCCGCTAGCATGTGCACCACAGGAAAGCAGGGACTTGGGGGCTCCGTGGCTCCAGCCATCTCCCCGGGGCCTGGCACAGCGGCAGCTGCTCAATGGGTGCCTCAGGAACAAGACAGTGGCTCCCACTTTTCAACAATCGGTCAGGGTAGGCCAGGCCAGGCGCCTTCCCTGTGAAGAACGGCTGTCACCATGCATTTGCTCCCGGTCGCGCCATCTCTGCGCTTCCACCTTTGGTGCTGTCTCTGCTTTAGCTCCTACAGGTCCACTCTCACCAGGCTCTCTTAAGGAAATCAGATCACATCCCCATCCACTGCTGAAAACCTTCCTCTGTGGCCGACACCACACTAGGGCCAACCCCGGGGTTGGGTGGGGGGCCTGTGCTGTAGCTCCTTCCACCTCGGGCACTAGACCTCCAGACCCAGCCTCCCAGGGGGCCTTGCTGGCCGGCCGTAAGGACGAATGCCTGCATGCTCACCGGGACGGGACTGCTGCAGCCTCAGGGTGTTTGTGCTCTTCGTCCTTTGGCCGCAGGCCAAGCCCCCGCGTGCCTTCCTCCTGGGCCCCCAGAACCTGGACACAGCGGGCTCCCAGACACTGTAGGTGAAGCGATGGCCAGGTGCCTAAGAGCCGGAGCCTGGGCTCCTGGAGGTCCTTGCTCCGCGCCCACACTCATCTTTGAAATTCGGACGCCCAGGTCGTGTCCACGGACTTTGTGGGCAACACCCACTCGTCCATCTTCGACGCTAACGCCGGCATCGCGCTCAACAACAGCTTCGTGAAGCTCATTTCCTGGTGAGGTGGTTGGGGTCCGCGGGGGGAGGGGGGGTGCGGACCAGGAGCGGTCCGGAGGGGGGCCCTGACCCGCCGCCCCGCTCCCCAGGTACGACAACGAGTTCGGCTACAGTCACCGGGTGGTGGACCTCCTCCGCTACATGTTCAACCGTGACCAGTGACGCAGGACGGCCCCCCTCCGCTCCCCTGGGCTCCCGGGCCGGAACTCGTGCCCCCCGTTCCCGCCCTCGCCTCCCCCGGGGCGGGAGGGCGCCCCGCTGTGAAATAAAAACGCAGAGTGCTCCCAGCCGCGCCCGTGTCGCTGCGCCGGTCCCACGGGGGGCGCGGGCGCCCGCACAGCCCCGCCCCCAGCCCCGCCCCAGCCCCGCCCCCAGCCCCGCCCCCAGCCCCAGCCTGGCTCCGCGCCGGCGCACTGGGGCCGCGCAGACTCGGGGGGCGGGGCGGCCGCGGGCCGTGACGTCAGCGCGCCGGCGCCGGCCGGGCCCCCGCTCCCAGAAGGCCGCGCGGGTCGCGGCGGAGGCAGCGGGCGCCAGGCCCGGCTCGGGCGCCAGGCGGCGGAGGCGGAGACCGCGCTCCGGCGGGCCGGGCGGCCGGCGCCATGACCCTGTTCCACTTCGGGAACTGCTTCGCCCTGGCCTACTTCCCGTACTTCATCACCTACAAGTGCAGCGGCCTGTGAGTGCGGGGCGGCCGCGGGCGGGAGGGCGCGGGCCCGGGCTCGGCTCACCGCCCGCTCCTGCAGGTCGGAGTACAACGCCTTCTGGAAGTGCGTGCAGGCCGGCGTCACCTACCTCTTCGTGCAGCTGTGCAAGGTGAGGCCCCGCGCCCCGGGAACCCCCCTGGGAGACGTGCTCCGGGAGGGGGGACCGGGAGGGGCCCCGAGGTCTCCGAGCCACCGCTAGTAGCTCTGTAGTGAAGTCGAGGAAACTCCGCCGGGCGGCGCAGCGTCGTAGGACTCGTGGGAGGCGCGAACCCGGTGCTGCCTCCACCGCTGGGGTGCCTAGCCCCGCACCTCCGCGCTGACCCCGGCCCTGTACTCTCGCCCCCCTTCTGGCCGTCCCGCGCCACAAGGGCCCCCCGAGCCCCACCCTCCGCCTCCACATTCCCCTTGGGTGATTCCCGTCCCCCTGCAGCGACCTCTGTTTTCTGTTCTCAGATGCTGTTCCTGGCCACTTTTTTTCCCACCTGGGAAGGCGGCATCTATGACTTCATCGGGGTGAGTGGGGCAAGGGGCGGGAGTGCAGGAGCGGGGCCCCCTGGCCCCCGTACTCACTCGCGCGTCAACCCGACCCACAGGAGTTCATGAAGGCCAGCGTGGATGTGGCGGACCTGATCGGCCTCAACCTTGTCATGTCCCGGAACGCAGGCAAGGGGGAGTACAAGATCATGGTTGCTGCCCTGGGCTGGGCCACCGCCGAGCTCATTATGTCCCGGTGTGTGCAGCAGCCTGGCGCCCACATCCCCGAGAAAGGGCACCTGGGTTCTAGGGAGGTGCTGGAGGGCAGGGGCTCAGATTCTGGGTGCTGAGGGTGTTTGGGTGCTGGAGAATCCCTCCCTTTGCCTTCCTCAGCTGCATCCCTCTCTGGGTTGGAGCCCGGGGCATTGAGTTTGACTGGAAGTACATCCAGATGAGCATTGACTCCAACATCAGTCTGGTACGCAGTCCTGCTGCCCCGCACACCCCATTGCTGCTGGCTGTGCTCTCCCCCGAGGCCTGCCCTGACTTCCTGCCTCCCTGCAGGTCCATTACATCGTCGCATCTGCCCAGGTCTGGATGATAACACGCTACGACCTGTACCACACTTTTCGGCCAGCGGTCCTCCTCCTGATGTTCCTCAGCGTCTACAAGGCCTTTGTCATGGAGTGAGCTGGGTGGGGTTTGAGGTTGGGTCTGTGTAGGGGTAGATTATCTGTTCTTCTCTCATTGCGATGTTTCCCCACAGGACCTTCGTCCACCTCTGTTCCCTGGGCAGCTGGACAGCACTGCTGGCCCGGGCAGTGGTGACAGGGCTGCTGGCCCTCAGCACCCTGGCCCTCTACGTAGCCGTCGTCAACGTGCACTCCTAGGCTTGGTGCCCCCCAGAAATTCACATACCCTTTCCCTGCCTCCCGGTTTCAGTGAAGTAAACAGTATTTGGAACGTTGGTTCTGCCTCCATCTCTCTCTGGAACTATCTACTGATACCGTGCTCCCTGGGTTCTAGAGGCCCTCATTCTGGCTTTGAAGCCAGGTAGGCAGGCGGGGAAACTGGCCAGCGCTGGTTTGTTCTGTGTTCCGCAGCAGTTCCCTGCTCTTCATTTTCCCAGGATAGACATGGCTGGAGTAGACAGTCTTTGAGCAGTTGCAAAGACCAGGGCCCTTGGGGAACAGGTGGTAGAAGGCAGCTAGAAGCCAAGAATATAGTTCTTGGAGGCTTTTCCTCACCCTTCCCTGGCTGCTGCCTCTCCTAGGCTCTCAGCCCTAATCTCCCCTCATGATCCACCCTTCCTGTGGCAGCCGAGGGGATCTGTCTGAAATCCCAGCTGTATTAGTGCACGCTCCCCATTTACAACCATCTAGGACTCCCCGTTGCATACTGAACAGTCCAACCACCTGAACTTTGGGTGTTGCTCTTGAGGACAGACTTTATGATTCTGAGCTCTTGGGTGCTTTGGTTTGCTTCTATGGCCCTCACATCAAATCCTGGCTGGAGCCTTCTCAGGGTGGAGCGCAGAAACAGCTGCAGCCAACCAGCACAGTAGCCGAGCCCACCAACTCGAATGTTCTCCTGGATGCCCCCCTCCCTATGTCTCGTTTCACTAACTCCTTGGGAGCTTCTCAAGTGCAATCAGAAACCGCCTCCATTATGCAGAGGGCAGAAAGGAGACAGGTGGCCTTTTCAAGTTGGTAGGTGGCATCCTTAAGCAAGGAAACTTTTCAAGGCTTATCTTTGGGTTGCAAGATTAGATCTCTGCACCCATCTACCAAATCTTGAAAGTTAAATCAGGGCCTTAACTGGGTTCAGTGACATACACCATCTAATGCCACACTGTTATCTCAAAGCTGTGTCCTTGGGGCAGCATCTGGAGGGGTGGAGGAAAATGCACATTCCAAGGACTGGAGTGGGTGAGGAGCCTCCCAGCTCACAGTTCAGCCAGTCAAGTTCATGTGCTCTCCATCTTCCTCCCCCCATGCCACCCCAGCCCTGCCCTGTCCTCGTGGAGCCAGCCACCTGCCCCATTCCCTCCTCTTCCCCAAGCAGGGCTTTGAATGTCATGTTTATGCTCCACCTTGATGCAAATCCTACCCACCCAGGAGGGTGCTTCCCCAGCCCCTGTGGGTATTCCTACTGGGATCTCCCAAGGTGGGGATAGAGTCCGTGCCCCCTTCTTCCCTCTAGGCTGTCAGGTGCTGCCATAATGTTGCTTGACTCTGGACTAGGAAAGCACTAAATAACAGCCGTGCTAGGAATTTTGGTGTACTCCAAGGGGAAGTTTACCCTCAGGTGGGGCAGCCACCACCTAGCCCTGCCCCCTTTTCATTGCCCCTAGTCCAGAAGGTCCATGGGTGTCTTGGGGCAGGGTGGGGAGCAAGTGATTGATTGGTCACAGAGTATATGGGCACTCTCCCAGCCCAGGTGAATCTGGGATAGGATTGCTCTCCCACACCTCCATCCCATGTCCCACCTAGCTTCAGACGAGTATGGGGACAGGTGAAGGTTGCAGAAATGACCTCAACTATTTTGCTGAGCAGGGACTCCTATCCCGAGTCCCTGCTGGTGGCCAACTATGTGGAATAATCCCAGCTTCTACGGGGCTCAGGGAGACCAGAGTGGTTGAGGGTGAAGTCGGGGGAGCTCAGGGCTGTGCTGGGGAAATGGGCTGGGGGGCAGAATGGGCTCCCTGGAAGAGAGATGTGAGCTGAGACCTAAAGAATGAGCTACTGGGGCAAGAGGGGAAAAGGCGGCAAAGCCTGTGTAAAGGCCTTGAGGCCAGAGAGCAGGCCTGGCTTTTCCAGTGAAATAAGAGTTGGTTGGAGTAAGATGGCTCGTGAGCCGGAAGGCGCTGGGGGCAGGGAAGGACAGGGAGTCCAGGGCTCGCCACGTTGCCCAGGGAGAAGGAAACACACTAATGGGACAGTGGAAGGGAGTGGGTTTGGAGGATGATGTAGAGGCTACTGGGGATCCCTGGGGCTCTGCAGAGTGGGGCAGCCAGAGACAGATGTGGGAGCCACTGCAGAGGCAGAACGGAGGCCATGGGGGGCTGTGGTGAGGAGGGGGAGAAGCCTGGGGTCCCATCACAGAGGCGCATGCTGAGGAAGGGGTGGGGTGTGCGGAGGTGGGAGGAGTGTCAAGGCAGTCACCAGCAGCTGGAGAGACGGGTGTGAGGGGGGGACCTGGGACTTCAGCCTCCAGGGTCGGCCCCACCGAAGCAGCAGCAGAGAGTGAGCAAGTGGAACCAAGTGAGACACCCGTGAAGGGGGAGGCAGCATGCGGGGCTGCTAGAGGTAGGAGAGATCTTGACACCCTGAGGGGAGAAGGCGAGCACGTGGCAGGGAGAGAGCCCAGAGGTGGAGTCTAGGCGAGGGGACTGGCGACAGCACCGCTCCTGGGTGACCGTGGCCCCGTCCAGCACGACCGTAAGCACAGTCACCGTAGGCAAAGGAATGGGAGCTCGGTCCCCCGAGGGACGCTTCCCCCCGAGTACCTAGGATGCACTGGGCTGTGCTCCAGGAGCCCCGAGACACAGGCCTGCACAGATAGCTCCTGAGCCCGAGGACTGCGAGGTCAAAGGGCATCAGGGAAAACCACTCAGGACAGCACCCGGCACCAAACAAAGGCGTCGTCAGTGTAGCTGGTTTATTACTATCACGCGGCACAGGTGTGTATTGAAGCAGTACCCTGGGGAGCCCTCTGGGCACCCCGAGTGCAGACCCGCCTCACAGGAACAGCCAGCGCCCCACTCCTGCCAACACCCCCCCTCCCCACTCTTCAGACCAGGACCTGGCCCAGGGACCGCCCTGACGGGGTGGGCTCTCTGTGGATGGGGAAGGGGAGCGGCGAGGGCCCTCCAAGGTCGGGGCGCCGTGGGCTGCAGGAGCTGACACAGGTGCCAGGGCTCCTGGTCGCTTCGATGTTCCAGTGGCGGCCCAGCGGGTCCCATGCCCCCCACCTCTGCTGCGGGGGGTGCAGGGATGGTTCCTCTAATAGTAGAGCTCCTGATCCCACCAGCCTGGGAGAGAGAGAAAGGGGACTCAGTGCTGGGGGGTTGTGGGTCAGGACCTGGGCACCAGGGGCTCAGAGGTATGGATCAATGGAGGCTTGATATGGAGGGTCAAGGGCTCAGAGGTCAAAGGTCAGGGCAGGTATTCTGAGGCCGTTCCAGCCCCCACCCCACCCCAGGCGCCCAGTCTCCACACTCACTCCCTGGGCAACAGCGAACTCCAAGTTTCCGAATCTCATCATAGACGAAGATGAGGAGGCCAAAGGGCATGGGCACCAGCCACCACTGGTACCTGAAGGCACAGGTGAGGTGGCAAGGTGAAGGCTACCCTCGAGTCTGTCCCCGTGCCCGTCCGTCTACTCACAGCTCCCAGCCCCTCACCGAATGGGCATGAAGTTGAAGATGTTGGGCATTCCGGGGCAGTAGCACAGGAAGCAGCCGATGCAGACCTGGAACACGATGGCGATCACCAGGATCCTGTTCCTGCGGGTGGGCAGGGTGGGACAGGCTCAGACTGGCGGGTTTAGGACAAAGACAGGCCACGAGGAGCTGGGGACCAGATGGGAACAGGGTGCTGGGTCAAGGGAGGTCATGAGCAGGGAGATGTTCAGCAGTGGACGTGGGGCCTGTCACACCCCCCATTTGGTGGCCGGGACGGAGGGGCTGGGTGGGGGGCACGTGGCGAGAGCTAGGGGCCAGCTGCAGAGGAGGATCGGTAGTGCCTGGCGGCTGGCACATGCGCACATGGGGGCTGCCGTTGGCTGGCGGCAGTGAGCCCCAGTCAGGAGCTGGAGCCACGGCTAGGGCGGGGGTGGGGGGCAGCTGGGGACACCTGAAGAAGCCCTGCTGGAAGGCAGACAGGCGGCGTGTCTTGCGGATGAGGACGTCAGCGATCTGGCACATCTCGATGCTGATGAAGAACACGGTGTAGCAGGTGTACTGCTGGTACAGGCGCTGCCCGAACGTCTGCGGGCCAGAGGGGGACGAAAGCAGCCTGAGCCCAGACGGAGAGCCTCTGCAGCCAGCCAGGCCCTCGGGGGGCCGGGGGCCACGAACCCCTCACATACGCCATCTGCCAGGCGTGCAGGACCCGG
Source organism: Canis lupus familiaris (assembly GCF_011100685.1). Taxonomy (NCBI): domain Eukaryota; kingdom Metazoa; phylum Chordata; class Mammalia; order Carnivora; family Canidae; genus Canis; species Canis lupus. The sequence continues at coordinate 117,959,601 of NC_049222.1, read as the reverse complement.
GAATGCGGGGCCTGGAAATCTTGGCCCTGCAGCGATTAGATGTCAGCACCGGGCCTGCTTCCACGCTGAGGAGGGATCTGGCGTTTCCCGCACAGCCACAAGGCACCTGCGGAAAGGGAGTCGGACTCCTAGGGCAGAATTTGCAAAGTCCACCGACTCCAGGGCCCGGGCAGATGGCAAAAATGAGAGGAGTGGGCCAGAGGGGCCTTTGCCGGGGCGAGGCCCATGCCCCATTTAAAAGGAGCAACCACTATTCAGGCCATTTCCTCAACGTGACGGTTTATAATACCTAATTGTGAGGAACACTCGCTATGCTTCAGGTCCCAAGGGTTCCACATGTATTGTCGCTCTGAATCCCCCCAGTCACCCTGGGAGGAAGACCGGTGGTGCCCAAACCTCAGTATCCCCAGAATCCTCAGAAGGGCCAGCTAAACACAGACTTCCAGGCCCCACCCAGGTGGGGACTGAGGACTTGCACTTCAAACAAGTTCCCAGGTGATGCTGCTGGTCTCAGGACCGCACTGTGAAGGCACCAAAGCAGACAGCATCTCAACTTATAGATGGGGAAACTGAGGCATGGAGAGGCAATGCTACTAGCCCAGGGCCACACAGCTTGTGACGGATAGTGGCAGACCATGAATCTAGGCAGCCTGGCTCCGAGGTCCACATACTTAACTGTGACAGGAAATGTTTAAGGGGAATATCCTGACCAGTCAGAGTAACAGAATCAGGCGGTGGTTCCACCCTGGAGATGATGTGCTACTGCCGGGCAGGGAGGGCACCGTCTGCAGCAGGAGTTTGGAGCTGAGGTGGCGGTGGGAGAGGCTCCAGGATGGGCAGAGAGTCTGGGTATCTGGGATGCTCCGGTTAAGTCACATGTGGACGATGGGGAATGGGGTGGGGCAGGGGCTCACCCACTCCTGGCCGTAGCTGTCCTGCAGATCCTGTAGGTGGTGGTTCTCCCAGTACGGCCGCAGCCCCACACACAGCAACGGGAACCAGCCCTCCTGGGCCATGGCCGTGAAGTAGTCCGTGAAGCCAGCAAATGACTGGATGGCACCTGGGAGAGAGGCAAGGTGACATGGGGAGACAGAGATGGAGACATACACAGGGCCATGGAGAGAGAGAAGGACATGGAAGGACAGGGACACACAGAGAGACCCACAGAGAGAAGGTCAAGGACACAGATAATGACGGACACAGAGAGACACAGAGACAAGGATCCCAAGAGAGATCAATAGGGATTGCAAGAGACAAGGCACAGAGAGACAGAGACACACCCAGAGACAGGGCCAGAGACAAAGAAGGGACACGGAGAGCATGGCAGACACGGACTCGGAGAACAGCCACCCAGGATCAAATGCCGACCCCAGGATCCAGAACAAGCCAGGGCCCTGGCCCCAAGGGCGCTCACCGATCTGGAAGTAGGAGTAGGCAGCCAGGGGCTCGTTGACCAATCGGTCTCGCTTTGGGTTCCGTGGGCGCAGGTGCATGATGTCACTCTCCGCCTTCTCATACGCCAGGGACACCGATGGGAACTGGCCAGGGGCGGAGGGAGCCAGGGTTAAACGTTTGCCTGTCCCCTAGGGACTGGGGTGCCCCCTTTCCCCCAGCAGTCCCCTCACTCCCCCCTATGGACAGAGACAGCACTGAGGTCAGGAGGCAGTGACCACACAGGCACACCTGCCCGGACAGCACGGACTGCCACACCCAGCCCACATCTGTGTCCACACCTGACCTGCTGTCCGTCTCCATCAGAACAGCTGCATTTACCTCTCCTACCCCCACCCTCTCCCCCTCCCTCCCTCTCCTTCCTTCTGTTTTTCTGTCCCTATCTCTGGTCTCTTTCTCTGTGACTATCTCTGCTTTTCCATCCCGTGTCCTGTCTCTCCCTGCCACTATCTCTGCATCTGTCTCCGTGCCCACGTCCTCCCTATCCCCCACCCCACCTGTTTGCCACTGCCCAGTGGCAGCAGAGTGTCCTGGTCAAGAGCAGAGGCTCTGGGGCACCTGACCACCTGGGTTCGAATCCCAGCATGTCATTGATTAAGTTGTGTGACCCAGGGACAAGCCGCTCACCCTGTCTGTGCCTCAGTTATCTCATCAGCAAGATGGGGATGATAAATAAAGCCCCTCCCACAGAGTGTTTATGAGGACAAAATTCAATAAATTAATTTTTACTTAATTTTTTTACTTAAATTACCACACCTGGCCCAGAGAAGGTACTAGGCGAGTGTGCTGAATAAAAAAGTCAACAGGGCCATGCATCTGGCTGCATTCATGCCTGTGTCTGTGGTTCTTTGTCCGTCTGTCTGTCTGCCTTGGGGCCTGACAGCATTTATCCATCTGAGCCTGCTGAGGGAGGTCTGTCTGTGATCGATACGTGCGTGTGCTAATGCCTCTGTTGGTCTGAGCGTCCTTATCCAAGTCCATCTGTCTATGCCAACCCGAAGTGTCCACGTCGGGGCCGGGGACTCACAATGTCAGTGCAGAGCTCTATGAAGAGGATGGTGATGCACCCGAGGGGCAGGGGCACGCTGACGGTGATGTAGATGAGGTAGGGCGTCAGCTCGGGGATGTTCTTGGTCAGCGTGTAGGCGATGGACTTTTTCAGGTTATCAAAGATCAGCCGGCCTGTGGGGGCACAGCAGGCACCTCAGCCTCCTCGCTGTGCACCTCCGGCTGTGCCCACACTGCCGTCCCCAGGCCCCGACCCGGCTCGGACCCTGCTCCACGCCTGTCACGATGGAGGCAAAGTTGTCATCCAGCAGGATCATGTCCGCTGCATTTTTGGCAGCGTCCGAGCCGGCAATGCCCATGGCCACGCCGATGTCGGCCTTCTTCAGGGCTGGGGAGTCGTTCACCCCATCCCCGGTCACGGCCACGATGGCACCCTGCAGGGAGGGGGTGCGGGGGGGTTGCTCGGTGAGAGGCCAGCCCAGGGCCTGCCCGGCCCACTTGCCAGCCTTCCTCAGCGGAGTCGTACCAGTCTCTGGCAGCTCTCCACGATCACCAGCTTCTGCTGGGGACTGGTACGAGCAAACACCATCTCGGGGTGAGTCCGCAGCGCCTCCACCAGCTCGGACGGGTCCATGTCCTTCAGCTGCATGCCATTGATGACGCAGGCGCGGGCATCCCTGGGAAGGGAGGCGGCCGGTGTATCAGCCTGCGGGGCGTGGGAGGAACCGGGGGTCGGGGGGCAGCAGGGGCTTACTTCCTATTAACTTGGTCCACAGGCACCCGGAGGCGGGCGGCGATGTCCTCCACTGTCTCGCTGCCCTCCGAAATGATGCCCACGCTGGCTGCAATGGCCTTGGCCGTGATGGGGTGGTCACCCGTCACCATGATCACCTGTTGGGGAGGGGACCCGCAGCCCCTTGACGCCTTCAGAGCAGCCCACTCTCCCCATCCACCTCACCGGACGTCTACTGATAGACTCGCTCACTTATTCAACCACCGTGTGCTTGGGAAAGGTCAGGGACAAAGCATGGAAACGTCTGTCCTCACGGGGCTGAAACTCTAGGGAGGGAGATGGCCAATGCACAAAACAAAGGGATAGATGACACCGCATGTGAGGAGGGTGGGAAATTAAGCTGAGTAAGGGGAATGGCAAATGCTGGGTGGGAAAGGTTGAGAAGGTGACATCTGAGCAAAGGTCTGAAAGAGGTGAGACAGCTGGTAAAGCTGAGAGGAGAGTGTGTTGCTGGCAACGGGAACAGCCGATGTTAAAGACCCTGAGGTGTGAACGTGCCTGCACTGTTGGAGGAGCAGCGGGAAGGCCAGCATGAGAGGTGAGGGGCTAAGGAACAAGCGTAGAAAGGTAACAGGGCTGAGCTCTTATAGGCCTTAGAGACCATGGGGAGGACAGGGGTGTTGCTTGCCCGGCCTTGGCTCCCCAACTCTTGATTTGTCTTTCAGGAACCATACCCCTCCCCCAGAGCTGAAGCGAGGTCTCTGGCCAAGAATGGGCAAGTAAGCCCAGCCCTGGCCAACCAAGGTATCCCACCCCCCAGCCACGGTGACTGGTTCAGAGAAGAACATGTGATCCAATCCGGGACAATGACAAAAGAGGCCCTCTTCTTTCTGTAGGGTAGCTAAACAGGTGGGATGTAGGTTGGAGTTTCTGGGGGTGGTCAGCTTTCTCCACCAAAATGGAGGGACTGCTTGAGAATAAAAGCCACCAGAGAGAAGAACAGAACCGAGACATGGAGAAAGGCAAATTCCTAATGACAATGAACTCCTAGATCCAGCTATACCTGAGCTGGCGCTACACCTCCCCAGACCTTTTCAGTTTCATGAATCCATGCATTCCTCTTTTGGTTCAAACCACTTTCAAGTAGTTCTCTGTCACCGGGTTCCTCACCCCCAGATACTGTGGTCCTCTGCTCTCACCCCCGCTAGTCCTCTCCCTGGCTGCATACCCGGATGCCCGCCGTGCGGCACTTGAGCACAGCATCAGGGACGGTGGCCCGAGGCGGGTCTATCATGGATACAAGTCCCGCAAAGCACAGGCCACTAGTTGGGAAGTTCATGGCCTCCACATCGAAGGCATAGCCAGGCGGGTAGTCCTTCTCACTCAGGTACAGCTGACAGAAACCTGGTCAGAAAACGGGGAAGTCAGAGAGGAGCCCTGGGCAGACCCTTGCCTCGCAAAGCCAAGTTGCCAGTAAAATAACCAGGCCCCTCACACCAGGCACCTGGGGATGCCTGACCCTGCGCTGAACCCTTCACATGACGTGAGTCTGTCCTCACAACCAACCTGTGAGGCTATTAGCAACCTCGTGCTGCAGACAAGAAAACTGAGGTCTAGAGAGGGGGCATTTCTTGCCAGCAGTCCTACAGCAAGTGAGATGAAAGATCCAAAACGGAACCACAGGTCTGTGCCTTCCAGGGTAGTGGCAGGGGCTAAGGAAGTTTAGGAGTCAGGACAAAATGTTCAGGGAGGTCAGAGGTCAGGACAAGACAAGGGGAGTCTTGAGGTGAGTTAGGGACCTGGTAAGGTCAAAGGGTCAAGAGGAGGACATTGCAAGGTGGAAGTAAAAGCGATGGCAGGTCAAGGTTGGGGCAAGAGATGGGAAAACCCAAGGGATGTCAAGTCAGGATAGGGAAGGTCCCAGGGGAGGACAGGTGGGGAAGGGCTGGGTCAAGGTAGACATCGAGGATGGACAGGGGTGAGGCCTGAGACAGGCAGGGAAAGTCAAGGGTGAGTGTGTGCACTGGGCAGGTAGCTACCAGCCAGCGAGGGAAAGGTCGTGGTCAGGGCTGGGCCGGCAGGCCGGGCAGGGTCTGCGCCAGCTCCTCCTCGCCCACCGGTTCACCGCGTACTGTGGGGGCTCACCGAGCACGCGTTCCCCCAGGCCCCCCAGGCTAAGGTAGGCAGTCTGGAAGGCCTCCCGCCATTGCTCGTCCAGCGGCAGCTCCTGGCCCTTGATGAGGATGGAGCTACAGCGCTCCAGCACGCGCTCGGGGGCGCCCTTCATCACCAGCACGTGCCGGGGGTCCCGCGGGTCCTCCAGCGTGTGGATGGACAGCTGCGGGGAGGAGGGGGCGGTGTTAGGGGCGAGGCCAAGGGGGCGGGGCACTGGGAAAAAGGGCGGGGCTGACGGCGCGCGGGGAGGGGGTGCCGGCGTGGCCGGGGTCGGGGGGTGGCTCGCGAGCTGGGCAGGTCCCCGGTAGAGGCTGAGGGTTAGGGGCGCGGTGAGGAGCCTGGGCGCTGGAATGGATAGAATTAGGGTCGCAGTTGGGCTGGGACTGGGGCTGGATTGCGGGCTGCCCCCAGGGAAGGCCTAAGAGGTGGCGGGAGGGACCCTCCAGAGAGGGACTGTGGGCGTGGCCTGACCGCAGGAGCGCGGTGGGCGGGGCGGGGCGTGGGCGGGGTTTGCCGAAGGAGGGGGCGGGAGTGAGAGAGAAGCCCCGCGGTTGGCCAGCCCTGGGTGGGGTGCGCCCTGAGGTGGGCGGGCCCTCCCCGTGGGCGGGGCCGGGCGCGGCGGGCGCTCACCTGGAACTTGTTGGTGGAGTTGAAGGGGATCTCGCAGACTTTGGGGAAGCGCTCGCGGTAGCCCATGGCGTTGCCGAGGGTCAGCTCCGAGAACTTGAGCAGCGCCGTCTCGGACGCGTCCCCGATCACGATGCGCTGGGAGCGGGGGCGGGTGTCAGGGGCGGGCCCGGCTGCACCAGGCTCCCGGGATCCCCCGGGGTCCCCCGGGCTCTCACCTTGGGCACCGGCACAGCGTCCTGGCCCGACTTAAAGGCCGCCCGGTTGCAGAGGGTGAGCACGCGGCATAGCGCCCGCCAGGTCTCCGAGGACTGGTCAAACGTCTGCCCTGGAGGCCAGGCGTCCAGGCTGGGGCCGCGAGGGGGCTCCGCGCGGCCCTCAGCCCCGGAGCAGCTCTCTCCCACACCGGAACCGAGCCCCTCCCTCTAGATTCAGGACAGGGTCCCCTCCCAGACCCGGGTGGGACCCAAACCTCTCCTCGTGCCCGGGCGGAGCCTCCTCTCCAGACCCAGTATTGAGTTTCCTAGGATACCCCACACCCAGCCGCTGCTCAGTCCTACAACTTCACACACCATCTCTGGGGTGGGGAAGGAGCCATCTACCAGATCCTGCCCCAGCCCCGTGTCCTCCCCCCCCACACCTGACTGGTCTTCCGTGGTGTCAGCCGTGTGGATGTGGTTGTCGAACCAGAGATGGGACACAGTCATGCGGTTCTGAGTCAAGGTTCCTGTCTTGTCTGAGCAGATCACTGACGTGGAGCCCAGTGTCTCCACGGCTTCCAGGTTCTTGACTACACAGTTCTTGCTGGCCAGCCGCTTGGCCGTCAGGGACAAGCAGACCTGCCCGAAGGGGTGAGAAGCGTGGGTAAGGGGCCCAATCCTTGCTTCTAGTCCTCCTTCCCTTCTCTCACAGCGCGGGGAGTCTTTGCCCCAGCCACGGTGCTGCGTGCACAGCATTCCTCCGCCAAAGCCCAGCTCTTCTTGCCTCAATGTTTCCAGTCTGTGCTTTCCACTTGGGATGCCTCCCCAGTCTGCCCAGACAAAGGGAGCTAGGTCCCTCATTACGCGGCCCGAGCTGAGGTTCTCTAAGTTCTCCTATCAACACGACCAAACGGAGAAAACAAAAATGCTCTGAGCCGCCTCTGGAGCTGGTCTTCACTGGGTGCTGACTGCTGAGGGCTGCCCACACTGGACCTCAGCCGCCTTGGGCCAAGGGTGCTGCCTGTCTACCTGGGAGTCCTCGGTGTCCAGTATAGGGTGTGGCCCAGAGTAGCCTTGGGGAGTGTTTGCTGAACGGATGGATAGCTGGAGAGGTGGGGGGTTGGGAGGATGGCTGATGGGAAAGCGTGTGTGGGGTGGGTGTGGACAGCCAGAGATGATGGAGGCATCCTGGGTGAATGGACGGACAGATGGACAAGCTTCTTAGCTCTCTGCACTTCTGTCCCCCCCACTCACCGTGACAGTGGCCAGCAGCCCCTCGGGCACATAGGCTACCACGATGGCCATGAAGAAGACCATGGCCCTCAGGAAGGTGTAACCAATGCACATGGCCACCACAAAAAATGTGGCGCCGAAGAGGATGGCCAGGCCTGCGATGATGTCCACAAAATGTTCGATTTCAATAGCGATGGGGGTCTTCTCATTCTCTACTCCCGAAGCCAGCGACGCAATGCGCCCGATGATGGTGCGGTCACCCGTGTTCACCACCAGGCCTTGTGCTGTGCCTGCAGGGGGGCCAGAGGGCGCCTCAGGGCCAGGTGGGCAGCGGCAGGGGGTGTGCACGCGGTGTGAACTGAAGCAGTGCTGGGAGATGGGGGCAGTGTGCCCTGAGAGCGGGCGGTCACGGGAGGCGGGGAGGCAGTGTGGAGGCGGCGTGCTTGTGGGGGGGGCGGGCAGGGGTCTCACAGACCCTCAAGGCACATGGTGGAGAAGAAGGCGATGTTGCGCGTCTCCAGGGGGCTCTCGTGTGTACACTCGGGCGAGCGGGTCTGCGGCTCGGACTCTCCGGTCAGCGAGGAGTTGTCCACCTTGCAGCCCTGGGCCTGGAGGATCCTGATGTCGGCTGGCACTCGGTCCCCGCCTTTCATCTCCACCAGGTCGCCCACCACCAGCTGGTCTGCGTTGATCTGGAACTTGTCCCCATCTCGGATCACAGTTGCTTGCTGTGGGGCAGGGGCACAGGGTTGAGGTCAGGGGGACCGGGGGCAGAGGTGGAGGTCACTGAGTGCAGGGAGACACTGGGGGGAGCCAAGGGGGAGCGTTGAGAACCTATGGGGCCAGCCGGGGCCACAGGTGAAGAGCAGGTTGGGCCCTGGGGGGGGGCACACACATACCAGGAGCCTCCCTTTGGCCGCCCCGTACCCCGGGCGCAGACCGCCAGGACCTGACGTGGTCGGGCTGCAGGACCCACCTGGGGCACCAGGTTCTTGAAGCTGGCGATGATGTTGGTGCTCTTAAATTCCTGGTAGTAGCCAAAGCAGCCGGTGACCACGACTACGGCGATGAGGGCCAGTGCCAGGTACAGCTGGGTGGGGGCGGGAGGGGGCCAGGTTAATGAGAAGGGGACGGAAGCTCCCTGCCCCATCCCGATGCTCCTGGGGTCACCCCCGTGGTTTTCCCTGCTCTACTAGAAAGCCACATGCACTGTTCCCTGTGGCCCTATATCCCATACTCTCTGGGTCCTGGATCCTACAGTCCCCGTGGTCCCGAGTCCTATGACTTGTGCCCATGGCCCAGCGCACGGTTTCCTGTGTCTGCATCTTGCACTCCACGTGTCCACTGTCCTTTGTCTCCTCATGTTCCCATGCCCTGTATTCCTGATGTTCCAAGTTTCATATTCTGTGTTTTTGTAATCTATCTGCCACCCTCTGGGTGCCCTATGCTCAAAAGTGTGCCCGCGTGTCCCCATTTCCATGTTTCTGTGCTGTCGATCTTATGCTTCATATTCCGTGGACTCCACGATCATGTTCCAAAGTCCAAGTCCCTATGCTCAGGGTCTCTCCATATCTCAGTACCTCTAGGTCCCCACCCTGTGTCACATGTCCTATGACTTTCAAAGCCCCATCCAATGCCACATGTTCCCAAGTCCCCGTGTCCCTCATTCTGACCTCCTGTCCCACATCTCAATATCCTCTGTCTCTGCCTCTGTGCATCCTTGTCTGTTTTCTGTCTCTCCAGGTTCTGTGTCTTGAGTCTTGTGTCCCCTTTGTCCCTATGCCCTTGTGTCCCGTTGTCTGAGTCCCATGTCCCCTGTGCCCTTGGTCTGTCCCACGTCCTCTGTTTCCCAGTCTCATATCTTAAGGATTGCATTTCTCTCTTTGCATCCCCACCTGTGTCCCTCATATCTGAGACACATTCTCCGTGTCCCCCATGATCTGTGCCATAGGGTCTGCATCCCCCCTGTGACCCACATCTCCATCTCCCCACCCTGTGTCCCTCACGTCCTGGGTCCATGCTCAGTGTCCTCTATCCTCCAGGTCCCCGTGACCCATATCTCCCACTCACATTGTCGTCGGTGGTGAGGTCACCCTCACTGGCCTGGATGGCAAAGGCAATGAGGCAGATGGCAGCAGCCACCCACATGAGGCACTGCAGACCACCTGCCAGCTGCCGGGCGAACTTGACATACTCGGGGGTACCACGCGGCGGCCTCAGGGCGTTGGGCCCGTCCCGCAGCAGCAGGTCTGCGGCCAGGCTGGCAGACAGGCCCTGGGGACAGGGCGGGTGGTCACGGTGGCCGCTAAGGGCTTTCCTCCCACTACACGCTCTCTGTGTCCTTCCCCCATCTCCCTCTGCTGTCCGTCTTGTTCCTCCTCGGTTCCGTGTCCATCCTGGCCCCTGCCCTGCCCCCTGCCCTGTCCCCTGTCCTCCAATGTGTCTCTCTCATCTTTCTGCCCAGCTCTCTCTCCCCCTCTTGTCTGCTCTGTTTCTCTCTCTTACCTGTCTCCTTGTCTCTCTCTCTCTGCTTCTCTTGCTCCATCTCTCCCCCCCCCCGCCCTGTCCCCTTCTCTCTAATGCATTTCTCCCCCCGCTTCATGCACCCCTCCCTCGGCGCCCAGCTCACCTTTGTCGCACTGGTCTGGTATTTCTGTTCCAGCTCCGCCACCGACAGCTGGTGATCGTTCTGTGGGGGGCACAGGACACTCGCTGTCCAGCTCTCACAGGCCCCTACCGCCCCCCGCCCGGCTCCCCCAGCCCCATGCTCACGATCTCCATCTCCTTCTTCATGTTCTCCAGTTTCTCCTTCTTCTTGCCTCCTCCCTTGCCCGCCTTCTTCTTGCTCATCTTGGCTGCCATGTCCCCCCCAGGGCCAGGACCCAGCTCTACCGAGTACATCTCGTAATTCTCCTGCGGATGGAAGGAGGGGGAGGTATCAGACCCCACTGGAACTCCCGCCTCCGGCCTCCATCCCCCCGACCCCAGATTCTGGGCCCCACTCACTGCCTTCCCCATGGTGCCCGGTGCCGCCACCCCCCTTCGCCGAGACAGAGCCTGGGGTCTGGACCAGCCCTGATATACCCAGGGAGGGAGGAGGCGGAGCAAGCCTGGCCCCACGACAGCTGATTGTGGGGCTCCTTGGAGTGACCTCTAGGCCTAAGCAGCTCAGGCATTACCTGCGGGGCTGTCCCAACCTGTCCAGACCCATGTCCACCTGCCACTGAGACCAGGGGACCACTGAGTATGTCCGTAGTAACATACTACGTAGTAGTACTACGTAGTAACAACAAGAATAGCAAACATGTGGTGCTCACTATGTGGCAAGCACGGGGTTGGGGGCTTTCCCGTATTAACCAATGTAACCTCCCAACAACCCTCTGAGGCGAGTACTATTCTTACCTCCCCCTACCGTAGAGATGGGGAGACTGAGGCACGGGGAGGCCAAGTCACTCGCCTGTTGTCCCCGCGCTAGGACGTGAATGAGTCGGGACTCAGATCCAGGTGTCTGGGCTGCAGTGTCTCCTCCAGGCCACACTGCCCGTGCCCGAGTCCTGCAGGGGGCCGGTGCTCATGTGGTGGCGGTAATGGCTGTTGTTTAGGGAGGACCTCCTGTGTGTCCCACGCCCGCCCAGTGAGCTTTGCGTGAATGTTTTGTTAGCTCCTCACAACAGCCCTTTAGAAAGTTGTGTTCTCTTATTAGCCCCCGTTGTACAGATGAGGAAACCGAGGCACAGAGCAACCAAAGACTGCGATGACTAAGTGTCAGGGACAGATTCCAGCCCAGCTCTGACCCCGGGGCCTGGGTGTCCTGTGGGACCACTGACAAAAGAACTCGGACCTCTCAGCTGCCGTGGCGAGTGTGCACCAGGCACTGCACACCTGTCACCTCAGGGGTCCCCGCCACGAACCCGTGCAGGCGGCACTGTCATTCCTGTTGTGCGCAGGGGGGCGCTGAGACTTGGAGGGGTGCAGGGCGGGTCCCAGAGGTCCTGCACACTTCCACTGGAGCCATCACAGCTAGCTTTCCTGTCTCCACCCCCCCCCGCCCGGAGAGGGACACCAAGGTGCAAAGTGGGGAGAAGATGTGTCTGAGGCTCCTGGCCCGATCTTGATCTTGGTGCCAGGTTTGAGGTACCCCAGGTGAGGACCCCTGTGGGGCACAGTGAGGGGCCGGGCTGCTGGAATGGCAGGTTCGTGATATCTCATGCCTGGGCTCCACAGGGTGGACGAGTCTGATAAGATAATTGCCGTGGCGACGTCCTTCTCTCCTGGGGCAGGTCACCTGGGAAAGGCTAAGCTATGGAGCAGCCCAGCTTCCCCCCAACAGCCACCCAGCTGGTCAGCCCCAGCCTGCTACAGGAGACCCCCAGAGAGGAGGCAGGCAGGGTGAAGTCGGCCTGCACTGGGGGCTCCCTGTCTCTGAGCCACACACGTGAAACACCTGTGTCACGTCGCACTCCCCTGCGTACCACCTTCCAGGGGCATCCCTTCTCACCCAGAATAAACTCCCAAATCATTCCTGCCACCCCTAGCCCCGGCTCAGCTTCTACCGCAGTTCCACTGCCACTGGCCTTCTTGCTGTGCTTCCTACAGGCCAAGGTCATTCCCGCCCCAGGGCCTTTGCACTTGCAGTTCCTTCTGCCTCGTGCTCTCTTCTTTAGGTACCTGCATGGCTCTTTGTCGCCGTGAGGTCTCAGTTCAAATGTCGTCTCTTGGGAGTCCTCACTTCTAATATTATACCCCCATCAGGCCCCATCCGCTTTACCCTGCTTTACGCACACCCCTTGTCCCAACCTGACATTGTGTCTTATTTTCAGCCTTGTCACACTGGAAGGAAGACCGGGACCAGGTTTGCTGCTGTATGCACAGCACCCAGACCAGTGCCCTAGACACACAGTGGGTGGTCGGTAGACGCTGTTGGATGTGGAATATTCGCTGACACACCTGGAGCCCTGGGCAGGCCCTCGGGAAGTCCCGTCGGTGGGAGCTCCTCGGGTGTCTCTTGCTCTCTCTCGCTCTTCCATGCTGCCCGCTAGCCCTCCAGCCCCGAAAGCATCCGGAGCCTGGAGCAAAGATGAGGCTGTGTCTGCACAGATCCGGGAACTCCACAACCTAAGTCACAGCGCAGAGACTGAGGCACCATCGTGGGCAGCGGATGGCCGACCCCGCATAGGTGCAGACCTCTGTCAAAATCAGGGACTGTCCTTCTCGAGTCTCTGCCTCATTTGTTGTCCCCCCCACCTTTTTTCTCATTTCTTAGTTGTATTATGTTAATTTTCCGTGATTTCTTTTCAATATTTCAGACTCACAAGTTCTAGGGGTAGTAAAATGAATACCTGCCTAAGCTTTAGCTAAATTTAATGATTTGGCCAATTTATGGCCTCTAGACAGATGATAGGTGAGAGAGAGAGAATAGATTTTTTTTTTTTTTTTAAGCTCAGGCTGACCCACTTGCGAGTGAGTTGGAGGCAGGATGCTTGCTTGTCCGTGAATACACAGGCACGTGTCTCCCATGAACAAGGAGGCCCGGTGGCCCAGTGGTCACAGTCAGGACTTTTGCACTGATACAACATCATGAACTAATCTGGAGAATTTATTTGAACTTCCCGTCCTTTCCTCCGTCCGGGATCACACTTTGCACTTGCTTGTCATGTCTCCTTGGTCTCCTCCAATCTGTGGCGTATCTTTACTCTTTCCTGGTCTTTCACGACCTTGACATTTTGGAAAAGTAACAGTTGCTGCGTTCTAGAACTCCCCTTAGCTTGGCTTGGCTGCGGGCTCCTCATGGTCACATTCCGGTCGTGTGTGCTTTTGGCAGGAGCGCCGCAGGGATGTGCACCCTTCTCGGAGGTTCCAGCAGGTGCGGGCCCCACTTTTGAGGCTTTAGGCGGTATGGGGCAGGCCAGGTATTGGGAGGATGTCCAGAGGGTTCAGGAATGACCGGAGGGCTATTCTATGATCTCTTTCTTTTCTATTCGAAACACTGTCACGGTCACAGGGGGCACTGAGTCATGGGAGCACAGCCGCAGCCTGAGCCCCCTCACCCCCACTCCACCACCCAGCCGGTCCCTTTAAGAGGCTGCTGGCCCAGCCCCGTAGCCTTGTCCATTCCAACTGCTCAGTGCCCAGCAGGCTGACACCTAAGTACTTTCAGTGACCCCCCTGAGTGTCACCCTGGCTCTGTGTCTTTTGGGAGTCTTTGCTTGTGCACGCATTTATTTATTTGTTTGTTTGTTTTTAAAGATTTTATTTATTTATTCATGAGAGACACAGATAGAGAGGCAGAGGGAGAAGCAGGGTCCTCGCAGGGAGCCCCAGGGGGACTCGATCCCAGGCCCCTGGAATCACGCCCTGAGCCAAAGGCAGATGTTCAACCACTGAGCCACCCAGGAGTCCCTCCCTTGTGCATTTATTCTTTCATGGTGTATCCAAATGACCCTAACTCTGTCTCAGGGGGTGGATGCAGGCTGTGGCTCACAGGCAGGATCTAGATAAAACAGGAGGCACACGGTTGGCACCCCAGTCTCAGGCCAGTGGGCACCTCCTGGCACAGCTTGTGGGCAAAGACATCTCACAAGAATATTGTGCAATACTATCTATTTAACACAGTAGAGCAAGATTTCTCTGAGCCTGGGCCACACAGATCGTTGGAGGCTTTTTTTGAAAATTAATGGTCAGGGGGCACCTGGGCGGCTCAGTAGGTTCAGCGTCTGCCTTCGGCTCAGGTCCTGATCTCAGGGTCCTGGGGTCCCACCAGCATTGGCTCCCTGATCCGTGGGGAGATCCGTGATCTTCTCCCTCTCCCTCAGCTCCACCCACCCCCCAGCCTTGCTTGTGCTCTTTTGCACTCTCTCTCAAATGAATAAATAAAATCTTAAAAAGGAAAAAAAAATAAAATTAATGGTCAAATTTAATTTTTTTTTTTCCTGAGAGAGGGCAGACCACAGACTTTTAAATGGATGGGTGATACTGAGCAGGTTTTAAGGGGACTCTGAACAAGGGTCTCCTGGAATGATGACCACACACTCTTAGGGACTCAACACCCTGCAAGGCCTGAAGGGATCAGATCCCTGGCCGCGCCTCCTTCCCATGTGCCTTCCCCTGTCATGCTTTGGGATGAAGCCCTCACAGCCCTTCTGTTTATCAAGACTATCCTTTCAAGATCTTGGCCTGTGAAGCTTCCTCGACCCCAAACACTTACCCTACACCCTCCCCATGTTCAGCGGCTCCTCTTCTGTGCTCTCACAGAGATCTCTTTCTCCAGGGAACCTCCTTGGGCCACCTGCCGACTGGGTCAGGTACCTGGGCTCCCACAGACCCCTCTGTCCTAGCCCTGACACCTCTGACCCGTAATCCCTCCATCACAAGCCCGGCCACTCTGGACGGCTGTCCCCTGGTGACGTCTCACTGCCCCTGTGGACGCATGAGGACAGGATCCGGGATGTCTCAGTGACTGCCGTGGGCCCCATATCACCCAGCCCAGGGACTGTTTGCTGAGTGAAAGAACTCACTGTGACCGTGACTCGGGGTTTGTGTTTGGATTCTCTGATAAGATACTGGATTCAGCAATGCCCTTCACCTCCTGGGCGGGTCACCCCTCCCTGCCAGCGCCAGGTCCCGGGAAGCCTGTAGAGAGGGGCAGAGGAAGCAGGGACCCTGCCTCTCCCTCCAGCCCGGCTAAGCCAGCAGCCAGGTCTCCTGTGTGCCACCCCCTACTCCCCCCCAGCTTCGTCCAGATGTGGAAAGGTCAACTACCCTCAAGAAATTTGTCCAGCCGTCCTCATCTGGGAACTTGAAAGCATATCCTGAATCCAACCATCTCTCCCCTCTCTGCTCCCCTGCTGGCTTGGCCTCTGCCCCTTCCTGCGTGGAAGTCACAGTGGCCCCCACCCCAGTCTCCCTGCTCCCATCCCTGCCACCCTGCAGTCCGCTCCCCACCCACAGCCAGAGCGAGCCTGTGAAGCCCTGGGGTCTGGGCCCTCTTCTGCCCCACAGGACTCTTGAAAGCAAAGTGTGCAGTTGCCCAAAGCCAATGGTCTGGCCCAAGGCCTCCCAGACCTCCAGACCTGCCCCCCCACCTCCCGGACAAATGTTGCTTTCCCAGTGTGAGCTCCTTGACAGGCCGAATTAAAACTGTGACCTGTGGTCCCCCTGCACATCTGCCCCCACTATCTTCGCCCGTACTAGGTCATTGCTCTTATGTATTGGGTTCCTTGTGTGTTTTCTGGATCCGCCTGACAGACTGTGAGCTCCACGAGGGCAGGGATTTTTGTCTGTATTTTTTTTTTCATTTGGGCTGATGTCAAACAGCAGATAAGAGGCACTTAAATAAACTTTTGTTGAAAGAACCAAATCTCAGGGTGCCTGACACAGTTCACAGCATGCAGCAGCAATCCTAGCCACAAATAGTGACTTGGACACAATTTCTTGCTTTGGGATGATGTTCTTTGTCGACCAAAGACACACTACCCCAACATAAAGCAGAGGGGCAGGCTCAGAGAGAGACATCAGGAAACCCATGACAACAGTGATGCTCACTGAGAACTCACTGCCTTCACTCGTGTGAGCTCATTCCATCCTCACAACAACCTTATAAGGAAGGTATTATATTTATTCCGATTTTACTGTGAAGAAACCTGAGGCCCAGAGAGGTTATATGACTTACCCAAGGTCACACAGCTTAGTAAGGGGCAGAGCCAGGATTTGAACCCAAGCAGCCTGTCTAGAAAGCCCTCCCCTGTGAACCCACAGAATCGCACCAGACACCATTACACAAAGAGGCCTCGTATCGAAACTGTGCTCCATTCAATGATTTACGGAATGGTTATTGAGCATCTACTACACACCAAGCTTTCTGTTAAGTGCTGGGATTTGCAGGGAACAAAACAGTCACAGTCCCGCTTACACTCCAGCAGGAGGGGCAGCAACCCGAAGTGATCAAACAAATGAATATTTACTGGCAAATGAGAAGAACGTGAAGGAAAATAACAGGGTACTTGAGGATCGAGGCAGCGGGGAGGAAGCTGAATTAGACCAGGGGATCAGGGAAGGGTCTCTCAGGAGGTAACCCTTGAGCTGAGCCTTTAAGGATGAGGAGCCGGCCAGGAATAATCTAGAAGGAGCAGCAAGGGGAACAGTGAAGGTCAGCAAGGAGCGGTGGTGGAGAGGCTGGGTACGGTCAGTGAGGGGAGGGTGGCCCAACGTGAAGGCAGGGGTCAGTTCATCTGGGGCCTTGTGGAACAGAAGGAGGAGTTAGCAGGTTAGTCTAGTAGCAGCCAGAGGCATTTGAGGTTTGATCAGAAGAGGGACGAGGTCAGGACCGAGTCTGGAAGATGCCCACCCCCACCCCCCTCACCTCTCACTGCCTTGTGGAGGTCACTCAAGGCAGAGGCTGAGATTAGGAGCCCAGGGAGGAAGCTGGGGGAGAGCTGTGGGGAGAGGAGGGGGAGGTGGGGGAGGGAGGCTCAGGAGATCTCTTATGGGAACAAGGAGGGGGGGCAGGAGGTGTCTGGCCTCTGGCAGGTGAGGCCCCACCTGGGATGGGATCCTGGGGGAGAGGTAGGTTTGAGGAAGTGCTAAAGCCCTTGTAGAAACTGGAGGACGGGTAGGGGGAAACAGCCAGGGGGCTGTGGGACAACTGGGTCTTGGAGCTTCGGGGAGAGATTGGAATCAGGTACTGGTCAGGGCCATGGCTGTGCTGAAGGGGTAAAGTGAGTTATGAGAGCTGAGAAAGCCTCTGGCAAGGCTTGGGGAGAGGAGCAAGGAGGGGAGGGCAGGGCCCAGAGGGGAGTCACTGCTGTTAAAGAAAATAAAAGCACAGTCTAAAAGGTGGGTGAAGAACTGGGAGGGGTGGGGAGGGTGGGGGGGTCAGAAGGCAAAAGATGGGCTCCGCGGTGTTTTGTATTTCTGAGTGCCCCCCAGTACCCAGCACAGAGCCCACACACAGCAAATGTTTAAGGAAGCACATTTTCTGCTCAATGAAGGCACACATGGTGGAGTTGAAGGCAAAACTCACATAGATATAAACCCTGAGGCCTCAAGGGCTGCATTTTATGACTAGGGCAGGCCAACTCCCTCATCCCCACCTCTGGTAGGGAAGCTTGAGAAAAGAGGAACTAGAAAAGGGATTCTATTTTTTTTTAAAGATTTTATTTATTCATGAGAGACAGAGAGAGAGAGAGAGAGAGAGAGGCAGAGACACAGGCAGAGGGAGAAGCAGGCTCCGTGCAGGGAGTGTGACATGGGACTCAATCCAGGGTCTCCAGGATCACACCCTGAGTCGAAGGCAGACACTTAACCACTCAGCCACCTAGGCGTCCCAAGAAAAGGGATTCTTGATGGATAAAAAAGATGTGATATATATATATGATATATATATTATAAAACGTGTATATATATATATATATATATATATATATACATATATATACGCACGCGCGCACACACACACACACACACACACACTGGAATACTACTCAGCCATCAGAGAGGATGAGTACCCACCATTTGCTTCTACGTGGAAGGAACTGGAGGGTATTATGCTGAGTGAAGTAAGTCAATCAGAGAAGGACAATCATCATATGGTTTCACTCATACGGGGAGTGAAAAGGATTATAAGGAGTGAAACGGATTATAAGGGAAAGGAAAGGAACTGAGTGGGGAAAATTAGAGAGGGAGACAAACCATGAGAGACCCCTGACTCTGGGAAACAAACAAAGGGTTGCGGAAGGGGAGAAGGGTGGCCCGATAGGGTGCTGGGTGACGGGCACTGAGGAGGGCATGTGATGGGATGAGCACTGAGTGTTATACTATATGTTGGCAATAATTTTTTAAAATTTTAAAAAGAAAAAATAAGGAAATAAATTCTTGGATGGAGAAGAATGCAAAAGTTCAAGATGGGGCTCAAGAGCCAAGGATGCGGGTGTGGAAAGTAATCAAGGGAAACGTCATTTAAAATGGCAGGCCAGAAGGGGGCGCTCTCCCGCCGCACTGCTCCAGGTTAATCAGGGAGGAAGTGTCCGTTACAGACCCCAACCCAAGACTTCAACGGGAAACAATGGTCAACTACAGGCGCCAAGGGGAAAAGACGTACATTGTATCTCCTACAGGAAATACCCCCCCCACCTTGGAACTCGGCCTTGGGAAACCTCCATCACCCTGGACTTTATGTTTTTTTCCAATGGACTCTGGTTCAAAAAAGCCCCTCCCAGGGTGCCTGGGGGGCTCAGTCCCTTAGGCGTGGACTCTTGGTTTAGGTTCAGGTCATGATCTCAGGATTGTGAGATCAAGCCCTGCATTGGGTTCCGCATTGGGCATGGAGCCTGCTTACGATTCTCTCTGGGACGCCTGGGTGGCTCAGCGGTTGAGCATCTGCCTTTGGCTCAGGGCATGATCCTGGGGTCCGGGGATCAAGTCCCCACCCCCCCATCGGGCTCCCTGCATGGAGCCTGCTTCTCCCTCTGCCTGTGTCTCTGCCTCTCTCTGTGTGTGTGTCTCTCATGAATAAATAAATAAAATCTTAAAAAAAAAAAAAAAAAGATTCTCTCCTTCCCTCTCCCTCTGCACCCCCACCCCCACCACAGGCACGTTCTCTCCTCAAAACAAAACAAACAGCCCCTCCCAACTTCCTCATCCTTCTCCGTAAAATAACGTAAACATAACATAAAATAAACATAACATAAAATAACGGTCCTCTCCTTTGTTCACCAGATTTGCCTATGGTTTTGTCATAGTTTGCATGTCCCAAATCATAATTCTCCGTTATTCCTGAGTAACCCATTTGCACTGGTAAACTAATGATTTATTTTTAAGGTTAACAAGGGGTATAGGCCTCTAGATCCAGTAGTCCAATCCAGGAGCCAAAATTCATTAAGTGGAGGGATGAGGGGGGATGGGACTTCTTCGGTCAAAGTTTCTTCCAATTTCCAGCCAAGTACAAAGGCAGAATTAAGAAGTGAGGCTGGGGGCACCTGGGTGGCTCAGCGGTTGAGCGGCTCAGGTAGTGATCCCGAGGTGGCTGAATAAATAAATAAATAAATAAATAAATAAATAAAATCTTTAAAAAAATTTTTTTAAATTAAAGTTAAAAAGAAAAGAAAAGAAAAGAAAAGAAAAGAAAAGAAAAGAAAAGAAAAGGCTAGACCAACCCAATCAAGAAAGTAAGAAGGTCTCTATCCAGTCAGCCAGTTGGTAAAGAACAGAGGGGTGGGGTGGGGTGGGGTGGGTCCAACCTATCGGGTGGGTGGAACTGTCAGCCAATCAGGAAAAGAGAACAAAATGAAGGGGCTTCCACCCCGGGCAGGTGCCTGTGCTAAGCCCCTTGGCTTTCCAGCCCACCGGGAGCCAGAGCGGAGGAAGGACGTTGTTCCTCCTCGGTTCCACCGCGGCTCTGAGGAGTCGGGGCTGCAGGCCGCTGGGGCGTGCAGGCCCGGGACTGAGGGGATCCTGAGTAGGGGAATTTGCACCCCGCCTTCTCCGCAGACCCGCAGGCCTCCAGAGAGTCCAAATACGTCTTGGAGGACTGGGCAGCGCATCTGGTCCTGTCGATTACTGCTTTGCTTCCTGCGTAGGAATCCTAGCACGACTCCATCTTCAACTTTAGAAAATGCTGGAGGCCCAGCCATTCCCCGCTCCCTTCTCGTCCCCCAATTCCTCCTCCCGGGGTGATAATGAGCCGGAACCTGGGCTTTCCCCCGTGGGTCCACCCCCAGCCCGGGCCTTTCCCCACTTCCTTCAGCCCCGCCCATCCGCTGAGGTCCCGAAACCACGGGTCCCACCGCCCCCACAAACCAGGGATGCCAACGAGAATGACAAAAGTGAGGAAGTGCCAGTGGGTAAATACCCCTGGTTCTTAACTTCTGCGGGCGTCGCTATGAGCACAGTCTCTGTGCATCTTACTTTCCTGCCCTTAGTACCGGGTTTACCAGCCCACAGCCCAGCACCCTTGAGCCAGGGGACCCTACAGCCAAGGGCCTTACCCGCCAGGAAACTTCCAGCCACGACTCCCACCAACAAAAGACCCTCCAGCTGGGCAGTTCTGTACCCAAGAGACCCACCCGCTGAGGGACATCCCAGCCACCAGCCTGCCGTCTTAGTTACTCAATGCCTTGGTGTTGTCTTCCCCTTGCCCTGCTCCGCAGGCCTGTGACTTCATGGTGCGAGGCAGGTAGTCAGGGAGGAAATGGGGGGGGTGGGGCGCCTGGCTGGCTCAGTCGGGAGAGCAGCTGGTCTTGATCTGCTGGTCCTGAGTTCTAGCCCCAGCTTGGGCACATCCAGAAAGTTTTCAATTAAATGCATTGCATTGACTAAATACACATGCTTTCTGAGTTGTGTTCTGTGTGTGTGTGTGTGTGTGTGTGTGTGTGCTTATACCTTATGCAGATAAGGGAAGTGTATTTTGGTGTGGTTTCATCCTTCTTTTCTCTCTGGGCCTATGCCTTCATTCCGGTACAAATTCTTATTTGCCAGATTAATATGTACACAATGGAATGGGACAGAACAATCTCACCTAAATTCCCACTATTCCCACCTGTGCTATTACATAGATAGTACTTATCTCTCTCTTTTTTTAAGATTTTATTTATTTATTCATGAGAGAACACAGAGAGACAGAGACACAGGCAGAGGGAGAAGCAGGCTCCCTGTGGGGAGGCTGATGCGGAACTCGATCCCAGGACCCCTGAGCCGAAGGCAGACGCTCAACCACTGAGCCACCCAGGTGCCCAATAGTACTTCTCTTTAACTCTTGATCTCAGGGAGGTGAGTTTGAGCCCCGTGTTGGGTGTACAGATTACTTAAAAATAAAATCTTTAAAAAAATGTTCACTTTCACCAGAAATTTTTTTGAGGAGTCTGTCCATATGTATTAGAAAGCTCTTGGCTGCAAGTAACAGAAAATTGTTTCACATCAGCTTAAACAACAAGCAAATCTTTTCTATCACAGAACAAAAGGCTCAGGTAGGGATACTCCAGTCCTCCACCAGGGAATCCAAGCCTGGTCGCCAACATCTGGAAAGAGTCACAGGAAAAGAAGAATGCTCGGGAACTCACAGCTCATTATATCAACTGTTACTGTCCGAGCTGGGGTGACACTTCTGCCTCCCTCCAGGCTGGGTGACCCCGGTTCCCAAGCCCTGATCTGGGCTGGCTCAGCCTCGCCAGGAGATCAAATTTTGGTCTTCTCTCTGGGCGGGGTGAAAACCATTCTGACTCTGCTAGATGGGGCAGGCAATCTGGGGGGGTCTAACTGAAAGCCTTCTTTCAAGATTTCCCATCTGTGCTCTAGTTTCTGCCCCCTCGGCACGTCAGCTTGCCAGCTGTGCATTCAGCCTCAGAGAAGGTTCTAGGATTCCTGAGCCTCTCCGTGACACTCTTCTTGCTGACCCACTCATATCTCAGCTTTATCAACAAACAGTACTGAAGTGGCTACAACTCATGTCTTGCTTCTCCAGCTCCCCAGATTTAACAGACATTTCTCATCCTCTTTGGCTCTCTTTATCCTTAACAGTTCATGCCTTTTTAAAAAATGCCTTTACTGATATTTAGTTCTGTTCAACATGCCACGTGCAGCCATAGGTCATTCTGATCATTTCCAACTTGTAGTATGTTCCAAAATGACCACTTTTCCACATATGCACTGCATACTCTGCTATCCAAGACACCCTTATCTCTGGAAGGTTTCCACATCCTCCTCACTGGTGTCAACCCTTGAGGCTAATTCCCGCCCTGCAATATACTCTTCACACAGCTGTCACAGTGATCTTTGTATTTTTTATGTGTTTTTCTTTTTAAGAGGGATGACACTCATGCAGTAAAGTGCATAAAGTAGATGCGTCTTAAGTGTACGGCTAGATTTTCTTAACGTGTAAACACCATTCAGATCGGGATACATTCTATTTCCTGCACCATGTAAGGTTCCCTAATGCACGTTGCAGTCCAGACCATTCCCAGAATTAACTGCTGGACTGACTGCTCTAAACAATTAGGCTGTTGTTGTTGTTGTTGTTGTTGTTGTTGTTATTCTTGAGTTTGATACAAATGGAATCACAGAGTATGTACTATTTTGTATCTGGCTCCTTTCACTCCATTCATTCATTTTGTTGCATGTGCCAGCAGTTCATTTTTTATTGCTTCCATTTAATGAATAAATCCAAATTTATTTATCCAATTTGTCCACTGATGGACACTTAGGTTGTTTTTTTTTTTATAGTTTTTGACCATTATGAATTAAACTTCTGTGAATATTTTTATATGAGTCTTTTTGTGGATATATATGTTCATTTCTCTTGGTGCTGTATCTAGAATATAACTAGTGGATCATAGGATAAGTATGTGTCTAATTTTAATAGAATTTGTCTGACAGGTTTCCAAAGTGGCTGTACTGTTTTAATTTCCTGCCAAATGGCTGCTCAAATACTGTGTCAATTTTTAATTGAACTGCTTATCTGTTTATTATTGATTTGTAGAGGTTAAAAAATATATTCTGGGGGGCGCCTGAGTGGCTCAGTGGTTGAGCGTCTTCCTTTGGCTCAAGTCATGATCCCAGGGTCCTGGAATCAAGTCCCGCGTCAGATTCCTCATGGGGAGCCTGCTTGTCCCTCTGCCTATGTCTCTGCCTCTCTCTCTCTGTGTGTCTCTCATGATTAAATAAATAAAATATTTATACATATATATACACACATATATGTATATAACTAAAATATTTATAAATATGTAACTAATATATATATAATCTTTATTATAATCTGGATATGAGTCCTGTGTCAGATATGGTCAGTTTTTCTTCTTGTTAATGGTATCTCTTGATAAGCTGAGGTTTTAATTTTGATGAAGTCAAATTTATGGTTCTAGTGTGTGTCTCGTTTCATCTTTGCCTACCTCTGTCATGAAAATACTACGCTCTCCTTTTTTTTTTTTTTTAATATTTTATTTTTAAGTAATCGCCACATCCAACATGGGGCTTGAACCCACAGTGGTGAGATCCAGAGTCGCCTGCTCCATCAACTGAGCCAGCCAGGCACCTCTTATCCTGTGTGTATTTTTTTTTAAGATTTTATTTATTTATTCATGAGAGACACAGAGAGAGAGGCAGAGGCATAGGCAGAGGGAGAAGCAGACTCCTTGTAGGGAGCCTGATATGAGACTGGATCTCGGACCCCGGGATCACACCCTGAGCCAAAGGCAACACTCAACTGCTGAGCGACCCAGGCGTCCCCTGTGTTTTCTTATAGAAGCTTTTATAGTTTTAGTTTACATAAATAAAGATTATTTTGTGTGTATGGTGTGAGGCAGGGAGTCAAGTTTTATTTTGTTTTCACATCTACATCTCCATTTGTTCCAGCACTATGTGTTGAAAACAATTTCTTTTCCCCACTGAAATGCACTGAT
This sequence comes from Canis lupus familiaris, assembly GCF_011100685.1. Classification (NCBI taxonomy): domain Eukaryota; kingdom Metazoa; phylum Chordata; class Mammalia; order Carnivora; family Canidae; genus Canis; species Canis lupus. Next base: position 117,935,785 of record NC_049222.1, on the reverse strand, counting down.
GCCTTTTGCTGAAGATCAGTGCATCTTATATTTGTGGCTCTGCTGTTGTACCTGTTGTATTCTGCTCTACCAATCCTTAATGTTTTTATTTTTAATTTTTTAAAATATATATATTTTTTTATTTATTCATAGAGACACACAGAGAGAGAGAGGCAGAGACACAGGCAGAGGGAGAAGCAGGCTCCATGCAGAGAACCCGACATGGGACTCGATTCCGGGTCTCCAGGATCAGGCCCTGGGCTGTAGGCGGCGCTAAACCACTGCGCCACTGGGCTGCCCCCCTTAATGTTTTTAAAGATATTTTCACAAGGTGTAGTAGTCCAGGTGTGCAGGCTTCTTCTTTCAGTACTTTGAAAATGTAATTCTATTGTCTCTTGGTTTCTAATTATTTATGATTAGAAGATAATTCTGCAGTTGATAACACTATGTTGTATAATTGAAATTTGCCAAGAGAGTAGATGTAAATGTTCTCTCTCTCTCTCTCTCTTTCTCTCTCACACACACATGCACGCACACATGCACACAAAAGGTAAATAAATATATGAGGTGATGGATGTATTAATTAACTTGATGGGGGGAATTCTTTCACAACGTGTAGATATATCAAAATATCAGGTTGCACACTTTAAATATTTTACAATTTTGTCAATTAAACCTCAATGAAGTTGAGGGAAAAAGATAGCCTTAATTTTTTTGTTTGTTTGTTTTCTTGGAGTTCAGGTGTCTTTTTTCTATAGCTACTGTAATGGTTAATTTTATGCATCACCTTGGCTAGGCTCTGGTGCCCATTGTTTGGTCAAACACTAGTTTAGATGTTGCTGTGAAGGTATTTTGCAGATGTGATAAGCATTTAAAATCAGTTGACTTTAAGTAAAACAGATACCCTTCATAATGTGTGTGGGCCTCATCAATCAGTTGAATCAAGAGAAAACAATTGAGGTTTCCTGGAAAATTAGACATTCTACCTCAAAACTGTAACAGAAATCCTGCCTGACTTTCCAGCCTGCTGGTTGCCCAGTGGACTTTGGACTCAAGATGGCAATGTCAAACTTTTATTTGAATTTCCAGCCTACCAGCCTGCCCTACAAATTTCCAACTTGCCAGTACCCATGATCACATAAGCTAATTCCATTAAAATGAATCTCTCTCTCTTCGCTCTTTCTGTATTTCTCTCTCTGTATCTCCAACTCTATCTCTATCTCTGTATTTTGCTTTTCTGGAGAATCCTGACTGATACAGTTGCTTTAAAATTTTTCTCTCTGGACTTTCCTGAACTTCTTGAATCTATAGGCTCATGTTTTTTGTGATTTAGGAAATTTGTCAGGCATTACCTCTTCAAAGATTGAATCTGTTTTCTCCAAGGACTTCAATGACAGTTACATGGGACAATTCAATAGCGTCTTATAGCACTCAGACGGTTGTTTTCTTTTTCCTTTTCTTCCCTGTGCTTCAATTTGGATGATTTCCATTAAATTTATTTTAAATTTTCTGATCTTTTCTTCTGCATCCAAGATATTGTTAAGCCCAGTGAAACAATTTAACTTCAGATATTATATTTATCAGCTATGCCTTTGGGGGCACTCCATCTCTCAAACTGTCACATCAGCCTACCTTGCCTTAGAAAGTTTGCTGGTTTCTTTTTCCCCAGAACAAGCTCTCTGTCACAGGCTCAGTCCTTAACTCACCTGTGCCAACATTTGGCAAAAATCCCCAGAGAGAAAAACTGCTGGTTTCTGCTTACTTAAGGGAGATCCTTCACTCTCTGGACTTCAATTTCTTGAGATTTTATTCTTTACATTCCATAGCTCTTTGATGTCTTTAAAATATGAATTTTTAGTTTATCTTTTTGTTCACTACTGTTATGGAAGGAAGATGGTCTTCCATGATCTTCAAATTTGGACCTTTTAAGATAGAAATCAGATCTTGTGCTTTTCTGTTTCCATCTCCACTGGTTTCCCTTCACACTTAAAATCTAAACTCCTTACCATGGGCATGAATACCATGACTTTGTGACTCTGGGTGATCTGTTCCTGATGATCATTCTACATTGACTTTTTAACATACTCCTATGGTTATCCTCCAGGTAAGCTGGTTTTTTCCTTTTTCCTACTCTTCTTATCTCAGGATATTATACTTGGTATCCCATCTGCTTGGATCTCTCTTCTCCCAGATACTTCCATAGGCCTTTCCTTCTCATGCTTCAGACCACAACTCAAACATCACCTCCTAAGAGAGGCTTTTCCTGAACATGTTATCATCTTTGTCTCCCTTCCATCCCCCAATCTCTCTGTGTTATTTCCTTTTATTATTTATGATGATCTAGAGTAATATAATTAGTTTGCACTTTCTTATTTATGTTCTAGCTTCTGTCAAGATAACATTTTGTGAGGTAGTGGTCTAATCTGTCCTGTTCAGCATTGCATTCTTAGGTCCTAGAACAATACCTAACACACAGAAAGTATGCAATAATGGCTGTTGTTGAACAAATGTTATTGACCAAGTGGGTGAAGTTCCCAGGATACCTACAGGAGCTGTTAGTATACAGGGTCATGGAAGGGCATATCCCAAACACACAAACACATATGCACAATCATGCAGGAGGCATCATAGGTACTGATCTCAGAGTGCTGGAAGAGGGAAGACTTCCTCCATGGGGGAAGAGGCAGGGCCCTAATGTCTAAACCCAAGTCCAAAGGTTCCCAGGGGAGCAGGAAAGTCCTATGGTACTTGGCACTGTGAGGGCACAGGGCATGCCAAAGATGTGTCCTGGATCATGGTTCCTCTATGTGTTCTGCATTGTGTGGTGCCATAAAGATGAACAGGAATATAAACAGACTTGGAATGATGGCCATGAGGCTGAAACACAAAACCAGCATAGCATTTTTCTTTGCTCCGACTTTGTCTTCCAAACCATTTGCTTCCAGTGTCTGTGAAAGTGAAGATAGGCTTATGTTTTCCTTTAAAGGGTGAAATGGGGCAAAGGTCCCCTGGAGAAAAGTTGGAGGCCATAATCAGGATTGGGGTTTGGAGGATTAGGTGGAGGAGAGGAAGAAGCAATGGAGCAAGATGGTGCAGGGGGTCTATGCAGAACCAGATAGAAGAGGGTATGGAGGGGTCTTTGGGAAGAAGCAGAGTCAGCAAGATGGTGAACCGAGTGGGGACAAGGTCCAGCGTAGCAGGGAGGGAAGGCTACAGAAGGGCTGGGGCTAGTATCTAGAGAGGAGGGGGAGTTGGGGAAGGGATGGCTCTTATGGAAAGGGGGACTGGGGCACAATGGTTAATCCCCACCCACCAAACTGGAGAACACTAGCATTCCCAGTGGGAGGAAGCAGAAGACCAAAAACAAATGGGAAGCAATATACAGTCCTTTGCAAGAATGCTGAAGGCTGTCTTGTAGATGGCTTTCTGGGAGTTCACAGTCTGTGGGAGAGATACGGAGAATGGAGAATAAAAACCCAAATAAATAAACTGAATGATTTCAGAAAGGGACCAAGGGCTGTGGAGACTAACTAGGACATGGAGGGAGAGGGACCCAGGAGGGGACATTAGGTGAGATGGGAGTGAGGAAATTAGGGAAGACCTCTGTGGGGAGAAGACATCCAAGTTGAGACCTTGGATGCTGGGCCAGCCATGAGAAGATTTAGGGAAAAGAGTTCCAGGAAGGGGAACCAACAAGTGCAAAGGTCCCAAGGTCAAAAGATTTATGTGCTCCAGAAACAGAAACAAGGGCCATGTGACTCAAGTGTGAGGGGGCAGCAGAGGAGGGGAAGAGGGCAGGAGCAGGCTAGGCAGAGTCTGCACACTTGGGGGAGTGATTTGGGTTTGATCCCGAGAGCTGTGGGAATAGGGAGGGTTTAAGCCAGGTAGGGATGTAATCTGACTTGGATTGCTCAGCCGCCCTGAGTAGAATGGAGAGTGTAGGCAGGTTTCTGCTTTGTCTGTAGACAGAGCCTGGCTGTTTCATTCTTAGAGAGAATGGGGCAGCGCTTGGACCCCTGGGACCCTTGGCTATGATGGGATCAGGTCATGGAAAGGGAAGCATTCGGGACAGAGAAGTCTCCAGGAAACATCTGCCAGGAACAAGCCATGTAGGATCAGAGTATGCCTGTATCTGTGTGTGCATGTGTGTGTCTATCTCCTAAGGTGAGATGCCGCCCACAGCTTAGGCAGTACCCCCTCAGTTCCAGGAAGTATGCAAGTTGGAAGGTGTAGGGGTAGCTCAGAAACCCTGCTGTGCACAATTCTCCTCACCTTATACCAGATAAATCACTAACATAAGCTATGAAGAGCAAGAAACCCCTCCCTTGGCTGAAGGTTCCTTGGTTGGTATATGTCTTGCCCAATGGATCCTGTGGCTGGTGGTCATGTGCCTCTTGACTTGTGGGTTACCTCCCAGGGAGACCATCTACTCTCAGTGCTTCTTCTCACTCAGGGTTTATTTTTAAAATTTTTTAAAGATTTTATTTATTTATTCATGAGAGACACAGAGAGAGAGGCAGAGACACAGGCAGAGGGAGGAGAAGCAGGCTTCATACAAGGAGCCTGATGTGGGACTCGATCCCAGGAATCCGGATCATGTCCTGAGCCAAAGGCAGATGTTCAACCTGCTGAGCCACCCAGGCGTCCCTCACTCACGGTTTAATGTGCAACCCAGACCCATGCCATTGCTTGGTGGAGCATCAGAAGTTCTGAATCTCCAGAGATTCACCTAACTTCTGAAATTCTCTTGGATTGCACAGTCTGGAGTCTGCTTTGTCCGCAAAACCAGATATAAGGATAGGACGGGGAGGACAGCTGAAAACATTGCTGGGTGCATATGGCTGGAGCTTGCCTACTCTGTTTCTTGTTCTGTGAAGGAATTGGCTTTCTTCCCCAGTTATTTTTGTCCATCTTCCCCTTATTTTACCAGCAAAAATGGGTTAATTTGGGAATAACAGAGAATTGTAATTCAGGACAAGCAAGCTATGAGAAAACCATATGCAAGTCTGGAGAACAAAAGAGGGGAAAGCTCTTATACAGAGAAAAAAAGAGGAAATTTGGTGGTGGCAGGGGTGGGCCGGGGGTGGGGTGGCTGTAAAACAAAACAAAACAAAACAAACAAAAACATTCCTTTGGAGTTCTTTTTTTTTTAATTTTTTTTATTTATTTATGATAGTCACAGAGAGAGAGAGAGAGAGGCAGAGACATAGGCAGAGGGAGAAGCAGGCTCCATGCACCGGCAGCCCGACGTGGGATTCGATCCCGGGTCTCCAGGATCGCGCCCTGGGCCAAAGGCAGGCGCCAAACCGCTGCGCCACCCAGGGATCCCTGGAGTTCTTTTTTTAAAAAGATTTTATTTATGTGTTTATGAGAGACACACACAGAGAGAGGCAGAGACATAAGCAGAGGGAGAAGCAGGCTCCATGCAGGGAGCCTGATGTGGGACTCCATCCGAGGACTCCAGGATCGCCCTGGGCTGAAGGTGGCGCTAAACCGCTGAGCCACCCGGACTGCTCTGGAGTTCTAAGTACAGTGGCTTTTCATTGGTTATGTTGTGACAGTCTCTCATTGGCAGGGCTGTTGCCAGGGTGGGGGAAACTTCTTCCTCAGCCGTAATAGTCAAGTAGCGCTAAGGTAGTATCGATTTCCAAGGTACCTCTTTTCCTGTGAGGTCTGCAATTGACAACATGAGGTAGGACATGAGAGCTCCCCCTTCTGGCCTCTTGATTCCAATTTTTTTTTTTTTTTTTTTTTTTTTTTTTTTTTATGATAGTCATACAGAGAGAGAGAGAGAGGCAGAGACATAGGCAGAGGGAGAAGCAGGCTCCATGCACCGGGAGCCCGACGTGGGATTCGATCCCGGGTATCCAGGATCGCGCCCTGGGCCAAAGGCAGGCGCTAAACCGCTGCGCCACCCAGGGATCCCTCTTGATTCCATTTTAAACAGTTTCATTTTATTAATTTTCACACCATTTAAGCAAGAAGAGTTCCTTAGTTCTGGAATATAGTTCCTTTAGACTTCTTTGCATCCACAGCTCTTTGCTGCCTTTAAAAATATGCATTTTTTGTTTCTCCTCTTCCCCCCTATTATGGAAGGAGACTGTGATATTGTGATTTACAATAGGAAATATGTTGGTCTTCCATCCATTCCTGGCTCCCAAAACCCCTGGAGTTTCCTGTGATAAGAGCAATCTAGGCGTCTTTTGTTTTGTTCATAAGGTGACTTTTGGAAAGCCCTTAGGTAACCTAAGGATGGGGGCTGGTTGGAGGAGAAGCAACTCTGTGATTTGAGGGTTGGAACTTCAGTACCTGCCCCCAATCTCCAGGGAGGAGAGAGAGGCTGGAGGTTGAACCAGTCACCCAAAGCCAATGTTAAATCATAACTGTGTAATAAAGCCTCCATAAAAACCCAAAAAGCCAAGGTCAGAGAGCAGCTGGGTTGATGAACACATAGAGATTTGGGAAACGTGGCATGCTCAGAGAGGGTATGGAAGCTCCACAACCTTTCACCGTATCTTGCCCTCTACAGCTCTTCCATCTGGGTGCTCCTGAGTTTTATCCCTTTAAAATAAACTATCAATCTGGTTTATTTACTAGTAGGTAAATTGTTTCTCTGAGTTCTGTGAGCCACTCTTGCAAATTAATCAAGCCCAAAGAAGTTGTAGGAGGCTCTGATTTTTAGCCAATGTGCCAGAAGTACAAGTAACAACCTAGGCTTGCATCTGGCCTCTGGGAGAGGGGGTATTCTTGCAGGAATGAGCCCTTAACCTATGAAATCCGATTCTATCTCTGGGTAGATGGTGTCAGAAGTGAGTTGAATTGTAGGACACTCAGCTGATGTCCAAGAATTGCCTCCACACATAATTGGAATTAGTACCAGAACCCATTTAGAGAACGTTTACATTCAATTTACACATTGAACTCATCTTTTAAAAACAAACAAACCTGTGTTCTCCCTGTTTAATATCTTTAAGGACTTCACTTCATACTTAAAAATCCAATGTTCTTCCTGTGACCTTCCATGCCTTGACTTGCTTCCTGCCCATCCTCTGACCTTACTCTGTAGTACTCTGATTACTCACTCCAGCCCCACTAGTCTTCCTCTTCCTGGGACAAGCCAGGCTCCTTCCTGCCTGAGTTTTTGTACTTACTGTTCTGCTTAGAACTTTCTTCCACATGTTTCTGTAGCTCTCCTCACCTCAGGTCACAGCTCAGATATTAGGTCCCCAATGAGGGCTTTCCTGAGCCTCCCTGTCATAAGTCCTTCTTCCTGTTCTCCCAATTTTATCCTGTTTAAAAAAATTGGGGGGGACGCTTGGATGGCTCAGTGGTTGAGCGCCTGCCTTCAGCTCGGGGTGTGATCCTGAGGTCCTGGGATCGAGTCCCGCATCAGGCTTCCTGTGTGGGGCCTGATTCCCCTCTGCCTGTGTCTCTGCCTCTCTCTCTCTCTCTCTCTCTCTCTGTCTCTCATGAATAACTAAATAAAATCTTTAACAAAAAAATAAACAAATTTCGTAATGTTGTCCACCACCTAGAATTATGCTGTTCAGGAGAGTAGCTACTAACCACATGACCACATGTGGCAAATTTAATCTATATTAGTTATAATTAAGTTAAAAATTGAGTTTTTCAGTTGCATTAGCCACATCCCAAATGCTCAGAAGCCACATGTGGTGAGTAAATACCATATTGGATAGAATGGCTTATAAAACATTTCTATTTTTGCTGAAAGTTCTATTAGACAGTGCTGATCAACAACTACTTTGTTGCTTTATGTTTTACTCTTTTGTTTTCTGTGTCCTCTTAATATACTGTAGGTTTCACAGAGCAAATACCTCATCTATCTGAATCAGCATTGAATCATTAAGGTCTGAAACAGTGCCTGGCACATTATCATGGTTGCCCAATAAATGTTCTCTTAATATACGGATAAGCCCCACGGTACTCAGTGAAGTGGACTCGCAAAAGCATGTGAACACATATGCATATGAGTAGAAAGGAGATGAGCAGAAAGCGGAAGTCTCCTCAAAAATTTTATTGTTCTTAAAAATGCTAATGGAGGGGAAACTTCCTCCAGGACAGGTAGGTTATTGATGTCCAAGTTCAAAAGCTCCAGAAGGTGAAGTTCATGACTTTTTTGAGGGAGGTGAGCTTTCAATATGATCTCATACTTCATGTTTCAGGACTCCAACTATAATGGAGCTAATGATCATAATGGAGCCCACCAGGATGCTTGAGATGCTAAAGCCCAAGGCCAGTCTGGAATTTATTTGTGCTGTCCTCTGATCCCCATGAAAGTTGGCTTCTCGGGTCTGTGGGGATGAAGGCAAGCTGGTGGGAGTGTTTCCAAGGGCGGAGGGAGATAGGGAGCGACATTCCAGGGGGAGGTGGGGAGTGAAAGACCAGGAATGATGGTGTGAGGGAGGTAAGGGCAGGGTTCAGTCCCCCAGTGGAAAAAGGAAGAGGAGCAGATAAGGGGGTCCTGGGGAGGAACAAGGGCAGCTAGATGGTGAAGGAGGGAGTAAATTCTCCAGGAGGAACATGAAGAGGTCCCTGGGGAGGTATGGGGATGGGAAGGAACAGAGGAGGAATATCTGGGAACAAGGGGAGTTGGTGATAGCCAGATGGTGCCCACCTTGATGGAAAACAAGAGGGCTGGGATTGCCAGCAGAATGAAGAAGAAGAAGGAAATCATGGAGAGATACAAATAATCCTTTTCTGGAGGATTCAAGGACATCAGGATGACTGGCTGCATTGGTGTTACCATAAACGCCAGGTTCCTGGGCTCAGTCTTAGTAGCCATGGACCTTGGCCTGAAGAGGAGATGCTGGGCCAGCAGAATCTGCAGACAAGAAATGGGTCCTAAACAGAGAACATCTCAATTCCCAAGAAATGAGGATCAGCTGAACCAACCCCTCTGCCTAGAAAGGCACTGAAAACAGACTCTGCCCCAAGCCAGAACTCACTATACTTCCATGTTCCTGCATAATAGCCTTACTGGCCCTATAACACAATTTAACCCTCCTCTATGTTCTCATAATTTCTCTGTGTACCCCTCATTGCCCCCTCCATGTGTCCCTCCAACTGCTTCACTTTCTTCTTCTAAACTCTCTCCACCCCACTTCACCCACGTACACTTAAACTCACCACTCTTTTCTGATAATCCATTCACAAAAATAGTTAATGGCCCTAGAACTTACCTTGGCTTTTCAGTTCCTGAGATTGTCCAGGCAATTTGTGTCATAGGGCATGAGCTTCTCTACTGGCTGCCATTTCATTAAGATTAGGGCCTCAGGTTAGGCATGTCTCAAGTGCTCACAATCTGTTTCTGATTGGTTCAGTGTGTATAAGGGGTGTTACCTAGCCTCTCCCTTTTCTTCCTGCCCTCTTAACTCAATGAACCAGAGGACTGGGTTAGTCACTTACACCTTTTGTTGTTGTGCTCAGTTTGAACTCCTGGTTCAACGTACAGTGTGTGGGTCTCACTTCCAGATTGGACCTGAGTGCAATGGACAGATTTACTGATAAATAGTCCTACAAAGAGCCTACCATACATGAGGCCCACACTGGGCTCTGAGGACCATGTGGTGACTAAGGCAGACAAGATCACAGCTCTGGAATCCATAGCCCATGAGAGAGAGCGTTCAAATAAATAAGACTGGGACAGACACCTGGGTGGCTCAGTTGTTGAGCATCTGCCTTTGGCTCAGGTCATGATCCTGGGGTTCTGGAATCAAGCCCCACATCAGGCTCCCCATGGGGAGCCTGCTTCTTCCTCTGCCTGTATCTCTGCCTCTTTGTGTCTCTCATGAATAAATAAACAAAATCTTCTTTTTTTAAAGATTGATTTTTATTTCATTTATTTATTTAAAGATTTATTTATTTATTTATTTATGATAGACATAGAGAGAGAGAGAGAGAGGCAGAGACACAAGAGGAGGGAGAAGCAGGCTCCATGCCAGGAGCCCGACGTGGGACTCGATCCTGGGACTCCAGAATCGCACCCTGGGCCAACGGCAGGCGCTAAACCGCCAAGCCACCCAGGGATCCCCCAATAAATAAAATCTTTTAAAGTAAACAAACCGGGCAACCCAGGTGGCTCAGCGGTTTAGCGCTGCCTTCAGCCCAGGGCCTGATCCTGGAGACCTGGGATAGAGTCCCATGTCAGGCTCCCTGCATGGAGCCTGCTTCTCCCTCTGCCTGTGTCTCTGCCTCTCTTTTTCTCTCTCTCTCTCTCCCTGTGTCTATCATGAATGAATAAATAAGTAAAAATCTTTTAAAAAATAAAAAAATAAACAAACCAATTTAAGGGAGAACCAAGGGCTCCAAGGAATAACTAAAATGATAAGGAAGAGGGGATGTGTACTATTATAAAAGAAGACATATCTGTCACAAATATTTATGTAGTGAGCTACATATAAGCTACATTGTGAAAATGAAAGCAACAAACAAAAGATTTTTTAATAAAGCCATTAGAAATATAAGGAGAAATGTCTAAAACCACAACCTTAATGTGAAACCTAAATATGCCTCTTAGAAAGTTTGAAAATGGGGGATCCCTGGGTGGCTCAGTGGTTTAGCACCTGCCTTTGGCCCAGGGCGTGATCCTGGAGTCCTGAGATCGAGTCCCACATGAGGCTCCCAACATGGAGCCTGCTTCTCCCTCCTCCTGTGTCTCTGCTTCTCTCTCTCTCTCTCTCTCTCTCTCTCTCTGTCTATCATAAACAAATAAATAAATCTTAAAAAAAAGAAAATTTGAAAATGAAGTAGAAAAAGAGTGCAAGAATACAAATAGAATTTTAATAATTTAACTAGTAAGTACAATTATAGAGTTACTTAGAAAGTTACACCCTAAATAGTTACCTCACCTTCTCTAGTTATATCAAAGAAATAGTCACAAAATTCATCAAGAACCTGGCTACATATAGAAATTCCAAAATGTGGGATCCCTGGGTGGCGCAGCAGTTTGGCACCTGCGTTTGGCGCAGGGCATGATCCTGGAGACCCGGGATTGAATCCCACATCGGGCTCCCGGTGCATGGAGCCTGCTTCTCCCTCTGCCTGTGTCTCTGCCTCTCTCTCTCTCTGTGTATGACTATCATAAATAAATTTTTAAAAAATTAAAAAAAAGAAATTCCAAAATGTAGAGTTCCTTAAATAATACAAAAAAAAAAAAAATCAGAAGTAAACAAAGAGAAGACCTAGAAAAATTTCTATTTGCAAATTAAAAGACCTCATAAATTACAGTCATACCCTGGAGATATTGCAGGTTGGGTTCCAGACCACTACAATAAAGACAATATAACAATAAAGCAAGTCAAATGAATTCTTTGGTTTCCCAGAGCATATGAAAGTTATGTTCACACTATGCTGTAGTGTATTAAGTGTTCAATATAATTATGTCTGAAAAAATATAATCCAAAATTACTCTAAACAGAAAAAACTAGAAAAGTCTAACAAATTATCAAGGAAAAAGAGAGTCAACATACATTAATCCCAAGAGGATCCAGATGTTAGAATTTATCAGACAGATTTTATAATGGCTATATAACCATACTTCAAAAACTAAGGGTGAACACTCTTGAAATAAAAAGAAAGAAAGTCTATAAAAATAACCAAATAAAAATTTTAGAACTGAAAAAAGCAATAACTAAATTTTTTAAGATTTTATTTTTTTAAAGATTTTATTTATTTATTCATGAGAGACAGAGAAAGGGAGGCAGAGAGATAGAGAGAGAGAGGCAGAGACACAGGCAGAGGGAGAAGCAGGCTTCCCTAAAGGAGCCCAATATGTGACTCAATCCTGGATCCCAGGATCACACCCTGAGCTGAGGGCAGACTCTCAACCACTAAACCACCCAGGTGTCCCTAAAAGATCTTATTTATTTATTTATTATTTATTTGAGAGAGAGAGGGTGAGCAAGAGAGAATATGAGCAGGGGGGACAGGGAGGAGCACAGGGAGAAGAAGAAGCACTCTTCACTGAGCAGGGAGCTAAACACAGGGCTCAATCCCAGCACCCTGGGATCATGACCTAAGCCAAAGGCAGACACTTAACTGACTGAGCCACCTAGATGCCCCAATAACTGAAACTTAAAAAAAAAAAAGTTAATCTAGTGAGTTAATCACTAGATGAACTCAACAGAGGAAAGAATCAACAAACCTGAAGGTAATTAAATAGAAATCATCCAGTTAGGATAATAGAGGAAAAAAAGATTAAGATAAATTAACAGAGTACCAGAGACCTGTAGTACAATTTCAAAAAGTCTAACATTCATGTCATCAGTTTCAGGAGAGGAGAAAGAATGCTGCAGAAAAAAAGAAAGAAAGAAAGAAACAATAATGTCTGTACACTTTCCAAGTTCGGTGAAAGACATAAACTTATAGATTTAAAAAGCTCAATGAATACCAAATAGGATAAACCTAAAGAAATCCACACATACAAACATGATGAAAAGACTTCTGAAATACAGAAGAAAATCCTTATGAGCAGAGTTAGATATAGAATTCTTTTTTTAATAATAAATTTATTTTTTATTGGTGTTCAATTTGCCAACATACAGAATAACACCCAGTGCTCATCCCATCAGATACAGAATTCTTAAATGTAATATAAAAAACACAGTCATAAAAGGACAAATTTGAAACTGGCTGTTGTTGAAATTGAACATATTTGCTTTGCAAAAGAAAAAAAACTGAAAAGATAAGTAACATGGAGATCCTTGGGTGGCTCAGTGGTTTAGTGCCTGCCTTCGGCCCAGGGTGTGGTCCTGGAGTCCCAGGATCGTGTCCCGCATCCAGCTCCCTGCATGGAGCCTGCCTCTCCCTCTGCCTGTGTCTCATGGATAAATAAGTAAAATCTTTAAAAAAAAAAAAAAAAGATAAGTAACAGCCTTTTTTAACAGGGAAAAGCTTACAAATCAGAAATCTGAAAAAGGACGTGTGTCAGAATTACAGGGAGGAAACAAACAATCCCCTTTAAAAATGGACAAAAGATTTGAACAGATCCTTCACGAAAGAGGCTATAAGAACATCAAATAAGCACAGGAAAAAATATTCAAATCATTAGCTATCAGGGAAATGAATATTCATTTTAAAACTTTGAAGACATAGCACTATATACCTATTAGAATGCTTCAATTTAAAAAAAAGGCTATCAATATCAAGTGCTCATAAAGATATGGAGAATTGGAACCCTCATTCATTACTGATGGGAATGAAATATGGTATAGCATTCTGGAAAAACAGACTGTAAGTTTCTTATAAAGTTAAATACACATTTATCCTATGATCCAGCAACCCCCACTTCTGGGTATTTACCCTAGATAAATGAAAACATGTTTACACAAACTTTTATGAGAATATTTACAAATACTCTATTCATAATCTCCAAAAATGGAAACAATTCAAATGTCCCCTCAATGAGGGTACAAATAAACTAACTGCATAGTCCAATATGTTGAAATATTACTCAGAAATTAAGTGGAACAAATCGGTGATACATTCAACAACTTGGATACATCTCAAAGGCTGAGGAAGAGAAGCCATTCTCAAAAGGTTATATAGAAAGAGTTATGTCCATGAAATGACAGAGTAAGGAACTTCAAAATCCCATTCCTCCACGAAAGCAGTGAATAAACTAACAAAAATTGTCAAAATCCACTTTATCAGAATCAAGAGTTTACAGCAACCAGGCAAATGTTTAATCAAGAAAAAAACAACCCCACTAGTGTCAGTAAGAGAGCCTTGTGGTGTTTTAACTTATCCTGGCACCATCTCCCACTTCCCAGCTCAGTCGTAGCCTTGAAGACAATAGCCCACATTCCCAGTACAAGTTCTTAGTACCTATACTTAGATACTAGATACAGAATTCATTCTTAAAGAATCATGGTTGTCGCTTGGATCTGTCTAGTGGCCCCCTGAAAGACCAGCTCAAAAGGCTTGCTGTTATTTTCTCTGAGAACAATCCTAGGGATGGGGGAGCTACTAGAGGTGGGGGGAGGTGTCCAAGGCAAGTGAATAAGCTGTTACTACCTAAACTAGAGAGGGATAATAGCTGGAGTAAACCAAAGACCAACCAACGAGCTTTGAAGAAAAAGCTGCGGAATGAGATACTTGGGAAATAAGGGTGTAGAAAAGCTCCTACATATTCCTGGGAATCTAGAGGTCCACATGTTTGTCCAGGGCTGGATGTATGCTCAGCAAAGACCTGAGAAGACCCTCAGCTCTCACCTCTGGCTGACCTTTAGGGCTATATAAGCAGTAAGTGACGGTGAAGGCAGAGTTGTAAACTACTTCCCTGAGTGTTGAGGGCATGTACCAACACACATAGAGCTCATCTGCACAGACTGGGAGATTTCTGATTTCCTTGCCTTTGGGTATTTACAAAATATCTATCAAATAAGTAGCTGACTACTGCACTAATAGAATAGAGACTTCAGTGACCACACTCAACAAAGAATACAATTTAAAACAAATTAGTGCAGAAAAGTCACTACACAAACAACATTACAATAAGCAGCAACAACAAACCATTCTCCAAAGCGGAGAATTTGATTTCAAGATTTGTCACATTATGAAATCCAAAATAACTCTTTGTCAAGAAAAAATGATGAGGCATACAAAGAAAGCATGGCTCAAGTACACACAAAAAATAAATTAAGAGGGGCATCTGGGTGGCTCAGTTGGTTAAGTGTCTGACTCTTGGTTTCAGCTCAGGTCATGATCTCAGGGCCTTGACATTGAGCCCTGCATGGGTTTTTCCCAAGTCTGCTTGGGTTTTTCTCTCCCTCTCCTTTTATCCCCCCGCCCTCCTGTGCACATACATGTGCATACACTCTCTCCCTCTAAAATAAATAAATAAATCTTTTACACATTAATTAATTAATTAGTTAATTATTTAATATGGGGAGCCTGGGTGGCTCAGTTAAGTGTCTGACTCTTGATTTCTGCTCAGGTCATGATCTCAGGGTTGTCAGATCAAGCCCTATGCTGAGCTCCACACTCAGGGTGGAGCCTGCTTAAGATTCTTTTTCTCTCTCTGCCCTCTCCCCTGCATCATGTGAGCATGCACACATGCTCTTGATCTCTCTGAAAAACAATAATAAAGAAATTAATAGACACGTCTCTGAGGAGATTCAGACATTATATTTATCAACTAGAGATTTTTAAATCAACTATTTAAAATACACTCAAACAACTATAGGAAACCATAAGAATAAGCAACACAACACCAATGAAAAGAAATCATAAAAAGGAACCAAATAGAAATTTGGGAGTTAAAGATTACATTACCTGAAATGAAAAAATTCACTAGAAAGATTCAAGGACAGAATTGAGCAAATAGAAGAAAAAAAAATCAGTGAATGTGAAATGGATCACTTGAGATTACCTAGCTGAGGAGCAGAAAGAGAAAATTGTGAAGAAAAATAAACATAGCCTAGGACACCTGTGGGACTCCACCAAGTATATCAACATATACATAACAGGCGTCTCAGAAGGAGAGGAGAGAAAGAAAAGTGAGTGAAGAATATTTGAAGAAATAATGGCCAAAAAAATTTCTCTGATTTATTTATCTTTTTTTTTTTTGGAGAGTGAGTGGAGAGGGGAAGTCTGCTTGAGGTTCTCTCTCCCTCTCCCTCTGCTCCTCCCCCTACTCACACTCTCTAAATAAATAAATAATAATTAAAATCTTTTGAAAAAGGACATGCTTCAACTATATACTGTCTACACTGTAGTGCCAAAGACATAAATAGGTTGAAAGTGAAAGGATGGGAAAATATATTCCATGCAAATAGTAACCAAAAGAGAGTTGGAGTCACTATCCTAATACCAGAAAAAAATAGACCTTAAAACAAAAATTATTAGAGATAAAAAGAACATTATATAAGGATAACAGACAATCCATCAAGAAGATACAACAGTCATAAACATATATTCACCTAACCACAGAGTCCCAAAATACATGAGGCAAAAACAGAAGTGAAGGGAAAACAAACAGCCCAACAACAATAGTGGGGTATTTCAGCACCTCAATTTATTAATGGAAACAGAAGACCTAAACAATATGTTATATTAACTAGACCTAACAGACATTTTTAGAACATTCCACCCAATGAGAGAAGAATACATACTCTTCACAAGTGCACATGGAACATCCTCTAGGACAGATCAAATGTTAGACCAAAACAAGTCTAAATCCATATTAAAACCCTGAAATAATATAAAGTATGTTTTCCAGCTACAATAAAATGAAATTAGAAAATCAGTAAGAAAAAAAAGAAAATCAGTAAGAAAAGAAAATCTGAAAATTTTGAATATGTGGAAATTTTTTTTTAATTTTTATTTATTTATGATAGGCACACAGTGAGAGAGAGAGAGGCAGAGACATAGGCAGAGGGAGAAGCAGGCTCCATGCAGGGAGCCCGACGTGGGATTCGATCCCGGATCTCCAGGATCACGCCCTGGGCCAAAGGCAGGTGCCAAACCGCTGCGCCACCCAGGGATCCCTGAATATGTGGAAATTAAACAACACACTCCTAAACAACCAATGACTCAAAGAAGAAATCAAAGGGAAATTAGAAAGTGCTTTTAGATGAATGAAAACAAAAACACAACATACCGAAACTTAAGGCATGTGGTAAAAACAGTGCTCATGGGGAAATTTATAGCTGTAAACTCCTACATTAAAAATGAAGAAAGATCTCAAATCAGCGACCTAACTTTTCATCTTAAGCAACTATAAAAAGGAGAAAAAACTCAACCCAAAGCAAGCAAAGGGAACTAAAAACTAAAAATTGGAGTGGCAATACATGAAATAGAGAATGAACAGAAAAAATCAATGAAACCAAAAGTAGTTCTCTGAAAAGAACAAGAAAATTGGCAAGCTTTAAGGTAGATTGACCAAGAAAAAAAGAGAGAAGACTCAAAGTATTAAAATCAGAAATACTTTCAAAAGTGAGGACCATCACCACCAAACTTACAGAAATTTTTAAAAAAGAGATTATAAGAGAATACTATGAACAATTATATGCCAATAAATTAGATAACCTAAATGAAATGCACAAATTCCTGGAAAGCCATAAACTACCAAAGCTGACTCATGAATAAACAGACATTCTAAATTAACCAATAACAAGTAGAGATTAAAACAGTTTAACCAAACCAAACCAAAGGACAACAACAAAAACTTCCAACAGAGGAAATCCCAGTCCCAGAAAGCTTCACTGATGAATTCTATCAAATGTTTAAAGAATTAAAATGAATCCTTTTCAAACTCTTGCCAAAAATAGACGAGGACAGAATACTTCCCAACTTATCCTATGAGGTCAACATTACCCTGATATCAAACCATACAAAGGCATCAGGAGAAAAGAAAAACAGACCAATATCCCTTATGAATATAAATTGTATAGAACTGCAAGGGACCATGAATAACAAAAACAATCTTGAAAAAGAACAACAAGGACGCCTGGGTGGCTCAGCAGTTGAGTGTTTGCTTTTGGCTTAGGGCCTGATCCCGGTGTCCTGGGATGAGTCCCACATCAGGGCTCCCTGCATGGAGCCTGTTTCTCCCTCTGCCTGTGTCTTGGCCTCTCTCTCTGTCTCTCATGAATAAATAAATAAAATCTTAAAAAAAAAAAAAAAAAGAACAACAAAGTTGGAGAACTCTTACTTCCTGATTTGAAAGCTTTGATGAGAGCTACAGTAATCACAAAGAGTACTGCACTAGCATTAAGGATAGACATATAGATCACTGGAGGGGAACTGAGATAGAAATAAACCCAGGCATCTATGGTCAATTTTTGTGTATCAAGTCCAGGGATCCAGGGACGTCTCATCACCATGGGTCTACAGGGCCTAGAGAGCAGCAGGTTGAAGATGACCACCGTCAGGGAAAAGGTCTCAGCACAGTGGCCAGAAGAATGAACAGCAGAGACCTCAATGAATGGAGACCAGGCTGAACCAACCCTGCAGGCCAGAGGAGCACCTTTCAAGGTGGCGCCACCCCAAGGTGGGGCAGTCTGGCCCACACCAACCCATTGCCCCAGTACGTTTCCTCACTGTCCTCTAGAATGCAATTCCAGTTGCCAGATTTCCCTCCCTTCTTGATTATCCTTCCCATCCCCCACAATTCTCCCTGACACTCAAAGGCCCTCTCCCTGTCCTCCATAACACTGTTTCTGTCCCCAATGAATTTTCTCTGATCTCACTTAAATCCCATCTTCCCATAATTTGTTCTTATCGCCTTATGACCTTGACTTTTGCCACTATGACACTGTCTCCTTGTAACACCACATCACTACTCTTAATCCCCCTACATAAGCTCCCCCCATTTAACCTGCAGTATGTTCCTTATAAGCTCTCCCAGTCCCCCTATAACCCTCTCCCATTCCCCCATCAACCCCCTCTCTGTCCTCCCTTAATTTAATCCTGGTCTCCTACCGTCCCCTTCCTATATCCCCTAACCAGCTCTCTTTCCTCCTCACCCCCTCTCTGTACACACATGATCTTACCCTGATCCTTAACGTCCTCACTCTTTCTCGATAGCGATCCACTTAATCTCACCAAGTACCCCCCAGGGCCGTGCCTCCAATTCCTCAGACCTGGAAGTTGCCATGGGTGGGGGGAGGGACGTCATGGGGCGTGGCCTCTATGTCCCACAATACTACCTTTGCCCTTTATTTCCTCGGTGTGATTGGCTGCTTAAATACAAAGGGTGGTCCCATGTGTTTAGTTCAGATTTCTGTTTTGTTCCCTTGAAAATGAGGCTGTCCCCTAGGAAAACCTCTTCCGATGAATGAATTGGGTGGGGTTTTAGTTATTTATATTTATCCTCCAGCTTGAACTCCTGATTGGTTCAACGTATATAATATGTGGGTCCCACTCACGGGCAGGTATACTTGTGATTGAACCTCTGATTGGTTCTATGCATATAGAAGACGGGATTTATTAATTCATTAAACATATTTTAATTAGAAGCCTACTGTGTGTCAGGCTCTGTGCTCAGTCACCTGCGAACAAGTGGTAACCAAAGCAAACAAGGCAATAGTTCTGGAGTCAACGATTCATGGGGGAGATGGAGCATAAACAGCCAAGTAAATTAGAGGACTTCGTTATGGACCAACGACTATGGTGGTAATGGAAGGAGGGAAACGGGACAGAAGAGGGAGGAGCCATTTGAGCTGAGATGTGCAGGATGAGCCAGCCAAGAGCAGATCTGGGGGAAATGAATCGGTTCAGGCAAAGGTCCTGAGGTGGGAGTGAGGTCTGTGTGTTCCAGGAGCAGGAACAGGAGCACTGTGGTTAGAGTGGTTAGAGTCATGAGGGGAGGATGTGAGGAGTGTAGAAAGCAGATTAGGCAGAGTTTGGACATCTGAGTGGGGGTTTGGATTTGATCCTAAGAGCCACAGGAACCTCCTAGAGCATGTAAATCTGGGAGAGAGGAGATGTGATTTAGGTTGTGGAAAAGCTCTGGTTGCCCTAAGATGAATGAAAAGAGGGAGTTGGTAGGTTCCTCATTTGCCAGGAACCCCAAATGCTTACAAAGAAGAAGCTGGGTCTAGGGGTGAGCAGGGCAGGTGTCAGAGAGATGCCCGTGCTTCCAATCTTCATAGGAGTGTTCTCTGAGATAAGGCTTGACTATGGCCTGTCTGCTGTCCACCTAATTTGGGCCCCTGTCCTGCCCTTGCTCAGCCAACTTTGGTGTAGGTCCAGTCCCTCCTCAGGGAAAGCAAAGTCCTCTCAACTCTTATCCTGGGCTCTTAGAGTCACCAGGGCACACTTCTTCCCCTATCCTATAAAACCCTGTATCTCCAGCTCTACCTTCTTCCTCTGACTCACTTTACCCCAAACTAAAGCTCCCAGAAACAGTGCCTCACTTAGCTGTTGGAACCAGGGGCAAAAGGAATAAAGTACATCCTATTATATATATTTTTTCTTTTTTTTAATTTAAATTCAATTAGACAACACATAATACATACTTAGTTTCAGATGTGGTGTTCAATAACATCAGTTGCGTATAACAACCAGTGTTTATCACATCATGTGCCCTCCTTAAAGCCCATCACCAAATTACTTAATCCGCCCACTCACCACCCCCCCCCCCAGCAGCCCTCAGTTTGTTTCCTATAGTTAATAATCTCTCATGGTTTTTCTCTCTCTCTCTCTGATCTCTTCTTATTCAGAATTCCCTCCTTTACCTATGATCCTCTGCGCCTTTTCTTATATTCTACATATGAGTGAAACCATATGATACTTGTCTTTCTCTGATTGGCTTATTTCACTCAGCATAATACCCTCCAGTTCCTTCCATGTCAGTGTAAATGGTAAGTATTCATCCTTTCTGATGGCTGAACTAGTATTCCATTATATATACATATATATATTGTTTGAGCTGAGATGTGCAAGATCTTCTTTATCCATTCATCTGTTGATGGACACCTCCCTTTCCACCACCCCTTGTTCCTTTCCCAGAGTTAGGAGTCTCTCATGTTCTGTCTCCCTTTCTGATATTTCCCACTCATCTTTTCTCCTTTCCCCTTTATTCCCTTTCACTATTTTTTATATTCCCCAAATGAATGAGACCATATAATGTTTGTCTTTCTCCGATTGACTTATTTCACTCAGCATAATACCCTCCAGTTCCATCCACGTCGAAGCAAATGGTGGGTATTTGTTGTTCCTAATGGCTGAGGAATATTCCATTGTATACATAGACCACAGCTTCTTTATCCATTCATCTTTTGATGGACACCGAGGCTCCTTCCACAGTTTGGCTATTGTGGACACTGCCGCTGTAAACATCGGGGTGCAGGTGTCCCGGCGTTTCATTGCATCTGTATCTTTGGGGTAAATCCCCAGCAGTGCAATTGCTGGGTCGTAGGGCAGATCTATTTTTAATTTTTTGAGGAACCTCCACACAGTTTTCCAGAGTGGCTGCACCAGTTCACATTTGCACCGACAGTGCAAGAGGGTTCCCCTTTCTCCATATCCTCTCCAACATTTGTGGTTTCCTGCCTTGTGAATTTTCCCCATTCTCACTGGAGTGAGGTGGTATCTCATTGTGGTTTTGGTTTGTATTTCCCTGATGGCAAGTGATGCAGAGCATTTTCTCATGTGCGTGTTGGCCATGCCTATGTCTTCCTCTGTGAGATGTCTGTTCATGTCTTTTGCCCGTTTCATGATTGGATTCTTCGTTTCTTTGCTGTTGAGTTTAATAAGTTCTTTATAGATCTTGGATACTAACCCTTTATCTGATACATCATTTGCAAATATCTTCTCCCATTCTGTAGGTTGTCTTTTAGTTTTGTTGACTGTTTCTTTTGCTGTGCAAAAGCTTCTTATCTTGATGAAGTCCCAATAGTTCATTTTTGCTTTTGTTTCTCTTGCCTTCATGGATGTATCTTGAAAGAAGTTACTGTGGCCAAGTTCAAAAAGGGTGTAGATGTGTTCTCCTCTAGGATTTTGATGGAATCTTGTTTCACATTAAGATCATTCATCCATTTTGAGTTTATCTTTGTGTCTGGTGTAAGATAATGGTCTAGTTTCATTCTTCTGAATGTGGATGTCCAATTTTCCCAGCACCATTTATTGAAGAGACTGTCTTTTTTCCAGTGGATAGTATTTCCTCCTTTGTCGAATATTAGTTGACCATAAAGTTGAGGGTCCACTTCTGGATTCTCTATTCTGTTCCGTTGATCTATGTGTCTGTTTTTGTGCCAGTACCACACTGTCTTGATGACCACAGCTTTGTAGTACAACCTGAAATCTGGCATTGTGATGCTCCCAGCTGTAGTTTTCTTTTTTAATATTCCCCTGGCTATTCAGAGTCCTTTCTGATTCCACACAAATCTTAAGATGATTTGTTCCAACTCTCTGAAGAAAGTCCATGGTATTTTGATAGGGATTGCATTAAATGTGTAAATTGTCCTGGGTAACATTGACATTTTCACAATATTAATTCTTCCAATCCGTGAGCATGGAATATTTTTCCATCTCTTTGTGTCTTCCTCAATTACTTTCAGAAGTGTTAGGTTCTAGATCCTTTAGGTTATAGATCCTTTACCTCTTTGGTTAGGTTTATTCCTAGGTATCTTATGCTTTTGGGTGCAATTGTAAATGGGATTGACTCCTTAATTTCTCTTTCTTCAGTCTCATTGTTAGTGTATAGAAATGCCACTGACTTCTGGGCATTGATTTTGTATCCTGCCACGCTGCCAAATTGCTATATGAGTTCTAGCAATCTTGGGGTGGAGTCTTTTGGGCTTTCTTTCTTTTTTTTTTTTTTTCTTTTGGGCTTTCTATGTAGAGTATCATGTTGTCTGTAAAGATGGAGAGTTTGACTTCTTTGCCGATTTGAATGCCTTTTATTTCTTTTTGTTGTCTGATTGCTGAGGCTAGGACTAGAAGAAATGGACGCATTTCTGGAAAACCACAAACTACCAAAACTGGAACAAGAAGAAATAGAAAACCTGAACAGGTCAATAACCAGGGAGGAAATTGAAGCAGTCATCAAAAACCTCCCAAGACACAAAAGTCCAGGGCCAGATGGCTTCCCTGGGGAATTCTATCAAACATTTAAAGAAGAAACTGTACCTATTCTACTAAAGCTGTTCGGAAGGATAGAAAGAGATGGAATACTTCCAAACTCATTCTATGAGGCCAGCATCACCTTAATTCTAAAACCAGACAAAGACCCCACCAAAAAGGAGAATTATAGACCAATTTCCCTGATGAACATGGATGCAAAAATTCTCAGCAGGATACTAGCTAATAGGATCCAACAATACATTAAGAAGATTATTCACCATGACCAAGTGGGATCTATCCCCAGGATGCAAGGCTGGTTCAACACTCGTAAAACAATCAATGTGATTGATTATATCAGCAAGAGAAAAAACAAGAACCATATGATCCTCTCAACAGATGCAGAGAAAGCATTTGACAAAATACAGCATCCATTCCTGATCAAAACTCTTCAGAGTGTAGGGATAGAGGGAACATTCCTCAGCATCTTAAAAGCCATCTACAAAAAGCCCACAGCAAATATCATTCTCAATGGGGAAACACTGGGAGCCTTTCCCCTAAGATGAGGAACAAGACAGGGATGTCCACTCTTACCACTGCTGTTCAACATATTTTCAAAGTAACTTTCATTTATTATAAGCAAAGGGCTCAGCCTTTTATTAAGTGTAGATCTTTATATACAGACATGTTTTTTAAATTATGGAGCCTTACTAACTTTTCTACTTGTTCAGTAAATATTTCCATATAGTAAATAGCATAAATACTTGTAATCTATTTGCACCAAGATGCTCTTGATTTCAGCATAATGTATTTTGTCATGTGATCTCATATCTTTTAACAAACACTTTTAATTTTTGTACAGTGCCTTGATTTTATTTGATCTTGATGGTCACTAGGTATCCATAAATATTTTTAATGTGGTTTTTAGCATAGACATAAGTGTATATTCTTTTGTACAATTCTTTTAAAAGGCTATTATATATATATGCACTGAAGCAGCATTTTTGCATATTAAATTAAGAGTATGAGATGAGCAGGATACATATTTAGCAGAATCATGTTTTGGGAAGATAATGATTCGTATATCTTATATATATTTGCTTCATTATCATACCCTGTTTTGCACTTAACTGTCATGTCTGCTAGGCCTCCCCTGGTCTGTGAGGGTTTCTCACTTGTTTTTAATAACCTCACTAATGAGGTTAGATATTTAAGGATAATGTCCTTCAATTTGTGCTTGTCTAATATTTTTTCTCAGACTGAGATTATGGGCTATTATGATTATGTCATCCAGACATGAAATGCTCTTTCATCACATCTTACGAGGGAGTACATGATATCCACATGACTTGTCATGGATAACATTAACCTTGATCCCCCAGCCACAGTAGTGTTTGCCACTGTAAAGTTACTTTGTATTTCTCCCTCTCCATATTTGATTCTTTGGAAGCAATCACTATACACAGCCTACACACAAACAGGTCAGGGAGATATTAAGCTCTACCTCCTGGAGAGGTAAATAGCTAAACAGAAATTATTTGGAATTCTCCAAATAGGAGATTTGTCTCTTCACCAACATTAATTTATTTACTCCATTATATACGTATATAAATGTGGATTCATGGAGATTTATTACATAATTTGGTTATAATCCAGTATTACATTATTTATTTTGTTTTTCACATCGATCCAGCTTTGGCCTTTGGGAACTCTTCCAGGTTGGCTTGGTGTCCCTTTCATAGGTCCCCATCCTTTTGCTTTTTTTTTTTCCCCATCCCTTTGCTTTTTAATCACTTCCTTACTTTCTGATGCTGCAAAATACCCGAGGCTCATTTTGCATTTTCCCTGACTTAACTCTAGAGTCAGCCATTTCTCCAAGGATCCCTGGTCCCTGTTGTTGGAGAATGGTTTTTAAAAACAAAGAGCTAAACTCTTAGAGTGTGGTATGTGTGGGAAGATTTTAAACTATGTAATAAATTTCTTTACCAGATCTACAACTACTCAGATTTTTTTTCCTGTTTGATAAATTGTGAATTTCTAGGAATTGGTCACTTTTATCTAAATTTTTATACTTTTTGGCATAACATTGCTAATAACATTAAATGATTATCATCATTTTAAGCTTTGTAAGGATCTGTAATGATACTCTCTTTTCTGCTCCTGATAATGGTTTTTGAACCCTCTCTCATTTTTAAAAAAGGTTTTATTTATTTATTTTAGAGAGAGAGTGCAAGCGTGAATGGGGAGAGGGGTCAGAGGGAGAGGGAGAGAGAGAACACCAAGTAGACTCCAAGCTGAGCCCAACACAGGGCTCAATCTTACCACCACAAGATCATGACCCGAGCTGAAACCAAGATTCGGAAGTTTAATCAACTAAGCCATCCAGGTGCCCCAAACCCTCTCTCATTTTTAAGATCAGTCTTGCCAAGGTGTTTTCAATTCTGTTAACTGTTTCTAAGAACCAATGTTTGGCTTTCTTGAATCTCTTTGTACATGTATTTCCTATTTCATTTCTTCAATTATTTTCTTTGATTTTTTCCCTCTCTACCACTTTTTGCATCAATTGGCTATTTTAAAGACTATTTCCAAAATTACTTCTTGATTTTCAGCCTACCTTTCTAATGTATGCATTCACAACTGTATGTATAACTCCAAACAAGGCTTTAGTTCTACCCACAATTTTTGGTTTCTAGGTATACCTTGTTGAAGTGTAACATATATCCATAAAAGTACACAGAACCTAACTATACTGTTAGGACTTTTCACTAGTAACACACTCTTGCAACCACCACTCACAGAAACAGAAATTTCCAATATTTTAAAAGTCCTGTTCCTATCCCATCAATCATCATAGATTTGGCTCTTTCAGATTTTCATATAAAAGGAATTATAATGTATCTTTAAAAGTTTGTTCCTCCTCTTTGCTGTATAGTATTTCCTTACATATCATAATCTATCTATTCTTTACATTGTTGATATTTGTGTTGTTTCCACTTTGGAACTACTGTGGATGATGCAGTATAAGCATTGGACAATTATATTATTATATATATTATATTATATATGTAATATATTGCACCAAAAATGGGTTTTGGTGCACCTATGTATACATTCTATTACATATATATTATATGTATATTACATATTACACATATATGTGTCTGTCCCATGGATCAGCTTCCCTAGCCATGCACACATACCTACCCCACTGTGTTACAACTGTAGTTTTATAGTAAGGGTTATTAGTTGGTAAAGTAACAAGGGAATTACTGAATCATGTGGTATATATGTGTTCAATTTCTTAAAGATTTTATTTATTTATTCATGAGAGATAGAGAAGACATAACTAGAGGGAGAAGCAGGCTCCCCACAGGGAGCCTGATGTGGGACTTGATAGCTGGACCTGGGATCGGGCCCTGAGCCAAAAGCAGATGCTCAACCACTGAGCCTTACCCAGGTGTCCCTATATGTTCAGTGTTAATACATATTGACAGTTTTCCATTGATTAATTGATTAACTGTCCATTGACAGTTTTCCAGTGATTATCTCCATTTACATTTTCACCAGCAGTGAATAAAATTTAGAATTGCTCTACATCATTGCTAGAACTTGATTTTGCCAGTCTAATTTTAGCCACTCTAGTGAGTGTGTAATGACATTGTTTTTATTGCATTTTAAAATTAATATGCAGTGAAACTTTTATTAGTGCACAGCTCAGTGACTTCTTGCACTGATCTTGCACTGATTTGTGTAACTGCCATCACAATCAGGGGGTAGAACAGTTTCATCACCCCAAAACATCTCCTTCATGCTCTTCCTTTATAGTGAGACACACACACACACACCCTACCCCCTGGCTACCACTGATCTGCCACTTAAGTTTTGTCTTTATGACAGTGCTATATCCATGGACTTAAACAGTATGTAACTTTTGAGACTGTCTTCTTTTGTTTTGTTTTTGAGCACTTCGCTGTCCTTTATTAGCATCCCTGCAGAGCACCCCTTGCTATGGTGGGGTTGCAGTACCCAGGGCACCCAGGGTGGCAGACCGACACAGCCCTCACCCTATTTGTGGGGGGACAGGCTGCTCTGGCAGCAGAACTCCTGCTGGCATTTTGGGTCTCAGCTATGGAGTGCTTTGCGGACTGGCTTGTTTTCACTTAGCATAATACCTCTGAGGTTCACCCAAGTTGATGCATGTATGAATAGTTCATTCCTTTTTTAAAAAAGATTTTATTTATTTATTTGAAGGAGAGAGAGAGAGCATGAGCAAGGGTAAGGGTAGAGGGAGAGGGAAGAGCAGATTCCTGCTGAGCAGAGAGCCCAATGTGGAGCTTGATTCCAGGATCCCAGGATCATGACCTGAGCTGAAGGTAGACACTTAACCGACTGAGCCACCCAGGTGCCCCTGTTCATTCTTTCTCTTTTTTTTTTTTTTTTTTTTAGATTTTATTTAAAACTATACCCAACATGGGACTCAAACTTACAACCACAAGATCAAGAGTTATGTGCTCTACCAACTGAGCCAGCCAGGCTCCCCTATATTTTTTTTTTCTTTTTAAAAATTTATTTATTTATTTATTTATTTATTTGAGACAGAGAGAGAGAGAGAGAGGCAGAAACACAGGCAGAGGGAGAAGCAGGCTCCATGCAGGGAGCCTGATGTGGGACTCAATCCCGGGTCTCCAGGATCACACCCTGGGCTGAAGGCAGGCACTAAACCGCTGAGCCACCAGGGCTGCCCTCCCCTATATTTTCTATTGTCTATCAGCTATTACTCTTCTGCCCATTTTGTAAGTATGTTGTCTACCTTTTGGGATTATGTATGTATGTATGTATTGATATAATTCACATACCATAAAACTCACCATTGTGAAGTAGATAATTTGGTAGATTTTAGTCTATTCACAAGGTTGTGCAGCCATCAGCACTGTCTAATTCCAGAACATTTTCATCACCCCAAAAAGGAACATCATATCTATAAGTGGTTACTCCCATTTCTGCCCCTACCCCCACCACTGCCCCAGCAAATGTTAAATCTACTTTCTGTCTCTATGGATTTGTCTGTTCTGGATATTTCATGTCAATGGAATCATGCAGTATGCGGCCTTGTATGTCTCACTTCTTTCACTTAGCATGTTTTCAAGGTTCATTCTATAGCAGTACTTCATTCCTTTTTTATGGTTGAGTAATATTCCACCATATGGATAATACCACACTTTGTTCATCCATTAATGTGTTCATAAACATTTGGGTTGTTTTCACTTTTTGGCTATTATGAATAATACTGACATGAATGTTTGTTTTCATTTCTCCTGAGTATATACCTAGGACTGCAAGTGCTTGTTCATCTGATAACTCTATGTTTAACTTTTTAAGGAACTGCCAAGCTGCTTCTCCAGGGCAGTATATTAAGCATATCTTTTTATTTTGATGCTCCGATGTCCGATGTCCGGGGGCCTTGCTGGCCCTGGAAAGACTTCTCCTAGAGCTAGCTAATTCCTGGAGACAGCAAATGACTGGGAGCAGGCCTTTCATATGCAAACCAACCAATCCAGAGCCTACCTCAAACCACCTCCTTTAGTGGGCTCTCACAGGGCTCTTAATACTCCAGACCATTATCTCTACACTCGACACCCCAGGGCCAGGCATCAGATGACTAGAGACAGCCTCTATCTCCAGATCCCACTGAAATTATTCAAACAAGTCAGTCTTTAGCTTGCTTACCCTGCTTGACCATGTCTTTCCTGCCAAAACCACAAGAAAGCTTTTTGCCCATGTTTTTCCCTCACTTCCTCTGTCTCCTGGTTGACCTTGGCACTTCTGTTGCCCTGCATGATGTGACATGCCCCCTCCTCTTAGGAATTCTGGGTAATGATCTATCTTTTCTCTTTAAAAAATATTTTATTTATTTATTCAGGAGAGACACAGAGAGAGGCAGAGACATAGGCAGAGGGAGAAGCAGGCTCCTTGTGGGAAGCCTGATACGCTCAACCTCTGAGCCACCCAGGCACCCCAATGGTCTATCTTTTCAATGGCAGTCATCTCCTGATCTGTTGGCCTCACCATTCCTGAATGATAATAAGGCCTACATTTTAAAAGAAGCACTAGCACCATTTCACATTTCCACCAGCAATGAATACGGGACCTAATTTCTCCACATCCTTACCTATACTTGTTATTTTCCTTTTTAAAAATGGATTATTATAGCCATCCTAGTGACTATGAAGTGACATCTCATTGTGGTTCTGATTTGCATTTCTCCAATGACTGACGATGTTGAACATCTTTTCCTGTGCTTATTGGCCATTTGTACATCTTCTTTGAAGAAATGTTTATCAAAATCCTTTGCTCATTCAAAAACTTGGGTTATTTGTCTAACTGTTAAATATCTTTTTTTAAAAAAAAAGTAAGGTCTATGCCCAATGTGGGGCTTGAACTCAGGAGCCTGACATCAAGACACACACTCCACTGACTGAGCCAGTGAGATGCCCAAATATCTTTTTGTTTTTAAGGTATAGATATTCTACATGTTTTTTAGGTATACATCATTTGCCATTAGCACAAGCATATTTTCCTATGCTGTGACTTTCCTTTTTTTTTTAAACCAGAGAAATGTTCATTTATTTCTATTGTAAAATTTTTTATTTTTTTTACATATTTT
This sequence comes from Canis lupus familiaris, assembly GCF_011100685.1. Taxonomy (NCBI): domain Eukaryota; kingdom Metazoa; phylum Chordata; class Mammalia; order Carnivora; family Canidae; genus Canis; species Canis lupus. Next base: position 117,906,615 of record NC_049222.1, on the reverse strand, counting down.
TTAATTGGAATTCAATTTGCCAACATATAACACTCAGTGCTCATCCCATCAAGTGCCCCCCTCAGTGCCCGTCACCCAGTCACCCCCAACATCTCACCCACCTTCATTCCCACCACCCCTTGTTCCTTTCCCAGAGTTAGGAGTCTCTCATGTTCTGTCTCCCTTTCTGATATTTCCCACTCATCTTTTCTCCTTTCCCCTTTATTCCCTTTCACTATTTTTTATATTCCCCAAATGAATGAGACCATATAATGTTTGTCCTTCTCCAATTGACTTATTTCACTCAGCATAATACCCTCCAGTTCCATCCACGTTGAAGCAAATGGTGGGTATTTGTTGTTCCTAATGGCTGAGGAATATTCCATTGTATACATAGACCACAGTTTCTTTATCCATTCATCTTTCGATGGACACCGAGGCTCCTTCCACAGTTTGGCTATTGTGGACTCTGCCGCTATAAACATCGGGGTGCAGGTGTCCCGGTGTTTCACTGCATCTGTATCTTTGGGGTAAATCCCCAGCAGTGAAATTGCTGGGTCGTAGGGCAGGTCTATTTTTAACTCTTTGAGGAACCTTCACACAGTTTTCCAGAGTGGCTGCACCAGTTCACATTCCCACCGACAGTGCAAGATGGTTCCCCTTTCTCCACATCCTCTCCAACATTTGTGGTTTCCTGCCTTGTTAATTTTCCCTATTCTCACTGGGGTGAGGTGGTATCTCATTGTGGTTTTGGTTTGTATTTCCCTGATGGCAAGTGATGCAGAGCATTTTCTCATGTGCTTGTTGGCCATGCTTATGTCTTCCTCTGTGAGATTATTTTCCTATGCTGTGACTTTCCCTTTTTTAAAATTTTTTTTACATATTTTTTAATTGGAGTTCAATTTGCCAACATATAGCATAACACCCAGTGCTCATCCCATCAAATGACCCCTCACTGCCTGTCACCCAGTCACCCCCACACCCCGCCCACCTCCCTTTCCACCACCCCTTGTTCGTTTCCCAGAGTTAGGAGTCTCTCATGTTCTATTAAACTCAACAGCAAAGAAACAAACAATCCAACCATGAAATGGGCCAAAGACACGGACTTTCCCTTTTTTTTAAGATTTTATTTATTTATTCATGAGAGACAGAGAGGCGGAGACACAGACAGAAGGAGAAGCAGGCTCCATGCAGGGAGCCCGATGTGGGACTCAGTCCTGCATCTCCAGGATCACGCCCTGCACTGAAGGCGGCTCTAAATCACTGAGCCACTTGGGCTTCCCTGACTTTCCTTTTTTACTCTCTTAACAGCATTTTGAGAAGAACAGAAGCTATTCATTTAATGTAGTTGATAAATTTTAATGTAATTTATCAACTTTTTCCTCATATCTAGTTTTGTGTCCTATTTAGGATATCTGTGCTTGAAGCACCTGGGTGGCTTAGTGGTTGAGCATCTACATGCACCTCAGGTTGTGATCCTGCGGTCCTGGGATTGAGTCCTGCAACAGGCTCCCCGCAGGGAGCCTGCTTCTCCCTCTGCCTATATCTCTGCCTCTCTTTCTGTGTCTCTTATGAATAAATAAATAAAATCTTTTTAAAAAGAGGATATCTGTGCTTTGTCTAAACCCATGAAACTGTCTTCAACACTATTTTCTAAAAGTTCAACTGTTTTACATTCAGCATTTGGGTCTGTGATGATTCTGGAATTTATTTTTGTATATAGCACCAGGTTGGGTCTAGATTAAATTATTTCCATATGGATATGAAATTTACTCTGCACCATTTATTGAAAATTACATCCTCTACTTACTAAACTGCAGTGCCACTTTTACCATAAAACAAATGACCACATACATGTGGGTCTGTTTCTAGACTCTATTGCATTAGCCAACATGTCTGTCCTTACACCAATACCACAATGTCTTAATTACTATAAAATTCTAGTAAGACTGGTTATCTGTTACTGTAAGTATTCCAACTTTGTTTTTCTTCCTCAAGATAGCCTTAGCTCTTTTTAGGCCTTTGTATTTCCATATACATTTTAGAATTAGCTTAACAACGTCCACAAAAAAACAACCAAAAAAAAAGGTTCTATAGATCAATCAGGAGAGATGACATCTTTACAATATGGTCTTCGATCCATGAACATGGTCTAATCCTTCCTTGCATTCAAGTCTTCTTTAATATATTTCATGAATGTTGTATAATTTTATATGTAGAGGTCCTAAGGGGGAAGAGGTCATAAGAACCTCCAATTTGTAGCCAAGTCAGGCAAAAGTGTGGGTAACCTGGGTACCTACCACTTGCAGCTGGCATGTGAAGAGAATTAGTCTTCAGGAACTGAGCCTTTAACCTGTGAGATCTTATACTATTTCCAGACAGTGTCAGAATTAAACTGTAGGACCTCCAGCTACTGCCATAATTGCTTGCTGTCAGAAAAATCCCTACACATTTGCTGATCAGAAGTGTCAGAAGTGGAGTGTTCTGTGCAAGTAGTAAAGGAGGCAAACAGAAGGAAATACTGGGTTTTTCCTTATACAGATGTTAATTTGCTTTTTTCACTTTCATTTTCCCACGAGTATACAGAGTTTTGCAAGAGCTACATGATGTGTGGTACATGGCAACAGACTGAATGCACAGGATATGAGAATCCAATTATATTTTATTCAGCCAGATATTAAATACATTTGCAAAAATGTAAAACGTGCCACTCTGCTCACAAATGTTTCGGAAAAATATTTTCATGACAACACGTGAAGGTTTTTTATTGTTATCTTTAAATTAACAAATATTGAACCTTTTCAGCTTTAATTCCAAAATAGAAAATACCAATAGTTACAACTCACATAAACTAAAGCTTTTGGGGGGTTCTCAAAAAACTTAAGAGTGAAAGGGGTCCTGAAACCAAAGGGTTTCAGAACTAAGGTTTTAGAGTCAGCCCCAGGAGTGCATTAGTTGGTCATGCTCCCCTGGCCGGCAGTAATGGCTAACCTGTGCATCCTCACCTGCCACCAGTGCCTCACCCTGGAGATCAGAAGAACTGCAGGGCATCACTTCTTGTAGTCCTACTATCCACTCATTGGGCTGTACCTTTTCTTCAGAGGTCTGAGCATCAGCCATGCAGCTCCCCCTTCTCTAAGTCCTGTAACACCACCTCATCGTTTTGTTCTCCCAGGTCTAGGAGTGGGAGTGGAGTTACCTTAGCCTTTACCTTTTGCTCTTACAGGATTCCAGTCCCTGTGTGGTCAATCCTGTTTTAAATCCACTCTGTTGGAAATACCTATAGTGTCTGTTGTCCTGACTGAACTCTGATTGATATTCCTGCTATACTAAATATCCTCTCCTTACATGCCTCTGAGAGGGCCCTGTAGCCCTACAAGAAAGGACTCCAAATACGTGGAGGTAGCAAAGACCATCACAATGCCAATCACCAGAAACAGAGGTCCAAATGCTTCTGCCCACTGCATCTTGGGATCAGAGCTGCCAAGAAAAATACAACACAGTCAAGCACTGGATGAGACACTTATACTCACATAAAGAAGAGATAGCACAAGATCAGCTCAATAGTGGATGTCTGGGCAGTGGGTGCAATTGGCCTTTATGTCTCCTTCACAGAGTCTGAAATACTAAAAGCTGAGGTTGTGCCTGAGGGCACAGGCACTTAAGCAGAACAAAAGAATACATGATGAGCCTAAAACAGGGAAAGATATTCCCATACAAGGTGATAAACCCTGCACAGGCTGTGTGGGCTTTTTATCTCTTGATGAGAAAGCGTTCCAGGCCCAAGGCCCATTCTTACGTGGCAAGCGGAGGTTGAAAGTCTATGCACATGAGACTGCTTTTCCTAACACATTCCCTGAAGACTTCCCTGACTCTCAGAGTGTGTCCATTACTGCTGTTCTTGGTGCTTCTGGGTCTGTGCCTGTGCTTAAATACAGTTGTGTCTCTTCCAACTCACATTGGAATCTATATTTGTAGACTTCCCTGTGTCATCTCCTACCCACTTACAAGTCTCTACAAATTGGCTCCTCATAACCTCTACTCCCCTAAAACAACCAGCTAAGGGAACTATCAGCTAAAACCCAGTGGTATTAGCATCCACTGAGTTCTTCCTTGAGTCAGTAATTACTATGGTCTTTGAAATATCTGCTAGTCTTCTAATGATGCATAACAAATTCCCTCAAACTTAGTTATTAACTCACAGTTCTATAGATTAGAATGTCTAGGTTTCTACAATGCTCAGAATCTCACAAAGGTAAAATCAAGGTGTTGGCCAGGCTGTGTTCTCATTTGGAGCTAGGATCTTCTTCAGAACAAATATGGTTACGACAGAATTCAGATTCTTGATATTATAGATATAATATAGGCCCCATTTCCTTGCTGGATATTAGCTGGGATCCTCTTCAGCTAGGGGCTGCCTGCATTCCTTGCCATGTGGCCTCCTCCATCTTTAAGCTAGCAATGGAGAATCTCCTTTGACTGCCCTCCATCCTATGCCTTGAATCATTTTTGCCAGCAAGACCTAGACCCTTTTAAGAACTCACCGGATTAGGGTTGTCCCAGGGAAGATATTTTTCCTGTCTTAGAGTTAATTGAGAGGGGAGCTTAATTACATGTACCAAATCCCTCTACAGTAGCACATAGATTAGTACTTGAATGAATAACAGGGAAAAGATGTGTGTACACTAGGGAGCAGTACTCTTGGGACCATCTTAGAATTCTGCTTACCACAATGGTGATTTCCCATTTCCATCATTTTATCCACACTTAAAGTAGATGGCATTCTACTTTAAGAAAGACCGTCCTCTTTTTTACCTTCTCTCTATTTCGGTCAGTATGGACTAAAGAATTCTTTTCTAATTCAATATATTTTATAATCTATTGTTGACATTATTCCTTTTCCTTTCCTTCTGATTGTAGATCTCTTAGTTTTGTTTTTTTTTTAAGATTTTATTTATTTATTCATGAGAGACAGAGAGAGAGAATGAGAGAGAGAGAGAGAGGCAGAGACACAGGCAGAGGGAGAAGCAGGCTCCATGCAGAAACCCGATGTGGGACCAGATCCCAGGACTCCAGGATCACGCCCTGGGCTGAAGGCAGGCGCCAAACTGCTGAGCCACCCAGGGATCCCCAGATTTTGTTTTTGTTTTTGTTTTTTACTGGACTTGGCTATTTCCTCTCTCCCACCATTTTCAAGAGGCCACTCTGGTACTGCCTTCCTGTGAGGTCTGCAGATAGGGGTGTGAAGCAAGGAGGAGCCAGGATCAGATTTTACTGGCTACCAGCCAATCCCTATCAGGGCTGGTGGAATCAATGTCCTGATAGAGGATGGAACCTGGCTTCAAGCTCAGAGTCCTGGAAGACAGGAGAACCGTGGGACCACGCCCTCTTATGCAGACAGCCAATCAGAACTTGAGGTGCTGGTTTCTCCATTGTGAAGAAATGGCCTTTAACTGTTGGGAGTCTTGGGATGCTAGAGTCCTGGGTTAGAACAAGGGGAGGTATAGTGGGTTTAGTTCTCTGTTTTCAAGACACTTGGGATCTGTCTTTGGGTGGAAAGATCATGACCCCAAAACAAGCTCCAGACGCAGGGGCCCCACCCGCTGCAGGGGCCCCACCCGCTGCAGGGGCTCCACCTGTGGCAGAGGCCCCACCCGCTGCAGGGGCCCCACCTGTGGCAGAGGCCCCACCCGCTGCAGAGGACTCTAAGAAGCCACCAGAGATAACACAGACACCTGAAGAACTGGCATTTTATGCCCCGAATTACATATATTTGACCATCCTGGCCGTAATTACTTTCCCTCCCCTGGGATTACTAGCTGTATTCTTCAGTTACAAGGTAAAACAATGCCTGTGCCGGGGCCCATCCTGCCCTCTACCAGCCGCTTGCGCCTGCTTCCGTCCTGGGAAGGGACGGGTAGGGGTTTCCCCTCAGTGACCATTGGTCTCCAGCCCTTCCCCAAGGGGTCACAAAGCTAGTCTCAGAAGTCCACATCTAAAGCTCCTATCCCTACAGACCACGCAGGCCAACAAGAACAGCCAATGGGAAGATGCTTACATCAACTCAGGCCGAACTGGTTGGCTGGATGTATTCTCCATACTCATCGGTTTAGCCATCATTTATGTCTATGCCCTATTTATGTGAAGGCCAGGAAGTAGTCCATGGGTCCACCCCAAACAGCATCCAGCCACCAAAACACTAACCAGCCCAATCAGCTACCATGCAAGAAACCAACAGCTAAGACATCTTCTAGCCAAGAAACCTATCAGCCAAGGAACCCAACATCCAAGCAACCCACTAGCCCAGGGACATCATACCACTTCATCTTCTTGGCCTCCAGAGCCATCTTCATCCACCGTGGGGGTCCTCATTTTCATGCCCTGGATGTGCTTAGCTCCTTGATACTGGGTTGCTCTTTCAGAAAAATATTTACTTAAACCAATAAAAATAAAGGGAATGTTCCAGCTTCTCCACCTGATCTTAGCCAAAAGGCCAAGAAGTGATGTTGTTCCAGCTTCTCATGTGTGTGCATATGTATGTCTGTTTCTGAGTCAGTGTCTGTGTTTTGCTAGGGCTACATGTTTCCTATCTCACTTTTTCTAGTAAAACAGTAATCTCCAGCTTTTGAGATCCCAAAGTCAAACTGTTAAGGGAAGAATGGAAAGACTCCAAGAAATAAACAATAGATTTGGTGGTAGAGCTGATGAAGACCACCTCTCTCCCAGTCCTGAAAGGTAAATGGTCCCCTATTCATGGAATGGGGGAAGTAAAGAAAGAGAAATTAGATGTAAGTATATCCCTAAGGAGGTACCTAAGGCCCACGTCTCAGGAAGGGGTGAGGTGTCAAAGATCTCAGAGACCACTTGTATGACCTCTTCACAAATAAGTCCTACAGAGGTTCCAAGATCACAAAAAAATATGCTGCATGGTGTGGAGGTCTAGGAATAAATAGCCTTAGACAGCCAAGTAGGATAGCCTATATCTCAGCTTGGTGAAAATGAGGTGGGGTCTATAGGAATGCCAAGTGCCAGGGTGGGAGTGACTATCAGAGGCAAGCCAGGGTACCACAAGAGCCAGAATGAAGGAAAACAGAAATTTAGGCTGACACCATGGACAAAAAACACCCAGGGGTTCCTACTGGTACCTTAACTTCATTAATAAACCCAAATTTAGACCCAAAACTGCTAGACTTCGCAGAATTAAGTTTCCATAGTCAAGAAGAATGGGGATTATCAATAAAAAGGAGGTTGAGTAGCTGTGGAAAAGACTGCTAGCTCTACCAAAGCTCATCTTTTCTTCCTGCCATGACTTAGCCACATGTCCTAGGTTCCCCTGTGTGGCTATGAGACTGTCTTTAGCTCTATGGAATGTGACCAGAAGTGATGTGCTCCATGAACCACCCTGGCCTTTAAATTATGCCCCATGGGTACTCTCTTCCATACTCTTCCTTCCCTAGCTGACACACATGATGATTTGAAGGCCACATGTCATAGAAAGGAAGAACTCCCATCAACCTTTGTCTCTGAACCACTCTAGGAACAATCGCTGTTTCCCCAACTGCATTTCATTGTTCAGTGGAAAATATGTGTTGTGCCATCATGTGTCTGGTTTATCTACTCTATAATGCAATCCAGTCAAACCAGTGAAGATGCAGGAAAATAGAGTTACATTTCTCAAACATCTGGAGTTGTTCCTTGAAATTCACACCCAGCAGACAGACCCATCTTGTTGGGTGGTTTATAGGAAAATAATGAGTGAAGGAAACAACAAAGGTCTTAGTCCAGAGTTAACCTTAATCTTAGCTATCATGATGCTGTGTTTCTCTGTTCCATGATCCTGGGTATCTCTTGTGGATTACATCTGTTTATGGGACAATGCTTCATGTTGTGCATGTATCTGGAGAGGGTATTATGCTTAGTTGTCTGCTGTTAGTGGGTCTAGAGGGTCAGTCATCTCTATCCCTCCCAGACTAGCCCAGAAAGCTGGGCTTGTCACATTCAGCTGCAAAGCCATGTGGAGTCAGGATAGCCCATGTCAACATGAACATCCAGGTCCAAAAAGGTCACATTGTGCTACAAAACTTAGAAAGCCAGCCATTTTTTCTCCATTTCAGTTCTTTGACTCCCCCCTAACCTATATTCCACTCTCAGGCATTCATATGGTTTTTACCAAATTTGTGAATACAAAACAAAACAAAATTTATAGTCTTGTATCTTGAAACATCATCAGTGGAATTACTATAATGAAACATGCAGATTTAACAACTTTACTGACTCCTCTCTCCCACTACTTCCCAGTGAATGAGGTCACAATTCTGAACTCAATTTACAGGTTTCCATTTCATTATGCCTGTATAAGTATGTTCTATTACTGGGCCATGATGTTGATTACATACTCTTGCTGAACTAATACTTGAACTCAGCAGCCAAGCAACCCATCTGCCGAAAAATCCTTCAGATTTTTCTTCCTTTTCTTTTTCCTCTCCTTCCTCTTCCTCCACCTTCTTCTCGTTCGCATTCTGACTCTCCTGTCCCTTCTCCTGCTTGTCCTCATCTTCCTCTACTGTTTGTTTCATTTGCTCAGTTATCTAAGTGGCCCTTTAGTAATTATTCCCAATTCTCCAGAAGAATTCTATCACTGCTTTCGACAGAATTTCCCCCTGGTCAAATAAGCCGAGTAACTTTTCAATTCTCTTTTTCCCTTGGATCTTGAAACCTGTTTATTTATTTCCTTGGAATTTTTTATTTACACAACGTTCACATAAATACATTCTCATAGAGAATCAAGTAATGCAAAGTATGGAAGAGCTCACCTCATGGCTGGCCAAGGTATCACTTTCCCCTCTCAAAGGTAATTGCTGTTGATATTTTGTTGTAACTCTTTCTAGTTACCTTTCTATGCATTTCCATGTGCACCGTGTCCACACACATTGACATCACGCTCTTTTTCTGCTCTCCACTAGGTCTTGGTGATCTTTTCCTATTAGTACTGAAGATCATCAACACTGAATGCCCTGTATTCCACTTATGAATAATCTCCCTCTGTCCTCTTTAGGTCCAAAGGGTACATTCCCATGTTCTCAGACCTGCCTTTCCTCCTTCAGCAATAGCTCATGGGTCTCCAGCACCTGGCATGAACCTGTGGGCCTTTTTGTTTCCTGGGAGGATAAGGATATCCTGAGCAGGACAAGAGGGAGAGTATCAATAGAATAAACAGCTGCAGGAGAGCAGATTATGTTCCATACCATGAACTGGTTTTGCAAATTTTCTTTCTGACCTCTGAAAACTTAAAAAACTTTACGACACTCAGATATGACATTATCATATCCTATGACTGTGATTCTTAACCTCTTACAGTCTTCAATTCTGATAACCCATTTACTGCATCACCCTTGTAACAATACTTAAAATGATGTCTTTATGTTCTGGAAGAAAGACGTACTTTTGGGGCACCTGGGTGGCTCAGTAGTTGAGCATCTGCTTTTAGCTCAGGTCATGATCCCCAAGTCCTGGGATTGAGTCCTGCATCGGCTCCCTGCAGGGAGCCTGCTTCTCTCTCTGCTTATGTTTCTGCCTCTTTCTGTGTGAATAAATAAAATCTCTAAAAATAAAGAAAGCGAGATGTACTTTTGAATTTTCTTTGTTAAATTGGAAGATTACTAGCATGAAATCCATAAATGGGGGATTAAAAAGAGAAAAATACTTCCCCCACTCAAGAAATATTCCCCAATAACCCTCTTACTCCAACTAAGAGTAGATTTCTTATTTAAATGAAGAGTTTGAGAATCTGAGTCTAACTTAAATCAAGAATACACTGGATCTCCAATTTTTAAAATTATTTATTGACTGGCATAAGAGTGTAGAACTCTTATGTATATACCAATGAACTTCCACAAACTTTCACAAAATACACACCTATGTAACCTGCTCCTGAAACAAGGCACAGAGTAGAAGACCCCTGTGTCCTCTTTCAATCACTTCCCCACAAAAGATGACCCCTACCCTAACCTTCTCTCTCTTTTTTTTTCTTCTCTCTATTTTTAAAATAACTGCCTGGTAGGCTACATCAGAAATCTCTATCCCAAATTTACTATCGGGACCTTTCTGTTGATGGATATTTAGATTATTCCTATCTTTCAGCTGCCACAAACAATTCCGCAAAGAACATCCATGAGCATGCTTTTCCGTTCATATGAGCAAGTATATCTCCAGGACAGAGTCCAAGAAGTAAGATTGCAGGGTTGAAGCATAAAGACCTTTGGATGCTTTGATGGCTAACACTATGATGACTTCTGCAAAGGCTTCATCAAATCACACTCCCAGCCTCAATGTTTGAAAGAATCATTCTTTGCTTTCTTGTTGGTACATGATATCATCAATCCCATAAATTTCTGTCAATTTGATGAGTGAGAAGTAATAGCTTCTTATTGCTTTAAGTTGAATTTCTCTGATAGGTTGTGAATTTGAGCATTGCTATGGACTAAGTTTTGTCCCTCCAAAACTCATATTTTTAAAAAAGATTTTATTTATTTGTTCATAAGAGACACACAGAAAGGGAGGCAGAGACACAGGCAGAGGGAGGAGAAGCAGGCTTCATGCAAGGAGCCCGATGCAGGACTTGATCCTGGGAATCCAGGATCATGCCCTGAGCCAAAGGCAGAGGCTCAACCACTGAGCCACCCAGGCATCCCCATCTTAAAATTCCAGTGGCAGTTTACAAAACTAGAAAAAACACTCCTAAAATTTGTGTGGAATCACAAAAGACTCCAAATAGCCAGAGCAATCTTGAGAAAGAAGAACAAAGCTGGAGGTATCACACTTCCTGATTCCAAACTAAACCAAAAATCTAAAGTAATCAAAGTAGTATGGAACTGGGATAAAAATAGACATATACACCAATACAACAGAATGGAGAGCCCAGAAATAAACCCCAGCATTTGTGATCAACTAATATTTGACAAAGGAGCCATGAATACTCAATAGGGAAAGCATAGTCCCTTCAATAAATAGTACTGGGAAAACTACAGAAGAATGAAATTGGGCCCTTATCTTGCACCACAAACAAAAATTAACTCAAAATGGATTAAAGACTTCAACATGGCGGTATGCCTGGGTGGCTCAGTGGTTGAGCATCTGCCTTTGGCTCAGGGTATGATCCTGAAGTTCAGGATCGAGTCCTGCATCGGGCTCCTCGCAGGGAGCCTGCTTCTCCCTCTGCCTGTGTCTCTGCCTCTCTCTGTGTCTCTCATGAATAAATAAATAAAATTTTATTTTTTAAAAAAGACTTCAATATAGAATTGAAACCATAAAACTCATAGAAGAAAACACAGAGAAAATCTCCTTGACATTGGTACTGGCAAAGATATTTTTGGATATGACAATGATAGCACAAATAACAAAAGGTAAAATAAATATGTTAGACTATATCAATCTAAAAAACTTATGCACAGCAAAACACCCAAACAAACAAACAAAAACAAAACAAAAACGATCAACAATATCCGAAGGCAATCTATGGAAAGGGAAAAAATATTTGCAAACTATATATGTGATAATGGGTTCTATCAAAAATATATAAAGAACTCACATAACTTGGGATGCCTGGGTGCCTCATTGTCTACCATCAGCTCAGGTCATGATCTCAGAGTTCTGAAAACGAGCCCTACATTGGGTTCCCTGCTTAGGGGGGAACTGTCTCTCCCTTCCTCCCCTGCTTGCGCTCTCTCTCTGAAATAAATAAAATCTTAAAAAAAGAACTCCCTGCATCCTGATTTCATAGCAGCAATGTCCACAATAGCCAAACTGTGAAAGGACCCAAAATGTCCTTCAACAGATGAATGAATGAATAAAGATATGGTACATATACACAATGGAATATTACTCAGCCATCAGAAAGGATGAATTCTTGTCATTTACATCAACGTAGATGGAACTAGAGAATATTATACTGAGTGAAATAAGTCAATTGGAAAAAAAACAATTATCATATGGTTTCATTCATATGTAGAATATAAGAAACAGTGAAAGGGACCATAAGGGAAGGAGGGGGAACTGAATGGGGAAAAATTAGAGAAGAAGAAGAAAAACCATGAGAGATTCTTAACTCTCGGATACAAACTGAGGGTTGCTGAAGGGGAGGTGGGGAGGATGGGGTAACTGAGTGACAGGCATTAAGGAGGGCACATGATTTGATGAGCACTGAGTGTTATGCTATATGATGATAAATTGAATTTAAATAAACAAAAAATCTTAAAAAGAACTCATACAACTCAATAATGAAACAACAAACAGTCTACTTTAAAAATGGGCAGAAGAACTGAATAGAGACTTTTCCAGGGCAGCCCCGGTTTAGTGCTGCCTTCAGCCCAGGGTGTGATCCTGGAGACCTGGGATTGAGTCCCATGTCAGGCTCCCTGCATGGAGCCTGCGTCTGTGTCTCTGCCCATCTCTCTCATTCTGTGTGTGTGTGTGTGTGTGTGTGTGTGTGTGTGTGTGTCTCATGAATAAATAAAATCTTTAAAAAAATAGAGACTTTTCCAAAGACAACAAGCAAATGGTCAACAGGTATATGAAAAGATGCTCAATATGGATAATCATCGGGAAATGCAGGTCAAATCCACAATGAGATATCGCCTCACACCTGTTAGAATGACTATCATCAAAAAGACAAAAGAGGGTGGCTCAGTGGTTGAGCATCTGCCTTTGGCTTAGGGTGTGATCCCAGATTCCCAGGATGGAGTCCATCATCGGGCTCCCCGCAGGGAGCCTGCTTTTCCCTCTGCCTGTGTCTCTGCCTCTCTGTGTCTCTCATGAATAAATAAATAAATAAATAAATAATCTAAAAAAAAAGACAAAAGGTAAGTGGTGGAGGATGAGGAGAAAAGAGGAAATTTGTGCACTGTTGGTGAGAATGTAAATCCATACAACTACTAAGGAAAACAATATGGAGTTCCACAAAAAAAAAAAAAATAAAAGTACCATATGATCCAGCAACCCACTTCTGAGTGTATAGCCATAGGAAATGAAAACAGGCTCCCAAAGACACATCTGCACTCCTGTGTTTATTGCAGCATTATTCACAATAGATAAGACATGGAAACAATATCCATTAATGGGTGAATGGATAATAAAGATGTGGTAAAATATACACAAATACACATTTGTATTATATATGTTATATATTTATTTGTTATATAGTATGTATCTGAATATATATATTCACCCATGAAAGAAATGAAATTATGCCCATATGCAACAGCATGAGTGATATAAGTCAGACAGAGAGAGATAAAACACCTTATGATATCACTGATATGTGTAATCTAAGAAACTCAAACTCATAGAATCAGAGAGTAGAATAGTGGTTGCCAGAGGCTGGGGGTGGGAGTACTGGGGAGATGTTGCTCAAAACTACAAACTTCCAATGAGAAGAACAATAGGTTCTGGGGACTTAATGCACAAAATTGTGATGGTAGATGACAATGCTGTACTATGTACTTGAAAGTTGCTAAGAGAGTAAATCTTAAAAAGTCTCACTACCAGATGCCATGAGGGAGATGTTAGCAAACACTACAGTGAGGATAATATTGCAATATATAAAAGTGTATCAAGGGGTGCCTGGATGCTTCAGTAGGTTAAGCCTCCGACTTTGGCTCAGGTCATGATCTCAAGATCCTGGGCACCAGCCCTGTGTCAGGCTCCACACACAGCTCTCCCTTTCCCTCTGCCCCTCCCGCCTGCTCGTACTTTCTCTCTTTCTTCCTCTTTCTCAAATAAATAAATAAATAAATAAAATCTTTTAAAAAAATGAAAGTATCAAAGCAACAGGTTGTATACCTTAAAATGACACAATATTGTATGTCAATTACAATTGCCTCTTGAACAATGTGGTGGGGGAACCCCCAGTCAGTTGAAAATCTACCTATAACTTTTGACTCCCCAAAAATTTAACTACTAATAGCCTACTGTAGACCAGCCTTACTGATAACATACACAGTCAATTAACATGTATTTTGTATGCTATATGCAGCACATATTGTGCATGTATTGTATTCTACAATAATCTAGAGAAAAAATGTCATAAGGAAAAGAAAATACATTTACAGTGCTCTACATATATTTATTGAGAAAAGAACTCTACAGGGTCGCCTGGGTGGCTCAGTGATTTAGCCCTGCCTTCTACCCAGGACATGACCCTGGAATTCCAGGATCGAGTCCCACATTGGGCTCCCTGCATGGAGCCTGCTTCTCCCTCTGCCTATGTCTCTGCCTCCCTGTGTGTGTGTCTCTCATGAATAAATAAGTAAATCAAATAAATAAATAAATAAATAAATAAATAAATAAATAAAATCTTAAAAAAAAAAAAAGAACTCTACATATGGCTTCCCAGGTGGGCCAGGGGCTGCATTAATTTATGATGTGTTATTGAGTCAATAATGTCAACAATGAACTTCCTTCATTCTTGTCAGTTCCAGGAATTCTTGTCAGAAATAGAAGCTGAATATGCTCTTTTAAAGAAGAATCATGGGCAGCCCCGGTGGCTCAGCGGTTTAGCGCCGCCTTCAGCCCAGGGCGTGATCCTAAACAACCGGCATCCAGTCCCACGTCGGGCTCCCTGCACAGAGCCTGCTTCTCCCTCTGCCCGTCTGTCTGTCTGTCTCTCTCTCTCTGTCATGAATCAATAAATAAAATCTTAAAAAAAATTAAAGAAGAGTCAGATGGAAATTATAGAACTAAAAAAATATAGTAATGAAATAAAACACTCACTGTAGGGGCCCAATAGAATAATGGAGATGACAGAGGAAAGAGTCTATTTGAAGACAAAAATTACACAATTTGAACAACAGAGAGAGAAAAAACATTGAAACGAAAATTAACAGAACCTCAGTGACCTGGGAACAGTACTAAAAGATTTAACATGCATGACATGGGAGTCCCTGAAGGAGACTTTCTATGGTGTGGTTCAGGGGGGCAAAAAAAAAGTTTTTTAAAAAGAAAGAAGGGATGACTAAATAATTCTCAATTTTGCAAAAGGCTTAAACCTGCACATTCTGAAAGCTCAATTACCCTCAAAAAAAAAAATCAATGCAAAGAAACCCATGGTTGGACCATATTACTTAAACAGCTAGAAACTAGAGACAAAGAAATGGTTATAAACTCATCCAAGGAAAAAATTACACATTGCATAGAGGGAAACAAAAATTCAAAAAACTATGAATCTCTTACTAGCAGTCTTGACCACTAAAGGGAAGGGGAACTATATATTTAACTGTGAGGAGAAAAGAACTGTTGACCTAGAACTCTGTATCTAGTGAAAATGGTCTTCAGGAATGAAAGTGAAATAAAGACAGTTTTAGGTGAGGGGAAGCTAACAGAATACACTGTTACAGACCTATCTAAAAGAAATGCTAAAGTTAATTCTTCCAAGAACAGAAATGATACTAGAGGAAAACTTGGAATGTCAGAAGAAGGAGAAGCAACAGAAATGGTCAAGATTTGGGTAAATATGACAGACTGTTCTCCTTCTGATTCTTTATATATGACAGTTGAGAGCAAAAATATAGCACTGATGAGATTTTTCAATGTATGTGTGTGATACATACAGAAACTAAAACATAAAGGGGGCGAGTTGAAGTGACCAATATGGCTGCAGGTTGCTATATTCCATATTCCACCTAAAGTTGTAAAATATTAATTCTAGGTAGACTATGAAAATCTGGAGTATCTTTATGGTAATATCTACAGCAAGAGCTAGCAAAATTTACAAAGATATATCCTCAAAAGGCACAAGAGATAACTTAAATGGACTACTAAAATAATTCAAGTAATCCAAAAAGAAGCAGGAAAGATAAAGAAAACAAAGGAATGAGGGACACCTGGGTGGTTCAGTGGTTTAGCACCTGCCTTCCACCCAGGGTGTGATCCTGGAGTCCCAGGACCAAGTCCCGCATTGGGCTCCCTGCATGGAGCCTGCTTCTCCCTCTGCCTATGTCTCTGCCTCTCTCTCTCTCTCTCTGTGGTCTCTCCTGAATAAATAAATAAAATCTAAAAAAAAAAAAAAAAGGAAATAAAAAAAAAGAGAAGCAGAGAATAATTTTTAAAAGGTAGAATTAAGGCCAAATATACCAATCTTCACTTTATTTTTTTAAAGATTTTATTTATTTATTCATGAGAGACACAGAGAGAGAGAGAGAAACAGAGGCAAAGACAGAAGCAGGCTCCATGCAGGGGGCCCCACGCGGGACTCAATCCCTTGTCTCCAGGATCACACCCTAGGCTGCAAGCGGCGCTAAACCACTGCAACACCAGGGCTGCCCCCAATCTTCACTTTAAATGCAAAAGTTACAATATAGATATTGTCAGAATTACTAAAATTTAAAAAAACAAGACCCATATATATCCTGTCTATAAGAAACCCACATTAAATATTATGATACATGTAGGATAAAGTAAAGAATGGAGGAAAAAACAGGCAAACACTACCAAATAAAAACACTACCAAAACAATGATGGGTGGTTATATCATTATCAGACAAAGTAGATGTCAGGGCAAGGATAACTAACAAGGACAAAGAAAGACATTAAATAGTGATAAAAAGGACAATTCAACAGGAAGGTATAAGAATCCTAAACATATGAGCACTGACAACAGAACTTCAAAATACAAGATAAACATGGTAAAACAAAAGGAGAAATAGACCAAGTCACAATTATAGTTGAAGACTTGGCATTCCTCTCTCAATAACTAAGACAAGTAAACAGAAAATTAGTGAGGATATAGAAAATCTGAACACCATCAACTAACCGTATCTAACTGTTATTTATAGAATGCTGTATCCAAAGAAGGTAGGTACACATGTATTTTTTTTTTTTTTGAGGGAGAGAAAGAGGAGAGAGTGCCCACATACGCAAATGGTGGGGGGAGGAGTAGATGGAGAGAGAATCATAAACAGACTCCTGGCCCAGTGTGGAGTGGGATGTGAGGCTGATCTCAGAATCTTCAGATCATGACCTGAGCTGAAATCAAAATTAGGATGCTTAGATTGAACCACCCACGCACCCAGCAGATACCTATTCTTTTCAAGTACACAGGGAACTTTATCAAAATAGAACACATACTTGCTCATTAAACAAATCTTAACAAATTCCCAAGAATTAAAATTATAAAAAGCATACAAAATCACAGAAAGAAAACCATACAAAGTCATATTATCTGACTGTATGAGAATGCTAATATGCCCCCCACCAATATTCCTGCCCCTGGGGTATAACCCTATATAATAATCCCTGACTATCAATATGATGAGATATCTCTCCTGTGACTAAATTAGGCTACGTGGCATAGCTGACTCGAAGAAAGGTAGACCTAACCACATAAGGCTTTAAATCTGGGCCTCGGTGTCAGAGATAGAGGAAGTCGGAGACTCAAAGTGTGAGAGGGATTCTGATGGAGGGAGATTCTCCCTTGATGGCTTTGAGATGAACAGGATCACGCAGCAAAGTGTGCATGTAGACTTTAGGAACTGAGAATAGATCTTGGCTGATAACCACAAGGAAAAGACAATGGCCTCAGTCCCAAAACCTCAAAGAACTGATTTCTGCCACAACCACACAAGCTGGGAAGAACATCCAGAACTCCACGTGACAACACACTTCAGCAGACATATTCATTTCAGCCTTGTGAAAACCTGAGCAGAGAACTCGGCCATACAGTTTCTGGATTTCTTACCTATAGAACAGTGTGATACTGAATGGCTATTGTTTTAGGACACTGAGTGTATGGTGATTTGTTACACAAAAATAGAAAACTCATGTGTTCATCAGAATAAAAGTAAAGTAGGGACCAGCAGCAGAAAAATAGTAGAAAAATTTCCCAATACTTGGGGGAAAAACATGCAAGCAAGCAATCCATCAGTCAAGGGCAATTAGAAAATATTTCCTAAAAAATTTTATACCAAAATATATATAGCATACCAAAATATGTGGGGTGCAGCTAAAGTGGTGTTTAGAAGGAAATGTATAACCTCAAATGCTCATATTAGAAAATAAATGTCTCAAATTAATTATCTCAGCTTCCAATTAAGACACTAGAAAAATAAAGCAAATAATACCCTCCCTCTCCAAAAAAAACAAAACAGAAGAAAGAAAAGAGTGAAAAAAATAATTGAAATTAAAAAAGGAGAAACAATGAAGCCATGGAGAAAATTGAAAACTGGCTCTTGAAAATGACGGATAAAATTGATAAACCTCCTATAAGACTGAAAAAGCAAGACAGAAGACACAATGGCCAATACCAGAAAAGAAGAAGAAAGTACCTCTACAGACCCCTGAGACACTAAAGGGAAAATTAGGGACTATTATAAACAAGTCTTCACACATATATTCTACCCCTTAGGTGAAAATTGACCCATCCTTCAGAAACAAAAACCCAGAACTGATCAAGAGAAGGAGATTATCTAAATAATTTTATATCTATTAAAGTATTTGATTAGGAAACTAAAAATCTGAGAAAGAAATCTCCAGACACAGATGGTTTCATTGGTAACAAATAACATCATTTCCACACAATCTCTTCCAGAAAAGAGGAGGAGAAAATATTTCCCAACTTGTTTTACGAGGCCAGCACAAAATATCAGAAAACCAAAACCAGACCTATATAAATAGAATATACCATCACCAACTGAGGCTTCTTCCAAGAATGCAAAGCTGGCTCAATATTAGAAAATGGGTGACGGGCACTGAGGGGGGCACTTGACGGGATGAGCACTGGGTGTTATTCTGTATGTTGTCAAATTGAACACCAATAAAAAATAAATTTATTATTTAAAAAAATAAATAACATAAAAATAAAAAAAAGAAAATCAATCAATGCAATCCACTAAACTAACCATCTAAAGAAGGAAAACCACATCATCAATTGACACAGAAAAGACATTTGGGAGTATTCAACATCAATTCACAATAAAAATTTAGCACACCAAGAAACTTCTTCATCCTGATAAAAGGCATCTACAGAAAACCTATAGCTAACATCATAGGAAAGGGGGAAGGCTTTCTTTCTAAAACTGGCAACAAAACAAGCATGTCCTATTCTACATCATTCCTAATCCACACCAGAATGGAAGTCCTAATCTGTACAATAAATCAGAAAAAGAAAGAAAGGACATATATAGATTAAAAGAGAAGTAAAACTATCCTTATTTGTAGATGAAGAAAATCCCCCCCAAAAAGAAAAAAAATCGCAAGGAATCTAAACAAAACAAAAGAAAACCTCCCAGAATCAATAAAACCGAGTTTAGCAAGATCACAGTTTCAATATCAATATACAAAAAAACTAACATGTTTCTAGATGCTAGCACTGAACAACCAGAAACCAAATTTATTTAAAGATAACACCATTTTCAAGAGATCCCACAAAGCAAGTAGTTGCTGTAAATCTAAACTATTAAGTGTATCAGCTGTTTAGCAGCTATGTTTAAACTACAGCTGCTGAGGGAGGAAAGAAAAGAACTAACTAAATAAAAAGCCTTCCTGTGCTAGTTAAATGGAGGCCCCATGTCTCTCCCAAATTGATCTGAAACTCTAATGCAATTCCTATTAAATGACCAACAAGATTTGTAGATCTATACGAGCAGAGTCAAAATAATTCTATAAAAGAATGAAGTTGAATTCCTCACATTACCCAATTTTCAGAATCACTGTAAAGCTATATTAATAAAACAGTGTGGTATTTGCAAATGGATAGACACTAGATCAACAGAACAAGGAGTCCAGAAAGAGACCCACATGAATATGTTCTATTTATTATAAAAAGAAATCCAAATGCAATTTATAGAAGAAAGAACAGGGTTTTTTTTTTTCCAACAATGTTAACTAAACCACCATGTGCAAAACATAATTAATCTGCACTAAAACCTCAAGTCTTATACAAATATTAACTCATCATGCATGGATCATAGATCTAAATGTAAAATGTAGATCTACCAAACATTAAAAGAATATCTTCCTGACCCTGGATTAAGCAGACTTCTTAGACATAACACCAAAAAAAAAAAACGTTCATAAAAGAAAAAAATACTCAATTCAAAATAAAAACCTTTGCTCTGTAAATGACACTGTTCAAAAATGAAAAGATAAACTCCAAATCCAGAGAAAATATTTGCATATCACACATCTGACAAAAACTTGTATCTAAAATATATAAATGACTCCTATTTTACTGTACTAACCCAATTTTTTGAACTGACACTTCACCAAATAGTATATATCAGTTGCAAAAAATGCACATGAAAAGATGTTAATTTGGGATCCCTGGGTGGCTCAGTGGTTTAGCGTCTGCCTTTGGCCGGTGGCGCGATCCTGGAGGCGCGGGAGGCTCCAGGCATGGAGCCTGCTTCTCCCTCCTCCTGTGTCTCTGCCTCTCTTTCTGTCTATCATAAATCAATCAATCAATCAATCATCTATCTATCTATCTATCTATCTATCTATCTATCTATCTATCTATCTATCTATCTTTAAAAAACAAAAACAAAACTTGACTGCAAGCTGTTAAATGATCACTCTCAAGGTGCTAGAAGCAAACCAAGACTCCTAGGCCTACATCCTTCTTGCCCCAAGTGGGGTTTCTATCCCCAAGCCTTGCCCCGTTTGACTTGACCAATCACCTGAGAGAGTAGGAGGTGCTTGAACTCCTTCCCACCAATCAGCAGCAATGTGAGTATTGGATTCCCCCACCCTATTACATGCAAACTCAATCAGCCAATAGTAATAGAAAGATAGAATAGGAGGCGGAGCCTGTATTATCTCTCTGGTAATCCCCGCCTGTTGGCCTGAGGGCGAGGCTCCAAGTAGCCCTGGTAATGCCTGATCCAGATCCCCTAATGGGGTGCCTGAAGGGGCAGGGAGGAAATTTATGAGGGGATAGGGTGGGAGGAAGAGAGAATGGGTAACGGCAGAATGAGGGGGCAAGAAGGGTTTCAGGGGGATGCAGAAAGGTATTATAAGAAGAGAACTATATAGAAGGAACATGGATTTAGAAGAACAGTGAGTCTGCTATGAGTGGAAGAAGTTCAGAGGGTCAGGACGCTGGTTTCAGAGGTAGGAAGAAGGTGGTAGAGGGATAAAGGGCAGGCCTTTATAAGGGGACAGAGAAGACGCTTTGAGTGGACATGGAGAGGACTTAGAATTTAGAGTTGGTTAAGGGAGGTCTTAGAGGAGCCAACAAAGAGGTCATGGGTGGGAAGAAGGGGAAGGACGAAGTTTATGGGTGAACAAGGCTCATAACAGGACCATGACAGGTTCATAGGGACAAAGTGAGGGATATTACAAATGAGATAAGGAGAGAGGCATTGCTTGCACAGTTTTATAGGGTGAGAGTTTTAAGAGGGAACAAGGAAGGTTTTGTAGATGGAAAGTGAGAGTGTTCAAGTGTTGAGTAGGGTCTCCTTAGTAGGTGTTTCATAGGGGCAAAAAGGCGGCATTTGGGGGACCATGAGGGTGGGATAGGAACAAAATGTGATGGCGGCTCAGTTGCAGTTCCAAGGAGGACAAGCGAGAGTCATCAGAGTCAGCAAGGGATTTTGTGGGGGTAGTGTTAGGGTCCAAGTGAGACAAGCTGTAGGGACCTGCAAGGCAGTTCTAGAAGACAGGGAGGAGGTTACAGAAGACAGGGAAAGGGTTACTAGGAACAAGCAGGGATTATAGAGCATAGGAGGGGGCTGGGAGATCCAGGGTAGAAGGAGGTATTAAAGGGGAAAATGACAGGATAGAGGGGACATGGTGGGAGTGAGAGGAAGTCTGTATGAGTTTTAAAGGGGGTCAGTGAAGATTTATAGAAGCCAAGGAGAGATGTGTTAGCATGAAAAGAGAGGTGGTCAGAGGGGACAGAAGAGTCCAGAAGCCATTCTGAGCCATAACCTATCCCCTGCCCCCAGGCATTTGAAATTATGTCTGATGAGCCCCCAAAAGACTACCTCTTGCTGTCGATCCTGGCCTACTTGCTGTGTTGTCCCTTAGGCAGTGCAGCCATGTACTACTCTTCCCAGGTGGGAATCTATGTCAAGTCAATCCTGCCCTCCCCTCCCTCTCCACCCTGGTCCTGAACCTGAACCAATTACATCCATGATCTAACCTCCTGTTGGTTCAGGACCCCACCTGGTTCCTTACAGTCCTGTCTACCATTCAGTAACCCTTTAAGCCCATCTATTCCCTTTTCCCTTCTCCCTTCAAACCCAGACAAGGCGCCACAACTATAGAAATGAACCAGACTTGGCAGCTGAGACCTCTGAGACAACCTTCGTGCTCTCAGTCATAGCGATTTCTTTGGGATGCCTCGGTATATTGAACACCTGGATTGTGATCCTAGTGACCATATTTGCTCGGTAACCTCCCCTTCAGCTCATGAACAAGCCACCAAATATATACAACAGTGTCAGTCATCTTGGCTCTAAGTATCCATTTGGGCCAAATGGGACACCTGCTCCTCAATGTCTGGACTGCCAGGTATTGACAGCCTAGGCCAGCAACCTGAGCTGGTTGATGGGGAAAGGAAATGGTAGCTCAAGAAACCACTCTCCAGATTTGCCCAGCCCATCCCATCTAGTGGACCAGAGCCCAAGACTAACACTGGGATCCTGCCAAGGCATGTGTGCCATGGGATACAGGGTGGGGCACTGGTTCCCCAGGGTAGCCTCCCTCTGCCCACATTCATGCATGCATGCCCTAAATCCATTTATACTGTCAAAGACCTTGGCTGTTGCTGCCTGATTCTGGGGATCTGACAGTGACAACAAGTTCAGATCCTGCCACACCCTCTCAGATCCTCTCAGGGTAAAAGACACACAAATTACTAGACAGTAACAGTTCAGAGTAGTCCAATCTCTAATAGGGGAAAGCGAAGTAGCGGGAATATAAGAGGGCAGATCAACTCTGGAGTACTTGTGGTCTACCAGAAAACCAGGGAGTCAAGCAGCTGTCAGTGAACCAGTTGGAGTTCAGGTCAGGTTATGAGTGTACAGTTTTTATACCAGGTATGGTGCCTCCTCCCCACCTCCAACCACCACCTGTAATAATTGTGATTTATTCATAAATCAATGAGTACTTTCTAAGAACCTAAGATGTAACAGGCACTGTACTAGGAGCCAGGAACTAGGATCTTAACACAGCAAGATAAATAAGACCCCTTTCTGACCGACCTTACTATTACAACCAACTCTTAGTGATCTGCAACAAACTAAGTGCACAGATTGCTAGTAGGTACTTTGAAACTTACAGCAGTTTGACATTGCCAAGATATCCAAGTATCATCCAAGTCTATGATCAATAAACTGGTCTTGTGTAACAGGGTATAGAACAAAAATCAGTCCATGACACATTGGAGATATCAAAAAATAGGTACTCCTATTCCACAACCACAAATAATTTGAGGCACACTGGGCTAGTGGACAATGAATTATACTAGAAGGTATATTATTGGGGTCATGCTAGCAGCTATAACAAACTCCACTAATTCCATAGCTCACACAACAGAACTTTTATTTCATGATCATGGATTCCCCCAATGTGGCCCACACACTAAGTCAAGGATCCAGGTTCCTTCCACTTGGTGATTCCACCACCTTCTAAGGACTTGGAGTGTTTTGAACTGAGGCAGAAGATGAAAGACTGGAGAGCCTCCACTACCTTCTTAAAATCCTCCACTCAAAAGTGAACCCTTGGTACTCCGGGTGGGAAAGTACATTTTGACAGCCACTATAGAAAACAGGATGAAGATTTCTCAAAAAATTAGAACTACCATATGATCCAGCAATCCCACTTCCAGGTACATATCCAAAGGAAATAAAATCAATGAGATATCTGCAACCTATGATCTTTGCAGCAATTATTCACAATAGCCAAGACTGGAAGCAACTGAAGTGTCCAACAATGGATGAATGAATAAAGAAGATGTGGTAGAATCTCCAAAGGAATATTAAAACATGAGAAATATGAAATCCTGCCATTTGTGACAACTTGGATGGAATTTATGAGTGTTATTCTAACTGAAATAGGGCATACAGAGAAAGACAAATACTGCGTGATATCAATTATATGTGGAAACTAAAAAAGCCAGACTCATAGAACCACAAAATAGAATGGCAGTGGCCAGGGGCTAGGGGTGGGGGAGACGAGGACAGTCTGGGAAAAGAATATAAACTCAGTTATAAGACGAATAATATCTGAGGGTCTAATATATAACATGGTAACTATAGTTAAAAATACTGTGCTGTATATTTAAAATATGCTAGAATGTTGGGACGCCTGGGTGGCTCAGCGGTTGAGCGTCTGCCTTCTGCTCAGGGCAGATCCTGGAGTCCCGGGATCAAGTCCCACATCAGGCTCCCTGCGTGGAGCCTGCTTCTCCCTCCACCTGTGTCTCTGCCCACCCCACCCTGTGTCTCTCATGAATAAATAAATAAAATCTTTTTAAAAATATGCTAGGATGTATATCTTAAGTGTTCTCACAAAAAGGTAACTGTGAAGGTGACGGATGTGTTCACTACTTGATTGTGGTAATAATTTCACAATGTATATGTATATCGAATTACCATGTTGTATACTTTAAATATATTACAATTCCATATTTCGATTATACCTCAGTAACACGGTAAAAAAAATGCCTTTTTTAAAAAATAAAATTTTGGCCTTATAGAAACATACACCGGGGCACCTGCATGGCTCAGTGGTTGAGCATCTGCCTTTCGCTCCAGGTGTGATCCTGGGGTCCCGGGATCAAGTCTCGCATCCAACTCCCAGCAGGGAGCCTGCATCTCCCTCTGGCTATGTCTCTGCCACTCTCTCTGTGTGTCTCTCATGAATAAATAAAATCCTAAAAAAATGTATGTATTTTTAAAAAAGAAACATACACCCCTTTTGCTCTCAGTCTATTGGACAGAACTAGTCCCATGGCTTCAAATGGATCTAGGTCCTCTGGTGTGAAGACCCCAAATGGAGCCACAGAAATTTGGTAGACCCTAAGATGGAGCCAAACTGCAAAATTCTGTAGATGATGCAGAGAGCCAACAGCAGACTGGGAGCTGCAGGCTGTACAGATGTTAATGCAGGGGCAGCCTCCAGCTGAAGACAATCTAAGCTCTTCTGTCACCTTGCTCATCTTGCCACCCAGTGGCATTCTTTTTTTTTCCCCCCCAGTGGCATTCTGGCTTGCATTCCCACTCTCCAGATTTGCCCAGCCCATCCCATCCGCTGAGGCGCAGCCTCAGGACCAACAGACTTCGTGTGGGTCACAAGAAGTGCAAATGATGCAGTCCTTGAGCCACCCTCTATTCTAATCCCTTTCCGCCCTACCCTTACCCCCCACTTTCATTGGCTTGCTCTTGACAGTTTTCCACAGTGGTCACGGACTGGGACCAGGTGACTCAAGGATCTCCACGGCCTCCTGCTCACCTCCCTGACCTTGGGGAGGCCCTCGGTCCTTCTACTGGCATGAAACAAGAGTCCAGGGTGCAGGCCCTCTCCCAAGGGAAGGGACACCCCCTCCCGTAAGATGACCTCTGTACCCCTTTAATCCCCAGCCCAGGATCTGGATCCAACAAAGTTCATGGAATTTTCTTAGCCCCTGGAATGAGAACTGTCTGCATTAACCAGATTGAGAGCTGGTGAGAGAATGAAGTCCAGAGAGGGAGATTATTTTGGTTAGTGCCCCAGCTCCAGGCTGGATTCCAGGGGCCTCCCAGGATGGGAACTGCTGGAGTAGCCAGGTCTTTCCTGGAGGCAGATAGGAGCAGGCACATGGGTGCTGGAGCGGCCTGCCTGAGTTCAACCCCGAGTCAGGACCTGCGGCTGAGGCTAACCAACCTTCCTTTGCTGCAGTTTTCTCCCTGTACAATAACAGAACCCACAGGAGTGCTGTGAGGATGCAATGAGTTCACAGAAGTCAAGTACCTCACAAGAGGTACCTCGAAAAAACGCTTGATTGCAACATGGCAGATACAGCTGCGCCTTCCCCCACAGCAAAGGTGGTAAAGCCTCTTGCTCCCATTTTGTCCCCTCCGTTACAACCCCCAACACCTGCTCAGCACAGTCAACTTTGCACCTGCCCAAATATCTCTGGGCTGGACACCGCGCATCCCTCATGGCAGCAAGGGCAGGCAGTGCAGCACTTCGCCTACAATTCAGAGCACCAGACCAAATACCCAAGACGTGAGACGTCAGAACTGCGAGGGCTTTTGACAGGTTTTGCTTGTTAACCCCACAACTCATGATGCTGATGTGAAAATAAATTAAAGAAACCTTATTTTAAATGGAGGCGGGAAACCCTAAAGAGAAGGCTGTTACCCACTACCACTTGCCATAAGAAGCAAATATTCATTCCCCAACAGGAAGAAGCTTGATTTACATATCCCAGCGGGCGAAAGACTTGCTCCTACCCACCCCCCAGCAGCTCAGCCAATGAGAACGCAGGGAACTGGCCCTTCCCTCTTCCTCCTCCCTCTTATAAAAGTGAGCCCCTCTGCTCTGTTCTCAGGACTGGCCTAAGATTGACAGTAGCTTGTTTGTCCTGAATTGCAATTCCCCTGCTATTCCTAAATAAAGCAGGAATATTTACTGGTAAAATAGGTGGCTTTTTTAAGGTCAACATTGATAACCCAGGCTCATGCACCAGAGCAGTGAGATGAACTATTGATTAGATTGAGCTTCAGCAGCAAGTAACAGAGCAGGGGGTGGGGCGGGAAACCACACACACTTTCCACAAGGCATTTCCCTCTCACACAGAAGTCTGAGGCTTGGTGATTAGGACTGGCCTGAAGGCCTCTCAAAACCTCAACATAGGGATCCCTGGGTGGGGCAGCGGTTTGGTGCCTGCCTTTGGCCCAGGGCGCGATCCTGGAGACCCGGGATCGAATCCCACGTCAGGCTCCCGGTGCATGGAGCCTGCTTCTCCCTCTGCCTATGTCTCTGCCTCTCTCTCTCTCTGTCTATTATAAATTAAAAAAAAAAAAAATCTCAACATAGAGATCCTTCATCTATCTGTTCCTGTTTCCTAATCTGGGATATTCATACACAAAGCCCAAAATGGCCGCTAAGGCCATCGCAGGCGCATCCAAGGCAGTGAGATAGAGGAAGGGAAAGTGGATCTGCCTTTTAAGACACTTCCAGGAAGTTACACACACACACACACACACACACACACACACACACAAGGTTGCTGTGAACATTCATATACAAGTTTTTGTTTGGGTATATGCTTTCATTCCTTTTAGATAAACACCTAGGAGTGGGATGGCTGGGTCATATGGTAGATGTATGTATAACTTTTCTGAAATTGCCAAAGTGGTTTGCCAAAGTGGTTGTACCATTTCACATTCCTATCAGCCATGTATGAGAATTACAATTGCCCCAAATCTTTTCCAACACTTGGTATGGTTAGTCTTTTTAATTTTAGCCATAATTAGAATGTAGGTATGTAGTGGTATCTCATTATGATTTTAATATGCATTTCCCTAATGACTAATGATAGTGCCTTTCCAAGGATTTATCTATCATTTATACACCTGTTTGGTAAAGTTTCTGTTCAAATCTTTGCCCATTTTTATTGGTTTATTATTGAGTTTTGAGAGTTTGTGATCTATTCTGGAATCAAGTCCTTTATCAGATTTTCCAGTTTATAGCTTCCTTTTTAATTTTAATTTTAAAAATTCTCTTAACAGTATCTGTTTTAAAATATTTATTTACTTGAGAGAAAGAGAATATGATCAGTAGGGGCAAAAGGATGGGGAGAGAGAATCTCAAGTAGACTCCATGCTGTGGGCGGAGCCTGACACAGGGCATGATCTCATGACCTGGAGATCATAACCTGAGCCAAAACCAAGAGTTGGACACTTAACCAACTGCACCACCCACGCACCTCTTAACAGTGTATTTTGAAGAGCAGAAGTTTTAACTTTGATGAGGCTAATTTTGCTTTTTTTTTTTTTTAAACAGATCGTACTTTTGTTGTTGAATCTTAGAAATCTTTGCTTAGCGCAAGGTTTCTCTTACATTCTCTTCTAGAAGTTTCATGGTTGTGGTTCCACATGTAGATCTAGAATCCATGTTGAGGTCATTTTTAGTTGGTACAAGGTATGCATCTAAGTGTATTCTTCTGCATATGGATATCCAATTATTCCCAGGATATTTGTTGAAAACACTAGCCTTCTCCACTAAATTGATTTGCACATTTTAAAAACCTCAAATGCTCACATATGTAAAGATCTATCTCTAAACTAAGAATAAGCTACCCTTTTTTCATTGATGTAGTTGTCTTTCTTGAAGCTAATACCACACTGTCTTAATTTCTGTCTCATAACGGTATTGAACTGAAAGTATGAGTTCTCCCACCTCTTCAAAGTTGTTTTGATTATTCTAGCTCATTTTTATTTCCATCTGAATTTATGGATAAGCCTGTAAGTTTCTTTTAAAAGAAAAAGCCAAAAAAACAAAAAAAAAAAAAAAAAAAAAAAAAAAAAGAAAAAGCCTGCATTGTGACTGCATTGACTCTATAAATTAATTTGAGAATTGACATTTTTACAATATTTTGTATCTTCCAATCTAAGAACAGGTACCTGTCTCCATTTACTTAGCCTTCTTTAAAACCTCTTTTCAGGGATCCCTGGGTGGCTCAGCGGTTTAGCGCCTGCCTTTGGCCAAGGGCTCAATCCTGGGGTCCCGGGATCGAGTCCCACGTCGGGCTCCCGATATGGAGCCTGTCTCCCTCCTCCTGTCTCTCTCTCTCTCTCTCTCTGTCTATCATAAATAATTTAATAAATCTTTAAAAAAATAAATAAAATCTCTTTTCAATGTTTCGTAGTTTTCAATGTGCAAATCTTGCATGCCTTTTGTCAGATTTATCCTGAAGTATTTAATATTTTTGACGGTATCGTAAATGGCATTTTAAAAATCGTGGTGAAATACCCTAACACAAAATTTGCCATTCTACAATCTTTAAAGTTCAGTATTGTAAAGTATATTTCATATTCTCAACCAATCTCCAGAAGTCTTCTCATCTGTAAAACTACAACTCTATACCCATTAAACACAACTCTCCATTCCCTTCCTGGTCCCAGCCTTTGACAACCTCCATTCTACTATCTGTCTCTATGAATTTGACTACTCTAGATTCCTTATATAAGTGGGATCATATAGTCTGTCTTTTTGTAATGCTTATTTTACTTAGCATAATGTACTCAAGGTCCATACATGTTATAGCACGCATCAGAATTTCCTTCCTTTTCAAGGATATCTATCACATTTTTTCTTTTTCAAATTTTTATTTAAATTCTAGTTAGTTAACATATAGTGCAATATTGGCTTTAGGAGTAGAATTTAGTGATTTATCTTACACTGTTGGTGGGAATGCAAACTGGCACAGCCACTCTGGGAAACAGTACGGAGGCTCCTCAAGAAGTTAAAAATAGAACTACCCTATCACCCAGCAGTTGCACTACTAGGTATTTACCCAAAGGACACAAAATACAGATTCAAAGAGTTACATGTACCCCAATGTTTATAGCAACATTATCAACAATAGCCAAACCATGGAAAGAGCCTGAGTGTCCATTGACTGATGAATGGATAAAGAAGATGTGGTATGGGGAATGCCTGGGTGGCTCAGCAGTTGAGTGTCTGCCTTTGGCTCAGGGTGTGATCCCAGGGTCCCTGGATTGAGTCCCATGTCAGGCTTCCTGCATGGAGCCTGCTTCTCCCTCCTGCCTATGTCTCTGCCTCTTTCTGTGTATCTCTCATGAATAAATAAATAAAATCTTTAAAAATAAAAGATGTGGTGTGTGTGTGTATACATATATATGTATGTATGTATATGCAATGGACTACTACTCAGCCATCAAAAATAATAAAATCTTGCCATTTGCAATGATGTGGATGGAGCTAGATTGTATTATGCAAAGCAAAATTAGTCAGAGAAAGACAAATACCACATCATTTCACTCATATGTGAAAATTAAGAAACAAAATAAATGATCATATGGGAAGGGGAAAAAAGAAAGAGGGAAGCAAACCATAAGAAACTCTGTCTATCACATTTTATTTATCCATTCACCAATCAATGGAAACTTGGGTTAGTCTCACCTTTTGACTACTGTGAATAATGCTGTTGTGAAGTTGGGTGAACATGGTTCTGTGAACATACCTCTTACAGACCCTGTTTTTAATTTTTTTGGATATATCCCAGAATTGGAATTGTTGCATCATATGGTAATTATATTTTTTTATTTTTAAGTGACTACCATATATTTTTCCATAGCAGCTATCTATACCAGTTTGTATTCCCACTAACAGTGCACAGGTATTCCAATTTCTCTGCACTACCTTGTTTACACTTGTCATTTCTGTTTTTCTTTTTTTAAATAGTAGCTATCTTGATGGGTATGAGGTGATATCTCATTGTGGTTTTGATTTTTATTTCCCTAATGATTAGTGATGCTGAGCATCTTTCATATGCTTATTGGTCATTTGCATATCTTCTTTGAAGAAATGTCTATTCAATTCCTTTGACCATTTTTTAATCAGGTTATTTTTTGTTTTTGTAAAGTAGCATTAGTTCTTTATATATTCTAGATATGAACCCCTTATCAGATATATGATCAGCAAATATTTTCTACCATTCCATAGGTTGTCTACTCATTCTTTTATGTCCTTTGATGCATAGAACCTTTTCATTTTGATGGAGTCCATTTATTTATTTTTGGTTTTGGTGTCATATCCATTTCCAAATCTGATGTCATGAAGCTTTTCCCTATGCTTTCTTCTAAGAATTTTATAGCTTTAGGTCTTATTTTTAGGTCTTTGATCCATTTTGAGTTAATTTTGATAGATGATATAAGGTAAGGGTTGAACTTCATTCTTTTACATGTGGATATCTAGTTTTTCTAGCACCATTTGTTGAAAAGACTTTTGTGCTTACTTTTAGGGTAATTTTCTCTTCTTTTTCCCAGACGTTCAAAGAGGAAGCAGACATCATTAATTTTAGATGTTTTGCTATAGATTGAATGTTTGATTTCACCAAAATTCACCTGTTGTTAAGCCTTCCCCTAATATAATGGCACTTTGAAGTAGAGCCTTTGGGAGGTGATTAGCTCATGAGGGCAGAACCCTCATGCATGAAATCAATGCCGATATAAAAAGAGGCCTGAGAGAAATTCTTTGCCATATCCGCCATGAGATTATACTAAGACTCTTGTCTATGAGAAAGGTGGATACTCCATCTGCCAGTGCTTCATCTCGGACTTCCCATCTCCAGAACTGTAAGAAATACATTTCTGTTTGTTATAAGCTACCCAGTCTATGGAATTTTGTTATAGCAAACTGAATGGATTAAGACACAGTTCTTTTATAAAATAAACATTTATTGATATAAATTTCCCCTTAAGTACTACTTAGACAACCTCTCACATATTTTTATATTTTGTGTCTCCACTTATATTCAATTCAAATGCTTTCTTATTTTGCTTTTGATTTCTTCTTTGAACCATAGGAAATTTTAAAATACTTAGTTTCACACTTGATGGGATGAGCACCGAGTGTATGCTATATGTTGGAAAATCAAACTCCAATTAAAAAAAATACCAAAAAATAAAAATTTAAAAAATTTTTAAAAATAAAAATACTTAGTTTCCAAATATCTGGAGATTTTTCAGATATATTTCTGTTATTAATTTCTAGTTTAATTCCATTTATATCATAGAGAACACACTATAACTTGAGCTTCAAATTTATTGAGACTTGTTTCATGGTCCAGAAGCTGATCCATTTCAATAATTGTTCTGGGTGCACTTGAAAATAATGTGTATCCTACTGTTTAGGGATAGAATGTTCTATAAACGTCAATTCAGTCAAGTTGGTTGATAGTGTTGTTCAAGTCTTCTGTATCCCTACAGATTCTCTAATTTAGCATCAAGTGACAAAAATAATGTAACTTAGTAATGACTGATGTCCTTTATTCAAGGGAAAACAATCCAAGGGTTGGGGGACTACAGAACCTCACAAGAAGTGAAGCACCCTTCTCAAGTGATTTTAGGCAACAGTGAGCTTCATAGAGCTTTACAAGAAGAAATGTGGAAACAAGTCACAATTAGCTAGGAGGTCAAGGACTTTCATAAAGGCTAGCAGGTCCTATTTTCTAGAGTAAGGGAGTTGGAAGGCTATGATTAGTATGTTAGTTTTCCTTGACAGGGAGGTATATCCCCTAAGTGCTGGCTGACTTAGGTTTAGATTTTTCTAAGTTTTTTTTCCTCTATATATTTTGAAGCTGTTATTAGGTGTATAAAAACATAGAACTGGGCAGCCGGGTGGCTCAGTGGTTTAGCGCCGCCTTTGGCCCAGGGTGTGATCCTGGGACCCAGAATCGGGTCCCACATCTGGCTCCCTGCATGGAGCCTGCTTCTCTCTCTGCCTGTGTCTCTGAGCCTCTCTCTCTCTCTCTCTCTTTTTTTTTTTTTTGAGCCTCTCTCTCTCTCATAAATAAATATTTTAAAAACACACATAGAACTGTTGTGTCCTCTTGATTAACTGACCCCTTTATTATTAATTAATACATTTCTTTTTTCCCTGGTATTACTCTTTGTTTATTTTTATTTTTAAGTAACCTCTACATCCAACATGGGGCACAAACTCATAACCCTAAGATCAAGAGTTGCATGCTCTACTGACTGAGCCAACCAGACACCCCCACTCCCCTGGTATTATTCTTTGAAATATACTTCATCTGATATTAATATCACTCCAGAATGATATATCTTTTTATATCCTTTTACTTGCAGCCTCTTTGTATCTGTTTTTTAGTTAGTTAGTTAGTTAGTTAATCTCATAATCTCTATACTCAATGTAGGACTTAAATTCATGATCCCAAGATCAAGAGTCACATGCTCTACTGACTGAGCCAGTCAGGCACCCCAGCCCCTTTGTGTCTTTACACTGAAAGTGGATTTCTTGTGGATGACATATAGTTGGGGTTTTGCTTATTTAATCTGAAAATCTCTGCCTTTTAACTAGGGTGTTGAGACTACTTAGATTTAATGTGATTTAATGACAATCCCCATTTTAAATCTATCTTCCTATCTCCACTTGTTGCATCTATCCTTTGTCCTCTTTTCCTCCTTTTAGATTGAGTATTGTTTTAGTATTTAACTTTTTTGTATATATATATTTTAAAGATTTTATTTATTTATTCATTAGACACACACACACACACACAGAGAGAGAGAGAGAGAGAGAGAAAGAGAGAGAGGCAGAGACACAGGCAGAGGGAGAAGCAAGCTCCATGAAGGGAACCTGATGTAGGACTCGATCCCAGGACTCCAGGATCACACCCTGGGCTGAAAGCAGGTGCTAAACCGCTGAGCCATCCAGGGATCCCTGTATATATTTTTTTATTGGAGTTCAATATGCCAACATATAGCATGCTCACTTTTGTTGGATGATGATGATGATGATTAGCTACAAGTCATTTTTATTATCTCAATATTTTAGTGGTTGCTCTAATGTTCTATCTCTTTAATTTATTACAACATGCCTGCAAATGATATAACACTTCACATACAGTCTAGGACCTTACAAAATGTATTTTCATTTTTCTGTTCTCAGCTTTGTGCTATTATTTCATGTAGTTTTCTTCTATGTATATTTTACATGTCACACTATATTTTTTTGCTTTAAAGTATGGAATAATGTTTTTTATGTTTTTATTTTTACTTATTTTTAGTATTTGTTTTTTATATAATAATTAAATATACTATATTATTAGTTTCTGAGGTAGAGTTCAGTGATTCGTCAGTCTCATAATAATACCCAGTGCTCACTACATCACGTTCTCTCCCCAATGTCCACTACCCAGTTACTCCATCCTTCCCCCGCAAGCAACCCGCAGTTTATTTCCTATGATTAAGAATCTCTAGGGCAGCCTGGGTGGCTCAGCGGTTTAGCACCGCCGTCAGCGCCGGGCATGATCCTGGAGACCCGGGATCGAGTCCCACGCTGGGATCCCTGCGTGGAGCCTGCTTCTCCTTCTGCCTGTCTCTGCCTTTCTCTCTCTCATCTCTGTGTTTCTCATAAATAAGTAAATAAAATCTTTATAAAAAAATCTCTTATGGTTTGTCTCCCTATCTGATTTAATCTTGTTTAATTTTTTCCTCTCTTCCCCTTTGATCTTGTTTTGTTTCTTAAATTCTACTTATGAGTGAGAACACATAACTGTCTTTCTCTGACTTACTTTGCTTAGCACAATACCCTCTAGTTCCATTCATATCATTGCAAATGGCAATATTTTATTCTTTTTGATGGCTGAGTAGTATTCCTGTGTGTGTGTGTGTGTGTGTGTGTGTGTGTGTGTGTGTGTGTGTACCATCTTTATCCATTCATCTATTGATGGACATCTGGCCTCTTTCCATAGTTTGGCTATTGTGGACACTGCTGCTATAAACATTGGGGTCAGATGCCCCTTCAGATCACTACATTTGTATCTTTGGGGTAAATACCTAGTACTGCATTTTAAGGAACTTCCATACTTTTTTCCAGAGTAGCTGCCCAGCTTGCATTCCCACCAAAAGTGCAAGAAGATTCCCCTTCCTCCATATCCCCACCAACATCTGGCATTTCCTATCATTAATTTTAGCCTTTCTGACCAATGTGAGGTGGTAACTCATTGTGGTTTTGATTTGTATTTCCCTGATGCCAAGTTATGCAGAGCATTTTTTCATGTGTCTGTTGGCCATTTGTATGTCTTCTTTGGAGAAATGTCTGTTCATGTCTTCTGCCTATTTCTTGATTGATTTGTTCTTTAGGTGTTGAGTTTGATAAGTTCCTTATAGATTTTGGGTACTAGCCCTTTATCTGATAAGACATTTGCAAATATCTTCTCCCATTCTGTAGGTTGTCTTTTGGTTTCATCAACTGTTTCTTTTGCTGTGCAAAAGCTTTTTGCCTTTTTTTAAAAGATTTTATTTATTTATTTGACAGAGAGAGAGTATGAGTGGTGGGGTGGGACACAGGAAAGGGAGAGGGAGAAGCAGGCTCCCCGCTGAGTAGGACTCTGGAATCATGACCTGAGCTGAAAGCAGATGCTTAGCCAACCCAGCCACCCAGATGCCCAAAAGCTCTTTATCTTGAAGTCCCAATAGTTCATCTTTGCCATTGTTTCCCTTGCCTTGTGAATTAATCTCTAAAATGCTTTGAGTTGGGGATCCCTGGGTGGTGCAGTGGTTTAAGCGCCTGTCTTTGGCCCAGGGCGCGATCCTGGAGACCCGGGATTGAATCCCACGTCGGGCTCCCTGTGCATGGAGCCTGCTTCTCCCTCTGCCTGTGTCTCTGCCTCTCTCTCTCTCTCTCTCTCTCTCTCTCTCTCTCTGTGACTATCATAAATAAATAAAAATAAAAAAAAAATAAAATAAAATGCTTTGAGTGATTTAAAAATTAAATATATTTATCAGTGTAATTACTATTTCCAGGGCTTTTCATTCTTTTGCATATATCTAAAGTTCCATCTGATGTCATCTTATTTCTTTTGGAAGGGTTTCCTTTAACAATTTTTTGTTGCTGTTGTTGTGCAGGTCTGCTGATAATTCTTTCAGGTTTTGTGTATCTAAAATGTCTCGGTGTCCATCGAAAGATGAATGGATAAAGAAGATGTGGTTTATGTATACAATGGAATATTCCTCAGCCATTAGAAATGACAAATACCCACCATTTGCTTCGACGTGGATGGAACTGGAGGGTATGATGCTGAGTGAAATAAGTCAATCGGAGAAGGACAAATATTATATGGTCTCATTCATTTGGGGAATATAAATAATAGTGAAAGGGAATAGAGGGGAAGGGAGAAGAAATGGGTAGGAAATACCAGAAAGGGAGACAGAACATGGAAGACTCCTAACTCTGGGAAATGAACTAGGGGTGGTAGAAGGGGAGGAGGGCTGGGGGTGGGGGTGACTGGGTGGCGGGCACTGAGGGGGGGCACTTAACAGGATGAGCACTGGGTGTTATTCTGTATGTTGGCAAGTTGAACACCAATAAAAAATAAATTTATTATTAAAATAAATAAATAAATAATAAAATAAAAATACGTAAACTAATTAATAAAAAAATTAAAATGTCTTTATTTTTGAAAGATATTTTGTTAGGTTGACTTTTTTTGTCTTTGAGTACTTAAAAGATGCTACTCTGCTGTTTTCTTACTTGCCTTATTTCCAATGAAAAATCTGCTGTCATCCTTAGCTTTATTTCTCTTCTGTAAAGTGTCGTTTTTCTCTGGCTGCTTTTAAGATTTTCTTATTATCACTACTATTGGGAATTTGGTCATTATGTGCCTTGATGTCGTTTTTTTCAAGTATCATATGTTTAAGGTTCACCGACATACCTGGACCTGAAGGTTTGTAGTTTTATCACATTTGGAATTTTTTCAGCCAATTTCTCTTCAAATATTTTTTTCGGGACTCCCCTTCTCACTTAGGGATTATGGTAGCACATATATGAGGCAGCTTAAAGTTGTCCCACAGTTCACTAACACTTGATTCATTTCTTTTTATCAATCCTTCTTCTCTCATTATTTCATTTAAAATAGTTTTTGTTACTTTGGCTTCAAATTCACTAATCTTTTCCTCTGTAATAGTTAATTGGCCCTTCATGTCATCTAGTATATTTTTCACCTCAAATATTGAGTTTTCATCTCTGGAAGTTCAACTTGGATCTTTTTTTATGTCTTCCATGTCTCTACTTCACACGTTTAATTTCTTTTCTAGCCTTTTGGTCATATGTAATATAGTTATAATACCTATTTTGATACTCATATCTATTCATTCCATTACCTGTGTACATTCTGGGTCCATTTTAGTTGATTTCTCCTATCCTTATGAACCATATTTTCCTTCTTCTTTACATGCTTTATATTGCTTTATTGATGCCAAATATTGTTAATTTTATGTTGTTGGCATCTGGATTTTTTCAGCATTTCTATATTCTTTTTTAAAAAGAAAATCTTACTCATTTTAGAGAGAGAGAGCACATGTGTATGGGGGGGGGGGAGCAGAGGGAGAGGGGCAAGCATTATCCCCCCACTGAGCATAGAGCCTGATGCAGGGCTGGATCCCAAGACCCTGAGATCATGACCCAAGCTAAATTTAAGAGTCAGTCACTCAACCGACTGAGCCACTCAGGTGTCCCTAAATATTCTTGAACTTTCTTCTGGAATATAGTTAAGCTTGATCCTTTTGGGATTCTTCTAAGCTCTGCTATTTAGCACCAAAAAAGCATTTAGTCAAGGCTAATCTTTCCCTGATACTAAGACAATACCATCTACCCAATGCCTAGTGAATTATGAGATTTTCCCAGTTTGGTGGATGAAACCAGCCACATTCCTTGGCCCTTTGTGAGCTCTGAGGATTGCTCCCTCTAAAATGGTTCTTTCAAAAAATAAAAATAGGGATCCCTGGGTGGCGCAGCGGTTTGGCGCCTGCCTTTGGCCCGGGGCACGATCCTGGAGACAGGGGATCGAATCCCACGTCGGGCTCCCGGTGCATGAAGCCTGCTTCTCCCTCTGCCTGTGTCTCTGCCTCTCTCTCTCTCTCTCTGTGACTATCATAAATAAATAAAAATTAAAAAAAATAAAATAAAAATAAAAATAAAATAAAATGGTTCTTTCTCCACCCCAGATAGTTTCCTCATCCACATACATTTATGTACTCCCATTGAATACTTGAGGGATATCTTCTGTAGATCTCCAGAGTTCTCTCCCTGTCCAATGCTCTCTTCTTTCTGGTACCCTGCCCAGCAAACTCTAGCTTTCTTGGCCTCTCTGCACTCCAAGCTCCATCTCCTAACTCAGGGAAACTATAGGCTCTGCCCAGGTTCCCCCTTCTTGCACTGGGGTCTAGAAGCTCTTTCTAGGCAATAAGTTAGAGAAATTCGGTGTTCATCTCATTTCCCTTATCTTAGGGATCGCTGTCCTTCATTGTCTGATAGCCAATATCTTGCATACCATTATTTCAAACATTTTGACCCATTTAAAAAAATGTTTCAGACTGGAGAGTTAATCTGATCCCTGTCACTCCATTTTAGCCAAAGATCAAGGTAGCCATTAATTTCCTTTATCAATCTTCATGATCTAAACTTCGTCTCTTTCTGGATTGCAATTATATTTCAGTAATTTAGGAGATGTTCAACAGTATTTTTATAAAGTCTGTGCAATTGCAATTACAATTAAGATATAAGAGTGAATCAGAAGTACAAACAACCAAGTTAGAACAGATAGGCTGGGCTGAGGCCCTGCCTACAAGGGATGCTGGGAGAGCAAGTAACTGCCATATCCTTTGAGAGACTAAGGAGAACCTTATCTTGGGAGGAAGAAAGCCAGCAAGCATAGGAAGAGAACTCAGATGCTAGGCCACCCAAGAATAACAAGAATCCTCCATGACCACACTCTCTGCCCATCAAACATACTAGTATGGACTGATATCTCACATTAAATAAAATGTATATAACCAGTAGTCTAAAAACACAAATTTTCAGGAAAATTGATCTTATGATTATGTTAAAGCTTATTAATGTGCTGGTAATGAATCAACAAAGTAACAGAAGTATGCCAGTTCAGAAAGTGTATGAAAAAGAAGAGCTCATATTCTTCAAAAGTAGAAAGCTCACATAAAGAGCTGGGTTTTTTTTTAATAAAGTACTTAATTGAGTTATAAGTGCAGTTTCAGTTCACAGGGTCATAAAAATATCAACTGTTATGAGGAAATTAGAGACAAATTGATATAAGAAGTGCCAGATAGTAATCACAGATCTTAAACCTACATATCCAAAAATCAAATGATAAGAATTCATCTCTGGCTCTTAACAATAGTAAAGAAAATCTCATCCCCCAAAAATAGTGTCCTATAGACCACACTTCCTAAACTTCAATATGCACACAAATCACTGACAGATTTTGTCAAAATTCAGGTTTTGATTCAGTAAGCCCAGGGGTTAATGGACAAGGGAGGCTGCATTTCTAGCAAGCCACTGGGGGATACAGGTTGCCCATTTCATTTGGAGACAAAAAAAAAAAAAAAAAAAGACCCAACTATACTGTTTCTACAAGAAACTGTTAAATACAATGATTTACGTAGAATAAAAGTAAAAGGATGGGGGAGGGGATAAAATGCAATACCAATAGTACCAAAACAAACATGGGTAGTTATATCAACATCGAAGTAGATGTTGAGCAAGGATAATTAATGAGGATAAAGAGGAACAAGGAACATTAAATAATAATAAAAGGGACAATTCAACAGTAAGATATAAAAATCCTAAATGTATGAGTACCTAATAGAGTCTCAAAATACATAAGTCAGGGGCGCCTGGGTGGCTCAGTCGGTTAAGCATCTGCTTTCAGCTCAGATCGTGGTCCTGGAGTCCTGGGATCCAGCCCCAAATCAGGCTCCCTCCTCAGCAAGGAATCTGTTTGTCCCTCTCCTTCTGTCCCTCCCCCTGCTCTCTCTCTCTCTCTCTCTCTCTCTCTCTCTGTCAAATAAATGATAAAATCTTAAACAATCAAAAACAAAATCCATAACTCAAAGCAAAATAAAATAAAAAAAGAGAAATGGCTGAGTGAAGTAAGTCAGTTGGAGAAGGACAAACATTATATGTTCTCATTCATTTGGGGAATATAAATAATAGTGAAAGGGAATATAAGGGGAGGGAGAAGAATGTGTGGGAAATATCAGAAAGGGAGACAGAACGTAAAGACTGCTAACTCTGGGAAAAGAACTAGGGGTGGTAGAAGGGGAGGAGGGCGGGGGGTGGGAGTGAATGGGTGACGGGCACTGGGGGTTATTCTGTATGTTGGTAAATTGAACACCAATAAAAAATAAATTAAAAAAAGAGAAATGGACAAATCCATAATCATAGCTGAAGACTTCAACATTCCCCTCTCAATAATTAGTAGGACAAATAAATAGAAAATTAGCAAGGATATAGAAAAACTGAATACCATTAACCACTGTATCTAATTGCCCTTTATAGAATACTCTACCAAAAGAAGGCAAATACATATTCAAGTGCACATGGAACTTCATCAAGATAGAACGTATCCTTATTCATTAAATCTTAACAAATTTCCAAGAATTAAAATTATAAAAAGCATATAAAATCACACAAAGAAAACCATACAAAGTCATATTATCTGACTGTATGAGAATGCTAAGATGTCCCCCACCAATATTCCTGCCCCTGGGGTATAACCCTATATAATAATCCCTGACTATCAATATGATAAGATATCTCTCCTGTGACTAAATTAGGCTACGTGGCATAGCTGACTCGAAGAAAGGTAGACCTAACCACATGAGGCCTTTAAATCTGGGCCTCGGTGTCAGAGATAGAGGAAGTCGGAGACTCAAAGTGTGAGAGGGATTCTGATGGAGGGAGATTCTCCCTTGATGGCTTTGAGATGAACAGGATCACGCAGCAAAGTGTGCATGTAGACTTTAGGAACTGAGAATAGATCTTGGCTGATAACCACAAGGAAAAGACAATGGCCTCAGTCCCAAAACCTCAAAGAACTGATTTCTGCCACAACCACACAAGCTGGGAAGAACATTCAGAACTCCACGTGACAACACACTTCAGCAGACACATTCATTTC
Source organism: Canis lupus familiaris (assembly GCF_011100685.1). Taxonomy (NCBI): domain Eukaryota; kingdom Metazoa; phylum Chordata; class Mammalia; order Carnivora; family Canidae; genus Canis; species Canis lupus. The sequence goes on along the minus strand of NC_049222.1, from coordinate 117,865,970 downwards.
AGCCTTGTGAAAACCTGAGCAGAGAACTCGGCCATACAGTTTCTGGATTTCTTACCTATAGAACAGTGTGATACTGAATGGCTATTGTTTTAGGACACTGAGTGTATGGTGATTTGTTACACAGAAATAGAAAACTCATGTGTTCATCAGAATAAAAGCAAAGTAGGGACCAACAGCAGAAAGATAAGAGGAAAATATCCCAACACTTAGGGGTAAAACATGCAAGCAAGCAATTCATCAGTCAAGGGCAATTAGAAAATGTTTTCTAGAACATTTTATTTTTTTAAAAGATTTTACTTACTTATTCATGAGAGACACAGAGAGTCAGAAACATAGGCAGAGAAAGAAGCAGGCTCCCTGCAGAGAGCCTGATGCAGGACTCAAGCCCAGGACCCCGGGATCATGACCTGAGCCAAAGGCAAATGCTCAACCACTGAGCCACCCAGGTGCCCCTCTAGAACATTCTAGACCAAAATATATACAACATATCAAAATATGTGGGATGCAGCTAAAGTGGTGCTTAGAAGGAAATGTACAACCTCAGATGCTCATATTAGAAAATAAGAAATATCTCAAATTAATTATCTCAGCTTCCAATTAAGACACTAGAAAAATAAGGGCAAAATAGTGCCCCCCCCAGAAAAAAACAAACAGAGATAAGAGTGAAAAAAATCATTGAAATTGAAAAGGGAGAAACAATGAAACCATGGATAAAGTCAAACTAAAAGCTGGTTCCTGAAAATGACAGATAAAATTGATAAGTCTCCTGAAAGGCTGACAAAATAAGACAGAAAACACAATGGCCAATACCAGAAAAGAAGAGAATACTCCTACAGGCCCCTGAGACACTAAAGGGAAAATTAGGGACTATTATAAACAAGTCTTCACACATACATCCTACCCCTTAGGTGAAAATTGACCCATCCTTCAGAAACAAAAACCCATAACTGATCAAGAGAAGGAGATTATCTAAATAATTTTATACCTATTAAAGTATTTGGTTTGGAAACTAAAAATCTGGGCAGCCCCGGTGGCGCAGCGGTTTAGCTGATCCTGGAGACCCTGGATCGAGTCCCAAGTCGGGCTCTCTGCATGGAGCCTGCTCCTCCCTCTGCCTGTGTCTCTGCCTCTCTCTCTCTCTCTCTCTCTCTCTCTCTCTGTGTGTGTGTGTGTCTCTATGAATGAATAAATAAAATCTTAAAGAAAAAAATAAAGAAAAAAAAGAAACTAAAAATCTGAGAAAGAACTCTCCAGATACAGATGGTTTCATTGGTAAATTATAACAAACAAATAACATCATTTCCACACAATCTCTTCCAGAAAATAGAAGAGGGGAGAATATTTCCCAGCTCATTTTATGAAGCCAGCATTATCTTGATGCAGATTGTTTACACGATACTACAGACCAATATCATGAATAGAGACAGAAATATTCTCAATGAAATATTAGAAAACCAAAAGCAGAGGTATATAAATAGAATATACTACCACCAACTAGAGTATCTCCCAAGAATGCAAATCCGGATCAATATTAGAAAACCAAGCAATGCGATCCACTATATTAACCATCTAAAGAAGGAAAATCACATCATCAACTGATGCAGAAAAGGCACTTGGTAGTATTCAACATCAATTCACAATAAAAATTCAGCACACCAGGACTAACAGGGAACTTCTTCATCCTGATAAAGGGCATCTACAGAAAACTTATAGCTAACATCATATGTAATGGTGAAGGGGAAGGCTTTCTCTCTAAAATTGCCAACAAGGTAAGCATGTCCTATTCTACATCACTCCTATTCCACATCAGACTTGAAGTCCTAATCCATACAATAAGTCATAAAAAGAAATAAAGGTCACAGGGATTCAAAGGAAGAAATAAAACTACCCTTATTTGTAGATGACATGATTGTCTATGTAGAAAATCCCAAGGAATCTATTTAAAAAAAAAAAAACAGAAAACAGAAACAAAAAAAAATCCTAGAATATATAAATTGAGTTTAACAAGATCATAGGTTACACAACACACAACACACAAAAATGGTAGAATCCAGGCTGAAGCTACATCTAGCCCTGATGCCTATAGGACCTCAACTTTTTGGCTCTATGACCCACAACCTCTCTCTGCCATTGAGGGCCTTTCAGAGGAAGGCCCACAAGCCAAGCTTTGTCAAAGTAGCTTCCCTGGAGGAAGTCTACAGTCTAGGTTTTGCTTCATTATGGATCTATCCTCTTCTCAGTTCTCCTGATATAAATTAGGATACAGAAAGCCCGGACAAGCCATTGGATTTATCAGCCCATTGTCAACAACAACTGGCAACCCTGAGTTGGCCCTCAGCCTAGCATGCTCCTAACCTGACTACCACCTGGGTAAGCTGGGACCGCTTCACAGCTATAATACCCAACCATGTCATCTTCAGGCTTAGAACTTGGCTCAAAGCTCAGTGTCACCCAAGTGAAGTTAGCTGAAGCTATAGCCCAAGCTATAGTTCCTGGGTCCTGCCAGGCTTAGGCAGGGATATGAGTTTAAGTCACTACCATGTACCTACCATCTCATCACTGGTCTGCCTCCCACTCCCCCACCAGAAACTTGCTGCTAAACTGCATGCTAGAGCTGATTGTGTACAAGTTCCTGGATCTCTTTATGGCCTTTAATCAAGGGTAAGTTATAGCTGTGGCTATAAATCTGAGGTCCAGAATCCAATAAGAACCTGTTTCAGTTTCTTCAACTTATAGGAGTCTTAAGAATTTATCTATCCCCCTTGATTTTAGTACTTCATTAAAGGCAGCTAGCTAGTTGCAGTCTTAAGCGAATCCTCCATATTATTGGCCTAGCTCTGATCTTGTAAGATCCATCCTCGCCAACCACACTTTGACCCTTAAGCAATTAACAAGCAACATTCATCTTTAAATATTTGAATCAATTTCTCTGGACAAGAACAGGTTTAATACCAGGTGCAGAGCCTACCTGGGAAGATGAGGGAGGTAAGCAAAGCATGAGGTACCAAGCTGGGCTTAGAGGGACAGGCTACAGAGATTATAAGGAACTAAATTCAAGTGACATTTATGACTGAACAGAAGTTCCATGCTGCAGAAAAAGTGCAGATGTCAAGTCAGACACCCATGACCAAAGCCCATCTGAGCTCTGAGCAGGATACTCTGCCATTTAGCAGCTAACCTTTACAGAGCATACACTAAATGGGCTTTGTGCACTTGATCTCCTTTATCACAAAACTTCAGTTTAAGCCAGCTTCCCTGAATCAGTAGCCTGCCCAGATTCTGAACCACTAAGTACCAGAATCGGAGACGCTGATACACAAAAATCCAATGTGTTTCCTTATGCTAGCAATGAATAATCAGAAATAAAATTTATTTAAATAAATAGGTAAAGAGGATTAAGAGTACACTTATTTTGATGAGTACTGAGTAATACATAGAATTGCTGAATTATTACATTGTACACCTGAAACTAATATAACATTGTATGTTAATCATACTTCTATATAAAATAATAAATTACAGTTATCAAAAAATTATCATCATAATACCATTTTCAAGAGGTCCCACAAAGCAAGTAGATGGGTGTAAATCTAAACTATTATGTGTATCAGCTGTGTGTTTAAACTACAGCTGCTAAGGAAGGAAAGAAAAGGCCTAAACAAATGGAGAGGCTTCCCATGCTGGTGAAAGGGAGGACCCATATCTCTCCCAAATTGATCTGAAACTCTAATGCAATTCCTATTAAAAGACCAACAAGATTTGTAGATCTATACAAGCAGAGTCAAAATAATTCTGTAAAAGAAGAATGAAGTTGAATTCCTCACATTACCCAATTTTCAGAATCACTGTAAAGCTACATTAAAAGACAGTGTGGTATTTGTCAAGGGACACACTGATCAACAGAACAGAAGAGTGCAGAAAGAGAACCATATAGGGGTGCCTGGGTGGCTCAGTCAGTTAAACATCTGCTTTGGGCTCAGATCATGATCGCAGGGTCCTGGGATCCAGTCTCATACTGGGTATCTCTGCTCATCAAGGAGCTTGCTTCTCTCTCTCCTCTGTCTGCTGCTCTGCATTCTTGTGCTCTCTCTCTCTCTCTAATAAGTAAATAGAATCTCGAAAAAAAAAAACAGGAAGAAAGGAACTCATACAGATATGGCCCATTTAGTTTCAAAAGAAGTTCAATGCAAGTTATCAGAGAAAAAATAGGGGTTTTTTAAAAGATTTTTAAAAATTTTACTTACTTGAGAGAGAAATAGAGAGAGAGCATGACATGGGGCGAGGGCAGGGGTTGGGCAGGGGTGGGAGGGGATGGGCTGAGGGAGAGGGAGAGCAGAGCCTGAGGCAGGGCTCCATCCTAGAACCCTGAGATCATGATCTAAGCCAAAGTCAGATGCTTAACTGACTGAGCCACCCAGGTGCCCTAGGGTTTGTTTGGTTCTTTTAAAATTTATTTATTTATTTGAGAGAGTGTGTGTAGCAGAACGAGGAGGAGGAGAGAGAGAGAGAAACTCAAGCTGACTCTGCGGTGGAGTCCCACTGGGGGCTCCATCTCACCTCACTGAGATCCCCTCCTGAGCCAAAACCCAAGCTAACGGACTGAGCCACGCCACCCAAGGTCCCCTAAGGCTTTTTAGTGACCTAAAATTGAAAAATCAAATGAAAATCATCATCATCATCTCATCTAAAACCTCACCTCAAAATGCCTTTTTTAAATCTTTTTCTAATAGTGTATTTTAAGTGAATATCAAGAATTAGGGGATCCCTGGGGGGCTCAGCGGTTTGGCGCCTGCCTTTGGCCCAGGGCGCGATCCTGGAGTCCGGGATCGAGTCCCGCGTCGGGCTCCCGGCATGAAGCCTGCTTCTCCCTCTGCCTGTGTCTCTGCCTCTCTCTCTCTCTCTCTGTCTATCATGAATAAATAAATCTTAAAAAAAAAAAATTATTGGGCAGCGCCTGTGGTGCAGCGGTTTAGCACCGCCTGCAGCCCAGGGCGTGATCCTGGAGACCCTGGATCGAGTCCTACATCGGGCTCTCTATATGATGCCTGCTTCTGTCTCTGCCTCTCTCTCTCTCTCTCTGTCTCTATGAATAAATAAATTTTTAAAAAATCTTAAAAAAAGAATTATTCATTGTTTTCTCTTATTCAACATAAAAAAGGCTCACATTTTACCAAGTCCTTTTCTGTGCATCAAAAATCTATGTATTTTCAGCTTTATATAAGCCTAAATACAAATATTTCCTTTTCCCTTTATGTAGACAGAAAGACATTTGTTAAATGAAAAATTCTCCAATTCTCTTTAGGTGTTTATATACTCTAATTTACCATAAAAACTCATTTTAAATTATTTCTTTTTTAAATTTTTTTATTGGAGTTCAATTTGCCAACATATAGCATAACACCCAGTGTTCATCCCATCAAGTGCCCCCCTCAGTGCCTGTCACCCAGTCACCCCCACCCCACCCCACCCCCGCCCACCTCCCTTTCCACCACCCCTTGTTCGTTTCCCAGAATTAGGAGTCTTTCATGTTCTGTCTCCCTTTCTGATATTTCCCATTCATTTTTCTCCTTTCCCCCTTATTCCCTTTCACTATTTTTTATACTCCCCAAATGAATGAGACCATATAATGTTTGTTCTTCTCCGATTGACTTATTTCACTCAGCATAATACTCTCCAGTTCCATCTGCGTCAAAGCAAATGGTGGGTATTTGTCGTTTCTAATGGCTGAGGAATATTATTTCAACCACTTATGTTTAGCATATATCTTAAACATGTAAATAACATGCTTTTAATGATGCCAATCTTGCAGTCACACCAGCTTTATTTTGACTTTAAAGCATATTTCCTTTTTAACAGAGTAGCTTAAACTATTAAGTGGTGTCTCAAGGTGCCTGGGTGGCTCAGTCAATTAGTTAAGTGTCAGACTCTTGGTTTCAGCTCAGGTCATAATCTCACAGTCCAGGGACCAAGCACCTCATCAGGCTCTGTGCTGAGCGCAGAGTCAGCTTCAGATTCTCTCTCCCTCTCACTTGCTCTCTCTCAAATAAATAAAATCTTAAGAAATAAAAAATAAGACCTCACCTCTTATATAATAATGAACTAATAGATTGGATCATAGATTTAAATAAATGTAAATTTGTTACACATTTAGAATAAAATATAAGAGAAAATCTTCCTGACACTGCATTAAGCAAAGAGAAATTCTTAAACATGACACGCCAAAAGCACATTCATAAAAGGAAAAGATAATTTGGGTTTAGTACAAATTAAAAACTTTGCTCTGCATATGACACTGTTAGAAAATGTAAAAGATAAGCTGCAGACCCAGAAAAAAACATTTGGAATCACAAATCTAAGAAAGGACTTGTATCCAAAACATATATCCAACCTTTGAAACTAAAGTGTAATAAAAACTCCCCAGAATTAACCAATCACCTGAGAGAGTAGGAAGAGTTGGAACTCCTTCCCACCAATCAGCAGCAATATGAGTATTGGACTCTCCACCCTATCACATGCAACCTCAATCAGCCAATAGTAATAGAAAAACATGATAGGAGGCGGAGTCTATGTGGTCTCCAGGGTAACTCTTGGCAGATTGGAATGAAGGAGCGGCTCCCTGAACCCAGACCTAGATGCCTTAATGAGGGTGTTTGAAGGGGCAGGGAGGGAATTTACGGGGGGTTAGGGTGGGAGGAAGAGAGAATGGGTAACGGCAGAATGAGGGAGCAAGAAGGGTTTCAGGGGGATGCAGAGAGGTATTATAAGAAGAGAACCATATAGAAGGAACATGGATTTAGAAGAATGGGGAGTCTGCTTTGAGTGGAAGAAGGAGGAGTTCCGAGGGTAGGACGCTGGTTTCAGGGGTAGGGAGAAAGTGGTAGAGGGAGAAAGGGCAGGCCTTTATAAGGGGACAGAGAAGATGCTTTGAGTGGACATGGAGAGGACTCAGAATTTAGTGTTGGTTAAGGGAGGTCTTAGAGGAGCCAACAAAGAGGTCATGGGTGGGGAGAAGGGGAAGGGAGAAGTTTATGGGTGAACAAGGCTCATAACAGGACCATGACAGGTTCATAGGGACAAAGTGAGGGATATTACAAATGAGATAAGGAGAGAGGCATTGCTTGCACAGTTTTATAGGGTGAGAGTTTTAAGAGGGAACAAGGAAGGTTTTGTAGATGGAAAGTGAGAGTGTTCAAGTGTTGAGTAGGGTCTCCTTAGTAGGTGTTTCATAGGGGCAAAAAGGCTGCTTTTGGGGGACCATGAGGGTGGGATAGGAACAAAATGTGATGGCGGCTCAGTTGCAGTTCCAAGGAGGACAAGCGAGAGTCATCAGAGTCAGCAAGGGATTTTGTGGGGGTAGTGTTAGGGTCCAAGTGAGACAAGCTGTAGGGACCTGCAAGGCAGTTCTAGAAGACAGGGAGGAGGTTACAGGAGACAGGGAAAGGGTTACTAGGGATAAGAAGGGATTATAGAGCATAGGAGTGGAGGAGGCTAAGAGATCCAGGGTAGAAGGAGGTATTAAAGGGAAAAATGACAGATTAGAAGGGACATGGTGGGAGTGAGAGGAAGTCAGTATGAGTTTTAAAGGAGGTCAAGGAAGAATTTATATAGCTAAGTTACCATGAAAAGGAAGGAGTCAGAAGGGACAGCACAGTCCAGAAGCCATACTGAGCCATGACCCACTCCCTGCCCACAGGCGTTTGAAATTTTGCGGGGCAAGCCCCCCAAAGACCACATGTGCCTGTCCATTTGGGCCTTCCTCCTGTGTTTTCCCATAGGCATTGTAGCCTTGATCTTCTCTGTCCAGGTGGGAATCTGCATCACGCCAATCCTCTCCTCCTTTACTCCCTTTTCATCCTGGCCTTGACCTTGACTCAAATTATTTTGTCCCTCCTGTGGATTCAAGTTCCCACCCTGGGTCCTTACAGTCCCATAACTCACCCATTACAACAACTCATTGAAGCCCAACTATTTCTGTCCTGACTCTCCCCTCTAATCAGACAAGGCACAGCAACAAGTGGAATAACCGAGCTTTGGCAGCTGAGACCTCCTACCAAGCCTACTACATTGCAGTTTTGGGGATTGTTTTGGGAAGCTTCATCATACTCACCATCTTGATTTACCTCATGATGGATTTACTTGCTCGTTAACCTCCTTTTCAGCAAACTACCAAATATATACAACAGTGTTACTTACCTTGGCTCTAAGTATCCATTTGGCCAAATGGGACATCTATTCCTAAATGTCTGGACTGCTAAGTTTTGACAGCCTAGGCAGCATCTTGAGGTAGTTGGTGGAGCAAGAAAAGAGCAAGTTGGGCAGCCCACTGGACCAGAATTCAGGATCAACCCTGGGACCCTGCCAAGAGATGAGGCCGTGGAGGCAGGGTAGAGCACTATTCCCCCAGGGCAGTCTCCCCTCCTGCTCACACCATGCATTCATGCCATAAATCTATTCATGCCAAAGGCCTTGGCTGTGCTACCCAACTCTAGGGATATAGCAGCGACCATTTCAGAATCAACCACACCCCCCTAAGAACTTATAAACCAAGTGAAGACAGACATATCACCAGACAGTGAGTCCAGTGCAGTCTGATCTTTAGTAAGAGAAACCTAGGCAGAAGGGTTGTAAGAGGCCAAAGCTAATCTTGGATACTTATGGTCTACCAGAAAGTCAGCAGCTGTCCATGAACTGATAAGAATTCAGGTCAAGTCACAATTGTAGAGAGGTTCTATTACAGGTATGGTTGCCTCTTCTCCCTCTTTACCACCAAAGTTTGCCATTTATGCTTTATTCAACACATAATTTCTGAGCACATATGATGTACCAGGCACTTTACAAGGAGCTGGAAACTGAGAGCAAGATAAGTCTCCTTTCTGAAGAAGCTTACACTCTACTGGGAAGAACATAAACAAATAGACTTCTAAATAAACACGTTAATTACAGGGAGTGGTAAGTGATAAGGAGAAAATTAAACAGGGTTATAAGCTAAAGCAGTGCTACTACTGGTCCGCTATTGTTAATGGTCTGCAACAAGTACAGAAATTGCCAATAAGCACTTCAGAACTCACAGAAATTTGACATGGCCATGACATCCAAGAATATAATCAATAGACTTGTCTTGTTGGACAGGATATAGACCAAAGGAATTAGAACATGACAGATTAAAATATCAGAAAATGAGTCCTACTCCACAATCACAAATAGTTTGAGGTACACTGGGCTAGTGGGCAATGAGGTCTAGAAGTATATTGTTTAGAGTCATGCTAGTGGCTGGAACGAATAAACCCCAACATTTCAGTAGCTCACAAAATAGTTTATTTCACATTCACAGAACCTCCCAAAGTGGACGTTTCCGGTTGCCCACATATTAAGTTAGGGATTCAGGTTTCTTTCACTTGGTGATTCCACCATCTCCTAAAATGCTTGGAGTCCTTTGAATCTAGGAAGAAGATGAGAGACTGGAGAACCCCCACTTGCTTCTTAAAATCTTCAGCCCAAAAGTGAATCCTTATACACTTTTGGATGGGAATGTAAATTGGTACAGCCACTGTGGAATATAGTATAGGGGCTCCTCAGAAAATTAAAAGTAGAACTACCACATAATCTAGCAAGCAATCTTGCTTCTGGGGATATATCCAAAGGAAAAAAATCAGTGTTTTTCAGAGACATTTATATTCTCATAATTACTGTAGCACTATTCACAATTCCCAAGATAATAGAAACAACCTAGGTGTCCATCAACCCATCAACGGATGAAGGGATAGAGAGGGATCTGGGATAGATAGATACAAAGATTAAATAATGAGAAATATAAAAAAAATAAATAAATAAATAAATAAATAAAAATAAATAAAAATAAATAAATAATGAGAAATATGAAATCATGCCATTTGCAGTAACATGGATAGAAATAGAACTTGAGGCCATTATGCTAGTGAGATAAGTCAGATAAAGACAAATACTGTGTGATATCACTTATATATGAACTCTAAAATAGCCAAATTCACAAAAACAGAAAGGAAAATGATGGTTGCCAGGGACTAGGGGAAACAGGGTAGGCTATTGAAAGGATACATACACTCAGTTATAAGATGAGTGAGATCTTAGTATCTAATATATAACATGGTGACTATGGTGGACAATACTGTATTGTATACTTAAAATTTGCTAAGAGAGTAGATTTTACACATTCTTACCAAAAAAAAAAAAAAAGGTGACTATGTGAGGTAACGGATGTATTAATTAATTTGTTTGTGGTAAAAATTTCACAATGCACACATATATCAAATAACCATGTTGTATACTTTAAATATCTTATTTTTTTCAATTATACCTCAGTAAGCCGGGGGGGGGTATTTTTTTTAAATAAAGCTTTGGCCCTAAGTGTCATACATCTCTTCTTAGTCCATTGGACAGAACTAGTCTCGTGGCCTCAACTGGTAGCAGAGGCCTCTGGAAAAACGTAGTCTAAAATTTGGGCAGCCTATAGACACCTAGCTGGCTTTGCCACAGAAAGCCATTTCTAAGATATTCTTTGAGGTGAGACATGGAAGCACAGGTGGGAGAGCTGCTCCAAGAACTGTGAGAAGAGGGTTCCCAGAGTGGGAATGGCAATCACAAAGCCTCAAAGCCCGGAATGAGCTTGGAGATTCAAAGAACAAAAAGGAGGCCAATGTGGCAGTGAGTAATGTCACATATCTTTCACTCTCTAAAGCAGGGGGGGTTCTCTCCTCCCTGTAAGAACTCTTGTACGTGCTTTCCAGCTCTCCTGAAGAGGAAATCCAACACTCGTTCTTCACCTTCCATCTGACAAAGACTGCTCACAGAAATCTTTTGGCAGACATACGGCTGGCTATCTATCTTTAGGACCTCCAACCCCCTCCATGCCTGGCTCTGCACTGGGTGATGTCGGGGATACAACGGTGACCAACATAGATCCCTTCCCCTGTCCTCAGGATTTCTGCAGTCCAGACAGGAAGACAGGCCCACCACCAAATGTGACTGTGAGTTGTTCTTTCATTTATTCTTTAACTCAGCAAAGTTCTATTGTGCATCTACTGCAGTGCCATTCTGGTGGTGTGTGAAAGATAAAGTAAGAAAAATGTTAAGAGTACTGTGGGAAAAAATAAAGCATCGCAAGGGTGATCAGAAGTATTGGAGATGGGTGAGGGGCCACAGTTTTAAATAGAGAGGCAAATAATGCCCCAATTAGGATATGACTTTTTTTAGCAAAGGCTTGCAGGACTTAAGAGAGGAAACCAGATATATCTGGGGTGACAGTCTCAGGTAGATGGAAATGCTAGTGCAAAGGCCTGTAGAGAGGAGCCCATCTGATATTTCTGAGACATAGTAAGGAGGCCAGGATAGCTGAAGAGAAGTAGAGAATGGTTAGAGATGAAATCAGGGAGGTAACATAGGCAAGATCAAAGCAAGCACACTTTATTCTGAGTGACATGAACACGTTGAACAGATAAGTGACATGTGCTGACTCAGGTTAATCAGCTCTCTCTGTGACTCAGGAAGGGAGCAGAGTATGGGGAACAGGTGATAGCAGGGAGACAGCTGTGTTTTTCCAGATGGGAGGTGATGGTATATGAGGCCAGAGTGGGAAAGAAGAAAAGGAAAAGCCTTGATGAATTTTAAAGGTAAACAGGAATTGCCGATGCATGATATAGGTATAAGAGAAAGAGAATTTTGACCATAGGAGCTGGAATCACAGAGCTGCCCTTGTCTGGGGAAGTAGGAGAGAAAAAAAGTCTAGGGAGGTACAGTGTAGTGATCCTTCTAAGGTTTGGGAGCCATGTCCTGGTTACAGGCCGGTTCAGAGTGGGCATGTGACCCTGCCTGAGCAAATGAGACTTGGAGCTTTTGGTAAAGGGAAGCAGCCCACCTCTTCCATGCTATCCTCTAAAACCCCAACTTTAAAGGATGCAGGGTAAGTCATTCTGCAACCAGGTGGAAGAGCCTGGAACTGCTAGGATGAGAGGAGCCAAAAAAGAAGCAAGTGCTAGGAAGAGGAGCCATAAACCAGGTCCCTAATGACATCACCGTCAGCACCATGATAGTTACTGAGCAGTCAACTGTGTACAGACACTGTTCAAGGAGCTTATGCATATTATCTCATTAAACCCCACAACAGGGCAACCCTGGTGGCCCAGCGGTTTAGCGCCGCCTTCAGCCCAGGGTGTGATCCTGGGGACCCGGAATCAAGTCCCACGTCGGGCTCCCTGCATGGAGCCTGCTTCTCCCTCTCCCTGTGTCTCTGCCTCTCTCTCTCTGTCTGTCATGAATAAATAAATAAAACCTTAAAAAAAAAAAACACAACAAGGGACACCTGAGTGGCTCAGTGGTTGAGTGTCTGCCTTTGGCTCAGGGTGTGATCCCTGGTATCAAGTCCCTCATCAGGCTCCGCCCAGGGAGCCTGCTTCTCCTTCTACCTGTGTCTCTGCCTCTCTCTCTATGTCTCTCATGAATAAGTAAAATCTTTAAAATAAGCAAATAAACCCTACAACACTAAAAACAGGTATTATTATTGTCCCTGATTCATAAATGAGGAAACTGAGGCTGCAGAGATTGAGAGACTTGCTCTAGATCATTTAGCCTGTGAGTGATGGAATAAGGATTCAAACCCAGTCAGGCAGCCCAGGTGCTTCAGTGGTTTAGCACTGCCTTCGGCCCGGGGCCTGATCCTGGGGACCCAGGATCAAGTCCCATGTCGGGCTCCCCGCATGGAACCTGCTTATCTCTCTCTCTCTCTCTCCCCCAAATAAATAAATAATAAATAAATAAATAAATAAATAATTTAAAACAAAACAAACTCAATGAGTCAGACTGCAGAGCCTTTGCTCATAATTGCCTTCCAGCATTTGAGCTGCTGGGTCATACCTCACTTGAACCAGGATAAACCAGGACACTTTTTAAATCACATGATGGGGATCCCCGGGTGGCGCAGCGGTTTGGCGCCTGCCTTTGGCCCAGGGCGCGATCCTGGAGACCCGGGATCGAGTCCCACGTTGGGCTCCCGGTGTATGGAGCCTGCTTCTCCCTCTGCCTGTGTCTCTGCCTCTCTCTCTCTGTGTGAGTATCATAAATAAATAAAAATTAAAAAAAATTAAATCACATGAGCCAAGGTATTTCTTGTTTGGGAGGAAAAACACTACCTTGGGGTTTGGGGAATTTGTCATCATAAAGAGGCTTAGCTGTGGAAGGAAGTCCAGAGAAGATAATACAAACAATCCTGGGCGAGGTGGGGGGTACGATCAGAGAAGGCTTGCATAGGGGCTACATCTGAGATAAGACCTAAAGAATGAGGAGGAGGTAGCCATTAAAGATCATGAAGAAGGGTGATGGAGATAGAGGGCACAGCAGGAATAAAATCCCAGAGGTGGGAGGAAGGGAGCCTTGACAGGTAAGGTCCCAATGAGAACACTGCTTTCATCTCTGGAAAGGGCTTAACCTGGGAATAAGTGTCCTCCACTCATCCGGATCATCTTTCCCACAAGCCCCTGCTAAGCCTCAACTCTGTCGTCACCTGCGCCAACCCCCTGCCTTCACCTATCTCCTCCTCTGATCCACCATCCACAGAATACCCAGAATGTTCCCACACACACACTTTTAAAAAACTTTTAATTTCTTAATTTAGATATAGATAAGTCTACAGAATAAGCAGAAACAAGTCTAACAGACCCCCTGTGCCATCTACATTACACAAATGTAAACATTTTCCTATACTTGCACCAGATCTCTTCTTTTTAGAAAGAAAATGTTGTGGGTGCAAAATTAAACCCCTCCCTCTTCTCTGTTCCTTCTTCCCTCCCTCCCTGAAAGAAACCACCAAACTCATGTTGCTGTAAATCAATCCTGTATTTTGTAATATACTCAATACATATATAGACACGCGATGGTACAGAGTTGTTGCTTGGGTGTGCAGTATCCTTAGTGACTTCTCTCAAATCTTTCCAGCTCTTCACCTTCTGAGACTCACTTTCTGGTAATCTCAGCTGGCCCAGTTGATGTTTCAGTTGACATGGTCCTAAAAAGACCAATTGTTATGAGGAAATTAGAGATAGGATGATCTAAATGTGCCAAATATTGATCACAAATGTATATCCAAGAAGGCAATGATAAGAATCCATCTCTGGGTATTAATGCTGATAAAGGTTTTATCCCTCCAAAGTAGTGTCCTGTAGATGGCACTTCTTAAGCTTTAATATGCATACAAATCGCTGCCAGATTTGGTCAAAATGCATGTTTTGATCCTGTAAGTCCAGCAGGGGAGGAGCAAGGGATTCTGCATTTCTAACAAACCCCTAGAGGATGCTGGTCCTGAACACCTTGTAAGCATCGAATTACAGGCATTAATGTGAAAGCTTGAAGCTTGTCAAACAGGGACCAGGAGCAGAACACAGGTTAACTGTCTCAGTTTGGGGATTGTAATCATTTTATCATTTGTGTATTGAACAGACTGAACACAGCAGGGCACAAATATGACTTATATTTCTTCTTCCTCTGAGTAAGATGCCAACTTCACCTTTTTGCATCAGCCTTTCGGGAAATGGAAAAGAAAACATCTTATGTAGGAGGAAGAGGAAAGCCACTGCAACTTCCTCCATGAACAGCTTGAGGTAACAATAACTCCACAGACACCAAAAGTCCCTGCTTAGAGTGCATCAGAGTTCCATCTGAGAGGTTGAACCACTAGGGGAGACACATAGATGATAGATAGATAGATAGATAGATAGATAGATAGATAGATAGATAGATAGATAGGACAGACAGATGAATTGGGATTTAACCTTACACAATTGGAATTGTGAAGCAGTCCCTAATGTTGTGGTCGTAAGTGTCTGATGCTGGCACTCAAAGTACACAGAGCCAGTTAGGAAGGGAAGACAGATATAAAGTGGGGGAGAAGCTAGAATAGGCTGGTACAAGCAGGCCTCTGCCCTTGGTGGTATGAGCACCCACAGGAGAAACTGGCATCCTTCATCATTGAGCTGAACACACACCTGGCCCAGGAGTTGGAGAATCTGGGAGGAATATCCAGGAAACGGTGAAACAATTGCTGGCCTGGCTGCTGCCCTATGCATACACATGAGCCAGCAGCCAGCCAGTGACAACCTGTGTGATCTCCAAAATGGCAGGTGCTTCACTTCTGCCCTCCACATCTTGCCCAAGAATCTCCATTGGTCCATCCTAATTGAAGGCACACCAAGAAGGTAATTCTAAGATACAGTTCCTTCAGCCTGGTCAAGCTGACACATTACAAAGCCACGGCACAGAGACTGGAGGGAACTGGTGAGATCGTCAGTGACCCCTGGGGAGATGACAGCATGAGCAACTCTGCTCTCCCTTGAGAACAGAGGCACCTTGAATCCATGTGTCTAATAACCTCTGGGTGGCTTTTTTTTTAGAGTTGGAGGGAGGCTGGTAGTCGCTATCTCTTATTTGGCTTTAGCCTTCCTTTCAAAACACACAGAATCCTTATGTTATAGCTTCAGTCAAGGTGCATCTGATTAGTTATCATTAGATAATGGTTATAGATGTTTCATTAAGTCATATTCCAACTTCCCATAATATTCCAACTTTTGTTTTGCTTTTTTTTTTGTTTTTTTTTTTAATTTTTATTTATTCATGATAGGCACACAGTGAGAGAGAGAAAGGCAGAGACATAGGCAGAGGGAGAAGCAAGCTCCATGCACCGGGAGCCCGACGTGGGATTCGATCCCGGATCTCCAGGATCGCGCCCTGGGCCAAAGGCAGGCGCCAAACCGCTGCGCCACCCAGGGATCCCATATTCCAACTTTTGATTCCAAAAATAACCAACTACTTTTAATAGACTTTATTTTTCATGAACAATCTTAAGCTTACAGAAAGCTACACAAAAAAGTAAAGAAAGCTCCCATATAGTTCCTCTCCCTCCACACACATTTTCCCCTACTATCACCATCTTGCAGGTATGGTACCTTAGTTACAATTGATAACCAATAGTGAAACATTATTACTAACTAGAATCCATATTTTACATTAAGGCTCACTATGTTGTACAGTTCTATGGCTTTTTATAAATGCATAATGTGATGTACCCAGGGTGTCTGGATGGCTCAGTGATTGATCCTCTGCCTTTGGCTCAGGTCATGATCCCGGGGTCCTCAGATCCAGTCCCACATCGGGTTCCCCGCAGGAAGCCTGCTTCTCCTTCTGCCTGTGTCTCTGCCTCTCTGTGTGTGTCTTTCATGAATAAAATCCTTTAAAAATATATGATGTATCCACCATTACAGTATCATACAAAATAGTCTCATGCTCCTAGAACTGCTGAGCCTCACCCTTTCATCCCTACCCCCCCCCCCACGTCATGATCCCCTGGAAATCAATGATCTTTTTACTGGTCCCTATAGTTTTGCCTTTTCTAGAATGCCATATATTTGTGATCACAGTCTTTCAGATTGCCTTTTCAGATTGTCTTCCAAAGCAGCTGTATCGTTTTGCATTCCCACCAGCAATGAATGAGTTCCTGTTGTTCCACATCTTCAACAGCATTTGGTATCATTTTGGGGGTTTTTAGACATTCTAATAGGTATATGGAGGTATCCCATTGTTGTTTTAATCTGCAATTCCCTACTGACATGATGTTTAGCAAATTTTCATTCTTATTTGCCATCTGTACATCTTCTTCGGTGAGATATCTGTTTATAACTTTTGTCTATTTTTAAGTAAATTGTTTTCTTATGGTTGAGTTTTAACAGTTCTTTGTATATTTTAGATACAAGTCCATCATCAAGTGTGTGTTTTGAAAATATTTGTCAGTCTGTGATTTTCTTTTCATTCTCTTAAACAGCCAGTACATTTTATTTTTTAAAAAAGATTTTACTTATTTATTCATTCATGAGAGACAGAGAGAGAGAGAGAGAGAGAGAGAGAGAGGCAGAGAGGCAGAGACACAGGCAGAGGGAGAAGCAGGCTCCATGCAGGGAGCCCGACACGGGACACAATCACGGAACTCCAGGATCACACCCTGGACCAAAGGCAGGCACTAAACCAGAGCCACCCAGGGATCCTCAGCCAGTATATTTTAAAACCCCCTGAGGGCAGCCCAGGTGGCTCAGCAGTTTAGCTGAGGTTTAGGCTGCCTGCATGGAGCCTGCTTCTCCCTCTACCTGTGTCTCTGCCTCTTTCTCTCTCTCTCTCTCTCTCTCTCTGTGTCTCTCATGAATAAAAAAAAAGAATCTTTAAGAAAAATAAATAAAAATAAAACCCCTTGAAAGGCTCACAGACCAATGACAGACATGCTATCTAATCAACTTGTTTTTTAATAGCAAAACACCCCAGAAAAAGCAGAAGATTGACAATGTTTGAGCAAAATGGTACCTTTTGAGCATTAGGTATTGTGGAGTAGCAGCTGCCAATCTTTCTTCCAGGAAACCCACCTGGATTACATCAGTCCCTGGCACCCTCTTCTGCTTCTCAGCCCTTATGAAATATTTGAAGCTTGACAGCGTCTCCCCCAGATTTGCTATCCTAATGGTGACCCGATGGTCCCTTTGCCCTGGGCCAGCCACCTCTTGGATGTCCCTTAACTCCTCACACCCACAGGGTCCCACATTGTTATCAGCATCTCCCCCAAAGCTGTCCCTTCTCTCACATGCGCATTTCAAGGTCTGCTTCACCTAATCCCAGAGCCCTGGACCTCGCCCTGGACCTCTACTGCCAATCAATCTCCTGACCCACTCACTCAGTCCTCACCTCTCTGCTCCACAGCCCTACATGGTCCACCACTGCCCTCGGCGACCCTCCCTCATCCTGCTCCACCCTCCTCCTCAGACCCGTTTATTTTTACCCCAGCACCTCTCCCCTCATTTGTTTATTGAATGACTTCTTAGAGAGTCAGGCTTTGAACTGGACACAGGACAGAGCGATGACCTCGGCAAGCATGTTCAGTGATAGGTCACTGAATGTTGCCACTTCTCGGGGCCCTTGTCCGAGGCGGAGTGGGCTCTCTGGATCTCTAGCCCCAGGACCCAGGGCTTTCTGGGGCAGCTCACGGACCTCGCACATTCCCTGTCCCAAACCGACCCGCTCCTGCTGTCTACTTTCTACCGCCCCTACCTGGTGATGGTGAAGCGTCTACGTCCCCCAGGGGACCCGAGCTCCGCAGCAGGGACGCTGGGGCTGTCATCCACCGCGGTGTCCGCGGGGCAGGGTCGGCTCACGAATGTCATGGAATGGGAAAGACGAAGGAACACCTAGAAGAACGCATGGCGGGGCGCTATTAGGCTCATGCTGTCGGCCCCAACCCTCACTCAGACCTGAACCACCCTGTTGCTGACATCAAAGGGCAGTAAGTTTGGCATCTCCGTACCCGGCCTCGCAGGATGAAAGCCCCATTTTGTCACGCACATCATGGGAGGCATCTGGGAGCTTCTGCCTCTTAGGGGCCACTTGGTGGTGAGCGGGAGGACGAGGAAAGAGAACGGGCCTTGCCGCTTCTCCACACCCGCTTCATCTTCACTCAAAGCGACCCAAACGGGACGAGCGAGGGACAGGCAACCGCTCCGCGCCGCGGAGGAGCCGGGAGACCCCCGCCCGGCCGGCGGCAGCGTCACTTCCGGCGCGCTCGTGACGTCAGAGGCGGGCGCCGCACTTGAAGCGGGCGCGGGAGGCCGCCGCTGCGGCGCTGGCATGGAGTTGATGCGGGAAGCGCGGGAGCTGGGCTGCTGGGCGACGGAGGAGATGGGGGCGCCCGTCGCAGCCCGCGCCCCGGAGTCGACGCTGCGCAGGTGAGGGACGCCCCGAGTGAGGAGGACTCCCCGCCCCGGAGATGGTCTCCGGCCGTGGGAACCCCGCCCCTCCCTTCCTCTGCCCGGGTGAGGATGGCCCTTAAGGGCGCCCCTCACACACACACACACACACACACACACACACACCCAGTAGTATATCCAGGAAGGGGAGCCTGGATTGAGGGACGACCCCCTGACGGGGACCCCCACACTCCCACCCGGAGTGAGGGCCGAGGCGCCAGTGAGGATCCTCCAGAGTTCCTGAAGCCCCCTTCTTGTGTGGAAGTAAGATCTTTGGAGTAAGACTGTCCCTGCAACCTCCTACCACCCCCCACCCACCCCAACCGGTAGGGGGGCTCGAGTCAACAAGGACCACCCCATTGGAGACTGAATCTATAGGAGTGATGCCCCACATCGGGTAATGAGAGCACCTCCTGGCAGTACCCCCCAACCCCCTCCTCTGGAAGTGGCTAGAGATGGGCCTTCTCCCAGGAGAAAGGAATCACCCCACCCAGTGAAAGGCCCACAACTCAGCGACAGAGAACTCCCCAGGAGGGAATGTCTCACTCCAAAAAGTATGGGCCCTCTCTCCCTGCAGAAGGGAGAATTCCCTAGTACAGACTTTCCCCACCACCACCACCCTAGGATAAGGATGATGTACCCTGTGTGATGCCCGAGGCATACCTTTACACACTGTCCCCACAGACTGTGTCTGGGCCAGGGGGCCGACATCTGGGCCTACGTCTTACGGCATGTGCACAGCCAGAGGTGAGCCGGCAGCATGAGGGAGGCTTTGACAGGGGAGGGGACACAGGCAAGCCCCACAGTAACACCTCTTCTTCCGCCTCTCTGCTGTAGGAGTGTCAAGAAGATCCGGGGAAACCTACTGTGGTAACTGGTTCTAAAAGCTATTCCTTCCTCTTTTCCCTAGTCCCATCCAACTGTGTTTTCACCCATAGCCTCATACCTCCTGTGTCTCCCCCGCCCCAAAGTCTCTGTCATCCCCTAACTCTGGTCTCATTTCCTAGGTATGGCCACCAGGACAGTCCAGAGGTGAGAAGCATGCATGTGTTATAAGATTTTCTTTCATCCAAAAAGAGGACTTGTAGATTTCTGCTCTAGGCCCAGCCTTGTGCTATGTGATGCTGGGAATACTGGGTCACAAGACAGCCCTAATCCCCACACTCAGAGGGCTTATAGTCTGGGGGAGACAGGCATGAGCTGGGCGTTGAAGGGATATGAATATGAAGCATCAAAGCTGATGAGGTGAGCTGGGAGAAGGGACTGGTTTGGGAGATATACTGAGGCCAGTGTAGGACCTATTGTGTGCAAGGGGCCCCAGTAACATCTAGGGGAAGGCTTCCAGAAGACCTTGGGACCCCCTAGATGTGGGGCTCAGTGGGGAGGTAAGAACTGGGGCAGAGATGTACTGTCATCAGCGCAGAGACAGGAAACAGGAGGATAGGTGAGGCAAGCCCAGGAGGAAGGAGGCGGCCAGATGGTACCCTAGTGTTTCTCTAGGCCTAGAGAATCAGGCATAGAAATTACTTGTGATAAACCCTCTGCCACCTACCTGTGCAGGCAAGGAGACCGGTCCTCCACAGAGAGCAGTCAGGCTGGGTCAAGCCCCAACCAGCCCTATGCATCTAACTACCTCTGTACTTGTTCCCGCCAGGCCCGTCGGAAGCTGGAGCTGGAAGCCACTGTTGCTCGCCTGCGGGCAGAGATCCAGGAGTTAGACCAGAGCCTGGAGCTAGTGGAGCAAGAGACCGAGGCTCAGGGTGACCTATGGGGCTGGGAAGATGAGCAATGGAGTGGGTGTAGGGGAACTGCTGATGGCCACGTGTTTCTCCTATAGACATGGCCATGGAGCAGACCCTGCAGAGCATTCAAGACACCCAGCGTCGTGCTCTCCTCCTCCGGGCCCAAGCTGGGGCCATGCGAAGACAGCAGCAGGGGCTCCAAGATCCCATGCAGCGGCTACAGAATCAGCTGAGGCGTCTGCAGGACATAGAGAGGTGGGCCTCAGGTGCCCAGGGACCAGCCTTCACCAGGCAGGCAGACAGACATTTTCCTTAGAGATCCAGTGCTCTACCCTGACCCCTTCTTGGGTTCTAGAATTCTGAGCTCTACTCCGTAGGATTTGAAGTCTGTGAGGTCAGGAAGTTTTCTTATCTCAGCCACTTATTTTTCCAGGGCCTAGAATGGTGCCAACTGTATATCTAGGGAATGTTCTGGGGAAAGAACATTAAATAAGGGACAAGTCCCCACCCTTATGGAGCTTACACTATAATGCAGAGGAACCAGATGGTAAACTAGGGAGCAGGTGCTATAATTGCAGGGAAAGATAAATTCTATGATTAAAAAAAAAAAGGTGATATGATAATAAGGGAGAAGGAGATGCTACTCTGGGGAGGATGGTCAGAGAAGGCCTCTCTGAGGAGGTAACATTTGAATTGGGGGAGGAATCTCAAGGAGAAGGACAGCAAGAAGAAAGGTGCTGAGCTTAGCATCTGGGAAGAACAGCCCAGAGGCCAGTTCAGCTTCAGTTACACAGGCAAAAGGGAGAGCATTGGGGGGATGGGGGGTGGAAGAGGTGGACAGAGTGCCATATAGGCATTGGGATTTTACTCTGAGGCTGGGTTCATGTCTTAGCTTGGCCACTTACACCTCCATGACCTGGGGCAGACTACTTAACTTCTCTGTTCTTCAGTTTGTAAGTTCTATGGAATGGGGATAATATTAAATCTATTTTATAGGGTACGTGTGGGAATTAGGTGAGTTAAGTCATACAGAGCACTTAGAAGAGTTTTCTAATACCCATTGTTACTATTCTGAGTGTGGTGGGAAAACATCACATTCTTTTCGAGGGTTTGGGGCAGAGAAGTGACATGATCTGTCTGAGGTTCTAGTAGGATTATCAACTACTAGATGGAAAACAGACTGCATAGGGCAAGAGCAGAGGCCAGTGAGGACACTAATACAGCCAGGAGACGTCAGTAGCCTGATTTTAGAAGTGACCCCCGAGATCCAGGCTCAGTAACTAGCCTTGTAGCAGGAGGAGACCCAGACATCTGCTCTAGCTCCCTTCTCTTAGGGACCCCACCCCAACGCTACTCGTCTCTCCAGGAAGGCCAAAGTAGACATAACCTTTGGACCCTTGACATCAGCATCCCTGGGCCTGGAACCTGTGGTCCTGGTAAGAGTCCTGTGCCATGGGGACAGGAGGAGTGGGGAGTCAGGTTAGGTGGACCCCTGGGTTTCCCTCATTCCCCATCTTCTTCCCAGGGTGATGTCCGAACAGCCTGCACCCTCCGGACCCAGTTCTTACAGAAACTCCTAACTCCTCAGGCCAAGGGAGGCAGCATCCCGTGAGTGTCATCTAAGCCCCACAGACCCTGCCAAGAACCTGGGCTTTGAGGGAGGAGTGACTTGTCTGTTAATTCCTCAGACACTAAGCCTCTGGACTGTTTCAGCCCCAGGCTTTGCCCTTACAGAGCTTCCAGGCTGGGACGAAAAAGAGACAAATCCATCACAGACAGTGGCAACCTGGGTGGTTAGGGCTGTTAAGAGTGTGGAAGCCTGAGAGACTCCAGGTACCCAGAGGAGACACCTTCCTCAGCCAGGGAATCAGGAAGGACCAGTTCTCTGGTGAGGAGGCCTAGCCAGAGTAAAAGGATAAGACCGTATTCTAGACAGATAGCACATGTGAAAGGCCCTAAGGGCAGCTAGTTGGTATAAGCGGGGAGCTCAAGTCTAGCAGGCCTAGGTGGACTTGGTTTCCTCATCCTTGAAATGAGGACAGTGATACCCCCCACCTTACAGGGTACTGGTGATTCGTAGAAGGAGAGTTGATGTATCTTGTAATACTCTCTGTCCTTCCCCAACTCCACAGAACCCCTCGAGATGACCAGTTTGGAGCTTCCTACCAGCAGTGGCTAAGCTCAGTAGAGGTGAGGGGTTGGGGGGGCCACACATTCTGCCCTGTGAGCAAACCTCAGGGTGCCAGGACTTAACTCTTGGTCCCCACCTCATTACCATGGATCCCAGCTCATAGCCCTGCCCCCATCTGGCCCTGCTTCACCCTTCCCCCCCACCAGACACTGCTGACAAACCACCCTCCGGGCCACGTCCTGGCCTCCTTGGAGCACCTGGCTGCAGAGCGGGAGGCAGAGATTCGGTCCCTGTGCAGTTCGGATGGGCTCCAAGAAACGGAGATAGCCAGGTGTGCAATGGAGTGCTCCGCAGCGCAGGGCAGGATGGGTGGATGGGTAAGCGGGGACAGACTCGGGACCAGGCACAGTCACCTGGTGATGGGGGTGGAGCTGAAACCCAGTGACTGATCTGGTAAGTGGGCTGACTTTGGTCACCCCTGGAGCCCAGGCAAGGGGAGAGGGCTCCTCCCTCAGCAGTTTTACCCTACCCACAGGTCCCAGGCACCAGACCAGTCAGACTCCAGCCAGGCACTGCCTTCCATGGTGCATCTCATCCAGGTGACCCCCAGACATCCTTCCCAGGACTCCATCCCCTTCCCATCCCAAAGCCCACTTGATCCCCTCACCCCCTTGGATCATGTCCACCCTGACTTTGTACCCCTGCCTCAGGATAGCTGGCGGGCCGTGGGTACGCTGGTTGCCCAGCGGGGCCCCCTTCTGAAGGAGCGTCAGATCCTGACTCGGCGCCTCCAAGGCCTGATGGAGGAGGTGAACAGATATACCCTGGGATCCAGCGAGAGGTGAGGGGGGTCCCTCAGCAGAGGCCTCTAGGCCATCTCTTTCCCAGAGGTCTCAGAATACTGGACTTTTTTCCTGCCCCTGTGGCTTGCACCTCTGCCTCCCTGTTCCCCTCATTTGTTCGTGGCTCCTTGTGTGTCCTTACAGATCTGATCTCCCTCCTCCACTATGAGTCTTAGTCATCTTTTTTTTTTTTTTTTTTTGAGTCTTAGTCATCTTACTCTCCCTTGCTCTTTTCTGCTCTACCCCAGGCAGGCGCTGCTGCTGGGGCTCTGGGGCTGTGGCCTGCGGGCAGAGCTCAAGGCCCTGCGTGCCCAGAACCAGGAGCTGGAGGAGGTGGCTGGGCGGCGGCAGCTTCTGCTACAGGAGTTACAGGCCAAACAGCAACGGATCCTGCACTGGCGCCAGCTGGTGGTGAGAGGTGGACCTGGGGGGGGGGGGGGCGGGGGGTAGTGGCAGTGCCTGATGGAGGGCCAGAGAGAGGCGGGGAGCGTTAGGACCCCAAACTGGACCTCTGGTGGTGGCAAGAGGTCCAGGATGAGCCTCCCAAGGAGAAGCAGGACCTGTGCAAAGGGGAGGACAGGGCTGGAGGGTGGGAGGTGGGAAGTAAAAGCCGCCCATCTCAGCGGCTCGTGGTTGCCCAGGAGGAGACACAGGAACACATCCGCCTGCTCATCAAGAGCAACTCAGCCAGCAAGACCCGCCTGTGCCGGAGCCCTGCGGAGGTGAGGTGGGGCTTGGGGTGAGGGCTGGGGAGGCCTGGGGCCCTGGAGATGGGGCTGGGTGGCTCCAGGCTGCCCCTCCCTTCCCGTTCTTTCCCCACAGGTGCTAGCTCTGGTGCAGCGAAAAGTGCTCCCCACATCTGAGGCGGTGGCACCACAGAGCCAGGAGCTGCTGCGCTGTCTGGAGGAGGAAGCCCGGCATCTGCCCCACCTTCTGTTGGGCACCCTGCTTCGGCATAGTCCTGAAGGGTAAGACTGGAGCCACCCCCTATAGCCCCTCCATGGCTGACCACTGCTTCCTGATTCCACTCCCAAAAAATAATCCCAGGCCTCCAGTGTTCCCAAGCAGCCAGACCTCACCCAAGACCTCATTCCCACTCTGGAATCCTCATCCCCAGACCCACCTCCACGTTCCTGGGGCCTCCTGAGCCCACCTCTCAGCCCCCAGAACCTCTGGTACCCAGGCCTCCCTCTAAGTACCCCACCCAACCTGGACTTTCCCCCAGATTGCAGCCCCTGCCCATGGTCCTGCCATCCATCCACCAGCTGCATCCTGCGTCCCCGAGGGGCTCCAGCCTCATAGTGCTGAGCCACACGCTGGGGCTGCCTTCAGGGAAGGTGAGTGCCTGTCCCCTAGGATCTGTCTT
Source organism: Canis lupus familiaris (assembly GCF_011100685.1). Classification (NCBI taxonomy): domain Eukaryota; kingdom Metazoa; phylum Chordata; class Mammalia; order Carnivora; family Canidae; genus Canis; species Canis lupus. Next base: position 117,841,092 of record NC_049222.1, on the reverse strand, counting down.
TCCACCCCTCCTGCTGCCCAAAGTGACTGTCCTTCCCCCTTACCCTCCCTTCCAGGCTCCGGAACTGCTCCTCCCAAAGGCCGCCTCTCTTCGCCAGGACCTTCTGTTCCTCCAGGACCAGCAGAGTTTCCGGTGCTGGGATCTGCTCCGAGTAAAAACCAGCCTGCCACCAGGACCATCCACCCAGGGTAAGGCCTGCCCTGCCCTCACAACCGGCATCCCTGCCCATTCCCAGGACCATCACCCTCCAGAAGAAACCACAAACACCCCTTGCTGACATAATGCCTACTATGCACCGAGTGCTTTAAGCATGTTCACTGGTTTCATTTACACGGCAGCCCTATGGGTTTAGCGCTGCCATTTGCCCCTTTTACAGAGGTAGGAACTAAGACAGGAGGCCTTGGTGGCTGCCTAGGGAGCAGAGCTAGTATTTAAATCCAGGCAGTGGGGATCCCTGGGTGGCGCAGTGGTTTGGCACCTGCCTTTGGCCCAGGGCGCAATCCTGGAGACCCGGGATCGAATCCCACATCGGGCTCCCGGTGCATGGAGCCTGCTTCTCCTTCTGCCTGTGTCTCTGCCTCTCTCTCTCTGTGTGTGTGACTATCATAAATAAATAATTAATTAATTAAAAAAATAAAAAATAAAAAATAAATCCAGGCAGTCTGACATATCTCTGTACTCCTAACCAGGTGACACTGCCCATCAAATTGCCAAGTACTCACGTATGAGCATCCAATACGATTGAGTACTTAAAAAGTAGGCTGTGGACTTAAACTCCTCTCAGCACTACTTCTTCCCTGCTGTGCAATCTCCCAATGCCTCAGTTTTCTCCTCAGTGGACTAAGCATAATCATAGTACCTTACAGAGTTGCTGGGAAGACTCAGTCCAGGTTACCCAGTCAGGGCACTGAACAACACATGGCATAATACTTTAATTGCTATGTGTCTCTGGTGTGGTTGCAATCATTTTGTCTCCACGTGTACAGTCTCTTTTAGTCCTTATGATGAGGGTAGGGTGTTTTTTTGTTTTTTGTTTTTTTTTGAGAGAGAGGAGGGGGAAGGGGCAGAGGGAGAGAGAGAACCTTAAGCGGGTTCCATGCCTAGCACAGAGGCCAACATGGGGCTTATCCTCACAACCCTGAGATCATGACCTGAGCCAAAAGCAAGAGTCAGGTACTTAACAGACTGAACCGCCCAGGCGCCCCCGAGAGTAGGAATTATTAAGACCAAATTTACAGATGAAGAAACTGAAACTTAGAAAAGATGTTCATTGCTATATTCCCTCAGGAAGTACTTGCTAGGTCCCTGCCAACTACTGGCCCTGAGAACTCAAAGGGGAGAGAGGCCAGAGCTTCCCATCCCCAGGGATCCCAGCGGTAGATGCAAGGAGCACAGAATCAAAGGATAAATAGGTAGAAGAGGTGTATTGATGAGGAATAACTTGGGGTGCCATCAGCAAAGCAGGAGGAAACCATTTTCGGGCCTTTGAGTTTTGGGCTCCCTGCCTTCCCCTCTCCAGTGAGCAGGGACCTGGGTGTGGGAACAGCCCAAGATGTGGCCCAGCATCATCCCACCACATGAGCATCTCAGATTATAGTATGTCTTTAACAGAACGTAGTTCCATCTGTTCTGAAAAGCAGTCTTGCTTTTCTTCTCCCTGTTTTCATTCCCTCAGTAAATGACCTCCCCCCTGTCCTTACTGAGACCAGCAATCCAGGAGTCATCCATAATTCCTCCCAGCACCCTAACCACCACCACCTCCTCCTTCGACCTATCAACAAGCCTTGTAGGTCGAGCACGCCCTAGTCTGCCCCCCTGCCCCACTAGCCTGTGGCTCGGTTACACTTGACCGCAGAAGTGCCTGAGAAAGGTCATGCCTGAGGCCAGAAGACCAGGAAGGAATGGAGCCAGGATTTAGGCCAGGGGCTCTGGCTGTATTGCTCATCTATCTGTACTTGGTCTGAGATAGGCCTGTTTGGGACCTGTGGAGAGGGACTAGACCCAGTCACATCTCCAGGAGGAAACCCTGCTGGAGCGAAGGACTGTAGCAGTCTGAAGAGGAAGCCTTGGGGTAGGGAACAGTGGGAGGGGCTTCCAGGAAAGCTGGTGTCTTGAGTAGGCCCAGAGGGATAGGCGAGGTTTTAGTAGTAGCAGAGGCCACATAGCGCATACCTTCAAGTACTAGGCTAAGGAGCTCAGACTCCATCTGGGGGGGACTGGGGAGCCTTGGAGGGTTCCATGCAGGAGAGGGAAAGAATCAGGTTTATGCTTTAGGAAGATCACTGGCGGGATCCCTGGGTGGCGCAGCGGTTTGGCGCCTGCCTTTGGCCCAGGGCGTGATCCTGGAGACCCGGGATCGAATCCCACATCGGGCTCCCGGTGCATGGAGCCTGCTTCTCCCTCTGCCTGTCTCTCTTTCTCTCCCTCTCTCTGTGACTATCATAAATAAATTTAAAAAAAAAAAAAAATTAAAAAAAAAAGAATTGTTAATTTAAAAAAAAAAAAAGGAAGATCACTGGCTGCCATGTAGAGAATGGACCAGAATAGGAGGTTGAGGCCTGGAGCCTGGGAGGGAGGCTAGGGGCCAGGTGGAAGGTGGGGGGAGAAGGTGAGGGATGGGCCAAGGAGATTGATGGTCTGTCAAGGAGGGAGGAGGGTATCCAGGATGAGGCCTAGGGGATGGTGGGCTTGCCCCTGAGATGAGGACCTAGGAGGAGGGAGAGGTTTGAGAGAGGTGCTGAGGTCACAACTAAGTGACGGAGCCTTGGTGACCCATTGGCTGTGAGGCGCCTGGGAGTCAGGACTCAACGAGCTGCCTCCCTGCTTTCTCACCTGCAGAGCTGCTGCAGATCCGGGCATCCTGGGAAAAGGAGCAGAAAGACAATCTGGGGCAGGCTCTGAAGCAGCTGGAAAACCTGCTGAAACAAGCACTGGAGCGAATTCCCAAGCTACAGGGGGTTGTGGAGGACTGGTAAGAGGGTGACGAGGGCGGGGGAGGGTGCTGAGCCGGATGGCATGGGCAGAACCTGGGCGGTGACAGGCAGGCCATGGCGTTGGGGGAGGCTGCGTGTGTGGAGGCCCAGGCCTTCCGGTGATGCTGTCCGCTTCCCCCAGGTGGGAGCAGCCAGGCCAGGCCGCCCTGTCTGGGGAGCTCTGCCAGGGTCTGTCCCTGCCCCAGTGGCGACTGCGCTGGGCCCAGGCCCAAGGCGCCCTGCAACAGCTGTGCAGATGAAAAGGGGCCTCAACAGAAGTCCAGAGCTTCATATTCACCCCTCCAGAAGACCTTTGGAAGAGAGAGAGCCTCACCAGGATGTGTCAGCTCGTTGTCTCCCTCATATGCTCACAGCCTATTGTGTTCCTCTCAACTGCCTTGCACCTGTCCTTTATTCATCAGAGCCAAGAGATGGGGTAGTCTGGACCCGCCCTAGGTCCCCCTGAAACTGCCCACATCACTTCGACCTTCAGCAAAAAGTCATTGAGCTTGTGCTCTAAACACTGAGGATCTGACACTGAACAAAATGGACGCAAGTTCCATCCTTCAGAGGTGATTCTAGGACAGGAAAGTAGACCTCTCAAGTTAAGTGAGCAAAATAGTGTGTTGGAAGATAACAGCTCTGGAGAAAAAGCAGGCTATACGAGGTGTGACCTTAGGGAGAGGGCTGCACACACTCTGTAAAGGTAACGAGAGGGAAGCACATGGGTATGTGAGGAGGGCTTGTCGGGGGCTGGGGTGGGAAGGAGGCAAGAGCGCAGGCAACCACCCTGAGCTCAAAGTGCTGGTGTAAAGATCAAGGACATGGGGGCATTGAGGATTTGTCTTCTAGTTTTTACGTAGTTCCTTTTTTTTTACATTTAAATCTCTGAAGTCATTTGGAATTTATCCAAATGGATCCAATTTTGTGTCTTATTTTACATATAGCCCATTAGCATTTAAAATTCTCAGAGCAGTGGTTCCCTCTGAAAGAGAGGTAGATAGTAGGGATCAACCAAGGGAGGAGGCAAGGGAACTTTCTAGAGTTGGAAATGGATTATTTGTTGAAGGTAGTAGAGGTGGGTGTCAGAACTCATCTAGCTATACTCTTTAGGTCTGTGCATTTTACCATGAATTATTATTCTTCAACTTATAAAGTAAAACTTTACCCACCTATATATAAAGTAAAACTTCAGGTGATTTAAGATGCCACCTCTTCATATGCTAAATTTCCACAATTAGGCTATATCTGGATTCTCTCCAAGCCTATTGTCTGTCTGACTCTTGTGTGCCATCTCCACAGTGTTAATTATAAAGGTTTTGTCGTGTTTTATTACCTGAAATGGCTGGTTGCTTCTTACTCTAATTTTTCAAGGTTTCCCTGTCTCTTCTTGCTAATTTTTTCTCCCAGATGAAATGAACTTTATACTAAACTTGCATGGTTCCAGAAAAAATACAAACATGGATGAGAGTTTTACTGGGGTTGCAATAAATTTACAAATGAGGGAGATTTGACATCTTTGTGTCTTTACCACATTACCTTTCCTATGTGCCACCTTAGTGTTCCCCTCCTCTCTTCATCTTAGCTCCTAGCCAAGACTGAACATGGGGGTCCTTGTCCCCCCTCCCTGTTCAATTTTCCTCCCTGATACATCTTCTAACATACTTTGTGATCTACTTTATTAATCCTTTGTTGTCCTCCAAACAGAATGTGAGTTCCCTGAAGGTGAAGTTCACTATAAACTAGAAGTTGGACAAACCTTCCTAAATATGATTCAAAGTCTAGATGCAGTAAAGAGAAATACTGATGAAAACGTAAAAACAAACATTTGCAGGGTGCCTGGGTGGCTTAGTCAAGTTAAGCAGCTAACCTCGGTTTCCACTTGGGTCATGATCTCATGACATGGGATTCAGCCCCAAGTTGGGGCTCAGCAGAGAGTCTACTTGGGATTCTCTTTCTCCCTCTCCCTCTGCCCCTTTCCCCATTCATATGCTCTCTGAATAAATAATTTTTTTAAAAAAACTTTCGTGGTGTAAAAAAAAAAAAAGTAAAAAGATAAATTGAGGAAATTTTTCAATTTATAAGTGGATTTGTGTGCACACGTATGTGTATGTCAAAGTAGAAAACAATTCTTAAGTCCATAGAAAAGTTGGCAAAATAAATGGACAATTCTCAGAAAATAGGCTCCAATTCAATTATAATAGAAAAGTAAATTAAAACCCTACTTTGGAAAACAAAACAAAACCCTACTTTGGTACATCTTCCACCCATCAACTGCAAAAAAAGGAAACCTAAAATTTTGGAAGCTCACCGTTCACAAGGCCATGGGAAAACAACACTCGATAACAGCAGTGGACATGCAATGTGAAACAACTAGGGGATGATTTCCAGCACACTCCATATGCATTTACTCTTTGCCTAAACAACCCTGCTTATAGGAACCTACCCCAAAGGTATACTGGGTGAAATACAAGTTGGAAGATCTTGTACAAACAACTAGACTGTATTCAGAAGGTCAATGGGACTAGATTGGGGACTGTTAAAAAGAGTAGTGACAACCAAATGCAAGGTAGGTCTTGAAGGAACCGTGGAATTTCCTTTCAGAAGAGCTCTGCTGATGCTTTGCCAAGTGAACCATGGCAAGTTACATAATGTCATTCCTACAAATCCCAGTCATCTGGGGACAACAGGAAATTTGAAAATTGGAAATGGGAAGCTCGTATGTTAGAGAACATTACTGTGCCTTTGTTAAATGTCTCTGATGAGATAATGGCATTGTTTTTAGTGGGAGAATATTCTTGGAGGATGTTTTTGAAGTATTAAGGAAAATGACTGCAGCTTTGAGATCGTTCAGAAGAGAATAAGGTAAAAGGGACAGGGATGGAAGCCAGCCATCTACTGTTTCATACTTTGCACCGTGGAAACATATAATTTTTCATAATTAAAAAAATGAGAAGAAATCCCTAAAAATCGGGGGGGGGGGGGGCGGGAAATGAACCTAACTACCAAGCTGATGGCACAATTGATTCAGGTAAGAATTGTTCCAGGTCTTTTTCACAATGGGTTTGCCACCAGAACACAGGTGTCGTGAAAACCACTGCTAAACCTAAACCAAAATGGGAAAGGAAAAGACATCAACGTCATCATTGGACACGTAGATTCGGGCAAGTCTACCACTACTGGCCATCTGATCTACAAATGTGGGATCGACAAAAGCACTCGAAAAATTTGAGAAGGAGGCTGCTGAGATGGGAAAAGGCTCCTTCAAGTATGCCTGGGTCTTGGAAAAATTAAAGCTGAACATGAACGTAGTATCAGCACTGATCTCTCCCTGTGGAAATTCGAGACCAGCAAGTATTATGTGACCATCATTGATGCCCCAGGACACAGAGACTATAAAACACATGATTACAGGGCAGCCCCGGTGGCTCAGCGGTTTAGCGCTGCCTTCGGTCCAGGGCGTGATCCTGGAAACACAGGGTCGAGTCCCGCACCGGGCTCCCTACTTGGAGCCTGCTCCTCCCTCTGCCTGTCTTTCTGCCTGCCTCTCTCTCTCTCCATGAATAAATAAATTTAAAAAAAAAACATGATTACAGGCACATCCCAGGCTGACTGTGCTGTCCTGATTGTTGCTGCTGGTGTCGGTGAATCTGAAGCAGGTATCTCCAAGAATGGGCAGACTTGTTAGCATGCCCTTCTGGCTTACCCACTGGGTGTAAAACAACTAATTGTTGGTGTTAACCAAATGGATTCCACTGAACCACCCCACAGCCAGAAGAGATATGAGGAAATCATTAAGGAAGTCAGCACCTACATTAAAAAAATTGCCTACAACCCTGATACAGCGTGTGTGCCAATTTCTGTTTGGAATGGTGGCAACATGCTGGAGCCAAGTGCTAACATGCCTTGGTTCAAGGGATGGAAAGTCACCCATAAAGATGGGAATGACCATGGGAACCACACTGCTTGAAGCTCTGGGTTTCAGTCTGCCACCAACTCATCCAACTGATGAGCCCTTGCGCCTGCCTCTCCAGGACATCTACAAAATTGGTGGTATTGGTACTGTCCCAGTGGGCCGAGTGAAGACTGGTGTTCTTAAGCTGGGCATGGTGGTCACCTTTGCTCCAATCACTGTTACAACTGAAGTAAAGTCTGTCGGAACGCACCATGAAGCTTTGAGTGAGGCTCTTCCTGGGGACAATGTGGGCTTCAATGTCAAGAACGTATCTGTCAAAGATGTTCGTCATGGTGATGTGGCTGGTGACAGCAAAAATGACCCACCAATGGAAGCAGCTGGCTTCACGGCTCAGGTGATTATCCTGAGCCATCCAGGCCAAATTAGTGCTGGATAGGCACCTGCACTAGATTGCCACACAGCTCACATTGCAAGTTTGCTGAGCTGAAGGAGACGATAGATTGTCATTCTGGAAAAAAGCTGGAAGATGGTCCCAAGTTCTTGAACCATGGGGATGCTGCCATTGTTGACATGGTTCCTGGCAAACCTATGTGTGTTGAGAGCTTCTCTGTCCTCCTTTGGGCCGTTTTGCTATTTGTGACATGAGACAGACAGTTGCTCTGGGTGTCATCAAAGCAGTGGACAAGAAGGCAGCTGGAACTGGCAAAGTCACAAGTCTGCCCAGAAAGCTCAGAAGGCTAAATGAATATTATCCCCAATACCTGTCCACCCTAGTCTTAATTGGTGGTGGAAGAACGGTCTCAGAACTGTCAATTGGCCATTTAAGTTTAATAGTAAAAGACTAGTTAATGATAACAATGCATTGTGAAACCTTCAGAAGGAAAGGAGAATGTTTTGTTGACCATTTGGTTTTGTGTGTGCGTAGCAGTTTTTTTTGTTTTTACTTTTTTTTTTTAATTTATGATAGTCACACAGAGAGAGAGAGAGAGAGAGAGAGAGGCAGAGACACAGGCAGAGGGAGAAGCAGGCTCCATGCCCCGGGAGCCCGACGTGGGATTCGATCCCGGGTCTCCAGGATCGCGCCCTGGGCCAAAGGCAGGCGCCAAACCGCTGAGCCACCCAGGGATCCCCAAAGACAGTATTTTCACAAAGGATTCATTAGTGTTGATTTAGACTTGGAACTTCAAGAAACCAAGACAGCCAGTAAAAAGTAAGTTTTCACACACACACACACAAATTCCACCAACCTACCAAATGCTACGTGTATACCTTATTTGTAGCCTGATTTTACACAAAGACATTCTGCGGCAGGGAAAATTGAACAGTCTGGGTGTTAGATGATATATATATACATATATCATCTAATAATATATATATTATTTAATTTTCCTAGGTGTGAAATGCTTTTTTCTTTTAAATAGTCCTTATCTAAAATAAATAAATAGTCCTTATCTGTTAGCGAGACATCGTGAAGCATTTATGGGTGAACTGACCGATGTCTGGAATTTAATATACTCCAGCAAAATCATAATATCAATGAGGAGAATACGTGAAACAAAAAGTGTAGAATATGAGTAATTGCTGAGAGGTGGAGGTTCGTTATATTCTCTAGTGTTGTGTATTTTAAATATTCCTAACACAACACATTGAAGACGACGAAGAGGGACGCGCGGCGTCCCAAAGGCCACGGAGACCAGACCTACCCACGTGACCTTCTGAGCTGACATGTTACTGCGGTCTCGGCCTCTGCAGGAACTGTTCCTCCCCCCCGCCCCCCACAACTCTCTCTCCATTTCCGTCCAGCAAGTCTTCAGAGGTCACCCTCGGCAGAAAGCCCGGGTCAGGCGCCCCTCTGAGCCCCTCCCCACACCAGGACCCTCGTCTCTCGGGGAGTCCCCGGCGGTGTGCGAGCCCGTCTACCCGAGAGGGGAGGCGCTCGGCAACCAGCCGCCTCCAGCCCCGCCTAGCCCCGCCCAGCCCCGGGCTGCTGCGGACTTCCCTGTGTTAAAGCTTCCGGAAGGAGCTTCGGTGGCACAGGCGGAGCCTGCGAACTTTTCTGAGCTCTCAAAGGTCCACTTTCCTCTTTAGGGATGGGGCCAGCGACTTCACAGCGCTCTCATTAGCCCTTGTTCCTCCAATGAGGGTGTGGTCGCCTCGCTTGGCTGCACTTACTTAGATCCAGGTTCTTCATTGGTTCCTTTTTTCCGCCACTCTGATTGGTTTATATTCCTCCCGGGGCGGGCCCTCCAGGTGCGGCCCTATTCTCATTGGCCTCGCTCCGCATGATGTCATGCACCAGCGCCGTCGCTTTCGCCGAACGTCAATCGCGGGCGCCCACCCCGACAAGACCAGAGAGTAGACAGCGGAACTGGCGGAGGCAGCTGAGCTGAGGCGGCAGTAGCGGCGACAGCGACGGCTGCAGCGATGGCCGGGGCGGGGCCAGCCCCGGGACTCCCGGGTGCAGGAGGACCTGTGGTCCCGGGCGCCGGCATGCCGGGCAAGAGCGGGGAGGAACGCCTGAAGGAGATGGAGGCGGAGATGGCCCTGTAAGGCCCGCGACAGGGCGCGATAAAAACCGTCCCAGAGCCAGAGCCACCGAGCCCTGGAGCTTCCAGGCCGGAATCAGCCCGACATGGCTCTGTCGTGGGGAAATGGGACTTTCGGGATTGTGGGGGCGGGAGGAAGCGGAGGTTGGCAGGGGCGAAGGCGCCGTCGCGTTTCAGAATTAATGCGAGGTCCTGAGCTGTGGTGTCGGTCTTGCCCCCGCAGGTTTGAGCAGGAAGTTCTGGGGGCTCCGGTAACCGGCATCCCTACTGCTGTGCCTGCGGTGCCCACGGTCCCCACGGTGGAAGCGATGCAGGTCCCGGCAGCTCCTGTGATCCGCCCAATTATCGCAACCAACACTTACCAGCAGGTATGGCTGAGCTGAGGCATGGAAATCCGAGAGCACAGCGCTTGGAACACGGTGTTTGTATACAGACAGCTACTGGCATGTGGACTTACTGATTAGCGTGACAGATGTTTCATGTGCCAGGCACTGAGAACACAGTAACAACTAAGCAAACAATATCTCTGCCCTTTGGGAGCATATTATTCTAGAGCATGTCGTCCTGCGGAACTTTCTGTAATGATAAAAGTATTCTGTACATATTAAAATTTACATTTCAGTTAAATAGTTCCTCGGTCTCGTTAGTCACATTCACCTGCTCAATAGAAAGTTGTATATGACGTGGAGAGAGAAACTACTGAAAGAAAACGAAAGAAACTTGTTCCTTCTGTCAGTAAATAATTATTGGGTGCCTTCTATGCACCGGGCACATAGCAGAGAACAGTACAGAGAAAAACAATCACTATCTTTTTGTGGTTTACATTTTACTGAGGAAGGACAGACAGGTCAGTCAGGGTAGAGTAAAAAAGGCAGAGGTTTATCAGCATGGTCAGAGAAGGCCTTTCGGAGGAGGTGACAGTTACGGAAAGATATCCATGGGGATATCTAGGGAAAGAGCATTCCCAGCAGAGACAACTGCCAATGCAAGACGCATACCTGACAGGTGCATACCTGACATGTTCAAGGAACAGAGAGAACAGTGTGGCTAGAGTAGAGTGAACAAGGGGAAGAGTGAGAGACGATGAGGACAGAGAGGTGATAGAGACCAGACATGGTAGTGCCTTGTGGGCCACCATAAAGACCTTGGTCTTTGCTCTGAGATGGGATGTTGTTGAAGGATTTTGAGCAGAGGGGTGATATGGTCCAACTTAGATATTAACTAACTATAGCTTGTTTGGAGAGTAGACCATAGGGGGGCCAGAGCAGAGTCACGGAGACTGAAGAAGAGGCTACAATAATCATCTAGACCAGAGATAACGATGGCTTGGACCAGGGTGATGGCATGGGAGATGCGAAGGACAGGCTGGACATAACTCCAGATAGTGCTAAATGCATTGAAGGAGATGAAACAGGATGACAAGAGAAGTTGCTACTGGGAGGGGCTAAGGACAGCTTTCACTAGTGTGATCTCAAAAGTCTCCCTGAAAAGTGATATTTTATTTATTTATTTATTTTAAAATATTTTATTTATTCATTCATGAGAGACACAGAGAGAGAGACAGGCAGAGACACAGGCAGAGGGAGAAGCAGGCTCCATGCGGGGCACCCCATGCGGGACTCGATCTCGGGACCGTGGGATCGCACCCTGAGCCGAAGGCAGACGCTCAACCGCTGAGCCACCCAGGCATCCCGAAAAGTGATATTTTAACCTAGACTTAAAGTTGATGGATAGCCAGCCATACACAAAATGCAAGGAATGAAACCCTTGGCCTCTCAGAGTAAGCCAGCCAGGGCAGCTTGGGGGCACTAAGTCAGGCCACTCACCCTAATTTCCTCCCCAACAGGTCCAACAGACTCTGGAGGCCCGAGCAGCTGCTGCAGCCACAGTGGTTCCTCCGATGGTGGGTGGCCCTCCTTTTGTGGGTCCAGGTAAGTAAGGAGCAGTGGAGGAGAAGGAGCCAGGGGGTCAGGCAGGGTGATCAAAAGGGATGCCTGGGACTCTCCTCCCACCAGCCTTGTCTCTTCCTCTTCCAACAGTTGGCTTTGGCCCTGGTGATCGGAGTCACCTGGACAGTCCAGAGGCTCGAGAAGCTATGTTCCTGCGTCGAGCAGGTAGGTCTGGGGCCAAGAACCCCACATTTAACCAAGCACTCTTGTTTTGACTACCGCAGCATCTTGCCGACATCATTGCACTAACTCACCCTCCTCGTTTCATCTCGGCTCTGACATTGCCATCTTCCTAAAGCACAAACCTGATCATATGCTTGTCAGTTTGGCCCCAGTAGGGCTTCACTTGATCATTGCAAACCTATCCCTTTACTGTTACTCCTAATCCCTACTCTTTGCTGTTTCTCCATAGCACTTAATACCTTATAACAAGTTGTAGGATTTCTTTGTTATGGCTATTATCTTTTGTTTCCTTTAAAATACAAGCTCCATGAGGGACAAAAGTCTTGGTGCCTGCCACATTGTAAGCGTTACGTGCTGTCTGTTGATGGGATAAATAAACTATCAAATAAGCACTAAGCTCATCACCTGGCAGTCAAGACCCCACATTGCCTGGTCCCTAACAGAGAGACCCCCATAGACTTCCCAGGAACCCTAAGCATTGCTGGAATATGCCCATAATATTCTTATTGATCTCTCTTCTCTCCTCTGCTCACTGTCACCCAACTAAAATCTTTCAAAGCCTATTAACTAAAGCAGATTCAAGTTAACCAAAATCAACTAAAATCTGTCCTCTCCACAGGTCATTCTTACTTTTATCGTCAAGATGACCTTCATACACACAGTCAATTTTTGTGACACTGCTTCCTTGTATGTGTGAAAAGAATACGTGTTCTGTAAAGTTTAGGTACAATCTCTCTTAAATTAAACTTGTTAATTGTGTTACTTAAGTCCTGTTATACTTTTTTATCTATCTAAGAAATCTCAACATCTCTTATTCTTTACTATGGGTTTGATCAAAATGCACATCTGACCTAGTCACCCTGCCCAGCTTCCAACCCTGCTGTGACTCCCTAGTGCCCTCAGGAGGACATCCATAGCCAGTCAACAAGGCTATGCTTGGATGCCTGCTGAGCTCTTGACCATTCTCTTAATGATGCTCTCCAGATTTCAACTTCTGCTATTACAATTATACTCAACTGAAAAGTGAAAACATTTTTGTTTATAAATGTTCTCCTTGCCAGTAGTCTTTACAATCACCCTTTGCCTGACTAAAGGCAATGGGTCTTTATTATCCTTTGGGTCTCAGTTCATAGGTCTCTTTCTTCAGGAAGCCTCTAATCACCCTGGCTAGGTTAGAGGGCTCCCCTGGGTTCTTACCACTCCCTAGGCCTAACCCTCCTAGTTCAGTCACCCTGCCTGGGCTTTACCTCATCTTGGCCCTGATCACTGTGGTCTGTCACTCTCTGGTGATGGGTCTGTTCCCTCCAACTCTGGACCAGGAGCTCCCTGAGAGCCTTTGGTCTTTTGGTGTGCCCCTAGTATTGTCTAGGACAGGAATAGGCCCAGAGGAGATGCTCAGTGGTAAATTTTTGCTGAATGAACGAATGGAAAGACTCCTGCATCTCCCCCAGAAGGTTCCCCAGAATCTTCTCCAGGATTTCTTGGATGCTGAGAGTACCCACACACACACACCTCACCTCAAGTGCCCCGGTCCCCCATGACACACACCCCCCATCTCTCTCTCCCACAGCTGTAGCCCCCCAGAGGGCCCCTATCCTGCGTCCGGCCTTCGTCCCCCACGTGCTACAGAGAGCAGGTGAGGGGGCCAGGGTCATCATCCCTGCCACATAACTTTCCCCCTAAGCCCTCCGACTCCCCCACTAACACCCTGACAGATTCTGCTCTTTCTTCTGCAGCAGGTGGTCCTCGCCCTATGGCCCTGCGGCCCCCTCACCAGGCCCTCGTGGGCCCCCCTCTTCCTGGCCCCCCTGGACCACCTATGATGCTGCCACCAATGGCTCGGGCCCCAGGGCCCCCCCTGGGCTCCATGGCTGCTCTGAGACCTCCCCTGGTAAGTGTGGACAGGGAGCTAATAGTTAGAGGTGTGAAGGGTGGGGAGATGCTCAGTCCTGGCTTGATGGGCCATGTCTAAGTCTGCCTTCTCACTCTCTTTCTGAGTGTGTCTTAGTCTCTCACTATTTCTTTCTGTGGCTGAATCTGTTTTTCCTTCTTTTTGTGAGGAAAGTAGAGAGAGAGAGAGAGACACATGCTGGGGATTGTTTCTGTCCCTATATCTCTATTTTCCTTTTGGTCGTCCTTCTCAGTTTTCTGTCCTGGTGTCTTTGTCCTTGTGTCTGTCTCTGACTAGAGACTTCTTTCTCTGTTTAGGCGTCTCTTGTCTGCTCTCTGGTCTCAGGCCCTTGCTTTGTTGTACGGGATGGGAGTAAGGTCTGAGTCTGTGAAAGGACACTCTTCATTGTCTCCCCTTGCCCACAGGAAGAGCCAGCAACACCTCGAGAGCTGGGGCTGGGCCTGGGGTTGGGCCTGAAAGAGAAGGAAGAGGCAGTGGTGGCTGCAGCAGCCGGGCTGGAAGAGGCTAGCGCAGCAGTGGCTGTTGGGGCAGGAGGTGCCCCCACCGGCCCTGCCGTCATTGGTCCCAGCCTGCCGTTGGCCCTGGCCATGCCTTTGCCTGAGCCTGAGCCCCTGCCTCTACCGCTGGAAGTTGTACGAGGCCTACTGCCCCCACTGCGTATTCCTGAGCTCCTGTCCCTGCGTCCACGACCCCGGCCCCCACGGCCTGAGCCACCCCCTGGCCTCATGGCTCTTGAGGTAAGCAGGGAGCATGGCAGTCGGGGGTGTGAGGCGGGTAGAAAGGGCAGGGAGGGCAGACAGGAACCCATGACCTTCCACACCCAGAAAAACATGTAGTCCTCTACTGATGAAGGCAGGAGGAACCCAGGAAACGAGAGGGGATGGAAGACATGGAAAAGAAGGAGGCAGACATGGGTATCTCACATTCAGAAGTATATCCAGTTCTTTAATTATGGAAGCAGGAAGGTGAGGGATGAAGGCAGGTGGGGGAGCCTGCAGGGGATATGTGTGTCCGAAGACTCCCAACCCCAAGCCCTTTTGCACCCCATCCCCTTCCTCTGCAGGTCCCAGAGCCCTTGGGTGAGGACAAGAAGAAAGGAAAGCCAGAGAAATTGAAACGCTGCATTCGCACAGCAGCTGGGAGCAGCTGGGAGGACCCCAGTCTGCTAGAGTGGGATGCAGGTAAGAGGGCCCAAGTACAGGGCCAGGCATTGGTCGGTCAAGGACACACCAAGGTCTCCTTGGGGCAGACACGGGGACCAGGTCACTCCACAACTGCTACCTCTCTGTAGGGCAGGCCATTCTGTTTGCCTACCTCCTAGAGGGCTAGACTGTGGCTGTGGGGCAGGCCCTCACCTAACCACTGAGGCTGTTGGCAACTAGGACCTTTTGAGCTCTGTTTTATTCATGAGAGGCCTGGCTTGCTCGAAGTAAAAGAACATATTTTTTTCTTCCTAACTTCTTATGAAAAGTTTTAAACACTGAATTGCACAGTGAATAGTCATGTAATCAACCACCTAGATTCAGCAATTGACACTTTGCTGTATTCACTTGTGTGTGTGTATGTTTTTTTGGATTTTGCTCAATCATTTGGAGCAAGTTATAAATGAAGTTATTACTTCACTCCTAAATACCTCAGCACTCATCTCCTAAGAAAAGTGATTCTCTTTTTATATCGTAATACCATCAACATTCTAGGAAAATGAATGAGAAATCTATGGTATCTCATATTCCCTTTGTGTTTAAATTTCCCCAGTTGTCCCTGAATCATCTGTTATAACGATCTTTTCTTATGAATCAGGATGTGTACAGTTTTCTGCTTTAGATATCTCTTAGTGAGAACGGTCTCCCTCCTACCACTTTGTCTAGTGTGTAACAGTTTTTTGAAATGTCCATCCAGCCCAGTTGTTTTCTAAAAGGGCCCTACCTCTGAGTTTATTAGATGATTTCCCCATAGGGCAAGCTAACTTGTTCTCAGAGTGTCCTTAATCACCATAGAAACTGTGGAGCAGCCACAGTGCTAGCTGAAGAAACGGAGCTGCCTCCCATCTGAGTCCTTGCCTTCTGCCTCTTTTGGGAATTGTCTACTTGCCCCAGGCCAGGGCATGGCAGTGTCAGCCTAGATGTGGTCAGTGCAGGCTGTAGACCCTAATTCTGTGATCTTGGGCAAGCCACTTAGCCTTTCTAGCTTCCCTTTCTCACTCCAAGAAGGGGATAATAATAGTATGTGCCTTGTTAGGGAAGGGATGCTTTGGGCTTGAGTATGTTTGGTCTGGCTCAGGCCCAGCTCAGGGGATATGCTCAGGAATGGCAGCTGAGGTCAGCCTTGGAGGAGGATCAGTGTGTTTATGTTTCAGACTCAAAGGAGAATCAGAGTGGGTTTTGCAGAGAAAGTAAATGGGTGTCAGCACCTAGGGGATATCCTGGGGGAGAAGTCCAGGAAGCCAAGGGATGCTGGGGGCTCAGAGGAACAGCCAGGGCTAAGACAGAGTTAGAGCCTTCACCATGAGAATGGGTATGAAATGGCCCTGGGGTGGGGAGAGGCAGTACAGGTAGTTAAAAGTGAGGACTCCGGAGCCAGGTGCCTGACTTCCTATCCTAGCTCTGCCACTACCTGGTTGAGTAACTGTGGGAAAGTAACGTGACTTCTCTGAGCCTCGGTGTAAAAAGGTTGTTGGGAGTGCCAGATGTGTTAAAACTTCGCCAGTACTTAGCAAAAGAGTCTAGCAGGGTAAATGCCAAACAGATGTTGGCTATGATTACTGAGAGGGCCCAGGCAGAGGCTGCTGGGGCTACAGAGGGAGGAGGGCTTGGGGGATGCTTCCAGAGAAGGGGGTTCATTTAAATAAGGCAGACACAGAGCCAGGCATCTGCATCTTCTGACCTCCTCTCCCCCAAACCAGATGACTTCCGGATCTTCTGTGGGGACTTGGGCAATGAAGTGAATGATGACATCTTGGCACGAGCCTTCAGCCGCTTCCCATCCTTCCTTAAGGCTAAGGTGATCCGAGACAAGCGCACGGGCAAGACCAAGGGCTATGGCTTTGTCAGCTTTAAGGATCCCAGCGACTACGTGCGCGCCATGCGTGAGATGAATGGTGGGTGAGACCTCTCTTAGGGGCCGTGGGTGTGACTGGCATCTGGCCTGAGCCTGACCCCAAGCCTGACCCTGAGCCCTCCCTTCCCACAGGGAAGTATGTGGGCTCGCGCCCCATCAAGCTGCGCAAGAGTATGTGGAAGGACCGGAACCTGGACGTGGTACGCAAGAAGCAGAAGGAGAAGAAGAAACTGGGCCTGAGATAGGGTCTGTGGCCGGGCACCCGCTCCCTCCTGGCCGGGCGCTGGCTCTTCTCCCCGTTCTCTTTGGAAGATCCTCAAAATCCACTCACCACCTCCCCAAAACCAGTTTCAATAAATTTACGTTATTTCTGTCCCTGGCTGGGCTTGGAAGCACTCTTTGGGGAGCAGGGCTTGGCATCCCCCAACTTGGGAATAGTGAATAGTGGGAAGGTTTAAAAGTGTACCTAGACCAACATGCAGACGGGCATTTCCCATCCCTGCTGTGTGCCTGTGACATCTTCCAGAAGCTTCTTCCACAGAGGAGGAAGCCGAGGCTTAGAGCAAGGCCAAAACCAAGCTGACAGTCCAGTTGTCTTAGGACTGCAGCCTGTGTTCTCAGCACCAAGGTAAGGGGCCTTCTGGGCCCTGCCCTTCTGGAGATTACAGCCTTCCAGGCTTTCATCCTCTCAGCAAATGCCCCAAAGGCCTAGCTCGTGCTGGGGACGTGGTGACCGCAACAGTCTTGACCTCTGTTCCCTCAGAGCTCATGGCCCAGTGGCAGAACAGAGGCCCCTTGCCACACGGAGTGCTCAGGGTCGGGATGGCCGAGCCCAGGGTGCTGACCTGGGAGTCAGGGAGGGCTTCCTGAGGGAACTGGCCACTTCTGAGTCTGTCCCATGCTCTTCCTGTCAGTCTCTAGTGTCTGCAGTTCTCACCCTCTGCATCCCTGAGACTATGCTCCAGTCTCTTCTCTGCCAAACCCCAGCCAACTCTCTGGCCATAGGTCTCTGTGGGCCCCCAAGTGTCTCTCCGTGTCTGTTTCCCTGCGAGTATCTCTGTGAGGGCTCTTATTTCTTGTCTCCAAGTGTATCTCTGAGTCTATTCTCTCTCTCTGCATCTGTGGCTCTCTCCTGCCTCTCTCTTCCCAGCCCCAAGCTTGACCCTGCCTGGCTGAGGAAATGTCCAAGCAGGATCTTGAACACTAGACTAAGAGCTTAGACTTTACCTGAGGCAGCAGCAAGCCCTGAGAAGCTGGAAGCAAGTTCAAGCAGGGGACTGGCATCAGATTTGCACATTAGGAAGAGCCCTGACATGGCCATGCTGTGGTCCGGAGGTCTGAAGGAGGCTGGGGCAGGGACCAGGCAGAGGAGGAAGACTGCATGGTTCAAGCATGGGGAGGGGGTGAGGGTCTCCCAGGGGCAGAGCTAGCAGACCCCTGGGCTGAGTGCGGCCATGGGAGGGAGGAAGCAAACAATGCCAAGACCCCTCTGGGAATCTGGTCGCCCAGGAGGGGTGTCAAATTTCTCCCATTCCCGCCTTCCCCTCCTTACAGCTCCCCCTCTGACGTCACATTTTCCAGTCTGGTTAGAAGGGCGAGGGCCTCCCTCCCTCACAGGAAGTGTCCTTCAGCCCCCTGCCACCTGGGTTAGACAAGCCAGCACCAGGACCCTCAATCCCTACCCCCACATCACTAACCCTTCCTGCTCCTGACCCCCTTCTCACTTCAGTCACTGAAACAAGGGAAGAGATGGGTAGAGGGAATGAGTCCAGAAAGGAAGCTTTTAAATGTGTACATTTAAGTCCTGAGGAAAACTCAATGGTGGAGTTGAGAGCCAGATGGACAGCTGGAGGGATGTAGCAAGCAGAGATGGAGAGATGGGGAGGGAGACAGATGGAAGAGGTGAGAACTACAGGTGAAGGCAGTACAATGGGAAGGGAGATGGGGAGAAAACTGGAGAGAGGTAAGGAGGTAGGGAGAGAGATGGGGAGGAGCTGGGACTTAGCAGGAGCGACTGGGTGACCAGGACTCACTGGAGTCAGGCCTGGTGCAACAGAGACCCAGAGCTGGGGACACCAACTAGGGCAGAGAGCCATGGACAGACTGACACACAGACAGGAGGAAGGCCAGCCTCAGAGAGAGGAGGCCTGGGGCCCGGCGGGAACAGCACGTTTAGGATATGCTTCAGGGCCCTGCGTTAGATGGTAGAGCAGTGATGCATGGGGGCTCTTTTGCTCACCCAATGCTGGGGCCAATCCCATCCACCCACCCACTCTGTGACCTGGTAACTGGTTCTCCCTCTTAAGGCCCAGTTTCCCTTATGTAACAGGAACAGAAGAGCAGTGCCCACACCCCCACCCTCCCACCCCCAGAACAGCAAGTGGTTAATGATCAAGCAGGGTGAATATTGGAAATGCCCACATCAAAAAGGTTCTTTTTAATGGTAAATACGTAATACATAAAGCAGGATAGGTAGGTATAACCATAGGCTCTGAAGCCAAGCTACCAGGGTTTAGTACCAGATTTAGGAAATAAAAACAGGGGACAGGTCCACCTGGGTGGCTCAGTTGGTTAAGCATTCCACTCTTGATTTTGGCTCAGGTCATTATCTCAGGGTCGTGAGATAGAGCCCCCAGTTGGTCTCTGCCCTCAGCAGGGATTTTGCTTCTCTCTTCCTCTTCCTTTGCCTCTCCCCCCATTTGTGTGAGTGTATGTGTGCTCTCTCTCTAAAATAAATAAATAGGGTGCTTGGGTGGCTCAGTGGTTGAGCATCTGCCTTTGGCTCAGGTCGTGATCCCGGGGTCCTGGGATCGAGTGCCACATCCAGCTCCCGGGAGCCTGCTTCTCCCTCTGCCTATGTCTCTGCTTCTCTCTCTGTGTGTCTCTCATGAATAAATAAATAAAATCTTTTTAAAAAATAAATTAATAATCTTTTAAAAATACAGAATAATGTGGAAAACAAAGGCAAAAGAAAAATTACTAAATTTCCTTACTACCTACAGCCCACCGACAAGTCCTTGAAACAGGCAGAGTGACATTCCACTAGGGACTCAACTCCCTTGACATTCCTCCTTTTCTGAGGGTAAAAGGAAATCTTAGCTCAACTCCTAGGACCCAGTAAGTCTACTTTAACATATAAAAATTCCTTTGGAAACTTCCTTTATCTCTACTGTGCAAGATATATGTTGGCAATCATTCCCCCAGCATATACATCTGGAGGGTCTCGTGACTCAGGTTTCATTAGACAGTAATAAATGACCTCTTTCCAACAATAGCCAGCCCCCTCAAGGTCCTGGAAACCTTGCTTCCAAAACTCCTTAGAGACTTACACACTATCCCTAACCACCCCCCAACTTGAAAGTATATAATGACCCCGGAGCAGCTCTTTCTGCCCACAGGTCCTGTCCCTGTGCTTTAATAAAACCACCTTTTTGCACCAAAGACATCTCAAGAATTCTTACTTGGCCATCAGCTTCAAACCCTAACATCTTTCCTACATCACAGGACACCCAGTTAAATTTCAAGTTCTAATAAACAGCAAATAATTGTTTAGTATAATTATGTCCCAATTATTGTATGTATGTATGTATGTATGTATGTATATGTCACATGTGGACATGTGGGGGGGGTGCTGAATCATTTGAAATAACACTTTACCCCTAAATACCCCTAAATTCATTTCGTTGTAGAGATATCTTTCATACCATAATATCATAATCACATCTAAGAAAATGAATAATTCTGTATATCGTTCAGTTCATACTCCAATTTCCCCCATTTGTCTCAAACTATTATAGTATGGAAGGACAAGGATTCTGGAGATGAAGGGAAGTGGAAGGAAGTCCGCTTCCATTTCGCCTTTCATAAAATGAAGACTAGTACCTACTTCATAAAAGAATTAAATGAAGGCCCATGGCACACAATGAGTCCTCAATAAACGTCAGCTATGGGAGTTACTGTGGTTATTGTTTACATTGTTGATGTTATCATGATTGACACTCCTCAAGAGCAGCCCCAGAACTTCCGCAAAGCCCTCGAAGGGGAGAACTCGGCCTGGTTGGGGATCCTGGGTCGGCGTCCCCCACCCCGCCCCTCCGTCCCTCTGCAGATTGTGACGTTGGCCGACCTGGGGTCTGGCCGGAAATCCCCCTTCCTGTTGCAGATAAGCCTGGCGCAGCCCAGCTGACCCCAGACCCTCCCCCCTACCCCCCATGTCGCAGGATCAAATCCCCAAGACGGAAAGCCTGTCCACCAAACCCCCTGCCCCACCCCCATCACCCCGTAAACACGCCTCCGCACCCCGGGTCTCTCACAGCCCGCTATTCCCCAAGCTCCTGTCCAAGTCCAAGCCACCCCAGCAGCAGGACAGCTGTAGCTATCGGGAGGCAGGCGGCCACCCCTGAGGTGTGTGTGTGTTGCGGGGAGTGGGCCCTTGGCCCCGCCCCAGGCCCTGCAACTCGACCCAGCTGCGACCCCCGGCTCTGACGTCTCGGAAAATTCTCCCCTGCCCAGGCCCCCAAGGGAGGGGGTACAGGGTATGAAATGGGGCTGAGACCCCTGGCCGGGGGACAGAGAAACCCGCCAGAGGTGAGCCATGAACCGGGGACTGGATATCTGGGGGCCTGGACTCCTGGGCCTGAGGGAAGCAAGGGCCGGAGCCCAGACTCCAGGGTCCCTAAGTGTCACCAGCTCACCCCTTGCCCTCTTTCTTCTGCCTCCCAGAACATTCCCAGGGAGCATCCATGGACTTGTGGAACTGGGATGAAGCGTCTCCGCAGGAAGTGCCCCCAGGGAACAGGCTGTCAGGGCTGGGTAGGCTGCTGGGGCTGCGCCGGTGTGTGCGGAGGGTCCACAGGTGGGGGCCCCTGTGACCCCGACCCGGCCCTAACCTCCTCTTGCCTGCAGACGGAGCCGAACTCGGCTTCTATTTCCCGGAACTGGTGCTCCCAGGGGACGCGCTGACAGCGGAGCCCGGTTGGAAAGGTGGCTGTGGGCCGGGACTCCAGGGAGCCGAGGAAGGTGAGGCTGCGCTCGGGGTCGGAGGGAGAAGGGGGCGCGCCGGGCCTCCCGAGGCTGAACAGGGAGAGGGCTGCCGGCTCCCATCCTGCGGCTGGGAGGACGAGGCCAGGGTCCTGAGTTCTAGGTGCCAGTGAGTAGCGGCTGGGCCTAACCACCCAGTCCCTGACCAATAAAGACTGCTGGCCGAGTGGTGGAGGGGGCGTCTCTAGCCCTTGCTCACACCCTTCCCTAAGCTCTGCTCGCTCTTCTCCCTCGCAGGGCTCCCCCCGCCGGACTGGGGCTCCGCGTTACCGCACCCAGAAGCTCCGTGGGGGGCGGGTGAGTGTGTGCGCAGAGGCGGGGGCAGGAGGGGACTGGGGTCGTGCACCGTGGCTAGAGGTGTCAGTTCCCTGATCTTCGAGGGGAACAGGGCTAGGACGGGAACGCCTGTGTCCCCGAGGTGACACCACCTAGATCCGGGAGCCCAGGGTGCCAAGGCTGAGACTCGAAGAACCCCTGAGGGCGCCGGGGACCGGGATGCCTGGGATCCCCTCACGTGGGACCTGTTCCTTCCCACAGAGCCCGCCCCTCAGGCTCTTCCGTGGTCGTGGTCGTGGTCGGGAGACTGGACAGACCTGGCGTGCACTGGCTCGGACCCTTGGAGCCTCGTCTCCCAGGCCCTGGGCCCCGCCCCTCCCGGCCTGGGTCCCGCCCCCTGCGCTGCGGCTGCGGGGGCTGCGGGGGCTGCGGGGGCTGCGGGGGCTGCGGGCCAGAACTGTGCCACCTCCGCGGAAGGGACCCACCCGTGGTCCTGCGCCCAGGCGGCGGCCGGCTCCACCAACTGGGACTGTTCTGTTGGCCTCGACGGCCCCACCTACTGGGGCAAGGAACTCCCCGGGGGGTCCAGCGCGGACTCTACCATTTCGTGGGGTGGGCCTGCGGGCTCCGACTGCACCACGTCCTGGGGCTCGGGGCTGCAGGCGGACTGCACCACCTCTTCAAAGGGGTACCAGACTTCAGATCTCCCCACGTCCTCCGAACCCAGCCAGCAGTCGGACCGCGTAACCTTGGCTTGTTACCCCAAAAGTAACCACCGAGGTGAGAGGTCCGCGGGACCCTATTCTACTGATGCGGGGCCTGGGCGCGGAGGGGCGGGCCCCGGGAGACCCGCAGTGAAGGTGCGAAGCTTAGCTACCTAACAGCCCGAGGGAGGCGGTGACCGTGGGTCCCTGGGGAGGAGGGGACTGAAACACTGGTAGTCTGATAGGGAGCAAGGGACCCGAACCCAGGTTCCTGGGTTAGGTGAGAGGAAGAGAGGTGGGAGGGTCTGGATGCCTGGGTCACCGAGGTGCGGCAGCCAAAGTCCTCTACGTTTCCGAGATGGGGCCCTGGCTGCCTGGGTCCCTGGGGCCGCTTCTTGGGTTCCTCATGTGGAGGGATCCGGACTCTCTGGGCCCCAAGGAGGAGGGGATCTGGACTTCTGGCCCCCGGGTTGGGAAGGCCTGGACCCTTGGACCTTCATAGTGAGGGAGCCCGGCCATCTGGGTCACCGAAGGGACACGGCCTGGGGCCGGGAAGCCCGAGTGTTCACCTGCCCGCACTCCGCAGGTCCCATTCAGCTGTGGCAGTTCCTCCTGGAGCTGCTCCGAGACGGGCAGCGTAGCAACTGCATCCGCTGGACCGGCAACAGCCGCGAGTTCCAGCTGTGTGACCCCAGAGAGGTGGGGGAGCTTCCCAGCGCGCCCCCGTCCCGCCCCAGCCTCCTCCGGCTGGACGTAGCCGGCCCCGCCCCCAGCTCGTACCCTCGCGGCCCCGCGGGGAGTCACGCGCACCGACTCGCGTCCGGAGCCGCCCCGGAGCCGCCCCCGCTCCCCCGCGCGCCCGTTGCCCCGCCCGGCTCCCTCCTGCCCCCTCGGACTCAACCCGACCTCTGTCCTAGGTGGCGCGGCTGTGGGGCGAGCGCAAGAGGAAGCCCGGCATGAACTACGAGAAACTGAGCCGAGGTCTACGCTACTACTACCGCCGCGACATCGTGCGCAAGAGCGGTGGGCGCAAGTACACGTACCGTTTTGGGGGCCGCGTGCCCGGCCTGGCCTGTCCGGACTGCGCGGGGCGTGGACCGGGAGGGGCGACCCAATAAAAATATCCCATCAAACTAGTCGTGAATGCTGCCTGCGTGCTTCCCACGGATACTAACTAAGCCCACGCTAGGGACCCTAAGTGTGCACTACACACTCACATCCCACCCCCAGCCCCCGCCTGTGTGAACCTAATTCAGGCCGAGATTAAAACACACTCAGACCCTTAGGGGATCCACTTGTGTGCTTCACTGTGTGATGGGATTTTCGAAGGAATCTACTCAGTCCCTACAGGGCCTACTGCGTGCCTGCCTGTGCTGGCACTCCTAAAGGAATCAGACCCAATCACTAACTTTCAAGTTTACCTACTGTGTGTGTCTCTCCTGAAGAGATGACTCAGGACTCCAAAAAAAAAAAACAGTTTATGTGTGTCCTTCCAGTGCTTGGGACCATTAAGGACTTAGTGCTTGATCCCCGAAAGCACCTACTAATCTCTCCACTCGAAGCTGAGGGTGGAGAACTCTGATTTAGACTCCAGGGAGAGCCTACCCCATTCTGGGAACCACTGAACCCCTAAAAGAGTGGTCGTCCCATTGACTGACAAGATTCCCATTTTAAATATCTGGTTTGGGAAGGACTAAAGGTGACATTGAAGCAAAGACCCGAAGGAGGTGAGGGAGGGAGCCAGCTTCAGGAAGAGCTTTGTAGGCCAAGGGGACAGCAAGTGCAAAGGCCCTTAGAGGGAAGTCAGCCTACATGTTCAAGCAGGAGGAGGCCAGCGTGGCTGGAGCAGTGGGAGTAAAAAGAATAGGAAAAGGTATAAGAGAGACCAAAGTGTGTTGGTAAGGACTTTGGTTTTTGAGTGAAAGGGTCAGATAAGACCCGAGCGGAGGGTTCTAGGCCAAAGAAAAGTGATCTGAGGTGTTAACAGGTCCCTCTGGCTGAGTGGGTAATGGTGGAGGGCAGTAGGGAAGCCAGGAGGCCAGAGAGAGGGCCACTGCAATAGCCCAGGCTAGAGATGCCTGTAGCTTGAACCCAACGTCGGAGAAAATTCTGGATACATTGGTAAGGCAGAGCCAACAAGATTTCTTGATCAACTGTGGGGTATGAGAGAGTCAGGAATACCTCCAGAACTAGAAGCATAAATGTGTCACTTTCCGAGATGAACTAATCTCTGCCGGATCCAAGCTTTTATTCTTAATCTCTCCTCTCTGTGGTGCGGGACTTTGGTTTGAGTCCTCGGGGACACAAATCTGTGTTAGTGTGCGCTTTCTGAGGCTTGGGGAAAGAAGAAGAGCGAGCAGGGAGGTGGAGTTGGTACCATAGGGTTGCACAGAGCAGCGGGTTGGTACCATAGGGAGGAAGAGGGAGGGGTCGATCGCGTGACATCGGCGCTGCAGCCCTGAGTAGGGGGGTTCAGATTCCACCCCCAAAGCATCCTCCAGCCTAGGTGGCAGGAGCCGCCAAAACCCCTGGAAGGACACGGTGGGGACTGTGGGCCCCTAGTGTGGACAGGACCTGGGCCCGGGCCCTTCAGAGTTCTCCAAAGCTCAAAGCACCCAACTGCATCCCCGCAAAAAAAAAAAAAAAAAAAAATTCATAATGTGACAAATGACCCTGGGAGAAAGGCTGGATCTATTTCAAACCCTTAACAACTGGTCCTGTAATAATCATAAAGAGCGTAAGGATTCTTGTGTTTTGTTTCGTGATGCTTCCCCAAGGTTTTATAGAAGTACCCGGCACAGGGTAAGCATTCAATAAGTAATCCCAGCATGAATAAGGATACCTCTGCTGGGATCTTTTCCCCTCTCCCCCGGTCCACTCTACACCTAGCCCCAGGACCCAAAACTCCTTCCCCTGGTGAAAACAGGAAAGTGATGAGAACCTGTAACCGCGCATCTCAAACCCCAGCTCGGACCTTCGAAGCCCGGAGTCCACGCAGGCTCACGATTGGGCCGAGGGCGATGATGAACAGGCATCCAGCCCAATAGGAGGTCGGAGTTCCCGGGTGGGCGTGGCCTCAACGGCTTCGGGGCTGGCCTCCCGGCGGGCGCTCGGGCCGCGCGGAAGACGTCCCTTTACCCCGCTTCGCCCTTGCTTCCGGCCGCTCTAATTCCGCTTCCGGTCCGACTCTCGCGTCTTTGCTGAGGGTCACATTGAGCTGCGAGGTGCTGCAGGGGTGTCTTTAGGTGAGTGTGGAGGGCTGGGGAAGCCGGGGCCCTGGCCTGGGGTACTGAGGAGCCGGACCCTGGTTTCCCCGAGGACGGAGTGAGTTTCCGGCCGGCGGGTCCTTGGCGTTCTGTTCTTGTTTGTGGCCCTAGCTGGCGATTATGGAGCTCTTCCTTCATGCCAGCTAACGTTTCGAGCGACCTTATTAACTCGTTTAATCTTCCCTCCAGCCCTATGAGGTGGGGCGTGGGATGATCCCTTTTTGACGGTGGAGCCGCTGAAGCTCAGAGACATCGGGCTATTAAGGCAGCGACCAGGGTTTGGATTCCGTGGTTTGGACTGTCGTGCCCTCAATCACCAGGCCGCAGGCGTGGCCTCCCGTGGCTGGCCCCGGGCCGCAGCCGGGCTCCCTGATTTCTGGTCCCTCCTCCCGCTTGGACTTTGGAGGACCTCGGAGTCCTCCCTGATCTCCTCGCAAAACAACTCTCCCGAGCAAATCTGTGTCCCAGCTCCGGCGTTCTACGTCCCCCTTCCTCTACCCCTCTAGGATTTCCCCTCCCCAAAGACTACTCTGGGGCCCCAGATGTCCACCACTACCTTGGGTCCCTTGAATTTAACACTGGCCTGCTCACTTCTTTGTAACCCCGTTACTTTTCGAATTATCTGGAATAGAGGCAGTTTCACCTTCCCTGGTGAAAACTGCACGTCACCCGCGGAGGTTTTGAACTCTGGGCCTGCAAAATCAATAGACTGCAAGGTGTGCTAGTACTTGAGTGTGTGTGTGTGTGTGTGTGTGTGTGTGTAGGGGGGGTTACATCTGTGTTTTTCTTTTTTTTTTTTTTAAGATTTTATTTATTTATTCATGAGAGACACATAGAGAGAAGGGAGAGGAGGCAGAGACACAGGCAGAGGGAGAAGCAGGCTCCATGCAGGGAGCCTGATGTGGGATTTGATCCCAGGTCTCCAGGATCACGGCCTGGGCTGAAGGAAGGCGCCTAAACTGCTGTGCCACCCAGGGATCCCACATCTGTGTTTTTATTAATCTGGAATTGAAATGAAGCATTTCCTTCAGGAATGGAGGCAACAGTCTTAATAACATTAGCGTCACCTGTGACTTTGTCAGCATTCAAAATTGCAGGTCATCTTATATCACATTGTGGTTGCACATGTCACAGAATACATTTTCATTGACAATTACTTCAAAATTGTGGTAGTCGGTAAATCCTCAGCTACATGGAATGGAACTGGTTTTCTTGGTGATCCTATGAGGTTTTCAGATGCCTTTAAAAGCATTCTGGGAGAGGGGTCATTAGACCCCTGAGGAGTTCATGGCACCAAAGAGATGAACCTCTGCGGTGTAGATTCTGTCAATGACTGGGTGCAACTCCTCCGTTTTCGTGACCTTGGGAAGTCACTTAGACACCCTGTGCCTTGTCTGTGACACAGTGATAGTAATAGTTCATACCTTTTAGAGTGGCTGCAGGAGTAAAGTGTAGAACGACGCTTGGCCTATATTAACTACTCAGTGAGTGTTAGCTAGTGTTCTAGTGAATAAGGCCTGATTTTGCTAAGGAGTTACCCCCTCCACCAAGTCCTGCTGTGATGGCCACACTTTGGTGTGCAGATTTGCCTCACCCTTCACCTCTGTGTGTACATGTTGACAGGGAGAAAGTGCTGGCTTGTTCACACCTTTCTACTCTCTTCTCCCTGTGTGTGTTGGGGCGGGGGGGGGGGGGAGCTGACATCCCATCCCCAGGCCCTCTAGAACTTTTGCCAACATCCACTCTCTTTGCCTCCAAGAGTCAGCACCATGGCAGAAGACATCAAGTCCAAAATCAAGAACTACCAGACTGCCCCTTTTGACAGCCGCTTCCCCAACCAGAACCAGACTAGGAACTGCTGGCAGAACTACCTGGGTAAGCAGGGCATAGGGGTGGGAAGGGATGCAGAACCTTTTCCTGGTCCCACACTCAAGGTTGCTTACCTGTTTGTCTACTCCTAAGGCATCTGTACATCCCAGGCCTCTTTTTTATTCTGGACATCCTACCTTGCAGGGCCCATGCCCCTTATCACAACTGCACTCGAGGTCCAAGATCTGGGCCAGGGTCACAAACTTTGGTTCCTACAAGGATATATATATATATATATATATTTTTTTAGGATTTATTTGTGTGTGTATGAGACAGATGTTAACATACGTACAGGAAATACATAAAACATAACGTACAGCCAAATGAATAATGCTAAAGTGAATCCCCTGTATACCTATATAATCTGGATAGGAAATTAGGTACTGTCGGTATTCTGATCTTCCTTGCCCACTGTATGCCGTCTTAAACACAACATCCTAATCTCCGCTCAAGAGATGTCACCCTGCCAATTTAAGGCAGTCACATTTTATCACTGCTTTTAGGTTTGCCTCTTGATGAACATTATAAACACTGTATATATTCTGTTTTATTTGGATTTCTTCATTCAGCAGTTTTGAAGATTGATCCTTGCTGTGGCGTATAGTTTGCTCGTTTTCTTTCTGTATGGTTTTCCATAATTTATTCTCAGACACTTATAGGGTTGCCAGTTCAGGGCTTTAATGAATGATGATGTTATAAACGTTCTTATAAATGTAATTTGCCGTCCATGTGAATGCTTCTCTGTGTAAGGAGTGTGCCCTGGAGTGGAATACCTGGAGAATTTTTCTTTTTCTTTTTTAAAAAAAATTAATTGCCTACTTTAAAAAGCCAGATTATCCCCCTCCTGTCCTCTTCTGTAGGAGCCAACATCTTAGCCTCAGGATCCTCTTCCCCTTCCCTCACCATGGGTTTGGACTTCCATAACCCCTGCATGTGCCTTTCATGTTCCTCCCTCATTCCAGACCCCAGGATCTTCAAGTCAAACAGTAGTTCTCTAGGGTTTGCAAAATCACCTTGGTGAGGCCTGCCTAGCCCTTTTCAGTACACTTGTAGGAATAGACATTCCTCTTGACACTTGTTTGTGTGTGTTTGTGTGTATATAACTGGTTGTGAAGTAAAAATGATTTCTGTGAATTTTGATCAAAAATATGTTCCAGCCCTTAGGGCTGACCCTGAACCACTCTCTCCACAGACTTCCACCGCTGTGAGAAGGCAATGACTGCTAAAGGGGGTGATGTCTCCGTGTGCGAATGGTACCGGCGAGTGTACAAGTCCCTCTGCCCCATATCCTGGGTATGTGCCGCCTCCAGGGTATCTTGGGACACTGGGGTGGGGTCTTCACGGAGACGAGTGTGGTAACTTAGTGGGGGCTCATCTGGGAGCAGCAGAGGAAGGACAGGGTATTGCGGTGTCCATGGGACTCAGCCCTGTCTTCTCTCTGGAATTGCCTTCCCTCTTTTCAGCGATACTCTCAACCAGTCAGGGCTCTTGGCCAGAGCACCCAGGGTCCTCTCCTTGCTGCATCCATCCCACCCATGCACTCTACAAATAAATACACAGTGCTGTCTCCTTGTCCCTGTGGGGTTCACCGTCTTGTGCAGTTCTGTGCCTTTTTATTCACATTTTCAAGTTACACATAAAGGTAGAATAATTCAGTGACCCCCAGTTATACCAACTACTTAGACACACAGCCAGTAAGGCTTTTAGCCCTAATCTGACCAGACTTTTTGTCACCATTTAGTAGTCTCTGTTACACACTTAAAAAAAAAAGAATTTATGTTTAATGTTGTACTGTTTCATCAAAGCAAAGATCCCATTGACTCCAAGAAACATTGAGAGATGGTCAGCTCTTTCTAAAATGCCAGAAATGAGTGTAACCAGCTTGCTGATTTCAGAGATGTTAAAATGAAAAAACCTGTGTCTTAGAATCAAAATATGATACTATTACAAAAGTCACAGTGCTCATTTAAAAAACAAAAAATGGGCAACTGGGTGGCTCAGACAGTTAAGCATCGAGTTTTGATTTCGGGTCAGATCATAATCTCAGGGTCGTGGGATGGAGCCCAACACATGCTCAGCAGGGAGTCAGCTGGTGAGTCTCTCCCCCTACCTGGGCCCCTCCTCCTGCTCATGCGTGTGCGCGTGCTCTCTCTCTCTCTCTCTCTCTCTGTGTGTCTCAAGTAAATCTTTAAAAACAAAAAATGTATGGGATCCCTGGGTGGCGCAGCGGTTTGGCGCCTGCCTTTGGCCCAGGGCGCGATCCTGGAGACCCGGGATCGAATCCCACGTCGGGCTCCCGGTGCGTGGAGCCTGCTTCTCTCTCTGCCTGTGTCTCTGCCCCTCTCTCTCTCACTGTGTGACTATCATAAATAAATAAATAAAATTAAAAAAAATATATCACCATCATTTAAAAAAAAAAAAACAAAAAATGTGAGCAGAAAATAGTAGAGCAGTAAAAAGTAGAAACCTTCTCCCCGCCCTTCTTCTCTGAGGTAACTACTGTTAGCTGATTACTTTTTTCTCTATATAAAGTAATCATACAGAAACCTGGGGAGCTATCTGTGGATGAGTGGGTCAAACTATATAGTCTTTGACTGCTTTGATTTATAAGTATGTTTTGGAGTCTTTTTTTTTTTTTTTATAATAATGCATATAGATCTGCCTTCCTTGCTTTGGTAACTTTCATATGCTTTTATTTAACTGATTCCCTTTTGACAGAGCCTTTTTTTTTTTTTTTTTTTTTTTTTTTTAATTTATGATAGTCACACAGAGAGAGAGAGAGAGAGAGGCAGAGACACAGGCAGAGGGAGAGGCAGAGACACAGGCAGAGGGAGAAGCAGGCTCCATGCACCGGGAGCCTGATGTGGGATTCGATCCCGGGTCTCCAGGATCGTGCCCTGGGCCAAAGGCAGGCGCTAAACCGCTGCGCCACCCAGGGATCCCTTGACAGAGCTTATATTCTAATTTTTTCAGTATATTTGTAGCATCCTTAATATATGCCTTTGGAGCTTATTTCTTGAGAACAAATTGCCTTATTGCAGTCTCCCTCAGCTTGCTTGGTTTTCCCTCCACCTCTCAGGCCACACTGTCTCAAGTGTCTTTGAGTGTCCTGTGCCCTTCCAGGATTTCCCCTTGTCCCTGGGTGATTTGAGTAACATGATGGTGTGAGTACATACTATCCCTTCTCCAGCCTCAGAGCCTGCATTGGGTGCCTGCTGGACAGGGTGCCAAGAAGCATGCTTCCAGTCCCGGTGCTGCCCTACACCCCATTCTCCAAGACTTGGGCCTGCCCTTTCCTTGAGAGCATCAAATTGTGTGATTCCTGCTCTCAGGTGCCTGCAGTATCCATCTACTTTGTTAGGGCTTATAAATGTATTCTGCAAAGCCCCCTTTATACTGGCTGCCCTGACTTCTTTATTTCAAAAATGTGGTGAGGTGAAAATAAGTGGGTTTTTTTGTTTTGTTTTGTTTTGTTTTGTTTAAAGATTTTCTTTCTTTATTGATTTGAGAGAGAGAAAACATGAGCAGGGGGAGGGACAGAGAGAGAAGCAGACTTAGCAGGGAGCTGGATGTAGGGCTCCATCCCAGGACCCTGGAATCATGACCTGAGCCAAAGGCAGATGCTTAACCCACTGAGTCACCCAGGCACCCCAGAATAAGTGTTTTGTTTTTGCTGTTATTTTGTTCAATTATAAGGAATATAACTACTTCACAAAAACTTAAAAACTAGAAGAAGGGTAGAAAAATATTCCTTATCCTTCTGATAATATCATAGCATCTTCCAGGTATTTCTTGTGTATTATTTTTAATTAGTCTTAAATCCCAGTATGTGCATTTGAGTGGGGTCATCATGGGAGTTCAACACTTTTCCTATATGAGCATTTAAAACATTTTTTCCAAGCGTCTTTTATTTTCTGGTTTAAAAAATATTGAGTATCAGGGTGTTTGGGAGGCTCAGTTGGTTTAAGCATCTGCCTTTGGCTCAGATCATGATCCCAGAGTCCTGGACTGAATCCTGCATCCTGCTCTCTGCCCAGTGGGGAGCCTGCTTTTTCCTCTCCCCCTGCTTGGGCTTGTTCTCTATGTTAAATATATAAATAAATCTTTAAAAAAATCTCAAGCTTCTCCGTGAACAAACAACATTGACTTTTGTGGAATCTTCCAAACAAAAGCTTTATATAATGTAGAAAGCGGAAAGCCCCCTACTCATCCACTTCTGAGTCCTAAAGTTAACTTTCTTTTAGTCATTTGGTATAATTCTTTCACTTCCTTTTCTGTGTGCTGATGTATGTGTAGGTGTGTGTTTATGTACTTTTTAATTTTGATACGGGTCATACTCTTGGTACTGTTTTATGCTTTGATTTTTTACTTACCACGCATTTTATACCTATTTCTATCTTAGTATAATCAGCTCACTTATTGAGTAGCCACTATCTTTAATAGTTATAGTTTCTTCCCCTTTATAGCTAGATCCCATCTTTTTTCACTTTTTAATTTTTAAAAAATATTTATGTTTTTACTTGAGAGGGAGAGAGGGTACGCACACCCACACAGGAACAGGGGGAGAGAGAGAATCTCAAGCAGTCCTTCCGTTGAGTGTAGAGCCTGACACAGGGCTCAGGCTCACGACCCTGAGATCATGACCTGAGCCGGAACCAACAGTCAGACGCTTAGCCAACTGAGCCACCCAGGTGCTCCCTTTATCACTTTTTAAAATGACACTTCAGTGTACAGTTCTACTGCAGGAAATGTTTTCTCCCTCTATTTGAATGGTTTCCTGAGTTTCCATTCCATGAAGCGGCATTATTGGGCAAAGGAAAATTTGCAAAGGATCAGACCAGCCTGATTCTTTAAAAAGAGAGATGGAAAGGTAAACCCAGCAAATGAGAAATTCACATATAGAAAACTGTAGACTGTGGACAGTACAAGTCCAGTATGAGGGAATCCAGACATGAAAAGTTGTCCATCCCCACTCAAGTCACCAAGAAGACACAGCTGAAAACAACAGAGAGATGCTTATTTCTACCTTGCAGTCTGGTGCAAGTTTTATAAAGGTTGATAGTGCTAAACATTAGTGGTTCTGCAAATTGAAGTTATTTTGGTAGGATCTTTCAGAATGGAATAAAAGATCTCCAGATGTGTCAGTTTTACATTTGGACATCCTACAAAGATGCTCGTGTACAAAGAGGTCCATTGCAGAGTTGTGTGTAATGAGGAGCATTCAGAAACAACCCAGTTAGATAAATGGTGGTACATTTATTTTGATCTATGCGACAATACAGAAAGAGCTCTAAGACTTGTGGAAAAGGCAAGTTGTAGGACAGTCTATATCGTAGGGACCAATTTGTACATGTTTTTCAAAGTAGAGAATATTTGTGTGGTGGTGATGGTGTGTGTGTGTATAAATAGGCATATATGTGGCACTTAACCGTGGGCCAACTACTTTGTAAGCCCTTTATATTCTGTAAGGGCAAACATGCTAAAAAATGAGATGAGATGGATACTATTCTCACTGTCCTCATTTAACACAATTAAAAACTAAGGCCCTGAGATGATACTGGGTGTTACATTATATGTATATGTTGGCAAATTGAATTTAAATAAAATTTTAAAAGCAAAAAATAAACTAAGGCCCTGAAGGGCTGAGTGATTCACCCGAGATCACACAGCTAGGAAGTGATGGAACAAGGATTCCGATTTTCTTCCTTAGTCATGCTGTTGTCTACTGCCTCTAATATATGGCATATAAACGTGAGTATATGTCTAACTGGATGTGCTTCGGAGTGCCTGTAAGAAGGTGCACCAGTTGTAGTGTGTTACTTCTGGGGAGTGTTAACAGTTGGATATGGGCCTTTTCATCATTGTTTCTATATACATGTATCTGATCAACAGTAGGATCATACTCTATATTCAGTTTTGTGTCTTTTGCCTCTGACTGTATCTTGGAGATCCATTTATGCCAGAGCACAACCTCTTTCTTTCCCTCACAGCTTCCTAGTATTTCTTCCTTCCTCTATTCTGACAAACATTGAGTATTGATTCTGAGGTTCCTGACACAGGGCACAGTCACACTTTTGAGTCTCTATACAGTCCTACATCTCCCCAGGAACAGCCCCTGCAGTGAATGTGGGATTTATATATACTCTCCACCCCTCACCCCCTCAGTGGGTCAGTTCATTCAGAACAGTGATTCTTATCTTTCTGGGGTCACTGCTGATTCCCTCACTCCTGGAACAGTGGTGGTGCTGGGCTTGACCGACTAAACAGGTAGGCAGAGTGAGGATGAGGAAGACAGAGTTTACCCCTCTGGTTTCCCCACAGATGAAGGAAGTAATGTTGGCTGTCTTTCCACAGGTGTCGGCCTGGGATGACCGCCGGGCAGAAGGCACATTTCCTGGGAAGATCTGAACTGGCTCCACCCACCTCTCCTCTGTCCTCCATCCTTCTCCCAGGGTGGTGAAGGGGGACCTGGGTACATGGTGATCCCCACCCTGGGATCCTGAATCATGGCTTAACTAATAATAAATACTCGTTGGAAAAGTGTAAGACTGTGTATGTGTAAAAGAACTGGGTGATCGGGCAAGAAGCTGGGATGGAAATTAATACCTTGACTAATAAGAGGGACTTCAGGGGGATTGTTTTTTTCTTTTTTTGCTTTGTTTTATGTTACTAAACTGACCACCTTCTCTATACCAGACAGTATAGTGAGTGATTATAGCCTCAGGCCCCTGTATGTGCAAAAATTTATCTGTATGTTCCCCTTCATTATCTATACAATTTCAAAAAACTTTTCTTTTTTTTCTTTTTTTTTTTGAATTTTTTATTTATTTATGATAGTCACACAGAGAGAGAGAGAGAGGCAGAGACATAGGCAGAGGGAGAAGCAGGCTCCATACACTGGGAGCCTGACGTGGGATTCGATCCCGGGTCTCCAGGATCGCACCCTGGGCCAAAGGCAGGCACCAAACCGCTGCGCCACCCAGGGATCCCTCAAAAAACTTTTCTTAACGTAATTTTTGAACCACATGGAAATAATATAATAAAAATTGGGGATCCCTGGGTGGTTCAGTGGTTTAGCGCCTGCCTTCAGCCCACCGCATGAACCTAGAGTCCCGGGATGGAGTCCCACATCAGGCTCCCTGCATGGAGCCTGCTTCTCCCTCTGCCTGTGTCTCTGCCTGTGTCTCTGCCTCTCTCTCTCTCTGTCTCTCATGAATGAATGAATGAATGAATGAATGAATGAATAAATAAATAAATAAATAAATAAATAAATAAATAAAATCTTTTTAAAAATAAATAATAAAAATTAAAATTGTGTACCCATCACCTAGCTTCAACAATTATCAACAAATGCCCAACCAGTTTCATCTCTAACTATTCCCCTCCCCTTCTAGGTGATTTTAAAGCAAAACCTGGGGATCATATGCTATCCAGAAATAAGTAAGTATATGTATCTCAGAATTAGAGGTTTATTTTATGCATAATTAACACTACCATTATTATGTCTAAGAAATTAACGCCAATTTTTTTGCCATCTAATTAGCAGTTTCCTGTACAATGTGTAATTTCTCTGTTCTGGACCTCCTCTTATATGTTCTCGTAGTGATTATTAGAAGTCATTTAACTCGATCAAGTTAAAAATGTTCTTTCTTGCTGCCCCAAGAGGAATTGCCACACAGTGATAGTCCAGAACATCATCCACCAGACCGATCAGCATAACTAGCCAGAGCACTAGGTTGTGGCTGGATTGGTGTTTCCTCAAGACCACTTAAATGGTTGAGAGACAGACTTACCCAAAGCATTTGCAGGTGAGCAGCGAGATGATTCTTGTATTGAGGGAGAATGGCCCTAGGGAGGGATCTTCTGAAATGGCTGCTTCTGAGGAGGAGGGGCTCTACATAGAGGACCCTTATACATGCCCAGGGACTCTGAGCAACTGTCGAAGCTTCTTCTATTTCCTGTCTGACCTACCACTTCTTGTTTGCTCCTTCAGTTCCTGCACACTGGCCTCTTCAGTGTGACAGGAACCGTGTGAGCAATTGAGAAGTGTTAGCATACACCAGACTGGCTCCAACCTCAGGGCCTTTGCATTTTCTGTTTGCCCTGCCTGGAATGCCTTTCCATTAGATAGCCACATGACTCTCTCTTCAAGTCTTCCTCAAATATAACTCAGGCTTCCCCTGACCACTCGACCTACCATTTCAACTCCATACATATATTTGCAGCCCTTCACTTCTTTCATTCCTGAAACACTAAACCACTAATATTCCCTGTATTTTACTTATTTCATCCTTGATAATAGCCCTGACACACTAGAATGTAATTTCTATGGGGGCAGGATTTTTAAAAATACACATTCCCTCTTTCAACATTTTATTATGGAAAATTTCAAGCATACAGAAAAAATTGACAATCCGTACAGTTGCTGTTATACCCACCACCTTAGTTTATTGTGTCATATTTACTTTGTGTGTACACATGTTTTTTATTAAACTATTTAAAAGTACAGTTGCACCTCAAGCAAAGCAAGGATTAGAAGCATAAATTATCCATGTATTTTTTTTTTTTTTAACACATATAACTTGACTCCCTACAAACTTAACTACTAATAGCCTGTTGCTGAGTAGAACCCTTACTGGTAACAGAATTCATTGCCAACTATTTCTCTGTTGTATGTATTATATACTATTAAAGTAAGCTAGGGAAAAGA
Source organism: Canis lupus familiaris (assembly GCF_011100685.1). NCBI lineage: Eukaryota > Metazoa > Chordata > Mammalia > Carnivora > Canidae > Canis > Canis lupus. The sequence continues at coordinate 117,804,692 of NC_049222.1, read as the reverse complement.
ATGTTAAAGTCATAAGGAAGAGAAAAGACATTTATAGTACTGTGTGTGTATGTATTGAAAAAAATCTGCTTGTAAATGGACCCATGCAGTTCAAACATGTCTTATTCAGGATCAGCTGTAGTTTCCAAACACCTTGACACTTCACTCCTAAATACTTAAGTATGTATCTCTGAAAAATGACATGTTCCTTCATACCATTATCACTTCTTTTTTTAAAAATTATTTATTTATTTACTTGAGAGATAGCAAGGGGAGAGAGTATAAGCAGGGAGGAGAGGGAGAAGCAGGTTCCCTAGGAGCAGGGAGCCACATGTGGGGCTCAATCCCAGGACCCCAGGATCCTGATCAGAGCCAAAGGCAGACGCTTAACCGAGCCACCCAGGTACTCTGTCACTTCTAAGAAAAACTAACATTAATTCCCTAATGTCTGATACTCAGATTTCCCAAATTGTGCCCCAAAAGTCTTCTATACTGTTGGCTATGTTTTGTACCAGGATCCAGTCAGGGTTCAAATTCTGCATTGGTTTTTTAGGTGTCTACTGTTTTCTAAATAGTACAGTATTCCCCCCGTGCTCCACCGCTCCTGCTCTTATAAGATGGGATTTTTTAAGAGGCCAGGCCAGTTGTCTTGGGGAATGTCCCCCACTCTGGATTTGCCTAATAACTTTCTCATGGTGTCATTTAGCTGCTCTGTTTTCTGTAGTTCTTAAATACTGGAAGTTTTCTCTAAAGGCCTGATTAGATGCAGGGTAAGTACTTTCTGCAAGAATCTTTCCTGTGTATCTTCCTTCTTGCTTCCCATCAGGAGGTACCTGATGCCAGGTTGCCCCAATAGTGATGGCCACCAGCTGTCTCCTCCAGAACGAGCTCTCTCCCCTTTCTATCATTGACACGTGACCTGTGGGGTGGTTCTAGAACGAATGGTTCTGCCGTGGCACCCCTGCAACTTTACACATCTCCACATAAGCCCCACAGGGAAAAACTTACCTGTGGACTGGCCCGAACTGTGGCAGAAGGCCTGGTGAGTCCCCCTGAAACCAAGGGAGAGGAGTGGTCTTGTGAAGAGCTGCCATGAGGCAGTTTCTCATCCACCTCTGTCTATTGTGGGAGAGTGCTGCAAGGCCGTTTCTCATCTACCTCTCTCAGTACTTTCTTCCTCATTCCTCCTTAGGGTAAGCTGCAGGCTATAAAACTACTCTGAAGCTTCCGTGCTGAGCACCTTACCTGCCCTATCTCCAGCCTTCTAACAACTCAAGCCATATTTTGTTATGACTCCTATTTTACAAGCGGGGAAGCTGCCACTTGCAGCCATCTGCTGGTTTGTGTGGCAGTGGGTTTCCTTAGTGTATCTGTATCAGAGGGTTCAGTGCAGAAAACGGAAACCTCCCAAGGCATATGAAATAGAGACTTAATATGAGCAATTTGGGTATAGCGAAGTTGGACATAGTATCGCACCTCTATTTCATTATATTCAACTCAGCATAAGCCAGCATTTTACAGGTTTCAATGCAGCTTTGCAATAGGGTTTTGCATTATCTTAAAAAAATATATCCAGGGGTGCCTGGGTGCCTCGGGTGGCTAAGTGTCTGACTCTTGGTTTTGGCTCAGGTCACGGTCTTAGCACAGATGCTGCATGAGATTCTCTCCCTCTGCACCCACCCCCTTGCTCATGAGCGCTTGTGCCTTCTCTCTAATAAATAAAATCTTTAAAAAAATGTGTCTGGTATTGTCACCTTGAGCGGGGCAAGCACCGTGGTCTGAGCAGGGGCAGTGGGAGCGCAGACTGACAATGCAGACCACTGGGGCACTAATCATCTCTCCAGCTCTAATCTGCTGTTGTACTGGGGATCTAATAGGCCAGAGGTCCCATCTAAACAGCCACCCTACAGCAGCTCCCCACTCCAGGTGGCCTGACGGGAGTTCCAGACCAGTGTTGTCTCCTGGGACATTGACGTAGCAGCCAAGTTTATTGGTGCTGGGGCTGCCACAGCTGGTGTGGCTGGTCCAGGAGCTGGCAGTGGAACAGTGGTTGGCAGCTGGATTATTGGTTCTGCCAAGAACCTGTCTCTCAAGCAGCAGCTCTTTGCCATTCTGGGCTTTGCGCTGACTGAACCATGGGGCTTTTTGATGGTCTCCTTTGCCATCCTTTTCACCATATGAGGCTCCATGGGGTTCACCTACCTGTCCTGTTTCTTCAACTTCAGGTCATACCTGGTGTTAAAGCGTGCCAAGCTTTACAATTAAACACGTTTCTCTAAGAAAAAAACAAACAAACAAACCCGGTATTCAGCTAATAAAGACGAAAAGAAAGAATTAAAATAGCGTATTTTGTGACCCCTAATGAGTCTAAGCATGATGTCTGTGGCTACAAACATCACCAAAAGAGAGACAACCAAATATGTGCTTCCAGATGGAAGTACTCATCACTAGTCATGAAAAGTTTTACCAAAATAGTCAAACCTGAATCTGATCAAGCTTCTGGATTCAACTTCTGATTCACAGGAATTTTAGAGGACGGTGGAACATGTTAAACTGCGTCACAGGAAACAACTGGAAAAAAACTAGATTCTGTAAAACCTTAAAAGAAAAATGGCCTACATTTCTTCAGTAAGTGCACTATTGATGCAGGAAAACGGGGGGGAGAGAGTTAGAGGAAGACCATATAGATTAAAAGAAATCTAAGAGATAAATATTTGGGGACGCCTAGGTGGCTCAGTGGTTGAGCGTCTGCCTTCGGCTCAGAGCGTGGTCCTGGAGACCTGGGATCGAGTCCCACGTTGGGATCCCTGCATGGAGCCTGCTTCTCTCTCTGCCGGTGTCTCTGCTTCTCTCTCTGTGTGTCTCTCATGAATAAATAAAGTCTTTTAAAATAAAAGATAGGGAACCCTGGGTGGCGCAGCGGTTTAGCGCCTGCCTTTGGCCCAGGGCGCGATCCTGGAGACCCGGGATCGAATCCCACGTCGGGCTCCCGGTGCATGGAGCCTGCTTCTCCCTCTGCCTATGTCTCTCTGCCTCTCTCTCTCTCTCTGTGGGACTATCATAAATAAATAAAAAATAAAAATAAATAAAAATAAAAAAAATAAAAGATATATATTTGGATCCTAAATGAAGCAAACTGCAAAAGGATGTGTTTTTAATTCAATTAACATAATGTATTACTAGTTTCAGAGGTAGAGTTCAGTGATTCCTCAGTCTTCTCTGTAATACCCAGTGCTCATTACATCATTTGCTCTCCTTAATGACCTTCACCCAGTTACCCCATTGCCCCCCCACCTCCCCTTCAACAACTCTGTTTCCTATGATTGAGTCTCGCTCTTTGATTTTCTCTTATTTTTCTCTCCCTCTATGATTCTGTTTTGTTTCTTAAATTCCACATAAGAGATCATCTTTCTTCGATTGGCTTATTTCACTTAGCATAATACCCTCTAATTCCATCCACATCACTGTAAATGGAAATTTTTTTTGATGGCTGAGTAGTAGTCCATTGTATATATATACAACATCGTCTTTATCCATTCATCTGCTGATGGACATCTGGGCTATTTCCATAGTTTGGCCATTGTGGACACTGCTGCTGTAACCATTGGGGTGCATGTGCGCCTTCGAATCACTGTGTTTGAATCCTTTGGTTAAATACCTACTAGTGCAGTTGCTGGGTCGTAGGGCAGCTCTAGTTACAATTTGTATATTCTATTGATGAATTGACCCTTTTATCATTATATAATGACCTTTTTTGTCTTGTTACAGTTTTTTACTTAAAAGGCTCTTTTGTCTGATACAAATATAGCTTATCTTCCTTTCTCCCTCTCTCTCCTTTCACTCTATTGATGCATAGTTTGTTTATCTTAATGGTATCCCATCGTTCCCTCAGGCTTTTTTCACTCTCTTTCCTTCTTTATTCCACTTGATCCAGTCTGTTGTTGATGCTCTGTCTTACATTTTTCATTTCATTCATTGTATTCTTCAGCTCCAGAATTTCTTTTTGGTACTTTTTAATGACTCCTGTTTTTTCCCTGATTTATTGAATTTCTTTCTGTGTTTCCTTGTAGCTCACTGAGCTTCCTTTACACAACTATTTTGAACCATCAAGCAAATTACAGATATCTTTTCTTTGGGGTCAGTTACTGGAAAATTACCCAGTAGTATCATGTTTCCTTGATTTTTCGAGTTCCTTGAAGTCTTGCATTGTTGTGTTTGCATTTGTAGAAGCAGTCACCTTATCTAGTCTTACTGACTGGCTTCAGGCAAGGAATTCCTTCTATCCGCTTCCGTTAGGGATTCTGAGGCTTTCTCAGACTTTTTTTCTTGGATACACACCTGTTCTATACTTCTTGTTCCCTCGATGGGGGGTGGTGGATGCTTTTTAAGATCCTATGTTGAGCCCAACCAAGTGCTCACTGCCTCCCATGTGCTTTCCCTTGGGTTGTGCTGATTGCTCAAGTTTGTGTGTTTTCTCCCAGTCCTACTGGGTCAGCCGACTTTCTGCACATGTGTACTAGCCACCTTCAAAAACTCTTACGGTCCTCGGTGGTGCACAGGGAGCCCGCCATGGGTGGATGAGGCATGTGGAGCACTGGGATGCCCGTGGATCAGTTGAGGGGATCCACAGGCAAGGCATAGGCATTCTCCTTGATGTCTGCAATGCGATTAGTAGGATCCCAGTCCCTTGGATGCGCCCCCAAGACCCCCAGCTGCCATTCTCCCAGCTGCTTCCTGACCCCTAGTTGTGTCAAATTTCTCTGCAGTGTATCCAGTTTGCACCACTGGTGTAATAGAACTTCTCTGCTGGGGACTCGTGGATGTCCACAGAGGTTCTCCCTGAGTGGCTTTCAGAAACCATGTTATTTGGGGGAAAGAGGGTAGAAAAACTATTTCACCATTTGATAGATCACTCAACTTTTTCATAGGTGCAAAACTATGCAGGAAAAATAGGTTTCTTCCTCACCTCTTCTAGCTATGAGCAGGGACTGCCACGACTGGTTTCTTGCGTCTCCTTCTGAAGATAATTTATACATTTGCAAGGAGACCTTCCCTCCCACCTGCCCGTCCACTATCATAGCCTGTTATTCTGATGTTCTGAACCTTGCTTTTCTCCATTAACAATAGTATTTAACTATCATTCCTTGTCAATCTGATATTCTTAAGCTTTTCAAATTGTATGACTAATACATGAATATATTCTGACTAAAAAAAAAAAAAAAAAAAAGGAAAACATTCCAGCAAAGGCAGTATACACACAGGGAAGCAGTACAGTGTAGTGGGTAAGGGGTTAGGCAATGGAGCCAGACTGTCTGGTTTCAAATTCAGGCTCTCCTGCTTACCAGCTGTGAGACTCTGAGCAAGTGGCTTGACCTCTCTGTGTCTGTTTCCTCATCTATAAAATGGAGTTAATGACACTTTCCTCATAGGGCCATTATACAGATGAAATGAGATGCTACATGTAAGGTGTGTAGAATAGTGCCTGATACTATAGGTGGGATGTTTTGAACAGTGTCCGGTATGTTGGAAATGCTCTCTAAATATCAGCTGCTCTCAGCACATGGGTCTCCTTTCTGGAGGTCGGAGATAAGGAGGAAATATTCCTTCTAAATTTTTTTTAAATTGTTGTTGTTGTAAGAACACCTAACACAGGATTTACTCTCTTAACAGATTTTTTTTTTAGCTCACAATACAGTATTGTTAACTACAGGCGCAATCTTGTACAGCAGATCTCTAGAACTTACTCATCTTGCATAACTGAAACTTTGTACCTACTGATTAGCAACTCTGCATTTCCTCCCCCCCTGCCACCCCCAGCCCCGCCCAGCACTGGCAACCACCATTCTACCCTCCCCTTGAATGAGTTTGACTATTATAGATGACTCAAATAAGTAGAGTTGTGCACTATTTGCCCTTCTGAGACTGGCTAGTTTCAGTTAGCATCATGTCTTCAAGGTTCCCCGATGTTGTCACATGTTACAGGAGCTCCTTTTCTAAGGCTGAATCATATTCCATTGTGTGTATATACCATGTTCCCTCCATGAGGAATGTTCTTTCCTTCCTTTTACTGGCTGACCTCAGTCTCTTCCTCCAACGGGAAGCTTCCTCTACACCCAGGCTGGGTCACATGCCTCCTTTGAGCTGACACGTACCCCTTTGTTTTCCCCCACTTTGGCCCTGATCACTCTGACCTGTGCTTCCTCTCTCAGTTCCCCGGGTCACTTTGCATCTCCTTGACCATATTGGGCTGTCATCCTCCGCTGAATGTCTGTCTTCCTATTCTCCTGTGAACCTATGAAGGCAGGAACTCAGCTGTCCTGATCACCGCTGTTTTCCCAGCAAGGCCCCGCACAAGGTTGGGCATGACAAAACTCACGTGCACCGTGTCCTTGATGCTTAGTTCCGGCCTGATCACAGACTCGGAGCTCAGTGAATTTGAGAAAAAACTAAAAAGCCCCCCTTTTTTTTTTTTTTTTAATTTATTTATGATAGTCACAGAGAGAGAGAGAGAGAGGCAGAGACATAGGCAGAGGGAGAAGCAGGCTCCATGCACCGGGAGCCCGATGTGGGATTCGATCCCGGGCCTCCAGGATCGCGCCCTGGGCCAAAGGCAGGCGCCAAACCGCTGCGCCACCCAGGGATCCCTAAAAAGCCCTTTTGACTACTCCACCCTAGCACCTTCCTCCTTGCTTCACCGCCTCACAGTGCGTCCTGGTCACCCCATGCCTTCTCTCTTTCCTCTCTCCTCATCCTGCACTTGACGCTGGCCCCACCCAGCTCCGAAGTCCCCCTTTCTTGGGAGCCTGCACCTCCCCATGCATTTCAGGCCTTCTGTTGCTCAGCTGACCCAGGGAGCACCTGAGTTTTAAGTTTGCTTATTACCTTAGTGCTCAGACTTCAGGTTGCAGACTGTCACTAGGTCTGTGTGCACTGCCATTGTTCTCTATCATCTTTTTTCTTTAATATTTATTTATTCATGAGAAACAGAGAGAGAGACAGGCAGAGGGAGAAGCTGGCTCCATGCAGGGAGCCTGACATGGGACTCGATCCCAGGTCTCCAGGATCACACCCTAGGCTGAAGGTGGTGCTAAACCCTGAGCCACCCGGGCTGCCCCTATCATCTTTTTTTTTTTTTTTTTTAAGATTTCATTTATTTATTCATGAGAGACACAGAGACAGAGGCAGAGGCAAAAGCAGGCTCCCTGCAGGGATCCTGATGCAGGACTCGATTCCTGGACCCCGGGATCACAACCTGAGCCAAAAGCAGACGCTCAACCACTGAGCCACCCAGGTGCCCTATGTTCTTTATCATCTTTGTCAAAATGAATTTGGGAAGAAAACCTAACCTAGGAAGTATTCTTGCCAAAAAGAAAAAAAGAAAAAAGAAAACAAAACAAAACAAAAAGGATGAGCTAGAGTCCCATATGTGATGAATAAATTTCAAAAGCATAATGAAGGTGAAATGAAGGTGAAAAAAGTCCATTGCATGAGGATATATGAGGTGCACTTTATATAGAATTTACCTAAAAATCGAGAACTGTTCTATATATTGATGAACATATGCATATTCAAAATATGAAACCATTTCAAAAATACGAGTGTGGGAACCCAAAAGGCTCACACACATTTGAAAAGAAGCTCAAAATTGTTAGTAATAAGAGAAGTGAGAATTGAAATAATGGCAGTTATCACTACATGGAATTACTCTGACAAAAACTAGAAAGCTGGATAATGGCAAGTGTGAGTGGTGTTGGGAGGGTGTGGGAACCCTCACGAACTCTTGGTCTGAGTGTGGAAGGGTCAGCCATTGCGGAAAGCAACCTGGCACATACCTGTTCACGACCCAACAGTTCTCCCTGGAAGGACACCTAGAAGTCCCTGAGGGCCCTGCATGGGGGGTGCTCACAGTGGTAGTGGTCGGGGTTGGGGGGTATTGGAAGGAGCCTGAGTGTCCTCACTGGGGAGGAGATGGTACACTGTGGAGAGGGCATACCAGAGGGGCCCCGGGCAACCATGAGAAGCTGCACACTCTGGGTCCTAAAGCCTGTGCCAAGCGAGAAAAGATTGAACACAGTCATGGGTATGTATATCAGAAAATACGCCCTTGGGGGGCCTGGGGGGCCCCCTCGGCTAACGGTTCTACTCTTGGTTTCCGCTCAGGTCGTGATCTCAGGGTCATGAGATGGAGCCCCACGGCGGGCTCAGCATGGAGTCAGCTTGAGGTTCTCCCTCTCTTTCTCTCTAAGAACAAATAAATCTCAAAAACAACAAAAAAGGAACAAAGAAAATACACAGAAAATGATGGTATCCGTCTTACAGGAGCACACCCAACTAGAAGGATACATACGGACATATTAGTGTTTGCCAGCAGAGGGCATGGAGAGCGACTGGGATATGGAGTTATAAGGGAATAAGTCAAATTTAAGACAAGAGATATCTTGAGGGTGTGAAATTAGCTCAACCCAGGGCACCTGGGATCCGAAAAAGAGCATGCAAGGGTTGTGGAGGATGATGAGCCCCAAATGTAGTAATGAAGTTATCTCTGGGGTGAAATCGGGGGGGCTTCAAATACCATCTGCAATGTATGCCTCTTAAAAAAAAAAGAACAACGAATCTTCAGTGAATATAGAAAAAATAATTTGACAAAGCTGGTAGGAAGGATGTTGGTGTTTGTTACAGGTATTCTCTACTTTTTCCTAAATACTTTAAATATTTTATATTGAGATTTTTAAAAGACTTTCCTGTCACCACTGACCATGGGAAACAAAACACCTTGTCTTAAAAAGAAATACAATGAAAATATATTATTCGATTCTAGTCAGAAAGCGAGACCTCCTCTAAGCAAGGTGAGAGAGGTGTTTAGGACAGAGCATCGAACTACTGAGCTTTTCTGGATGGCACCGTCGGGATCAGAACTAAATCATTTTCCCATTAGCTGCCAGTTACATGGGTTCATGTCATTTCCTTTCAAGTTCGTAGCCTAAAATAATCTCTTGTGCCCCCTTTGGAAAACACCCCTTTGGCACATCAAATACGTTTCTTTGGAAAGGCTTGACCCTCTTTAGAACACATTGCAATTGGGGTGCCTGGGTGGGTCAGTGGTTGAGGTCAGGTCGTGATCCTGGGGTCCTGTGATCAAGTCCCGCATCAGGCTCCCCACAGGGAGCCTGCTTCTCCCTCTGCCTGTGTCTCTGCCTCTCTCTCTCTGTGTCTCTCATGAATAAATAAATACAATCTTTTACAAAAAGACGCTTTGAAAATAAGAATATATGCATATACGCAGAAAAGTGCACTTACTGTGACTGTACAGCCTGACAAATTTTCGCAATTTGAATACCCCATGTAAGCAGTGTCCAAATCAAGAAAGAGAAATCCCCTCTAGTCACCACGCCCCTAAGGATAACCACTCCCCTGGCTTTTATCCCCCTCAATTGGTCTTGCTTGTTTTAGAACTTTATTTCGAGAATGGTAAGGTTAGTCTTTTGAGTGTGGCTTTTATCATTTAGTGTAATGCTTTTGAAATTCATCTCTGTAGTTGCAAGTGCTAATAGTTCACTGCTTTTTATTGCTGAATAGTATCCCTTATATGCATATGGCATAATGGACTTACCCATTCTACTGGTAAAGAGCATTTGGGTGGTTTCCAGCTTGGGGCTAATATGAATACATTCAGAACATTTGGTAGATACAGATGGGGGGATTCCCAGAGACAAATGGCTGGATTATAGGATAGTCATAGGAGAGGCATCCGTCCTCTTTAGGAGATCTTGGCATTGTGATTTTTTTTTCTTTTCATTTTTTTTTTTTTAAGAGAGAGCATGCAAGTAGGAGGACTTGATCCCATAACCCCAAGATCATGACCTGAACCAAGGTCAAGAGTTGGACACCCGACTGACTGTGCCACCCAGGCACCCCAGCATTGTGATCTTTTATTTTTTTTTATTTTTATTTTTTATAAATTTTTAAAAGATTTTTATTTATTTATTCATGATAGACATAGAGAGAAAGAGAGGGGGTCAGAGACACAGGCAGAGGGAGAAGCAGGCTCCATACAGGGAGCCGGATGCGGGACTTGATCCTGGGTCCCCAGGATCACGTCCCGGGCCAAAGGCAGGCACCAAACCACTGAGCCACCCAGGGATCCTCCATTGTGATCTTTTAAAGGAAATGATTAGTACTTCAAAATGTATTGGTTGAAGACCAGCTTATATAATGAGAAGAAGGAATCATGAAAATTCAAATTTGACATCATACTAGAACAAAACAGATCCCTTTTATGACTGGTGACAGTAATGCCCCAGTGATGATAAATTTTTGCTTTTACTAGACATTTTACACTTGCCCTTAGCCAAAAGGCTGAGACATATAACTCCCAACTATCAACAGTTACCAACTATTCGAAAATAAAAATATTTCATATTCTTAGTATGGCCCTATTATTAACCAAGGTATTTTAGCTAAAGCTCATAAAATGTACTTGACAGGTCATGTACATTATTATTTAAATTTTCTATTAGTCCTTAACGTAAATGTAAATCAACAGAGAAAAACCATTTTAAATGTAAAGTGGATTGACTACAAACCAAATTACTCATTTTAATTTTAATCAGAACACATCTCCTGTATTTTATTACCAAGTCATTGTCTTAACACTGAAGCTTCCAGTTCCATTTATTTGCCCATTTCACATGCACCGAGAGAGCTCCAGCTCAGAGAGAAAACACGGTGCCTTGATGCTTGAGAACTGAGGGAGGGAGGGAAGGGTCTCTCGCAGGGGGACTGGGTGCCCCAAGCCATTTTCACCTGAGGAAGCAGCCCTGTGACACTAGGGGGCACCATCGGGCGAAAAGTGGGCCTCTCGGGAGCGTTGCCGGTGCAGGTGGCGACTTGCAGTCCACAGGGCCAGAGGACAGCCTTTGCAGACATCCGGGCCCTCAGTCCCACTGCTACCGAGGACAGTTGTGTGATGATCCCCATTCTGCAGGTGGGCAAACGCACATAGCAAGTTGCGCAGCCCAAAGGAGGCCGAGCTGGGATTTCAACCTCCATCTCTGATTCTGTGGCCTGAAGACATTTCCCACAGCTCCTGCTCTGACCCTGCTTTGTCCTTGGGGGTGGGGGGTGGGGGGCTTTTCGCCCACCCAGCCCGATCAGTGTGCTCTCTCTCTTTTTCTAGCACGCTCTCTTCTTCCCCCCTCATACACTCGCCTGGAGCTCTCCTCACCCACCTGCCTCAAGCAGGTCTCCCCTCAGCCTGCAGCCCATGTCCTCAGCCTTCCTGAGCTGCCCTCGCGCCTGCCCCCACTCCTCCCCACCTCCTTGGCCTGGTCCAGCCCTGTCCTAGCCGCTGGGGTCCTTGTCCGGGCCTCCCCCTGGGCTCCCAGCCTCGGAGAGCACAGGACTGAAGCGCTGGGATTCAGGAGGCACCTGTGGCTCCGCCTGGGGTCTCCCCTGCTCCCAGGAAGACCCCGGTCCTGAGGAGAGACAAGTGGGGCACTCACCCTCCCAAGCCACCCCCTCCACCAGCACGGCAGCCTGGGAACCAGGCCTTGGGCGCGTCACCCTGCTCATGTCGCCAGACACGAGCACAATCTTGAATTTCAGGTCTATAAATCACTTGGGTGTGTTTGGGGGGGGCTCATAAAACTTCCTTGCTGGTCGGCCTGCTTGACCCCTCGTCCCTCCTCCTGACACCTGCCCCCTCCTGGAGAGGCCCGAGGAGGCCTGGGCTTATATAGGGGCGCTGCCGTGGGAGGGGCTGGCCACGGAGGCACGGACAGGGCAGGTGAGGAGCAGGCTCTGGGGTCTGCAGAGCGGGGGACCTGGGGCGCCCTGGCCAGTGACAACCTGAGCCACGGCCCTCCCTTCCGCCCGGTGGCCCCCCCGCCCAGGTTACGGGAGGATTCACTCCACCTGCCAGCGGGGCCCAGCGGCCAGCTGGGCCCGGGAGGGAGGGTGCTGGGGCCCGCTGGGCTTCCCCCCTGCCCTCCTCTCCCTGGCCTCATTCCTGCTCCTGGGCCCCCGGCAGGACTATGGCTTCAGCGGCAACAGAGGCCGAGAAGGGGTCTCCGGTCGTGGTGGGACTGCTGGTGGTGGGCAACATCATAATTCTGGTGAGCGCCCCCCTCCCGTGCTGGGCGCCCAGCAGGCAGGTGGGGAGGAGGGGACAGCCCTGGGGTGGGGGCTGAGGTCCCAGGACACCCCCCAGTCCCACTGCCACGGCCAACACTGCAGGCTGCCGGCTCAGAGCAGCCTGGATTCCAGTCCCAGCTCCGCCGCCCCCCAGCTCTGTAAGCGGGAGTGAGCCGCTCTACTTCTCTGCCTCCCCAACTATGTGGATCGTGTCCCCATTGTGGGGATTGTCAGTGGATTATTCCCCGGATGGCCCTCAGCTCAGAAACGGTGCTTGACAAATGCTATCCTTATTACCACGATTCTAGACATAAAGTGCCTGCTGGGGCCCAGGAGGCCCACAGTGATGAATATTAACCATGGCCACGTCTTTTCATTAATATTTAATTTTTTTTTAAATTTATGATAGTCACAGAGAGAGAGAGAGAGAGAGAGAGAGGCACAGACACAGGCAGAGGGAGAAGCAGGCTCCATGCACCGGGAGCCCGAAGTGGGATTGGATCCCGGGTCTCCAGGATCGCGCCCTGGGCCAAAGGCAGGCGCTAAACTGCTGCGCCACCCAGGGATCCCCAATATTTAATTTTTAAAAACGTGCTATCTGTACATGGCTCTGGGACCAGACAGCCTGGGTTCAAATCCCAGCTCTGCCACTTTCTCCCGTGGGATCTGGGACCAGCAACACAACATCTCTGGGCCCCAGTTTTCTCATCTGTAGATGGAGAGAAAAATAGGAGTGCGGATGAGTTATTGGATTAATGTGCTTAGACCAGAGCGGGGCGCATGTGGCTCCTGGCTGTGTTGGCCGGAACAGCAGCCGTGCCCTGGGCTGGTAACACCGAGCACCACGGAGCGTCACTAGGACTGGCGCGGGGCGTGTGCACACCCAGTGCTCTGCGAGCATTTTGATTGTCGCCAAAGGTATCCACGGAGCAGCCTTCCTGTCTCCTTGCTCCCCGTCTCTCATCCTAGGGGTGCCTAGATTTTTAGGTTCTCCAACGTTTCTTTAAGCAAATATACAAGCGCATAGGAAAGAGCACAGATACCCGTTTTCTTCCCTTTCTGTCCAAAATACAGCTCATTGCATGTCCTGTTCTGTGCCTCCCAGTTTCTCCTGCTCACCTAGTCTGTGGGCCACTCCACGTGAGTCCGCAGAGAGCCTCCCGCCCTCTCCCACCACTACAGAGCGCTCCCCTGTGGCAGGCTGGTTCCTTCTCTGCGGTCACTCGGGAATAACCTTGTGGGTTTATGATCGTCGCTGTCCTGCGCGGGCAGGATTGGGTCGGAGGGTTGGCGCCTGTGTAGTTGTTCAGACCCTGCCCAGATCCCCCTGCTCTGGAGTAACACTATTGGAGGGAGGGCAGGGTGCCCGAGGGGCTCCTCTGTTCCAGTCATGTGCTCTGGGGCTTTGCATGTGGCATCTCCTTGGATCCTCGGAGCAACTGGCAGCTGGAGATGTTGGGGGGTGCAGGAGTCTTGCCAGGCCCCTTCCATTCTGGCCTCTGCCCAGCCCCAACTACCCAGCCCCACCTGCCCAGCCCCCGCCCCCCAGCCTCCCAGCCCCCCCTCCCCGCCCCCAGCCCCCCCCAGCCCCCCAGCCCCACCCCTGCTGATGCAAGGCGGCGCCCTCGCCCCCCAGCGCGCCCACCACCGAGGGCCGTGCAGGCTGGCAGGACCCTCTCTAACCCGCCGCCCCGTGCAGCTGTCAGGCCTGGCCCTGTTCGCCGAGACCGTGTGGGTGACCGCTGACCAGTACCGCGTGTACCCACTGATGGGCGTCTCGGGCAAGGATGACGTCTTCGCTGGCGCCTGGATCGCCATCTTCTGCGGCTTCTCCTTCTTCGTGGTGGCCAGCCTTGGGGTGGGCGCAGCGCTGTGCCGCCGCCGGTCCATGATCGTCACGGTGAGGCCCCGGGGAGGGCGCGGGCGGCCAGGGCCGGGGCAGCCAGCGCCACCGCAGCCACCAGTGTGTCCCGCCGGGCGCCGCGTGGGCCTCACGCAGCCACTCTGTTTAATCTTGCCATAGCCCGGGAACGGGGCGCGGCTGCCACCCTCAACTTCCAGAGAAAACTAGGGCACAGAGAGGAAGGGAAGGATGCTCTGCCCAGGAGGACGGCTCCTGCGTGGCAGGCCTGGGATGCGTGGGGACCTCAGCTGGCTGGGCCGAGTCTGTGCTCGTGAGCTCTGTGGAAACCGCAGTAGCAGCACAGCTACCATGTAAGGGGTGCTCAGTGCATTCTAAATGCTTTGCACAGATCGGTGCATTTATTCCTCACAACCCACCAGGAGATGCCATCATCGTCGCGAGCCCATTTGACAGAGTTGAAACTGAGGCTCAGGGAAGTGCACAGTGAGTGGGTGACAGAGCCAGGATTGATTGATTATTATTTTTAAATTTTTATTTATTTATTCATGAGAGACACACAGGCAGAGGGAGAAGCAGGCTCCCTGTGGGGAACCTGATGCGGGACTCGATCCCAGGATCGCGACCTGAGCCAATGACAGCCACTCCACCCCCCAGAGCCCGGATTTAAACCTGAGCAGTTCAGCTTGAGCCTTCCCCTTATTTTCTGCCAGGAATAACCACCACCACAGGAACCCACACTTGCCAAGGACCTCTCCTGTGCCTGGCACCGGACTAAGCATCAGCCCCCTCGATGTCCCCAGCAGCCCTCTGATGTCGCTGCTTCTCTACCCATTTACCAGACGGGAAAACCGAGGCTCAAAGGGGCCAAGGGCCTGGGGTGATAGAGAAGGCAGGCGTTCCAATCCTGGCCCCCCCGACACAGAGCCAACACTGTGATTCTTGTGCAATTTGAGGCCTTTTAGGTTCCCAGGAGCAGCTGCTCATTTAATCGGCAAATGTTGTCGGAGTAAGAACCGGGGGCCAAATCCTGCACAAGGGCACTGGGGCGATCCAGAGAGAAAACAGAGAAGCCCTTGCCCTGGGGGAGGATGCTCCAACTGTGGACAGTGAGGAGGGAAGGGGGATCTGGAGCTGGGGAAGGGGATGGGGTCACCTGCAGGCAGAGAAGGCAAAGGCCTGGGGACCTGAGGGAGGGAGCCCCGGGTCTGCAGGATAAGCGTTCCTGGGGGAGGGAACAGCAAGAGCAAAGGCTCTGAAGCCAGAGAGCCCCCCAACCCCCCGCCAGCCAAGAGGGGGTGGGAGTGAGGGACTGGTGATGAGGGCCGGGTGAGAGTACAGAGGGCGGTGGGCACGCAGGATGGGGGCGAGAAAGGGAAGTGGGCCTGTCGGGGAGTCTCTCCAGCCTCGGGAAGGACTCTGACTTCATCGTAAGTAACATGGAGCCTTGGAAAGTCTCTTCTCTTTTTTTTTTTCTTTCTTTCGTGCATGCAATTCTTTGACATAAAAATTTAACCAAAGCCCTCAAAGCTCACCCCACTGGCAAAAAATATAGATATAGATATAGACATAGATATAGATATAGATATCTGTGTCTGTCTCGCCTATTGGTTTGTCATTAACCAAGACACGGAATTTTTTTTTTAAAAATTGCTATGGGAAACTTCAAACATAGAGTTCAAACATAGAGTGAATGGCCTGAACCCGGCGTACCTATCACCTGGTTTCAACAATATCGACCGCAGACTGGCCAGCCTGCTCCCCTCTGCTCCACCCTCTGCCCACATTCTTGTTTCTGGGGTATCTTGACGTGCATTCCAGACACCAAGTCATTTACCTGTAAATACTCGACCGTACATTTCTCTGAGTGATAAGGATGTTTTTAGAGCAGCCAGGCCTGTTATGCTGCATCACCTCGTCTCTTGGCAGAGGAGTTGGCACATCCACATTCCACCCCGTGTCGCTTTAAGGGAGAGGGTGAGGGATGAGGAAAGAGCTTTTTTTTTTTCTTTTTATGCACAACCACCATGCCACCTGGTACACCCTACAAATTCACCCACGTTCCTTCATGTCTATCTTCCAATACCTGCTCTGCGTTCTTGGGTTGTCTGAAGAGTGTCTTTTTTTTTTTTTTCCTACAACAGACATTCATTTTACTGCATCCAGACCAATAATTAATTTCAGGCAATACTTTACATATTTTTGTTGATTTCATTTTCCCCTAACATTTTATTATAAAAAATTTTCAAACATACAGAAAAGGCAAAAGCCTTGACCCCATCTCTCCCCAGTACCTGGTGCTCATGCTCATCGTCTACATCTTCGAGTGCGCCTCCTGCATCACGTCCTACACTCATCGCGACTATGTGAGCTGGGCAGAGACCAGGGGAGGGGCATGACCTGGGGGAAGGGTGGCAAGGGTCTGGGTCTGGGGGTGGAGTGGAGGTTGACCCCCTCCCGATCTAGTCCCACTGGACCCTGTTCTACCTGGACCTCCGCAGATGGTGTCCAACCCATCCCTGATTACCAAGCAGATGCTGACCTTCTACAGTGCAGACACGGACCAGGGCCAGGAACTGACTCGCCTCTGGGACCGCATCATGATTGAGGTGGACGAGGGGCGTTGAGGGGGTGAGGGGGTGGGGAGAGCAGGGGCACCCATGGCTCTGGACCCCAGAAGTAGGAGGGGTCCCATTATACCCACTGGTAGATGATACCCAGTCCTGTGGTTCTTCTGGGAGGCAGGGCTAGTCATGGCCTCTTTCCAGAAGAGTTAGACCCAGAAAAGGGAACGTTACTTGCCCAATGTCACATGGTTGATAAGCTGGGATCAAAATCTAACATCCTAGATCCACAGTCCCTGCTCTCTTTTTTTTTTTTTTTTTTTTTAAGATTTTAAAAATTTATCCATGAGAGACACGACACAGGCAGAGAGAGAAACAGGCTCCATGCAGGGAGCCCGATGCGGGACTCGGTCCCAGGACCCCAGGATCGCGACCTGAGCCAAAGGCAGACGCTCAACCACTGAGCCACCCAGGCGTCCCTCAGAGCCCCTGCTCTTGACCATTGCAGATACTTTCTTAATAATGAGGCTAATCATAATAATGAACATTTAATGAGCACTAATTTTTGTTGTTTAAATAAGCATTTTTAAAGCTTATTTAATCCACACAACCACCCCATAAGGGAGGTCAGCTTTTTAGCCATGAAGAAACCAAGGTGAAAGGTCGAGTGGCTTATACAAGGTCACATAGCTGGTAGGCCAGAGAACCGGAAGGATGCAAACCCAGGCCACCAGTTTCCAGAAGCCACATTCTTTTTTTTTTCCTCTTTTTTAATATTCACTTTTTTACTTATTTGAAAGAGTGAGAGAGAGAGAGCGCGCGCGTGGGTGTGTGTGTGGGGGGGGGCGTGAAGGAGCAGAGGGAGAGGGAGAGAGAGTCTCAAGCAGACACTCAGAGCCCAACACAGGGCCTGACCCCACAACCCTGGGATCACGACTGATCTCAACCTGAGCCGAAGCCAAGAGTCAGATGCCCAACTGACTGCACCCCCCAGGCACCCCCCAGAAGCCACCTTCTTAATTAAACCCAACGTGATATGGAACAAGAGAAGAATTCTGAAGACCCAGGGGACAGTGAGGTCCCAGTTTGGTTCAAGTCCCACAGCTAGACAGGACTGGAACTCATATTTGAAGGAGCCTATGTTCTCATCATTCAGAGCTACCAATTAAAACACCCGCAGGGGCCAGAAGAAGCCAGAAATCCTTCTTTTGGTGTCATTTACCTCAAATTTGGTTGAGAGCTAATTCAAAAGAATTTTAGAATGAGTCACAAGTGTGGGTTTGACTCAAAGCCCCCATCGGGGGCAGCCAGTGTGGCTCAGTGGTTTAGCGCCGCCTTGGGCCCAGGGTGTGATCCTGGAGACCTTGGATCTAGTCCCACGTCGGGCTCCTTGCATGGAGCCTGCTTCTCCCTCTGCCTGCGTCTCTGCCTCTCTCTGTCTCTCTGTATCTCTCATGAATAAATAAATAATAAAATCTTAAAAAAAGAAAAACAAAGCCCCCATCAGCCTCTAGGTGCCCGGCAGTATCTTCTGCTCCCGGTTCACACACAAGACACTGCCCGCCCCCAACTTTGAGGCCCAGGCCCGGATGGGGGGTGGTTAGGGAAGTCGGGTCCAGCTGTGGCCAACCTGGCCCTTCCTCCGTCCGTGACCTCAGGTGAGTGGCTGTCCTCTCTGAGCCAGGGCCTGCCTCCCCCCTGCCTTTCTCTCCAGCAAGAGTGCTGTGGCACGTCTGGTCCCATGGACTGGGTGAACTTCACGTCAGCCTTCCGGGACAGCCACCCCGGAGGTGGTGTTCCCCTGGCCTCCGCTGTGCTGTCGGCGGAATGGCAACTTCATCCCCCTCAATGAAGAGGGCTGCCGCCTGGGTCACACGGACTACCTGTTCACCAAGGTGCGTCCCTGCCCGCGCGCTCACCTGTCTGTGCGTCAGTCTGTCCCGCCCCCTCTGGTTCTTTATCTCTTCCTCCCACTTTCTTCTCCTCCTCCCCACTCTGGCTTCTTCCTTTCTCCCCCTCCCTCTGGCGGTCTCCGCCCTCTCCCCATCTGTCCCTCCCTCCCTGCAAGCCCGGGGGAGGCACAGGGTCTGTGTGATCCGGAGCTGGCACCTGCGACTTTTTCTCAGGTTGTCTGGGAATAAGGGCAACAGGAATCCCGGCAAGGGCACAACAGCCACAACAGCCGATGTTTATTGAGCCTCTACGCTGTACAGGGTCAACGCTTATAATGATCCCATTTTAAGGAAGGTGAAACTGAGTTCACCTGCCAGTGAGGGATGGAGCTGGGACTGGATTTGAGTCAGGGCCCCAGGTAGGCGCTTTAACTAGTGCAAGGTGCGTGCAGAGGCAGAGCGAGGAAGCAGAGGGGGTGAGGACCTCTTCCCATGCCCCTGTGGGCTTGTGGCTGCCTCGGGGCCCTGCAGCCTCACATCTTTTTTTTTTTCTTTTAATTCATGAGAGAGAGAGGCAGAGACATAGGCAGAGAGAGAAGCAAGCTCCCCATGGGGAGCCTGATGTGGGACTCCATCCCAGGACCTTGGGATCACACCCTGAGCCAAAGGCAGAGACTCAACCGCTGAGCCACCCAAGTGACCCAGCCTCCGTCTTAGATCAAGTGTCCGGAGAGGGGAGCCTGCACCTGCACCTGCACCGACCGTCCTCGCCGCCAGTGCGCGCGGGGCGTCATTTCATGGACTCCCCACGATTCGATTCGGAGGCCAGCGCTGTCGGGAATCGTCACTTCACGGCTGGGCAAAATGAGGCTCAGGGAGTCAGAACCATTCCTAGGTGCCATAGCTAACGAGTGGCCAGGCTGGAGCGCAGCCCCGGACTCCAGGCCGCACACCTGAGCCTGGGTTCTGAGCCGCTTCCCAGTCCAGGCAGGGGCCTGCTCTGAGGCTTGGGCCCCACTGGGCCTCATTCCTAAATGGGGAGGTATCAAAACTGCCCGGATCCTAAAGGCAGGTAGATTTCGAACCCTTGGAACTTGGGGGGCAGCATGGAAAGCCAGCTCTAAACCAAGTGGCCCTCAGGCTGTCCTAGCCACCCCCCTCCTGGGCACCTCCTCGGGCGGGGCTGGGGGTCAGCATCACATCCCCGGCTCCCCAGAACCATTCTGGGCGGTGACACCCACAGTCCCCGCTGCACGGGTGAGAAAACCAAGGCTGGGGAAGGAAGTGACCTTCGGAAGGGCACACCCTGACTCCCCTTCAGTGCTAGCCGGGGCATTTCCTCAGAGCACCGTGTTCCCCCTGCGCAGGGCTGCTTCGAGCACATCGGCCACGCCATCGACAGCTACACATGGGGTATCTCGTGGTTTGGGTTTGCCATCCTCATGTGGACGGTGAGAGGCGGGAGCCTGCGGGCTAGGTGGGGTGTGGGTGTGGGTGCGGGGCTGGAGCGCCCCTCACCTGACTGCCTCCTCATCCAGCTCCCCGTGATGCTGATAGCTATGTACTTCTACACCACCTTGTGAGGAACAAGAAGGGAAGGCCACCTGCACGCCTCGGCCTCCTCCTCCTCCTCCTCCTCCTCCTCCTCCTCCTCCTCCTGTGCCCGTTTCCTCACCTCTCCCCTTACCACCTCCCTCAACCATCCCTCCCTCCACTCTGAAGAACTTTCACCAGCTTTCTGAGCCCTGCCAGGACTTGGACATGTGTACATGGACCCCTAGCCCTTGACCTCATTTCACTTTGCTGATTCCTGGCCCATCTTTCAGCATCAGCTTAAAGTCCTGCCCTCAGGGGACCATTCCCGGATCCCACTACCCCATCCCCAAGGCCTCTCTTGCAGCTCCCCGAGCGCCTCCTGCATGGTTGGCACTTCTGCTAAATAGTTCGTGATTGTTGATTCTCTGGTAGACTGCGACTGCCATGAGGGGAGGGACAAGCTCTGTATTGTCCCCAGCAGAGGGACAAGCATCGATAGTCAATAAATACTGGTTGAATGAATTAATTCGTTTTCTTCTGGGTCGAAGGCAAATGCTCAAGAACTCTTCTGACGGAAGTGGCTGAAACCTGACCGGCCCTGACTGAAACATAACAAGGAGTTTCTTGGCTTGTGTAACTGACTCAATTATTGCTGGCTTCAGGCATGTCTGGATCCAGGAGCTCAATCTAAGTTCCCAGGAAACCTGCTTCATTCTCAGACAGGATTTTTCTGGCAACATCAGACTTACATCTTTATGGCTAAGCCACGTACCAGTAAGAGAGGCCCCACTCCCGACAACTGGAGCCAAGGTCGGGGATTCAATCTCATTGTCTTAGTTTAGAGTCTAGGCCCATCCTTTGGCTGGGGAAGGGAGGGTACCTGAATTACTACTGCTGCTAAGGATGGTGTTGGGAAGTGGGATGATTTGTCAAAGGAAAATTAGAGCGCAGGGCTGTTGGGCTGCTACAGGTGGCAGGTAGCCTCCTCCTAGGGGCTGTAACTTCCAGCAAGTTCTCTAGTGGGTGCATGACAGACAGTAAACACTCTAGGCATCGCATCTCATCCTCATGAGTGTCCCCTCTCAAGCAGGCCAACCTCTGTCCGTTTTATAGCAGTTAGGACCTGCCAAGAGGGTCTGGCTTCCTTCCCCACCAAATGACATTTCCCAGGGTCCTCATTTACTCCACTGGTCTGCCGATGGTCTGCAAACCCTGAATTCAAATATTACCTTTTTTAAAATATACTTTTATTTATTTTAAAAAGACTTTATTTATTCATTTGAGAGAGAGAGACAGAGATAGTGAGAGAGAGCACGAGTGGAGAGAAGAGAGAGAAGCAGGCTCCCCGCTGAGCAGGGAGCCCGACCCAGGGACTCCATCCCAGGGCCCTGGGATCATGACCTGAGCCAAAAGGGACGCTTAACTGACTGAGCCACCCAGGCATCCCTTAAAATACACTTTAAAAAACCTGTAATGGTCAAAGAGGTTTTTTTGTTAGGGTGAAAAACTGGAAACATCCATCAGCAGGGGGTGGGTTGTACAACTCATGTTATATCCTTGGACTGGATTTCTTGTGGCTATTTAAGAAGACAGAGCTATGTGAGCCAATGGAAAAAGATGTCATAATGGTATAAATAATTGGAAAGTATATATAAGGATGTTCATTACAGTGACCTAAATGAGCCTCTGTAGCGGAATGGTTAAGTTAGTTGTGCTATGTCTATAGTCTAGAATACCACACAGTGGTAAAATATAATGCTTTACTTTAACATGGAAAAATCTCCAAGAAATGCAGAGGAGAAAAACTTGCAAACCACATACAGTACTTTTATTCCTATAGCTACATATTCAGGGCTGGTCTTTTCTTTTTAAAGAAATGGGTCAATGTTTTTAGAATAATGTTTAAAAGAGTGGAAAAAAATACTTTAAAAACTCCAAGATCAGGGACGCCTGGGTGGCTCAGTGGTTGAGTGTCTGCCTTTGGCTCAAGTCATGATCCCGGGGTCCCAGGATCAAGTCCCGCTTTGGGTTCCCCACAGGGAACCTGCTTCTCCCTCTGCCTGTGTCTCTGCCTCTCTCTGTGTGTCTCTCATGAATAAAGAAAACCTTAAAAAAAAAAAAAACCCTCCAAGATCATTTGTAACCCTTCTGCTTAAAGATTATAAAAATTTAGAAATGGAAGCATCCCACGTTTCGTTCCCTGGTAAATCAAAACCCCTCCCCAAATCTGGCCCACTCCCCCTCGATAATTGCTATCAACACATGATGAATGTCCCTTATGGCTTTTCAAAAGTTTATATCAACACATCTCTAGATATTTACATAAGTGCACACACATGTTTCACAGAATCATGCTTTAAAATACTGTGGAGCAGCCCTGGTGGCGCAGCGGTTTAGCACTGTCTGCAGCCCGGGGTGTGATCCTGGAGACCCGGCATCGAGTCCCACATTGGGCTTCCTGCATGGAGCCTGCTTCTCCCTCTGCCTGTGTCTCTGCCTCTCTCTCACTCTCTCTGACTGAATAAATAAACAAATCTTTAAAATAAAATAAAATAAAATACTGTGTTGTGACTTGCTTTCTTCACTTAACTATATGTTATGGTCACTTTCCATGTCAGTATTTATGAATCCATCTTTTTTTTTTTTTTAACTTTTGCAATCCATTCCAGGGTATAGATGCATCACAGATCATCTTGATCTGTTGTTAAGTAAACAAGGCTTACAGAACAGGATACATAAGCGAGCTCATTTTTATCAAAATTATTTAAAAATTAAGTTATATAAAATTTTAAAATTATATATATATATGTGTATATACACACGTATATATATGTATTCCCCACGAAGAACTCCTTTGAGGAGAGGAGCAGAATGGAGGGCTGAGAAGAGGAAGGTCTACACACCACACGTAACTTTATAATATTTGAAAAACTTTTTATAAAGGTTGTTATTTTTCAAAAACAGGAAAAGTGGTTTCAAGATACTGAGCAACATATAGCTTTACTTTGCAAGCCAGAATTTTAAAACATCATGTAGATGTGATATACATCATATTTTATTTTAAAATTCTTTTCAAGCTTTTGTTTATTTATTTTATTTTATTTTTTTTTTTAAATTTTTTTTTATTTATTTATGATAGTCACAGAGAGAGAGAGAGAGAGGCAGAGACACAGGCAGAGGGAGAAGCAGGCTCCATGCACTCCATGCACCGGGAGCCCGATGTGGGATTCGATCCCGGGTCTCCAGGATCGTGCCCTGGGCCAAAGGCAGGCGCCAAACCGCTGCGCCACCCAGGGATCCCTGTTTATTTATTTTAGCAAGAGAGTGAGAGAGAGAATGAGCAAGTGGGAGGAGTAGAGGGAGAAGGACAAGCAGACTCCACATGGAGTGCAGAGCCTGACATGGGGCTCGATCCCACCACCCTGAGATCATGACCTGAGCCGAAATCAAGAGTTAGACACCTTAACCTACTGAGCCACCCAGACCCCTACACACCATATTTTAACACATAAGAGGTGCTCCGGGCTAACTGACCTAACTGGCTTTCCTAGAGGCCCTGGGATGAAAATCTCCATCTGGGATCCCTGGGTGGTGCAGTGGTTTGGCGCCTGCCTTTGGCCCAGGGCGCGATCCTGGAGACCCGGGATCGAATCCCACATCAGACTCCCGGTGCATGGAGCCTGCTTTTCCCTCTGCCTATGTCTCTGCCTCTCTCTCTCTCTCTGTGACTATCATAAATAAATAAAAATTTAAAAAATTAAAAAAAAAAAGAAAAGAAAATCTCCATCACCCTGTGCATATATTTGACTGCCTCATAAACATGTCAAGGAAAGGGGGTGATTCTGGCCTAATCTGCTTTTAAATTCGGGTGTGCCCTCATAAGCAAGTTCACAGTGACCTTGTCTGTGACTCAGACTCTCTGAGGGAGGCAAAGGGGCAGCACCAGGTTCTCACAACCCCCAATGCACTCTCTGAGCCTCAATGTGCCTCTCTGTGAAATGGGGGTCCTAACAGTCCCTGCTTCAGGGCCCCATTCATTCTAAGAGCTCAGGAACTAACAGACCTTTTTATTGTGAATCAGGAATTTTCTCAGTCCTGTGTAATCAGGATCAGGTGCAGAAATCCACCATCTGTGGGGTACCTGGGTGACTCAGTGGTTGAGGTCTGCCTTTGGCTTGGGTCATGATCCTGGGGTCCTGGGATTGAGTCCCGCATCCAGCTCCCCATGGGAGCCTGCTTTTCCCTCTGCCTATGTCTCTGCCTCTCTCTCTGTCTCTCATGAATAAATAAATCAAATTTAAAAAGAAAAGAAATACTATCACAGCTCAGGCTGTGTGAATCCCAATTTCAAATATTTGGGGCTCCATCATGCCCAGTGTTCATCAAGGTGACTCCTGTACTTGTGCTGCTTTAAAGAGTGATGTCATACTTGAAAATACTTCATGCTTTCGCTGAGGGATGTCCAACCCAAGGGCTGAGCAAACATTAGAGTTAATATACTTTTCATTGGAGAGTTTTTAAAGAGTGTTTGTGGAATTAATGGAGGCTGGTATTCATAAAATCAGTTTTTCACTTAAAAATCACATTTCAAAAGAGTATTTAAGTCATGCATGGGAAAATACTTGGGAAATTATTCAATGCAAAAAGATTACAAAAGAGCATGCTCAATACAATCACTTTTCTGATAAAAATATAAATATGTGTACATTAGCATTAGGCTTGTTAAAACAAAGTCCCCCAAAGCTTATCATTGGTTATTAAGGAAGAGGTGATATTTGCAGGGGATTCCCATTTCACTCTTTGGGCATTTTTGTATTTTCCAAATAGTCTATGATGATTATTGGTGTCTGCCAAAAGCAATAAATAAATGTTAACAAAAATATCACCGTGAGACATGAGATGGGCATCCAGGAAAGAATGAGTCTGCTAAATATTTTCAAATGTTACCTGAGCAGTTAAAACAGGTCAGGCCTTGCCAAACGCTGGGGGGGCCTGGGGGTTGAGCTGGCCTCTGAGAGGGCAGGTAGGCAGGCTTCCACCTCTGTCCCATATCTGCCACCACCTTCCTTGGCTCCATCTGGTCACATACCTGCAGAATATGGCTCATTCAGCTGGACTGGTAGCAGTGTGGCCTCAGCCAGCAGAACGGGTATGTCTGCCCTGGCCCCTCCACTCCGATGCCCACTCCTGTGGGTGAGAGGGAAACTGAGAGATGAGGGCCAGGAGTTCACAAATCTGTTGCAACCTGTAGCTTCCCTGTCACTTCTCTGGCTCTCCTCTCCTGCTAAGCTTTGTTTCCTGGCAGTAATTAAAACCTTCTGCCACTGCCATAGCTGCTGCTGCAGCTGCTGCTGCTGCTGCTGCTGCTGGAACCATCACAGCCACCTTGGTTTCATGGTTTGGCAAAGTATTGGCCTCCACCACCATAGGGGCCAGAGCTTCTGCCTCCAAAACTTCCTCCTTTCATGGGTCCAAAATTTGAGGATTGATTCCTGTAATTGCCAAAATCGTTATAGCTTCCGCCACCTCCAAAGTTGCTTCCGTCATTACCAAATCCGTGATAGCCATCCCCACTGCCACCGTATCCACCACCACCTCGACTGCCACCGAAGCCACCTCGACCACTGAAGTTCCCTCCACGACCACCACCAAAGTTTCCAGAACCACTTCGGCCTCTTTGGCTGGACCAAGCACTAGCCATCTCTTGCTTCGATAGGGCTTTCCTTACTTCACAGTTGTGGCCATTCACAGTGTGGTATTTTTGAATGACAATCTTGTCTACAGAGTCCTGGTCGTCAAAGGTCACAAAAGCAAAACCTCCCTTTTTGCCACTGCCTCGGTCAGCCATGATCTCAAATCACTTCAATTTTCCCATACTGTTCAAAATAATCTCTTAGATGATGTTCTTCAGTGTCTTCTTTGATGCCACCAACAAAAATCTTTTTCACAGTTAAGTGGGCACCGGGTCTTTGAGAATCTTCTGGGAGACAGTCCTCTTTGGTTCCACGACTCTTCCATCCACCTTGTGCGGCCTTGAGTTCATGGCCACGTCCACCTCCTCCACGGTGGCCTGCGTGACCAACCCAAGGCCTCTGGAGCGCTTGGTGTTGGGGTCTCTCATTACCACACAGTCCAGAAGCGTCCCCCATTGCTCAAATGGCTCCTCAGACTCTCATCGATTGTTTCGAAGCTCAAACCTCCGATGAAGAGCTTCCGCAGCTGCTCGGGCTCTTTGGGAGACTCTTAGACATGAGGGCGGTGGGAGGGGAGACTTTAACGATGCTTACTCGGGGGTGTCCAGGGGCAGAAAGGAGTAATCTAACGAATGTATCTCCAATTTCTTGGTTTTGATTAATGTATCATGGCTGTGTAGTATTGGGGGAAACTGGGTGAATGGGGCACAAGAATTCTCTGTACTGTCTTTGCAACTTTTCCGCAAATCTAAAATTCTTCCAAAATAAAGTTTATTTGAAAAAACTGAACGTATGTTTCTATATATGTAGGACTCTAAAAAGGAGACAAAAATAGCAAAGGTGTTGTATGCATGGGAAATGTCCTTTTATTTTTATGAGTAATTTTCCTTAATTCAGGAATGGTTATCTACTCTGCAACTGGTGGGTATTTTAAAAATAATTTATACTCATGCTTGCATCCTGATTTTTTCAGAGTTCTAACTGACCGGTGTCATTATTTGACATTTTTTATCTGATGGCATAATTTCAAAATGTCTTCAGCATGGACTGCAGAAAGAAATGACACATGGCTGAGGACTGAGTGAAAATTAGGAAGCAGGGCAATTCACTAGAAACCAACCCACAAAAAGAAAAAAAAAATTAAAAAAAAAAAAGAAAGAAAGAAACCAACCCACAAAATGTTCATGTTACCAAATGGTCAACTCACTGAATTTACCAAAAATTCTTTTTTTTTTTTTTACCAAAAATTCTTTTGCCAGTATTAATGTACATAGTTTAACACATTGTAGAGAAATGAGTTTTTAGTGGTCGTCGCCTCTGAACTGAGCTCAGAGTCCAGCATCAGAGACAGCAGGCAACAGGGAACAGACTTCCTAAAAGGGTCTGGAGGCAGGAACAGCTTTCAGGAAAATCCGGCCACTGAGGCTGCTGGTTCCCCAGTGTGGCCTTGCTTATCCCGGGTTAGGGGTGAGCACCAACAGTCTAATGTGGGTTAACCTCTCTTAAATGGAAAAGCTTACACTGTTACAGGAACTCTTCCAGAATGGTGATGTGAAGTCCTGGGTATTCAAGGCGCTCTAGAATAATAAGAGCTAAATTGTCCAGATCCACTGAGAACCAGTCTTATGCAGACAATTTCATGGATACCTGTAAGCCCCAGGGACTGGGGCCCAGAAGCTATGTTGGTGAGACAAGGTGCATCTGCCCCTGTCCTAGGTGGTAAAACTGTGAATGTCTTTCCAGTAAAATGACTCATTCAAATATTTATTGCTTGCCTAACATGGGCACACACCTCACATGGGCACTGTTTTAGATCTGGGGGCCCAGCAGGGAGCAAATCAGACCTCAATCTCTCCCTTTATAAAAGCTTACCTTTTGGAAGAGAAGATCAAGAAAACCAAGAAGGGAAATATATATATAATATATTTATTTTAATATTTGTAAATATATAAATATATTTATTTAAAAATATATTTTATATATTTTAAATATTTTATATATATTTATATAAAAATTATATTATATATATAGTAGGAAATTAGTGCGAGGGGAAAAAAATGTAAAAATAAAAATTTAAAACTAGCGGTGAAGAGAGGCAAGCAATTTTAGCACCACATCCACATCCTGTCTGGATGTCTGAATTTCCAGAAGTGGCAAGGTCCCTCCTCTGGATTATGCCCCATTGTCCCAGCACGGTATGTCGGGGTTGGAGAGAGCTCTGACTGCCCATCCCTGGGGCACACGCCTGGCTTGGAACAGAGATGGATTCGGCTCCACGCAATGGGCCTGGCCTGCCAGGGGGGAAAGTTGGCTGCCCAGAAGGCCTCAGGCTCTGAGCCTAGGGAAGAAGGAACAGAGACCCTGGGAGCAGAAAGGACCACTCTCCCCTCTCCCTATAAACTTTCTCCTGATGATTCAGAAATAAATGACACAAAGTGCTCTGAGAATTCAGTGTTAGCCATTATCATGGCTATAATTTTTATTAGTATTTGAGGACCCCACTACTCACTGCGCCAGCTATCCATTTGTTGCGCCTTAATTTCAGGATTTATCAGCCGGCATGAGGTTAGGCCTTGTCAGTAGGGGGCGCTGGAGGGACACTGCAAGGGAGGGGCTTCTCTCCAGCTTGCAGGGCTTTGTTCTTGTTCCTACTGGCCCTGACCAGCAGGTGGCTGTTACTCTTCACTTTGGAGTTGGCCACTCCAACACCTTCTTGAGCCCAGCTAGGAACGCGCCATTTAGCCCAAGAGATGTATTGAAAATACGAAATAGAATCATGATTTCTCCCCTTAATTAACTGCCTTTTCAGATGCCCTGCAAATGGAAATAGGAAGATGCAAACCAGAGCAAGTTTTTTTTTTTTTTTTTTTCCCAACAGCCATTTCCAGTCCTATGGGGGGGGGGGGGGGGGAATTATCAAAAGATCCCTGGCATTAAAGTTCATCTCATAAAAATTCATCCAGAAGAGCGAAGAAAGAAGATCAGAAACGGGAGGACTTTTCAACTTTCAAGATCCAGAATCAAGGCAAGTGATATTTGTTGCCTAGAAATTACTCTGGTCCAGGGTATGTCAGTTGACTTTCTTAACCACCCCAAACACAGCAACTTAAAAAATAATGATTATTTTCTAGCTCTTGATTCTTTGGGACCATCCGGGCTGAGCCCGGTCACACAGTTCTTCTGTGGGTCTCATCCGGGCTGACTCTTGCAGCTGCAATCAGGTCTAGGGTGGTTTCCCTCACGTGTATGGCTGGCTGGCAATTGGTGGAGGTGGCTGGGGCAATGGCTTTCACTGGGCCGTGCGTCTGCAGCAGGCCAGCCCAAGCTTGTTCACATGGTCGTACTTGTAGTGTTCCCAGGAAGGGTTAAATTATTTCCTGTAAAAAAATAAATGCCTCTTCCCTTGACTCTGTATGGTTCTTAGGAAATGCCAGCACTCCTGAGCATGCCCTGCTAGGCCCTGCCCACACATCCAACCTCACTTTCCCCTGCTTCCCCTGCTTCTCCTCGCTTTGCTGTCTCCATCCCTGCAGCAATGGACTTTAGGGCCATGCTTCCTCCCACCCCAGAGCTCTGGAACCTATTTTCCCACTGCCTGGAAGACTCACCCCTCTCCTAGTCAAGTTAGTAATTATTCATAAAATCTTTGTGGAAGCATCGCTTCCGGGAGGAAGCCTTCCTGGAAAACCCTGGCCAGGTTAGAGTTCTATTTTACTTCTTAAAGTATCTATCTTATGATTTTTCTTCAGAGCACTTAGCATAGTTTTAAGTTTACTTGCAACTAATAACAAGAGCCAACATTTAATCAGCACTTGCTCTGTGCCCGGGGCTGTTCTAAGAATTTCACGGGCGTCTGTTCATTTGATTCTTTCAAGGCACAGAAAGGAGAAGAAAATTCACACAGTTGATAAATGATACAGGCAGGACCCAAACCTGTCAGTCTGATTCCAGAGCCAACATCTTAACCATTCTTCTGTGTTCCTTCCCACTGAAGTAAATAATACACATTTCTTACCAGATTGTGAGCCACTCAATGGTAGATATTCTGTGTTAAAGACTGAATTGTGGCCCCTCCAAAATTCATATATTGAAGCTCTAACTCAACGTGGCTATATTTGGAGATATGGCCTTTGAGGAGGTAATTAAGGTTAAATGAGGTCCTAAGAGTAGGGAGGCCCCCTAATCCAATAGGACTAGTGTCCTTATGTCTTAGTCTGCTCAGGTTGCTATAATAGATCACCGTGGGCTGGCAGATTATAAACAACAAAGATCTATTTTTCTGGCGCTCACAGTTCTGGAGGCTGGGATGTCCCACCCAGATCAAGGCACTGTCAGATTTGGTATCTGGTGAGAACCTACTTTCTGGTTCACAGACAACTGTCTTCTTACTGTAACATCACATGATGGAAGGGGCCAGGGAGTTCTCTGGGGCCTTTTTGTAAGGCTCCTATTCATAAAGGCTCCAGCCTTATGACCTAATCACCCCCCCCAAAGGCCCCATCTCCAAATATCAGCATACTGGGGATTAGGATTCAATATACGAATTGATGCCAACATTCACCCTGTAGCACCTTCAGCAGAGACCCAAGGAGTGTGCATGCACAAGGGAAAGGCCATGTGAGAGGGCAGCCATCTGCAAGCCAAGGAGAGAGGCCTCCAGAGAAACCAACTCTGCTGGCCATTTTGTTTGTTTTTTTGTTTTTGTTTTTGTTTAATAAACTTTTTAGGGGATCCCTGGGTGGCGCAGCGGTTTGGCGCCTGCCTTTGGCCCAGGGCACGATCCTGGAGACCCGGGATCGAATCCCACATCAGGCTCCCGGTGCATGGAGCCTGCTTCTCCCTCTGCCTGTGTCTCTGCCTCTCTCTCTCTCTCTGTGACTATCATAAATAAATAAAAATTAAAAAAAAACCAAACAAACTTTTTATTGGTGTTCAATTTGCCAACATACAGAATAACACCCAGTGCTCATCCCGTCAAGTGTCCCCCTCAGTGCCCACCACCCAGTCACCCCCACCCTCCACCCTCCTCCCCTTCCAACGCCCCTAGTTCGTTTCCCAGAGTTAGGAGTCTCTCATGTTCTGTCTCCCTTTCTGATATTTCCCACACATTTCTTCTCCTTTCCCTTCTATTCCCTTTCACTATTATTTATATTCCCCACATGAATGAGAACATAGGTTTGTCCTTCTCCGACTGACTTACTTCACTCAGCATAATACCCTCCAGTTCCAACCACATTGAAGCAAATGGTGGGTATTTGTCATTTCTAATGGCTGAGGAATATTTCATTGTATACATAGACCACAGCTTCTTTATCCACTCATCTTTCGATGGACACCGAGGCTCCTTCCACAGTTTGGCTATTGTGGACATTGCTGCTAGAAACATCGGGGTGCAGGTGTCCCGGCGTTTCATTGAATCTGTAGTCTTTGGGGTAAATCCTCTGCTGGCCATTTGATCTTGGGCTTCCAGCCTCCAGAACCATGAGAAATAAATGTCTGTTGTTTAAACTATGCCATCTACAGAATTTTGTTACAGCAGCCCAAGCACACATACATTTGGTCTCTTCTTGCTTGCCAGCATATACTTTGTACCAAGAACCGTGCCTAGCACATAACAGTACCCCAAAAATATATACTCAGGTGCCACTACCCTCTCTGGAAAGTCTTTGTTCACTTTTCTTCCTTTCCCACCCCAGGTTTAAGTGCTCCTTCTGGGCTTTAGTTGCTATATTTTTCACTTGGTTCTGGAAGGATATGTTTTTTTTTTTTTTTGGAAGGATATGTTTTGATATCTAATTCCTTTCTAGAAGGTTACATCTTTGAATCTAAAGATTTCAAAGGGGCTGAGTCTTCTCCAGGGCTCAGCACAGTTGGCATATGCTGTCAAGAGTTTAGTAAATATTTGAGTGAATGCAAGTCTCCTGATCCCCACATACAAGCCCTGGATGGAGAGCAAGAAGGCTTGAAGGTTGTTGTTTTTTAAGAGTTATTTATTCATGAGAGACACAGAGAGGCAGAGACATAGGCAAGGTAGAACCAGGCTCCCACTGGGGAGCCCAATGTGGGACTTGATCCCAGGACTCCAGGATCACACCCTGAGCCAAAGACAGACGCTCAACCACTGAGCTACCCAGGCACCCCAAGAAGGCTTGAGTTCTAAGCTTCATCTCTAAATTCCTGAGCAACTTTGGATACCGAAACCTCAAAAGTAATCATGGCCTTGTGTTTCTCCAGAGATCAAAGCTTGAGGGAAAGTCTTTTATGCTCTAACAAGCATAAAGTACAGGATCATTTTTACATCTGTTCTGAACACCTGTGCAGTTGAACTGCGCTCCTGAGTCTTAGTCATCTGCTTAGCTCTAGCCAGACTACTTGCTGTATCTCAAACATATTAAGTCCATGCCTGTCTCAGAACCTTTGCACTTGCTATCTCTTTTGGGAACACACCTTGCCCAGAATTTTCCATTGCAAATAACAGCCTTAATTTTCAGTGTTTATGCCAAAGTCAAGAAGGAGTGATGGTGATTGCAAGAAAGCAGTTCAGTTTCAGGGCACTGGAGACAAAAAGAGTAGCATGCTACTGTTCTATGAATCCGCTCAATAGTCCTGAAATGTGTTTACTGTCATTTCCCCCGTTTTACAGATGAAGACATTGAGGCCAAGAGAGGTTAAGTAACTTGCTAAAGGTCTCACACTAGAAAGCAGCAGGGCCAGGATAGGAATCCAGGCAGTTTGGGTCTAGTGCGGTTAAGAAACCACAAAGCTCCCTGCTTCTCAACATATATTGTAGCTTAGTTAACACAGTGTCTGGCACTAGGGGCGGGGGTGGGGGGAGCATTGCTCAACAAGCAATAGTCATTTCTCTACTCCCTTCAGACATTTGACTCCTCTAATCTTACAGTCCAACCCCTGGAACCAAGCAGACAACCCTTCTAGTCCATCTTGCCAGAGCCCAGACTCCACCTGGCTCACTCCACCTTTTTATGCTTGCACATGCTAGATAGTTAGATTTGAGGGCTCTACAGTCAGGTTCTCTGAGTTCCCATCAAGGTTCCACCTTTCAGCTTGGTAAACGTAGGAATGTTACATCCTTCCCTGGGTCTCAGTTTCCTCACCTGTAAAATAGGGACAGTAACAGTCCCTATGTTCTAGAATTATTATAGGGATTCAGTGAGATGATGCATACAGAATGCCTACCACCTTGTCTGGGTCATAAAAATGGCTCAGTAAATTGTAGCATTGATTAGAGCTTTTAAGTGAAAAGGCCCCCAAAGTTCTGGGGCTGTGAAATACACTCTCAACCACCTTTAGAGCCAAAGTTGGGACCAGATGAAGTCATTGTTTGTAGACAGGGTTGGCTGGGTGAGAGGACTCCCCACCTGACCCAGCCCAGGATCTACTAGACAATTACTTCCTGGAGGCAACATGGTTCCGGTGTGGGTGGGTGGGTGGGGGCTTCTGATAGACCTGGGTCTGAATTCCAGCTCTGATTTCTCCTCAGGACCTGTTTCTCTGTCAAATGGGAAGAGACTAGTGTTGATTAAGAATGTGAGTTCAGATTCAATTTATGTGATATTCTTAGTCACAGACCAGCTATGTGAGCTGAGTGTCTTCTGCTCTATGAGACTTGGTCGTCTGCTCCAACGGGTGTTGTCACCATTCATATTCCTGGGATGGCTATGAGGATTTCCCAGGACCATGTGTGCCCACACTCTGGATCCTATAGCTGTTAGGATGGGGGGCAGTATATACCAAGAGTTAGGAGCTTAGGCTCTGGAGTCAGGCGGCAGCAGGCCTCGGCTCAAATTCCAGCTCTGACAATTACTCCTGGTGAGATTTAAGGGAAATCAATTTCTTCTCCCAAACTCAATTCGTTTATCTGTGAAGTGAGGATAATCGCAGTTAAGTGTCCAATAGGGCTGGTTATAAGAATTCCATTAGATGATGCATGCAAAGCACTTAAAACTGGCCTGGTTCAGTGTAAGTGGCCAATAAGTAGGCAAAGATCTGATGAGGATAATTTTAAAAAATACCCTTCTCTGGAATGCAAATGCATTTGCCCAAAAAAGTTTGAGGTCTTGAAAATATGCACGGAGGGAAGCCTTCAGGATCAGATTCAAGTCCAAAACACCCCCCCCCTCAAAAAAAAAAAAAAAACAACCCTCATTTGTAGATGAGGTAAACCAGGGCCACGTGATCACATCAGGCCCCACCCCACACCTGCAAGATCAACCCTCCTTCATCAGAGCCCCAGCAACGCCTGTTCCCGCCAGGACGTGAGACAAGTCAGCCTCGGGCGTTAACCAGCGGGGAATCGGCTCCCTCGCTGGGTTCCAGAAGGAGCCAAGGAGATGGTGCACACAAGGCGGCCCAGCGGAAGGGTTCGGGAGCGGGAGCTCTGGTTACGATTGCCACAGCACCCGCCTGCCTGCTCCTGCTTCTGGAGGGGTTTGCTCCCACCCGCTGGCCAGTCTCCGTCCCGACTTTCGTCTGCACCTGCTGTCCCAGGCCCCCCTCTGGAGGGTCCCCCAGCGCCCGTCCTTCGTCTCCAGCTCCTCAGCTAGCTGCGGGGTGGTGGGCGCCAGAAAACACTCCAGCAAGCCCCGGAGCTGAGCCGCTTGAAGCGCAGGGAGCGAAAGCCAACCGCCGCTTGAAGCCGTTGGCCTGGGCTCCCGCCTCCCGGCCTTCGGATCAATCAAGCAAGCCCCTGGGCCAATCAGAAGTGGAAGCGGTCGAGCAACGCCCGCCTCCTTAAAGCGCCCTCGCTCCTCATTGGTTGTGTCCGAGCGCGAACCCAAAGCCCTTGGAAGAGAGAGCGGCCAGCCAATCAGCAGCGCCGCCGCAGCCCGGCTCGGGGGCTGCTCCCTGCCCCGCGCGCCGCGAGCTCGCCGCCTGTCCGCACCAAACCCGGCATGAATGGGAAGCCAGCTGGCTGAGCTCTTAGCCCTGGCCGGTTCATGGCGGGGCGGAGCAATGGGCCATCCTCTCCACGTGTGTGTGTGTGTGTGTGTGTGTGTGTGTGTGTGTGTGTGTGTGGCGGGGGGGGGGGTGGCTAGTACGTGAAGTACGCAGTTATCCCTGGCTCAGCTGACAGGCAATGAGCATTTGAAGCGCGAGCATCTAGACCAATCGCGGGTCAAGGCACTGCCCCCTCTTGCGCCTCCCTCGTCCCCGCATACTTCCAGGTGAGGCGGGGTGCGTTCTGCAACCAATCAGTGGTGGGCAGGACAAGAGGCGGGAAAGGGGAGCTGCCCACAGGCACCCCGAAGCCTGGCCGACTCTCGAGGGCCTCCCGACCAATCACAGACACACACTGCATAGACTGTCAGGGGTTGAGAGAGAGGTGAGAGGGTGTGTAACAGAGCTCGTCAGGGTGCCAAGACAGAAGCAAGAAGGCCGTTGAATCCTGAGCCCTTGCGGAGGCAGCTTCCAAGACTATTGAGGCCAAGGAGGTTCCGGGCCAAGTCTTTCCAGAGAGAGGGTGGGAAGGGGCAAACTCCGCAGCCGCTCAGCAGGGGAGGGGACAGGCTGGAGGGTGAGACCTCCGCCTCAGAGACCTGAAACCCAAGCCCACCGACCCATCCCCATCGGACTCAAGGCCCCGCCCCTCGGCAGAGCCAGGGGGGCGGGAGGGAGCTCCGCAGCCAATCGGCGGGGGGAGCGGGGCGGGGGCGGGGGCGGGGGGGCGGAGCACGGGGAGCTGTCCGAGGTGCCTCCGAGGATGCTGGGCATGCTCAGCAGGAGGCGGCCGGCGGCAGCCAATCGGCGTCCGCGGCGGAAACCAGGCGAGACCCGTGAGCTGTGCACGCGCAGGGCCTCGAGCTCCGGGCCTCGCGCCGCTCCCCACTCGCCGCTCCCCAACGGCCACTCGAGCTAGAGCCGCCCTCGGTGTATGTGACTGTGGGAGGAGGCACAGGGCCCGAGTCGGTGAGTGCCATGGTTTCTCTTACGCTTCTTCAGGCCTGGGACTGGCCCAAGCCAAGCTGGGGTGGGAGGGCCGGAGCGGTCGTCGTGAGGGTTGAGAAGCGAGAGTTGAGGACTCTAGTCCCCGGGGACTCCCTTTTCCTGGCAAGGATGGCAGTGGGGCCTCCTGGGCAGGCACCTTTGGACCCGGGCTGGGGCAGAGGCCAACATGCCCTGGGTTGGTCCACAGTCCCTGAGGCTGACTTGATTTGGAAGTGTATTGTGTGGCCGTGGGAGGCCCTTGGAGCTCTGCGTGGCTTCGTTGGCGGTGAGGTATGGCCTCTGATCGGTGACAGGTTGCCTGAGGTCTCTGGCCTGAGTCTGGATGTGGTGACTGGAAGGGGAGGCCTGTGACTCTCCAGAGGTTATGGGGGGGGGGGGGGGCGGGGCATTACTGGCCAAAAGATGAAACTAGTGTGCTCTTGGGAGATTTTCTGGGGTCTTTGGATCCAGCCTGGGCTGAGAGAGTTGTCGAGATTGGAAGTCCAATGGGCAGTTGTCAACAGCCATTGCACCCAGGCTGTGCTAAGAACATGCAGCTGCAAGGTTTTGGGGGTCGCTGGACTCTAGGTTGAGGTGCAGATTTTCCACTATCAGGTCCAGGATAGACAACTTGGCCAGGAGGTTAGGCCCAAGGTCTTCTGGAGGTTCTTGAGGAGGGAGTTTCTGAATCTCAGGTTGTTTGCCCTCCATGAAATATTATTGCCGTGTGGCTCTAAAAAAAACCAGGATTGGGTCATATTAGGGCCTTTTGGTCTGCTCTTTCTGAAACCCTGGTCATTCTCAGAAGATACCAGGCTGTAAGAATGGAGCCAGATGCATAGGGAAGATGGATCTTGTCCTAGAGCACAGGAAGAGGTGTGTGAGATTTCCTGCTCCTTAGGAAATCACCCAGCTTGTCATTACGGAAGATTTTTTTTTTTAATTCTTATGGGACAGGGTGTTGATATCTAATTTCACTCAGCTGGACAAGTTCTATGTGGTATTGAAGCTTTCAGAGTGTTTTCATGTACACCCAGAATTCTTAAACCTTGGGTAGGGGGGTGCAAGGGGGAGTGGTCTATGAGTGGATTTAAGGGTTTTGGAGCTCCTGGAAATCACAAGAAAAACTATATGCATGTTGTATTTGGGGGGGGGGCATGCAAAGCAGCCACAAGGATAAACAAGGAGTATCTAACCTGTCCAAGGACTGACTCCAGCCTGTGAATCCCTTGTATGAGTATCCACAATTTTCTGATGTAAAGAGTTGATTCTGTGGCTTACAATTTTAAAAGGGATGGTGATCCCCTTAACCTATGTTAAGAGCCATTGGAATAAAGCTGGTTCCTGTATTATTCATGGGGCTGAGGCAAGACTAAAAATGAAAATTTCCCCTTTTCTTCCCACACCTGGTGTTGGTGCACATTTCAAGGCATCTCATAGATTAGTCTGCATGTCTGAGCTCAGTCTACCTGTTCCTCACACACAACTAGGGCCTGGGGTGTGTGTATCGGTTTCACAGTTCACCCTCCTGAATATAGACCCAGGGTTGAGGGCTGTCCTGGAAGGAGGCCATTTGGGTGAGGAAGTCCAGGGTTCCAAGTTCCCAGAGCATGGCCTAGAACTGGGGGACACATGTTCCCAGTGGGCCCTTCCTCGATGCTCTTGGGATCCTTGGCCCAAGGGGGGACCACAGCCAGAGGGGGTCAGAGCAGGTTTAACACAATATTGGCATTCAGTATTGCTCTTGAAAGCAGTCCCTGTGAGGAAATTGAGGATCTTAGAAGAGTTAGCCCCCGTATTAGGACTGAAAAGAAAGGCCACCCACAGAGAGGATGTAGTGGAACCTAAATTGTTTTACTTCTAGTCTAGTTCTTTTTCCACTTCATCCACAAAAGATATGCTATGATAGGGTCTCTATGACCTAGCTGCAGCTCACCTGGCTATAATTACACTGGTTCTTAAGTTATATGAAATACAGATTGAGGGGAAGAAAGAAACTAATTTACTCCGTGGTATGTATCGGTATGTGTTGGATGTACTTCACTAGAAAGAGTGGGCATTTGAAAGTTTAGGTAAGATTTGGATAATTGGTCTTCATCTGCATTATAAAATGCTGTGGGGACTTTAACCACTTTGATTTGAAGAAAGAGATGCATTCCTGAAAAAAGTGGAAAGTTCATATAATTTTTCTAAATTGAATCTTTTTAAACTTGACTTTGGAAGTAGTATCTGAAATAAGTGAGATAAAGGGAGAACATTTGTCATAAAACAAATAATCACCCCGCTAATCAGCCTATTCTGTGGCTTAGTTTTAATTATATTTAAGGAGAATCCATAATTGTATTGCTGCGTTGACATTTTTATATCAAGCTGAGTTGTACCTGCAGGGGCATATGAAGGAGCTCTGGTCAAGCCTATGAGAATAAAAAATACCAGACATTAAACTTTATTCAGTAATATGAGTATTAGGAATGAGGGGCAAAAGTCAACTCTTTTTCCCACATACTTTCTTCCAGGTATGCCCTATCTAGTCTTTCCTATCCACTCTACCTTCCCAAGATGCAGGTTTGTGTCCTCAGAATCAATGGTTTCCTGAGTCCACCCCAGGAGACAACTGCAGGTGATTCCTACAGTCAGCCTGGGAAGTAGAAGGTGGACAAGGTTTTTGAGACTGTGATGGGGGACTTCTCAGGAATAGAAAAGAGTTACAGTGTCCCTACCCTTCCAAGTCAAAGTGCTACTTGCTTGTACTTCTGCTGTCACTGCTGAATGCTGAATGCTCTTGCATTGATCTGGCTTGAACTATGTAGTCAAGAATGTAGGGAGAGAGAAGGGCCTACAGTGTCACCAGCCTAAGGGCTGAGGGATAGATGGCCCTGGAGGAACCTCTAAAGAAGCAGTCTCTAAAACAATATCCTTAGGTGAGGTAGACACTAGGTAGGAGGCAAAAATAGGGTTTCCTATTCTTGGGAGCTTTTGTTCACTGAATGGGGAGTCCCTTGCCCTTTCTCCTCCCTGTTAGGTTTCCTGAAAGCCTGCAGACTCTTCCTGTAACTACACTTGGCTTACAGAGGATGCTGCCCTTTGAGCACAGTTTCCAACATTTTTTTTTTAAGATTTTTTATTTATTTGAAAGGGAGCACGAGCAGAGGGGAAGGGCAGAGGGAGAGGGAGAAGCAGTGCCCCCCTGAGCAGGGAGCCCGAGGCGGGACTCAATCCTAGGACCTCAAGATCATGACCTGAGCCAAAGGCAGACAATTAACTGACTGAATCACCTAGGTGCTCACTTTCCAACATTCTTGATCATCAATGAGCAAATCATACCAGTGGGGGAGCTGAGTCACAGGCACTGAAGTGGGGCTGGGAGGCAAG
The DNA here is from genome assembly GCF_011100685.1 of Canis lupus familiaris. NCBI lineage: Eukaryota > Metazoa > Chordata > Mammalia > Carnivora > Canidae > Canis > Canis lupus. The sequence goes on along the minus strand of NC_049222.1, from coordinate 117,765,718 downwards.
GCTACTGAGTGATGATGTTGTCTTCTAGACCCCTGTACCTTTTCTTTTACACTTGGGTTTCTCTTTCATGGCTTTCCCCACTTATTCCATATCCTCAGGGACTGTATTACTGTGTTGAAGAAAGGGTCTTTTTCTCTGTATACATACGTATCAGGGATCGGTGCTTTTATATGTCCAGGCCAAGTGTCTTTTTTTGTTCTTTTGTTTTTAAGATTTTATATATCTATTCATGAAAGACACAGAGGGAAAAGCAGGCTCCCTCTGGGGAGCCCTATGTGGGACTCAATCTCAGGACCCCGGGATCACACCCTGAGCCAAAGGCAGCTGCTCAACCACTGAGCCACCCAGGTGCCCCAAGGCCAAGTGTCTTTTATATGAGTGCCTTGTGAGTCCCTGGGTGTGGTGGTACAAGGAGTTAGAAAGCTCAGAAATGGAAAATATTTAACGTTCAGAGTAGCACATGAATACAGCCTGTCCATTTGCATTTTCCCTTTCAGTTTGACTCATCTTCCCCTCTCCCCACCCTATTATTGCCCCTCCACCAGCCCCACCCATTGGCACACCCTGTCTGATCTAGGAAGGGTTAACATCTGCCTATACCCAAGCTAGAATGAGAGGTAGAGGGAAGGCATGTTTGGTCTGGAAGGAGAAAGTAGAAGGCTGTCAACATTTTGGGGTCCTGGGGCCAAAGGAAGAAATGGGAGTTAGAGACATAATATTTGGGTCTAGGAGGGCACTAGGATCTGAGGGAAAAGTCTATGGTGAACCAGACTGGGTCAGGTCACCAGAACAGTCTACCACAGCCTGATTTACCTTCCTGTTATTTACTGGGCATACATGATATACCAGGAACATATCATAAATGATTTCTCGGCACTTGTTGAATGAATGAAAAATCTGCCAAAGGATGAGGGATTATGGAATAATAAAAACCAGAAAAAGAAATTTGAGTCTCTCAGACCTCCTCCTTTCCCCAGGTTAACCAGCGCTAAAGTGTGAACACGGGGGAAATCTCCTGAGAGCTTGATGCTTTTGGCAGGAAGTGAAAGAAACCCCGGAGTCCTGATTTCAGAGAAATGTCATTTGTCATCAACCCAAGAAAAGGGAGTTTTCTCTTCCAAGACCACCGCAGGCCCTTCCTGGGGTTGCCCCCTTCAGAGCTTAATGGGAGAATCTGAGTCACTTGTACATTCAGTCCCCTGTGGTGGCCCAGATGATAGGGGTCATTTCCACAGAGCAGTTAAGGCTTCCTAGTACTAAATCAAGGAGAGGAAGGACAAGGCATGCTTTTGGCCCTCCTTCACTCTCTCCTTGGAATCCAGATGTTTCAGTCCCTTTTACTTCTGGGGTAATAGAAACAGCTTCCAGCTGCTAGAGCTCTGACACATCTCAGAACTAATATTTTTTGAACAATGCTATGTACTGACAAACCACTTTCACATTCATCATGTCGTTTCATCTTCACCCTCACCTCCAAATGAGGTAAGCAAAGGTTATCCTAATTTCATGGATGAGGTAACTGAGGCTCAGAGAGGTGACTTGTCCCAGTGTGTCTCAACTTATAAATGCAGAAATGAGACTCAAATGCAGGTCTGATTATTCCAAGGTTCTTGTTGTGAGATGAACTTTTCTTAAAAAGATTTTTATTTTTTCTTAAGATTTTAATTTTTTGAGAGAGAGAGAGCGCATGTGCATGAGTGGGGGTGAGAGTTGGGGAGGGGGGTAAGGGCAGAGGGAGAGGGAGAAGCAGACTCCCCACTAAGCAGGGAGCCAGACACGGGGATCCATCCCAGGACCCCAAGATCATGACCTGAGCTGAAGGAAGATGCTTAACTGACTGAGCCACCCAGGCATCCCTTGATTTTTTTTTTTTTAAGTAATTTCTACACCCAGCATGGGACTTGAACCTACAACCTTGAGATTAAGAGTTGCATGCTTTACAAACTGAACCAGCCTGGCACCCCCTCATATGAACTTCTTTGACTCTAGAAGTTCACAAATGAAATAAGGAGGCAGGAAGGGAGCTGAATATCTTGAATCTGGAAGTAGAGGTGGTCTCTCCTGGAGGGGTAAAGCAGAGCCAGGGGTATAAGACCACACCCCCTTGGGGGACTGTGGCAGAGTGATACTTGGGACACCCAATGGAAGACTGTGAGGTCAGGGGCGGGGCTAGCTCTGGGTGGGGGGGGGGGCACCCAGGAGCCCCAACAGCAGTTCAGAGCATGCGGTGTCCAGGAGGAAGCTACAACCGGTGAGTGGTTGCTTCTCCCCAGCTGAGACTTTCCTCCCATTATACCCCTTTTTCTATCCACTTCCTGCCAGCCTGTAGCCTTCTTCCTGAGGTATCCAAGTAGTAATCCTCCCCCCGAGGGTCCTTATTCATGGTGAGCCCACACTGAGGAATATGCCTGCTGGGCACTGAAACACTTAGGGCTGTCTTTTAATATCTGGGTTCCCAGGTCTCTTCTTAAAAGCAGTTGTGGTAGTTATGATGTGTGATAAATTTCTGCCTTGTTGGCTCTTTCTATTCTTTACTCTTGGCTTATGAAAAACAAAATTAAACCACCTCCTTATCCTAATCTGGAGAGAAAATAGCCTCCCCTTCTACAGTTCCCATTTTCCTTTTTCCATGCTTCCTAAGGGGTCAAAACCTCCTCCAAAATCTCTCCCTGTCCTTGAGTTGGGAGCATTCTCTTCTGTGGCTTCTGCACCTGCTCTCTCAACCCACTGGATGAGATTTTCTTCTAGGTCCTCCTCTGAAGACATGTTCTAGAAGTTTCAGCCGTAGGGAGATAACCAATTGGTGTCTTAGAGCATGCCCTCCTGCACCCATGACCTCAGTCTTACTGCCCTTTCTGCCTCTCAAGACTACTCAGCTCCATGTGATAGGGTGGGGGTGGAGGTGGCACTAGCTTCCTCAACTCTCCCATGAAGCTCTGTCTTGTTCTGTCCCTAACTGCCAGGGCTGACGGGGGTCTTATGGCGATTTCTTTGGAAAGAAGAAAGCCTGGCGCACTCCAAGGTCTTTCCCTGCAGAAGAGCTTAGAATAGCAGAAGTATCAGCGTCTGCTCTCTTTTAAGTCAGAGACTGGCGGGACCCATCTATACTAGCCTTAAACTCACTATTTGATGTGGTCGTTAACTGCCTGGTCCTTACTCTCTAAGTCCTGAATATGGTCTAATTTCCATTCTCCTGACACCTCCACCCTCAGCTCCGTTATGATTCTGGATAAGCTCAGGTCCTCTTTTGGGTTAGTTTATTTGTTCCATTCAGGACAGAGAGAGCTCTGAACCAGCAACTCATTCTTTCTCCCCTCACCTCCACAGGCTTGAGAATATGCTGTTCCTCCCTCCCCTTTCCACCATGGACCCCACACTATGGCCTTTCTTTCAGATCTTCTGAGATTGGTACCCAGGCAAGGCACAATGCCCCTGTGCCCGACAAGACTGCCTAGCCCCTATTGCTCTGATCGACTGGTACGGCTAGCAGCCAGGCTCCGGCCAGCACTATGTGATACCTTGATCACTGTGGGGAGCCAAGAATTCCCTGCCCACAGCCTGGTGCTGGCAGGCGTGAGCCAGCAGCTGGGCCGCAGGGGCCGCTGGGCTCTGGTCAAAGGCATCAGCCCTTCTACCTTTGCCCAGCTTCTGTACTTTGTTTATGGGGAGAGTGTAGAGCTGCAACCTGGGGAACTGGGACCCCTTGAGGAAGCAGCCAGAACTTTGGGGGTGCAGTCCCTGGAAGAGGCATGCAGGAGAGCTCGACAGGACAGGGCTAGAGAACTGGGTACAGGACTCAAGGAACATCAGGAGGAGCCAGAGAAACCTATAAGGGGTTCTGAGAGAGGATTGGAGGGACATGGAAATCAAAGACCAGAGAAATTTGTTAGAGCTGGTTGGAGAGAACAAGAGGCACTGCATGAGCAAAGGCCACAAAGAGAGAGGCCGGAGAGAGCAGAGGCAATGCAGGAGGGTTCGAGGGAGCAGATGAGATCAAAGGAGAAATTCAAGCAATCCCCTGTTGGCCATGGTGGAACAGATGGAAAACAAGAAGTAATTATGTGGGTGACGGAGAGTCCAGGGGGCTCTGAGGAAAGTCTGCGGGAGTTCCCTGGCCCCTTCCCCCCACCAGGTTGCCTCCAAAGCAGCGTCGTTCCTAGGCCCTGGTGGGCTGAGGCCCCTTGGTTGGGGGAGGGCCAGCCTGCCCTGTGGAGCATCCTGCTGTTGCCACCCAGATACGGCACTCCCTTCTCCCATAGCACCGCCATCACTGGAGCCTGGCAGGAGGTCTGGCCACAGGACCAGAGGTGAGTAAAGAGCCTAACGGAAGACCTCCTTGGCTGGGAGGGAGTGGCTCAGGATAGGCAGCAGTGGGTAGGAGGGCACCACATCTCTAATCTCTACTATACATTTCCTGAGCTGGTGATAGGACAAGAAGCTTCCATCACAGGGGAAGTCAAAGCCCAGCCTCTGAGGAGGACTCATGACATCTCCCTCTCCAGGAAGGGTCTGGCCAGGATCCCAGGTTTTGCCAAGGTTAACTCTTCCCCACCGTATCCCCAGGATCCCACTGTCCCTGAACCTCGAGAAAGGTCTCTGGAACCAGAACCAGTTGGGCTCCTCCAGTCCTGCCCCAGGTAAGCCCCTCAGTGCCCTGTACAAATTCTGGTCTCTTTCCTGAGTCTGGGACTCCAGGAGTCCAGCTTGAGTAGGGAACCTACTTCACTCTGCCCTCTCCAGGTTCCCTCCCCCAGTGCCCCACAAAACTCAGCCCTGGGGAGATGGAAGAGTCTGATCAGAGGCACACAGGTGAGTAGGGTGAGGGCTCTTTTGCCTCAGCCCCACTGTAGTTCCTGAGGTCTGGGAGTACCAGTAGTCCAGCTCTCAGATTCCCAGTCCTGCCCACCTTTGCTTTCTCTGTCCCCACAGGTCCACTTGCCACCTGTGTGGGTCATGTGTGTACAGCAGGCCCATCACGCCAACAACCTCCCCCACCCCCACCTGCTCGGTCCAGGCCCCATTCTTGTTCTGTCTGTGGAAAAAGGTTCTCACTCAAGCATCAGATGGAGACGCACTACCGAGTCCACACAGGTAGGGGCTCCCTGCCCAGTGCGAATTATCTGCTCCTTTCCAAACTCCGGTCTGTTTGCTCCTGAGTTCTTCTCTGCGTGCTTGGCTCCCACACAATTCCCTTGCCCAGTCGCCCAGATCCGTCCCTAGGCCAGCCTTCATCCCCTTCTTTCTTTCACTGGCCTCCCCTTCCACCTGCCCTAGGAGAGAAGCCCTTCTCCTGTAGCCTCTGCCCCCAGCGCTCCCGGGACTTCTCAGCCATGACCAAGCACCTGCGCACGCATGGGGCCGCACCCTACCGCTGCCCTCTGTGCCGGGCCGGCTGCCCCAGCCTGGCCTCCATGCAGGCGCACATGCGTGGCCACTCGCCCAGCCAGCTCCCACCTGGATGGACCATTCGCTCCACCTTCCTCTACTCCTCTTCCAGGCCGTCCCGGGCCTCGACCTCTCCCTGTAGGTCCCCTTGCTCCACCACTTGATGGTGTTGGCAGCTTCTTTGGCTTAAAGAATGAAAGACGGGCTGATGGGCTGACTAGGCTTCTGACCCAGCACCGCAGTCACGGCAGCCTAGCAAATTTGGCTCCAAGAAGCACCGCAAGAAAGGCGCTGAAAGCCGCCTCCCAGATGACCGCAGGCCCCAGAAGTCTGGGCCAGCGAGCCCGTGTGGGGTGTGGGCAGTAAAGCTTGCACGAGTGAAAATTAACTGTGCGGGGGCTGGTGATTCATCATCAAAATAAAGTTTCCTGTGCCCTCCTCTCACGATCAGAAGCCGAGTCCAGACTTTAGTCTGTGAGCAGCGAGGGAAGGAGGGCAGCCTTGCCCCTTGTCCTGTGGCGGCCCCTGGTGGCCGTGCATCCACTGTTCAGCGCGGGGGCCGCCTCCTTCTCCCCGGTATCCCTGTCCTCCCCCTGAGGTAGGGGCCCGCGAGGGCCGCGAAGTCCAGGCTGATTTAGCAGCAAGCCTGTTGGAAGGCTGATTTAGCAGCAAGCCCCGCTGAAAGAGGCACTGAGAAACCAAGTTATTCGCCCCTTCCACAGCAAGCAACGGTGCGCAGAATCTGAGTCTGGGACCCCCAGCCCGGGGCTCCAGGAACGCGTGCTCCACCCTACTTGCAGCCACCCTCCTCTTCTCCTTGAGCACAAGGACCGCAAGGCTGTGGCTCTCGAGCCTCTTCCCTCCATGCCTTGCAGACCGGCAGCCGGGTGGCGTCTCCAACCGAGACTACTCCTTTGCCGCGGCCCCTTTCCCAGCCCACGCCTCCGGCAAGTCGCGAACTGCATTTCCCAGGGTCTCTGCGATTCCCAGGGTCCAAAGCCCACTGCACCCTGGGAGTAGTAGTTCACGCGTGTCCTCGTCTCGACAGGAGCAATGGGAGGAGTTTGGGGCGAAAACCACACCTCCCGGCAGCCCTGGAGATGGTTTTCTGGGTTCGGTTAGGACCCTATAGTCCCAGCTCTCGCGCGGCCCTAGCTCTCGGCGGAAGGAGCGAGGCGCCTGGACTACATTTCCCGGAGGTCTCTGCGCCTCACCCCTCTCGGGCCGCAACACGGGGTCTCTGCTCTTCAGGCGCGGTCTAAGGGTGACGGCCGACTGGCCTCGGACTCCCGCTCCCGTGGTGCCCCGCGCGTGACCGGCCCAGCCCCCGGCTCCCGCTGGCCCCGCGGCGGCGCTGGTTGCTGTCGTGAGCCGCAGCCGCCCCGCCCCACCTCTCCTCCCCTCCCCCCGGCCCTGCGCACGGGCCGCCCCTCCCCCCGCCTCCCCGGCCCCTCTCACGGTGCCAAGATGGCGGCGGCGGCGGGCGGCGGCAGTTGCCCCGGGCCTGGCTCCGCGCGGGGCCGCTTCCCGGGCCGGCCGCGGGGCTCCGGCGGGGGCGGGGGCCGCGGCGGACGGGGCAGCGGGGCCGAGAGAGTGCGGGTAGCTCTGCGGCGCGGCGGCGGCGCGGCGGGGCCGGGCGGAGCCGAGCCCGGGGAGGACACGGCCCTGCTCCGTTTGCTGGGGCTCCGCCGGGGCCTGCGCCGGCTCCGCCGCCTGTGGGCCGGCCCGCGCATTCAGCGGGGCCGGGGCCGGGGCCGGGGCTGGGGCCCGAGCCGGGGCTGCGTGCCCGAGGAAGAGAGCAGTGACGAGGAATCCGACGATGAGGTGAGGCAGTCGGCGGCGTCCCCGACGCCGGGCGGGGCGGAGGCCGGGGGCTTGCGAGGGTCTGGGTGGCCCCGAGGGGTGGCGTGGGGAAGCGAGGCTCTCGGGGCCCCTGCGGAGGGAAGGGGGCCCTGGAAATAGGCCTGGGGGGAGGTAGGCTGCACGGAACTGCCGGTGAAAAAGGCCTCTGAAAGTAGGGAAGCCCGGGCTGCAGCTGGTACTTGGGCCCGAGGCTCGTCCTGCAGAAGTGTCCTGGGCTGGTGATCTTGGTAGTTGGCAAAGCGGCGGCAGCCGGGGCCGAGCGAGAAGGCTGTGGGTACTGCATGCCCAACCAGTGGTGGTTGACAGCAGCAGCATGGCTTTAGCGGACCCAGACTGGGGCTCTCCGAGCTCTTACCTGCAGGCTGCTCCACCTGGCCTCATAATCTCTGACACATCACTGGTTTCACCAGTACCCCAATTTTTCTTCTTCAAGTGGAGAGATGGTAGCATAATGGAGGGCTTCCTCTTGGAGGCACAGGTTGAAGAAAAAATGGAATAAAGGCTGTGACCGGGAACTCTAGCAGGTCTGGGTTGAGCTCAGGATTTATCCCCAGCCTCTCAGAAGGAAGGTGTGGGTTGTATTACTTAGGACAGTTTGCAGTCCCTTGAGGGCTCAAGAGTGGAGCTTGTTACAGTAAATCGTTTGAAAACATGCACACACCCGACTTGAGTGCCCCTATTCCCATTTTCATTCAGGAGGAAACTACATCCTGAGATGTGTAAACACTAGTCCCACCTTTTTTGAGTTGGAGGATGAGAGAGTCTGAGGGTAGTTTCTACTGCCTGGCCTGGGAAGACCCAATTCTGTTCCCTTCGGAGCCAGCGAACCCTTGATGGCTGTGCTGGTGTAGCCCGGTACAGGGGACAAGGGTTCAAAATACCCGTGCCTCCACCCGTAGGAAGAGACTCTTTTCTACTCGTCTTATCTTGCAGTGTTAAGTTTTTTTCTAAATAGGTAGGAGTACGTTATGGGGGAAACTGGGGATATATCTCCATATCTGAGTCTCAGGTGGAATGAGGGCTTTGGCACTGACTGCTGTTTCTCCCCTCCACCCCTGGTCCCCTAAATCAGGAGTTTCAGGGTTTTCATTCAGATGAAGATGTGGCCCCCAGTTCCCTGCGCTCTGCGCTCCGATCCCAGCGAGGTGAGTGATGGGGAAACTCTACCTCTATAGCTTTACAGGAATGTTATTCTTGCTCTTAACGTCAGCTTTTCCCTGTTTAACTAGAGTCTCCATCAGTTACATAGTGTGTTCTGTGTTCAAAGCCCAAGCTAGGCTGGGCTGTGGGGGAAACAGACAAGTAAGACTTAGTCCTTGCTCTCCTGGAGTGCCTCCTTCAGTCTGCAGGGCTAGCTTGACCCATCTCCCCACACCTATTCTCCTTTTAGGTCGAGCCCCCCGAGGTCGGGGCCGCAAGCATAAGACGACCCCCATTCCGCCTCCTCGCCTAGCAGATGTCGCTCCTACCCCCCCAAAGACTCCTGCCCGGAAACGGGGTGAGGAGGGCACAGAACGGATGGTGCAGGCACTGACTGAACTTCTCCGGCGGGCCCAGGCACCCCCAGCCCCGCGGAGCCGGGCATGTGAGCCCTCCACTCCACGTCGGTCTCGGGGACGGCCCCCAGGACGGCCAGCAGGCCCCTGCAGGAAGAAGCAACAAGCAGTAGTGGTGGCAGAAGCAGCTGTGACAATCCCTAAACCTGAGCCCCCACCTCCTGTGGTTCCTGTAAGACACCGAACTGGCAGCTGGAAGTGCAAAGAGGGGCCTGGCCCAGGACCTGGGACCCCCAAGCGTGGAGGACAGTCTGGGCGAGGAGGCCGTGGAAGTAGAGGCCGAGGCCGAGGCGGGCTCCCTCTCGTGATTAAGTTTGTTTCAAAGGCCAAAAAAATGAAGATGGGACAGTTGTCCTTGGGACTTGAATCAGGTCAGGGTCAAGATCAACATGAGGAAAGCTGGCAGGATGCCCCCCAAGGAAGAGTTGGATCTGGACAGGGAGAGGGCCCCTGCTGGAGGAAGGAGCAAAAGCTGGAGGAGGAGGCAGAGAAAGAGACAAAAGAAAAAGACAAGGAAGAGAGAGAGGAGAAGGTAGAGACGGCTGGACCTGAAGAAGAGATGGTGCTCGCAGAGGAAAAGGAAGAGGCAAAGCCGCCAAACCCACCCTCGACTCCTCCAGCTCCTCCTCCCCCTCCCCCGTCTCCACCCCCTCCACCCCCTCCACTCCTCCCACCCCCCTCAACTTCTCCTTCATCCCCGCTTTGTCCTCCACCGCCCCCAGTGTCCCCTCTGCCCCCGCCATCGCCCCAACCACCTCCTGCCCCAGAGGAGCAGCAGGAAGAGTCCCCTCCTCCGGTGGTCCCAGCCGCGTGCTCCAGGAAGAGGGGTCGGCCTCCCTTGACACCCAGCCAGCGGGCAGAGCGAGAAGCTGCTCGGGCCATGCCAGAGGGTACCTCTCCTCCCACTCCAGCCCCTAGCACTACCACAGGAGGCCCTCTGGAAGACAGCCCCACTGTGGCCCCCAAAAGTACCACCTTCCTGAAGAATATCCGGCAGTTTATTATGCCTGTGGTGAGTGCCCGCTCCTCCCGAGTCATCAAGACACCCCGGAGGTTTATGGATGAAGACCCCCCCAAACCCCTAAAGGTAGAAGTCTCACCTACTCTGCGGCCTCCTGTTGCCACCTCCCCACTCGTCCCCCCTGAACCAGCACCAGCTCCCTCACCACCACGTGCCCCAACTCCTCCATCTACCCCAGTCCCACTCCCTGAGAAAAGACGGTCCATTCTAAGGGAACCCACGTTTCGCTGGACCTCGCTGACCCGGGAACTGCCCCCTCCTCCCCCTGCCCCCCCGCCGGCCCCACCCCCACTTCCTGTCCCTGTCCCTCCATCCCGGAGGCCCCTGCTCCTTCGGGCACCTCAGTTTACCCCGAGCGAAGCCCACCTGAAGATCTATGAATCGGTGCTTACTACTCCTCTTGGGGCCCCTGAAGCCCCTGAGCCAGAGCCTCCTCCCGCCGATGACTCTCCAGCTGAGCCTGAGCCACGGGCAGTGGGTCGCACCAACCACCTCAGCCTGCCTCGATTTGCCCCTGTGGTCGCCCACTCCCGTTAAGGCCGAGGTGCCCCTTCCTGGGGCTCCAGCTCTGAGCAATGGGCAGCAGTCTCAGGCTCAGCTACAGCAGCCCCTGCAGGCCTTGCCAACCCAACTGCCGCCTCAGGCGTTACCACCGCAGCAGCCACAGTTACAGCCACACTTACAACTGCAGCCGCAGCCACTACCACAGCAGCCGTCACCACTGGAAAAGGCCCGTATCGCAGCCTTGGGTTCCTTACCACTGTCCGGCGTGGAGGAGAAAATGTTTAGCCTCCTCAAGAGAGCCAAGGTGCAGCTGTTCAAGATCGATCAGCAGCAGCAGCAGCAGAAGGTGGCGTCTTTGATGCCGGTGAGCATGATGCTTTAGCCAGGTTCCCGCACCGGGTCATCCGGCTTCAATTCTCGCAGTTCTCTCCATTTTTGTTAACCTCCTGCCTCAGGCACCCTCTGGTGTCTCGGAACCCCAGAGCCAGCCCTTCTCTGTTTCTCAGCTTCCTGTGCTCCGGCCCTGGCTGTGGGCCTCCCCCGTGCTAGTCCCCCCGGCGCTCTCTTTCCTCACTTTCCAACTTCTGACCCTGTTTATTCCTCCACCAGCCGAGCCCTGGAGGGCAGATGGAGGAAGTCGTGGGGACTGTCAAGCAGATCTCAGATAGAGGTTCTGTGAGGTCTGAAGATGAATCGATGGAAACTAAGAGAGAGAGACCGTCGGTATGGAGTGGGAGGAGGACCCTCTGAAGTCTGGTTTCGGGAGCACAGGGGGCAGCTTCCCACATGTATTCCTGGTTTCTCCTCCCCTAGGGCCCCGAGTCCCCTGTGCAAGGCCCCCGTATCAAACACGTCTGTCGTCATGCTGCTGTGGCCCTAGGTCAGGCCCGGGCCATGGTGCCTGAAGACGTCCCCCGCCTCAGTGCTCTCCCTCTACGGGATCGGCAGGACCTCGCCACGGAGGGTAGGGGCGGGTGTGTTGTGGGAAGATTTGACAGCTGTGTCAAGTTTGAGGGCGAGCGGATGCACCAAGAGCCTAGGAGAGAGGGAGCTGAGTTGGGTGCTTGGGGCAGGTGGCAGGTGGGCTGGAGTGCTAGGTCTTAGAGCAGATCTGGGGGCACCTGGAACCTGAGCACTGTGGGAAAGGGGACCAGAGGGCCAGTTGAATGAGACGTAGGGGAGAGCAGGGAGGGACCTGAGGTAAAAGGCCTACTGGCCTTGTGGCTCCATCCCTTCCTCTCTGTTGTACTAGATACGTCATCAGCGTCTGAGACTGAGAGTGTCCCATCACGGTCTCGGCGGGGAAAGGTGGAGTCAGCAGGGCCTGGGGGAGACTCAGAGCCTGCAGGGTCTGGAGGGACCCTTGCCCATACACCCCGGCGCTCGCTGCCCTCCCATCATGGCAAGAAGATGCGGATGGCACGGTGTGGACACTGTCGGGGCTGCCTGCGTGTGCAGGACTGTGGGTCCTGTGTCAACTGCCTGGACAAGCCCAAGTTTGGGGGCCCCAACACCAAGAAGCAGTGCTGTGTGTGAGTAGCCAGGGCACAGCCTCTGTTCCTACCTGTGGTTGTCAGTCACCCAGGCCTCCTGCCCCGCCAGAGCAGTGGGATTGGCATCCTTGTGGAGAGCTTCCTCTCTTCCCCCAGACCACCAGTCCCCTACCCTGGTGACGTGCTGCTCCCCTCCCCAGATACCGGAAGTGCGACAAGATAGAGGCTCGGAAGATGGAACGGCTGGCTAAAAAAGGTAACGAGGTTTGAGGAGTATTTCTTTACACCAGCTTCTTTAGATCTGTGATGTGGAAGAAACCACGTTTTCTTTGCTGTCCTCCCCTTATCTCTGCAGTCTATTCCCTTTGTCGTCTTGCCATCGTGTGTGTTTGCATCTTTCCTATACTCGTGCTCTTCTGCCCCACTGCTTTTTGGCTTTTCTCCATCCCAATGTCCCATGTCCCTGGCTGAGCTCAGATTCTACTAAGTCCCCTGTTCCCACAGGCCGGACGATAGTGAAGACGCTGTTGCCCTGGGATTCCGATGAATCTCCTGAGGCCTCCCCTGGTCCTCCAGGCCCACGCCGGGGGGCGGGAGCTGGGGGGCCCCGGGAGGAGGTGGTGGCCCCCCCAGGGCCCGAGGAGCAGGACTCCCTCCTACTGCAGCGCAAGTCAGCCCGGCGCTGCGTCAAACAGCGACCCTCCTATGATATCTTCGAGGACTCGGATGATTCAGAGCCTGGGGGTCCCCCTGCTCCTCGGCGTCGGACCCCCCGAGAGAATGGTGCGAATTGCTTGTTGTTTCCCCTTTCAGTCCACCTTGTGTCGGGGGTGGGGGGGGGTTTGGGGGGGTTTCCAGGCTAAGGGCAGCATCTGTGTGATGGGGAAAGTAGCTGAGTGCAGGGAAGCAGGTAGTTTGAGGTGGAGGGGGAAAACTGATGCGTAAGGTTTTCAGTAGCTGTTTGAGCCAGGTCTGAGAGTCATCCTTTGGGTTAAAGAAGACCATGGGGATCCAGGTAACGTTAGGGGGTTGCGGAGGAAAGGGAATGGGCAGGGAAGTGGGAGACCCTCACCACCTATGTGTGCTGCCTAGAGCTGCCATTGCCAGAACCTGAGGAGCAGAGCCGGCCCCGCAAACCCACCCTGCAGCCTGTGTTGCAGCTCAAGGCCCGAAGGCGCCTGGACAAGGTCAGTACGGCCCCACATCAAGAACCCTGAGCCCTGTGGAAGGCATGGCTCCTGCCCTTCAGGAGCTTCCTAGCAAGTCAGGGTAACAGGCTCACCTGAGTGCTGTGTTGTGTCCACACCAGAGGATAGGCCCTGAGGGGTAAGGCAGGCCTGTCCTTCTGGAAAGCAAAGTAGGATCTAGGCGAAAGACAGAGTTGGCTGGGGGAGAGGACAGTGTGGAGAGAAGTCTGCAGAGGGTGGGGCTGGCGGCCTTCTGACCACCACCATCCTCCTAGGATGCTCTGGCTCCTGGCCCCTTTGCTTCTTTTCCCAACGGCTGGACTGGAAAACAGAAGTCCCCTGATGGGGTGCACCGGGTCCGTGTGGATTTTAAGGTATAGCTTTGAGGGAAAGGGTCTCGACCGTGTTTAAAAGAAATTTGTGTCTGAGAAGCCTTTGGCTTGTGTTCCTGGCTGCTCTCTGATCCTGTGTTCTTATTCCTCAGGAGGATTGTGACCTGGAGAACGTGTGGTTGATGGGCGGCCTCAGCGTGCTCACGTCTGTGCCGGGAGGGCCACCGATGGTGTGCTTGCTGTGTGCCAGCAAAGGCCTGCATGAGGTGGGATCCCCAGCTCTGTCCACAGCCCCCTGCGCTCTGGTGGCCCTGGCGGCCTGAGCCTCCCCGGGGTGGGGTCTCGTCCCTGGGCCTCTCGGTCTCACGTTGAGCCCATTGTCCCCACCCCACCCCCGCCAGCTCGTGTTCTGCCAAGTGTGCTGCGACCCTTTCCACCCGTTCTGCCTGGAGGAGGCTGAGCGGCCCCTGCCCCAACATCACGACACCTGGTGCTGCCGTCGCTGCAAGTTCTGCCACGTGTGTGGGCGCAAAGGCCGGGGATCCAAGGTTTGGGCACGGGCACTGTGAAGGTGGGCGGAGGCCTGGAGCAGGGGGTACCCCTGTGCCAGCAGGCTCCACCGCTGATGTCTCCCTTCCGACTTCCGACAGCACCTCCTGGAGTGTGAGCGCTGCCGCCATGCGTATCACCCAGCCTGCCTCGGGCCCAGCTACCCGACCCGGGCCACACGCAAGCGCCGTCACTGGGTGAGGGATGAGGCCCACACCCCTTGCTTTGGGCTTCTCGTTAAGGCCGCTACCACCCCAGGCTTGGTCTAGGCCAGGGTTTCCATGCGGAGGGGAAGGTTGGAGGCCCCTGTGGGAGTCTTTCATGATAAATAGCATCTTCTCTTCCAAAATTTCACACGGACAAGACGGGTACAGAATTTATATGGAACAATTGCGGGGGTTCATGCATTCCATGGTCCTGGGCTCTGAATCTTCTGCCCCTGCCTGGCCTCCCCTCTTCTCTGTCTCCCTCTGCTGGTTTCCCCCACTTCATTCCTCTCCCTCCCCCCGTCCCTCCTTGCTTCTCTTGCACTCCTTTTCTCCTCTTACCCATCCTTCCTCCTCTGTCTCTTCTCTGCTCTCCACTCCTTTTGCCCATCTCCTTCCGCCGTACCCTCCCACACTGCACTAATCTGCTCTCCCTAACATTACCCTGTCCCTCTAGATCTGCTCAGCCTGTGTGCGCTGTAAGAGCTGTGGGGCGACTCCAGGCAAGAACTGGGACGTCGAGTGGTCCGGAGATTACAGCCTCTGCCCCAGGTGCACCCAGCTCTATGAGAAAGGTGGGGACCTGTCAGGGGACCTGGGCCCCGGGGGACACGGGGCAGCGGGCCAGGCTCCTAGACAGGCAGGACAGACGTGGTATTCTAGTGGCTTTGTGTCCTCTTGTAGCTGCAGGACCTTTCCTTCCGTTCACGGTAGTCTTCCACAGAAGCCTGTCCAGTACCTCACATAGAGGGACACAGTTCCTCTCGGGACAGCGGGAATCGAGAGCCTGGACCCCATCGTTGTAGTGGTCCCTGACATGCCTCCTGGAACCTCGAGTCTCCACTGATCACTTTGAAAACCTGGGGGCTTTCCCCATTTGTTCAGGCAGCATGTTAACAAGGTTCTTTGTGAGGCGTTGAGGCTGCAGGGCTAGAAGAGGCCTTATCCTCAGCCAGCGTTCTGAGAATGGTAGGGACCCAGGATGGGGCCTAGCAGGGGCAGCCCTCTCAGCAGCCAAGGGGTGGTGGCTCCTGATGGCACCTGCAAGGGCCAGGAAGTGGCCCCAGCCCCTCTGACTTGCCCTTTTCTTCCTGCTTCTGCAGGAAACTTCTGCCCAATCTGCACACGCTGCTATGAAGACAACGACTATGAAAGCAAGATGATGCAGTGCGCGCAGTGTGACCACTGGGTGCATGCCAAGTGCGAGGGGCTTTCAGGTGAGCAGAGTGCCTGGGCTGCCACCTAAGCCCGGGGGGGGGTGTCCTTGCCCTACCCCGGCACAGACCCTCACAGGACAACTGTTCTAAATGTCCTTGGCAACTCCTGGGGGCTGCTGAGAGCCCTTATGTTCTTACGTTCTCACGTTCTCCCAAACCATTTTCTCTCATCCTGCCCTGGCTGTTGCAGATGAAGACTATGAGATCCTTTCTGGGCTGCCAGACTCAGTGCTGTATACCTGCGGACCGTGTGCAGGGGCCACGCACCCCCGCTGGCGAGAGGCCCTGAGTGGAGCCCTGCAGGGGGGCCTGCGCCAGGTGCTCCAGGGCCTGCTGAGCTCCAAGGTGGCAGGCCCACTGCTGCTGTGCACTCAGGTCTGGGGGCCTCAGGAGGCAGGACGGGGTGGGGCCAGGCCCAGCACCAGCCTGGCTGACTTTTCCTCTCTACAGTGTGGGCAGGCTGGAAAGCAGCTGCACTCAGGGCCCTGCGATCTGCAAGCCGTGAGTCGGCGCTTCGAGGAAGGCCACTACAAGTCTGTGGTGAGTGGGACACTGAGAGGAATACGTGGGTGCCAGGAGGAGGGGTTGTGAGTGGGGTGGGGGCTCTGATTCTTATAAGCCCCCTTACAGCACAGCTTTATGGAGGACATGGTGGGTATCTTGATGAGGCACTCAGAAGAAGGAGAAACCCCAGAGCGCCGGGCTGGAGGCCAGATGAAGGGGCTCCTACTGAAGGTGAGAACTTTGGGGGATGCATATAGGGTGGTTTGAATGGTAGTGGGGAGGAATGTGGGTCCTTCAGACCCTGCCTCGACCAACTTTCCTGGGGAAGCCAGTTCTTCTCATCCTGTTAACCCACTTCCCAGCTGCTAGAGTCTGCGTTCGGCTGGTTCGACGCCCACGACCCCAAGTACTGGCGACGGAGTACCCGGCTGCCAAAGTGAGCAAGGCTGGGTAACAGGAGGGGAACCAGGGAGTGAGGGCAAGAGCAAGGGCACCTGGGAATCCAGGGTCCAGATCCTGGGCTGAGAATAGACGAGAAATGGAGTTAGGGTCTGGAGGGTGGTGGACCAGGATGAGAGTCTTCAGTGGTTCTAGGCCAGCAAAGACTCAGATTGTGCAGTTAGCTCACTTTGTTTCTACTATGTGCAAGGTAGTGTTGGAAACAGCAGTGAGTAAGCCATGTTTGGGGGGTTGAGCAGACGCATTAGTGCCTGATGATCCAGACTGTCAGGGCGGTGATGGAAAAGTCCAGGGGGCTGTGGGAGTGCAGAGAAGGTGCTTAGGGCCTAAGGTTTCTCGGAGGAAATGACATCCAAGCCGAGATGTGAAAAAAGAGTATTCTAGGCATGTGAAACAGCATTTCGTGTGTCCTAGGTGGCATGAGTGGTCCTGGCTTTTTTGGGACATTGGGAGAAATGCCACATGGAGAAAGGACCAAGCATGTCATGGCATGTTTAGGCTAAGATTGTGGGTGGCCACCCTTGTTAGAACGTGTCACATGCTGACCCTGCCTGTCCACAGCGGAGTTCTTCCCAATGCCGTTTTGCCCCCATCCTTGGACCATGTCTATGCTCAGTGGAGGCAGCAGGAACCAGAGACCCTAGAATCAGGGCAGCCTCCAGGAGATCCCTCAGCAGGTACTGGGAAGTGGGGATGGGAAGCCAGGGCCCCCGAGTTGGTGGGGTAAGCTCTAGATCCTGATTCTGGGACTTCCTTTCCCACATCTCTTCCAGCTTTTCAGGGCAAGGATCCAGCTGCTTTCTCACACCTGGAGGACCCCCGTCAGTGTGCACTCTGCCTCAAATATGGGGATGCAGACTCTAAGGTGAGGGCTACCATGTGCAGCCCCAGGTTGTGGGTACTAGTCCCTGGGGTCTTCCCTCACACCATTTCTCCTCTGTCCCCAGGAGGCAGGACGGCTCCTATACATTGGGCAGAATGAGTGGACACATGTCAACTGTGCCATTTGGTCAGCTGAAGTATTTGAGGAAAATGATGGCTCCCTCAAAAATGTGCATGCTGCTGTGGCTCGAGGGAGGCAGATGGTGAGAGCCCGGGCCTAGAGAGGTGGGCAGCCCCAGGGTCTCGGGTAGGGCCCCCCTGCAGGGGAAACTGCTCTTGTTTCACAATTTCTACCCCACCATGTCCTTTCACTGCCAGTCCTGGGTACTGTTTTTGGTTGTCAGAGGACTCTGGTGCTGTAGTGATAGTGGCCCCCTCCCCCCCCCCGCTACCCTCATATTTGGGCCTAAAGTCCGAGAGATTAACAGTTAGAAGATATTCTACTTATTGAACCTGTACTGGATGCTTTCTGTACAGTATGACACTTAGCTCCTGTTGTGTCCCCGTGAAGTGAGGTATGGCCAGGGTTAGAACCGCTCCTCACCAGTGTGGGACCTGGGTCTCAGGCTCAGGAAGTGAGACATGGGATGAAATGTACTGGGAGGTGGGGGTTTGCAAATGAATGAAATGATACAGGTATTACGCTAAAGTGATGTGAGAGGGGCACCTCTTGAAAGAGCCTGTGACTCCTGATATTGGGGTCATGAGTTCAAGCCCAACACGGAGAATTTAGAGGTTACTTAAATAAATAAATATTTCTTTTAAAAGCTGTGAGAAAGACGGTAAGCGCTGCTCAGTTCGCTGACAACGTTAGATGTTGTTTTTCCTCCCTGTTGAGACACTCTGCTTCTGAATACCTGAAATGTATGTGATGTGCACCTGGCCCTGGATGCAGCCAAGGCAGAGGATGTGTTTGATGAGCGCCTTTGCTCTGCTGGGCGCTGGGCTAGACGGGCCCAGGCAGAGTCTGAAGGACAGTGATGCTGAGCATCAGACCCTGGTCTCGGTCACTGGCTTCTCCCCTCAGCAGCCCCTTCCACCCGCAGCGCTGTGAACTCTGCCTGAAGCCTGGAGCCACAGTGGGCTGCTGCCTTTCCTCCTGCCTCAGCAACTTCCACTTCATGTGTGCCCGGGCCAGCTATTGCATCTTCCAGGACGACAAGAAAGTTTTCTGCCAGAAACACACAGACCTGCTGGATGGCAAGGTGAGCCAGGACCACGGGGAAGACAGCTCCCCACTGCGGCCCCCAGCCCTATCCCCAGCTGCCTCTCAGCGTCTCCTTTCCTTTTCTGAGTCCTTGAGCCAAGCGCCCAGCTGTCAGGTCCCCACTTCAGAGCCTCCCCTCACATTGCCCTCGCCAATCCGGCAACCCCCTTTGCCACCTACCTCCCAGGAGATTGTGACCCCGGACGGGTTTGATGTACTCCGCCGAGTCTATGTGGACTTCGAGGGTATCAACTTTAAGCGAAAGTTCTTGACGGGGCTCGAACCTGATGCCATCAATGTGCTCATTGGTAAGCCTTCTGCTCTCTGCCCTGATCTTCCTGACCCTCCCTGGCCCATCCTCCTGATCTCTTCTCCACATCATAGGCTCCATCCGAATTGACTCGTTGGGTACCCTGTCTGATCTCTCGGACTGCGAGGGACGGCTCTTCCCCATTGGCTACCAGTGAGCAGCCCAGGGTGCCTGGGTGGGGTTGAAGGACTCCAGGACTGGATCCCATCTCCCAAGTTGTCCTGACCCTCTTGACCCACACGTCCACCTGACAGGTGCTCCCGTCTGTACTGGAGCACAGTGGATGCTCGGCGGCGCTGCTGGTATCGGTGTCGCATTCTGGAGTATCGGCCATGGGGTCCGAGGGAAGAGCCAGTCCACCTAGAGGCAGCAGAGGAGAATCAGACCATTGTGCACAGCCCTGCCCCTTCCTCAGGTAAGGGCCTTGGAACTCCCTTATTTCCTTCCCTGAATGCTGCTATCCCCATATGGATGCCCACCAACCCAGTTTCTTTCTTTCCTAAAGAAACCCCAGGATGTTTACCATTTTTTCTTTTTGTCGTAATGGCAATAACTGATAACAGCTGTGCATCACATGTCGCGGACTGTCCTCAGCATTTCACAGGAAGTGATGGGAGAGCTACCTGTTTGTTGGGGGGTGGCAGCTTCTAGACAACAGCATGTGTACAGCCACCTGACATGGGCCTATGTGCTCCTGTAATGCTCCCCGCAGCCCTCTGAGGAAGGTACAAGCTCTGCTGTACTGCAAATCAGAAAGGGCTATTGCTCTCCACAGTGACACAGTAGTGGAATCAGGATTCAAACCACATTGGACCCCTCAGAGCCATGCCAGTGCTAGGGGGTGTAGCTGAGAGCTGGATGGCACACAGCAAACATTGGGGTTGGAGGCTGGTAAAAGGAGAGGTTGTGGGCTGAACAGGAGGAGGAAGAGATTCGGAGTGTGTTTTCAGGGAAGGGGTTTGTGCCAGGTTGGAGCATGGCATGCAGTGGGGAGGGGTGGAGAGTGCAGCCATCCTGGCTGGACATGGGAGAGTGTTAGGAGGTGGCAGAGATTTGTTCTCACAGATTGGGTGGAGCCAGGTAATGGGGAGCCAGCTTGGGGCAGATGTGTTTGATGTGGCAGGGATGCGCAGCACAGGTGAGAAAGTTGTAGGACTGGCTCTACTGGAGAGAGGGCAGTGCCCCTTGTGGCAGGTGGGGCCTGAGTCAGAACAGTAGACAGCCAGGAACAGGGGAGGTAGCAGAGATGGGTGAGGAGGGGTTACAAAGGGCCCCTGATCCAGGCGTGCATGGACATCGTGAAGAATCCACAGAGGGGTGTGGAACCTGGGTGATGACTGGGAACCAGTGCGTATTGTGACTGGATCGTTGGGCAGGGGCCGAGAAAGCTCAGTTGGCTCAAAAGAAGAGAGGGTGTGTGTGGAGAGGCTTTGACAAAGAGCCTCTGCCATTCCTGATGCCCCCCTCCTGCCTCATTAGAGCCCCCAGATCATGCGGACCCCCCACCAGATACAGATGCCCTCATCCCTGGAGCTCCTGAGCACCACTCACCCGTTCAGAACCCAGACCCGCCACTTCGGCCGGATCCAAGCAGTGCCCCTCCTCCAGCCCCCCGCTCCTTCTCGGGGGCTCGAATCAAAGTGCCCAACTACTCACCATCCCGGAGGCCCTTGGGGGGTGTCTCCTTTGGACCCCTGCCCTCCCCTGGTGAGTACCTGGGAGTGTCGGGGAGAGGGGTGGGTGGGTGAGGCAGGAGCTTGTGGCTGACGCTGACCCTTCCCCCCACAGGAAGTCCATCTTCTCTGACCCACCACATCCCCACAGTGGGAGACCTGGACTTCCCAGCTCCCCCAAGACGGTCCCGTCGTCCCAGCCCCCTCGCCCCAAGGCTGCCAGCATCACGGCGGGCCTCTCCCCCTCTCAGAAGCTCCCCACAGCTCAGGGTGCCCCCTCCTACCTCAGTTGTCAGAGCCCTCACGCCTACCTCAGGGGAGCCGGCTCCCCCTGGCCCAACCCCGTCTCCCCCACCACCCCCTGAAGACCTGGGCCCAGACTTTGAGGACATGGAGGTGGTGTCAGGACTGAGCGCTGCTGACCTGGACTTTGCGGCCAGCCTGCTGGGGACTGAGCCCTTCCAGGAAGAGATTGTGGCTGCAGGGGCAGTGGGGAGCAGCCATGGGGGTCCGGGGGACAGCTCAGAGGAGGAGGCCAGTCCGACCCCTCGCTATGTCCACTTCCCTGTGACGGTGGTGTCGGGCCCAGCTCTGGCCCCTGGTGCCCTCCCTGGAGCCCCCCGCATCGAACAGCTGGATGGAGTGGATGATGGCACAGACAGTGAGGCAGAGGCAGTCCAGCAGCCTCGGGGCCAGGAGACTCCTCCTTCAGGGCCAGGAGTGGGCCGGGCTGGGGTCCTTGGGGCTGCAGGGGACAGAACCCGACCTCCTGAGGACTTGCCATCAGAAATTGTGGATTTTGTGCTGAAGAACCTAGGAGGGCCCGGGGAGGGAGGTGCTGGGCCGAGAGAGGAGCCGCTCCCTCCAGCACCTCCCCTGGCCAATGGCAGCCAGCCTCCCCAGGGCCTGCCTCCTAGCCCAGCTGACCCAACTCGGACGTTTGCCTGGCTCCCTGGGGCCCCAGGGGTCCGGGTATTGAGCCTGGGCCCTGCCCCCGAGCCCCCCAAACCTGCCACATCCAAAATCATCCTTGTCAACAAGCTGGGGCAAGTGTTTGTGAAGATGGCTGGGGAGGGTGAACCCGTCTCACCCCCAGTGAAGCAGCCACCTCTGCCCCCTCCCATCCCCCCCACAGCCCCTGCTTCCTGGACTCTGCCCCCGGGACCGCTGCTGGGTGTGTTGCCAGTGGTAGGGGTGGTCCGCCCCACCCCGCCACCACCCCCTCCTCCACTGACACTGGTGTTGAGCAGTGGGCCCCCCAGCCCGCCCCATCAGGCCATCCGTGTCAAGAGGGTGTCCACCTTCTCTGGCCGTTCCCCACCAGCGCCTCCCCCAAACAAGACCCCCCGGCTGGAAGAAGATGGAGAGTCCTTGGAGGATGCTCCCCAGGGTCCAGGGCTTAGTGGCAGCGGGTGAGTGAATATGCCGAGTCTGCGGAGGAGGGTGAGAGAGGTGGGCAGGAGAAGGCAGCTCAGCCTTCTTGGGGTTCCTTCCCCAGGTTTAGCCGAGTGAGGATGAAAACGCCCACAGTGCGTGGAGTTCTTGACTTGGATGAGCCTGGGGACCCCACTGGGGAGGAAAGCCCGAGGTGAGTAGCCAGTGCCCTTGCCCTGGAGGCTCTGGGACCTCCATCCCTTTCGCTTTCTGACAGGTCTCTCCTCACAGGCCCCTTCAGGACCGGTCCCCTCTGCTGCCACTCCCAGAAGGTGGTCCTCCCCGGGCCCCTGATGGTCCCTCTGACCTGCTGCTTGAGTCCCAGTGGCACCATTACTCAGGTAGGGACTGACCTTTCACTCTCACTGCCTCCTTCCTTGTGTTTGCCTCAGCTGGGTAACGGGTGCAGAATCCGTCCACACCACAGAACAGACCTTGTGCACCCACTTGGCTATAAGGCTGAGGCTAGGTATTCGGTATCAGAGAGAGGGCCTCAGAGTTCGTGGCCCATGGCAGAGACAGAGATGACCTTTCTGCTCTCCAGGAGAGGCCCTTTGAAAGTACCTTTGCAGCATGCCCAAGAGCCCTGGGGGATTGGCTTCAGAGTCTGGTCTGCTAGGATCAGGGGGTGAGGTCCCTAGTAAAGCTGAGCAGTGTGTGAGCTGTCAGAATTAGGGGATTTAGAGCTGTGCAACTAGACAAGAGCACCTGGGGGTCAGCCAGTGAGGATGGAGCTCACCTGGTAGGACCCAGAGGGACAGAAGCAGTAGGAAGGAGACAAAAGGAGAGTGGTGCCCCAGAGGACGCCAAGTATGTGGTATCTAGGATTGGTGTCTTGGTTGGGAAGGATGTTGAGTCAGGGTCCAGAATTGAAGACCGTGGTTGATGAGAAAGCCGAAACAAGACCCAGGCATCTTGCCAGCAAGCTTGGCCAAGGGTCTGAGGAGAGGCTGGGCAGCAGCCTAGAGGCGTTTGTGTGTGAGGGCTGAGACAGCAGAGCCACGGAGGAGGCTGATCACAGGGGGCTTGTGGATGGAAGCAGCAGTGGGAGGAGGCATGGCAGTTGGATTTGAGTAGGAGACCACTGAGTGCACGTGCAGGAGAGGTGAGGCCAGCACGCTTGCAGAGCCATCAGGACATGGGATGCGAGCAAACAGTGGATTGGGCTGACGGCATCAGTGAAGCGGAGAGGGCAGTGCTCTGTTGGTTATAGAGGGCCGTGGGAGAGGGGGTAGGCTAGAGCCACACAAGCTGGTAAATGAGCAGCCTGAGGCTCCGAATTTCTCCTGACCCCAGTCCTGTCCAGATGTGTGGATTATCTCATTACATAGCACTGAGCTACTGAGCGTGGAAGCGGAGCGAGGTACACAGGAGACCACTCACCTGAAAGACTGCGTTTGGGGGTCCGAGGTGGCGTGAGGCTATGGCAGTGACCATGACGGACAGGTCCCCCCACCTTAGGGATCACGCCACCTTTTGGTAGAGGAAACACATATACGTTAGCAAGTGTACTGCAGCTGAGAACGAGCGTCGTGAGAAAGAAGGCAATGAGAGCACCCGGGTGAGGCTCCTGTAGCCAGCCTGTCGGGTTCAGGGAACAGAATGGAGGTGAGGATGGGGTTAAGGGCAAAAACGAGGTGGACGAAGTTGTCTGAGGTGCACCCAGGGGCACTGAGGCCTGGAGAGGATGTGGGTCACAGAGCAAAATCAGGTTTGGAGCCTTGCCTAGGGCCAGGAGCGCATGTAATCAGGCTGGCCCAGAGGAGTGGTGTGGGGAGCAAGTGTGGCCACATGGGTCCTGCCTCTCTCCTAAAGCGTGCTCCACTCACACTTGGGTTCCTCCCACCCTCCCCTCCAGACAGGACACTCAGTCCTCGGTCCACACCCTGCTTGAGGGAGCCGCAGCGTCTGTGCTAATATCTCCCTCCTTGTAGCACTTCCTTCTCTGGTCTCCAAAACTCCGCCCCTCTCCTCACCTTTCTGGTCGGTCATGCCTAGTCATTACCCCAGCCTGTCACTTTGGCGTGTCCCAGGGCCCTGGCCCTCACTTCTCTGTCTGCACTTACTCTCAGGTATGGTCCTCTGTTTCACGGCTCTAAGTCCCGGCTCTAAAAATGTGTAATATGTACAGAGATGTACTGCATATAAAAAAAATACACGTACAAAATATACTTTTGGTATTTTTAATTTTCTGTGAGAGGAGAATGAAGGGTAGGTGGCATTTTTGGTAAGCTGGGTTGGAGTGAGCCCTAAGTGTGTCCTGCAGAGCCAGGGCACTCCAGGCCTCTGTGGAAACGCTCATCTTTCCAAAGACTCTTACGGAAAAGGGACTGCAGGCTCTTTAGAAAAAAATATTCATCCTTTAGGGCTCACTGGGCAGTTAGAGCAGGAGAGCCCTCAGACCAAGTATCTGCTTGTACAGGGAGAGAGGGAGGGTGGTGGGGAACTGGAGACTTTGGAGTCCAGGAGGGGTGAACCTCACCTACTCTGACCTGCTGCTTGGGACCAGGTGAGGCTTCAAGCTCTGAGGAAGAGCCTCCATCCCCAGAGGACAAAGAGAACCAGGCCCCGAAACGGGCTGGCCCGCATCTGCGCTTTGAGATCAGCAGTGAGGATGGGTTCAGCGTGGAGGCAGAGAGCTTGGAGGGTGAGTCGGGAGTGGTGGTGACGGAGGGAAGGTGTCCAGTGGAGCCCCATGCTGACCGTGCTGGTCCTGCTTTCTCTTCAGGGGCATGGAGAACTCTGATCGAGAAGGTGCAAGAGGCCCGAGGGCATGCCCGGCTCCGGCATCTCTCCTTCAGTGGTGAGTGGAGGGGCCACAGGGATGCTGAGAGCTGGGATGAGCCCCACAGGATGAGCTGAGCATCTGACATGACTTGTGTGTCCTCACCTTTGACTGTCCCCAGGGATGAGTGGGGCAAGGCTCCTGGGCATCCACCATGACGCCGTCATCTTCCTGGCAGAGCAGCTGCCCGGGGCCCAGCGCTGCCAGCACTATAAATTCCGCTACCACCAGCAGGGAGAGGGCCAGGAGGAACCCCCTCTGAACCCCCACGGGGCAGCCCGTGCCGAGGTCTATCTCCGGTGAGAGGTCCGGGGTGCCCTGTGTGGGAGTTCTCAGGCGTGGGAGTTAGGTCTGCAGAGATGGGAAGAATTCCCCTCGAGGTCCCATCAGAAGATGAGCTCCATCCAGTCCCCATTTGCTGGGTCTCCGGTGGCAGCAGGATTTCTTTTTTGCCCGCAGCAGGCCCAAGGCAAAGGATAGGTGGGTGGCATCTCTTTGAAGGAATGGCTGTTATCCTCCCTTCTTCCCTCCCTCCCTGCTGCAGGAAGTGCACCTTCGACATGTTCAACTTCCTGGCCTCCCAGCATCGGGTGCTCCCTGAGGGAGCCACCTGTGACGAGGAAGAGGATGAGGTGCAGCTCAGGTCAACCAGGTATGGAGGGCAGGCCAGAGTGTTGGGGGTGTCCTGGTAGGGTCCTAAAGAGGGTGACCAGGGGCAAGAGAGGTCATTCCTGGGTACCAGCCTGTGACACTGCTGACCCCACCAGACGTGCCACCAGCCTGGAGCTGCCCATGGCCATGCGCTTTCGCCACCTCAAGAAGACATCCAAAGAGGCTGTGGGTGTCTACAGGTTAGTGGGGTTGGGGGGAGGATGCCCCTTGGGTGGATGGACAGGTGCCCTGGTGTGGGGCTGCCTTGGTTCTGTCCCCCTGCCCCCGCTGAGCTTCCCGTTGCCCATCCTCCCCTGCAGATCTGCCATCCACGGGCGGGGCCTGTTCTGTAAGCGAAACATCGATGCTGGCGAGATGGTCATTGAGTATTCTGGTATTGTCATTCGCTCTGTGCTGACTGACAAGCGGGAGAAGTTCTACGATGGGAAGGTGGGCTCCCCGGGGCCACGGGAATGAGGTGGGTGAAGCGGCACTAGCGCATGGGAACAGAGCGTCTGACGGCCCCTCCCCACCCCCGTAGGGTATTGGGTGCTACATGTTCCGTATGGATGACTTTGACGTGGTGGATGCCACGATGCATGGCAACGCTGCCCGCTTCATCAACCACTCGTGTGAGCCCAACTGCTTCTCTCGGGTCATCCACGTGGAGGGCCAGAAGCACATTGTCATCTTTGCCCTGCGCCGCATCCTGCGTGGTGAGGAGCTCACCTATGACTACAAATTCCCCATTGAGGATGCCAGCAACAAGCTGCCCTGCAACTGTGGCGCCAAGCGCTGCCGTCGGTTCCTTAACTGAAGCCGTGGCTGCCCACCACATCCCCTGCTGCCATCTTGCCCCTAGTCTGGGGGCTCCCTAGTCCCTCCCAGAGCATCTCACCCCCACCCTCCTGTTCAGGGTGGATGTGGGCATGCAGGTGGCAAAGGCCCTGCCTCCACCCCTCCAGCCCACCCAGCAATCGCCTCCTTCCTGCCCTGGGGGCCCAGGATGTAGATACTGTACAAAGGTTTCTAAATCCCTTCTTTTCTATGCACTTTTTTATTTAAGAGGGTGGGTTCCCAGGTGGGAGCCCCCCATAATAAAGTCTGTCAATGTTTGGAGAGGTGGTCTTCCCGTTTGTATGGTGCTGGGGGAAGGTAGGCGCTCCCATTTCTCCATACCAGTCCTGAGCCAGGAAAGCCTGTCAGCCTCAACAGAGGGGTGCAAGGCCATCGTTCAGAATTAAGGGTAAATTGTGGGGGTCTGCTAAAGCTTCAGAGCAAGAAATGTTCTATATGTTTCCGGTTACAACTCATCTAGTTCCCCGTGGATGAGCTCTTCCAGGGGAGGCAGGGCCATTTCTCAGAGAGGTTGCTCAGAGGCCCCTGGGGCCAGCTCTCAGGGGCACCTCAGGCCATATCTGTCTGGTCTTGTGTGTACGGTGGAAAGGGAGGTAGACTCCTTTTAGGTCTTGGCCCGATTAGGGCTTTATTTCAAAAGTGCACCTTAATGAGGCCCAGAAATGGCAGGCACCTACTTCATAGGAAGCTCTATTGAGGACTAGGCTGGGCAGGCCCCAGATCAGCCAAGTTTGGACAGCACCTGCAGCGCATCTGCCCGCCCTAGCTGGGCCAGGTGCGTGCCAAGCTGGCCCAGGGAGGCTGAGGGCTCCCTTGCCACCACCATCTCGATCAAGGCCCGCAGTGGCGAGCGACTCGGCCGCAGCGAGTAGACGAAGGTGGACCAGGCAGCGGGCACTCCGTATCTCGCCGCCAGGTGTCTAGTGGTGCCGCAGGCCATGCCCCCACCAGGCCCGGGTTCAGGATCCAGCAGCACTATCAGCTCCTCTAGCACCTCCAGCTCATCCAGGAGGCGAGACAGGGGCTGTGAGGCCAGATTCGGCAGCTCTGGGAGACAAACTGTGGAGGGGTGAGGGGGAGGAAGGGCAGTCTTCCAGTCCACTCCCTCCCTGGCACGTCCCCGACTAACCTCTGCCCAGGAGGGGAACCAGAGCCACCTCCTTCCAGGAGTCCCCTGCCTCTGGTGCCTCCAGGGGGCCTGGAGAGGATGAGTGCAAGAAGGTATGGATGTTGGTGTCGCCACAAACCAAGCCAGGACAGGGATGGAGGACTTTTGCCTGACGGCGGCACTGCTGGGCGAGCAGGAGGATCGCCGCAGAGGTGACCAGCAGCACCAGCACGGAGAGAACCAGCACCACCGCCTGGGCAGAGGTCTGCAGGGCCTGCCGGGTGACGTTGTGCTCCGACGTCCAGGAGAGACTGGAAATCGCTGATGGGCTGGGCTCCTGGGAACTGAAGACCTCGGGTTTCCAGGACTTCAGGGGGCACGGCTCCTTGGGAGGGACGGGCCTCTGCAAACAGGTCGGAGTAAAGCGGGAGACCTGCCCCCCTCCTGAACTCGGCCTGAACCTCCCATCCCTCAGTGGGACCAAATCCCCGCCTGACGCAGCTACCCTCCCCACCGGCCCACACACATCTCAACGCAGGTAAGTCTCCTGATCCTGTTGGACCCCCACCCCCCTCTCTCCAGTGGGGCTACACCCCCTCCCTCCATCCAGCCCCTGCCCACCTCATCCCAAACCACGCCCTCCTGCTCCCACCCCGCCTCCTGCAAGCCACACCCCCGCCCAGCCCCCCTGCCCCCACCGCCCCCCAGCAGACCAGCACCTCTTTGCAGCGCCACTGGGTTCCGCTCCGGCTCCCCGCGGGGGCGGGGGCCGTGGCTCCGCCGCCACAAGGCCTACATAGCTCCGCACTGTCGGGGTTGCACTGCCCAAAAGGACACTCTTTGTAGGGGTGCGACACGTGATCGCCAGCGTTATTGAGCCCGCAGTTTTCTGAAAACTCGTAGTCTGGTGGGAAACAGGGTCTCACGTGTGGCCGCCCAGCCCCTCCTCTCCTGCACTAGCGACGCCCTTTCCCCTTTGTCCTATCCCAGCAGGCCCCACCCCCGGCACTCTACTAACCCAACCTATCAGCGACGTGCTCGCCCTCCCCCGCCCGAGCCCCGCCAGTCTCGAGACCCTCTCTCCGCAGCCCCCCCCCCCCGCCCCCGCTTTATCCACGCAGCCCACCTTCTGAACACTGCGGGGATCCTAAGGTAACCCACACTACCCCTCCCAGCACCAGCTCAGCCCCACACCGTCTCATCCCGCTGCCCTTACCCCGAAGCAAGCCTCACAGGCAGTAATCCTGCTTTCAGCCCTTCCCCGGCTCCTTACCACCCCACCCCAACATACGCACGCCCCCGTCCCTGCTCCTCACCCGGGCAGGGGGGCGGCCCGAAGCGCTGCAAGCAGCTGCCGCAGCACCGGTTATCAGGGTTCCAGTATTCGAGGCCCCCGCAGTGCTGGGAGGCCTCCGGAGGTGCCGCCTGGGCCAGGAGCGGCGCGGCAGTCAGGAGGAGGCACAGGGGCCCCATCCGGGCGGGGTCTGCAGCCTGGGGGGCCGCGACCGCAGGACTTCCGGCCACAGCGCCTGTCACACTTTCCAGGAAAGCCGGCAGAAGAAGGAAGCAGTGATGTCGGGGCACGGGATCCCCCAGGCCCCTTTGAAGATGGGTGTCTACCCCCATCCCCTACTCTAGCTCCTGGACCATTATCGGAAGGGCCACCAAGGCCTCAAGATGGCTAGAATGAGGAGTCTGGAGCTACAGTAAGTGGATTCATATCCCCCCTCTGCCATCTTCCTTACCTCTTTTCACATCCCTAAAATGGGATAACAATACCTGTCTCAGAGTCTTATTGTGAAAAATTAAAATCGTTACCTGAAGTACTTAGAATAGCACCTGGCATGTAGTAAGCTTAAGCATTAGGTATTTCCCTCTCCCATTTCAGG
Source organism: Canis lupus familiaris (assembly GCF_011100685.1). NCBI lineage: Eukaryota > Metazoa > Chordata > Mammalia > Carnivora > Canidae > Canis > Canis lupus. Next base: position 117,736,645 of record NC_049222.1, on the reverse strand, counting down.
GCAGCTGGCATGGAGGACCCGGCCCATACCCTCTGGAGACTCCCACTCAACTCCCGGTGATCTTACCTTAGCTCCCTAACCCCAGTCTCCTCCCGGCTGGGAATCCTCCCACCTGACACAGCCAGGCCCTTCTCACCTGCCCTTCGAGAAGCCTCAGGGAGATGTTTTGTGCTGAAGTTCCCAGCACAAAGGCGTCTCCACCCCAACCAGTCCAATGGAGGGGTTTCTAAAGCCCTGGGCCCTGAGCCTGTTGCTCTCCCACCTGTTGCTGGAACAACTTCGGCTGGCGTTGTGGTTAGAGCCCAGCCCGCTTCCCCTTTTCGTCAGAAGATGTGGGGGTGGAAGGAAACTCCAGCCCACAGCTAGGCTCAAGCTAAAAGGTTCTAAACCCTCAATAGAGAACTTTATTAGGGAAGGGGTGGTAAGAGAAGATCCCTGTGTTGAACAGATTACATCTTGGAGCCCCGGAGTCTGGGGAAGACGGCGCTGGCGAGGTAAGGGAGCTTTCAGGAGGGGTCCTGGCCAGGAACACTGATGCCCGTCAGGAGTGGGTCAAGGGAGCCAGGGTCTCAGAAGCGACCATGCCGGTGGTCTGGGGAACGTCGTCGGTTTCTTTCTCGGGGACGGTGGCCGGTATGAGACCTCGGGGGTGACCTGGGGACAGGATGGAGAGATGAGGACTAGAGCTGTAAGGAGCACTGCACTATTCCCCCAGCCTGCCTCTATGCTCTGGGATGGGGCAAGTAACCAGAGTTCCTGAGTGGTATCGGGACAGGTGCTCAGAGACTGATCTCCACTGGGGATGCAGACTGGTCTTCGGTTTGGGGCTTTGGAGTTCCAGCTAGTTTAGGGGTTGAGACTCGGGCACTGGTCTTGGGATGGTGCTTAGAGCCAGTCTTAGGATATCTTAGGGTACAAAAGAGAGATGCTGTTCCTGGGGCGTAGGATCAGGTCCATCTCATGATATAAGGGCCTTAGGGTATGCGATGTCTTGACAGGCTGGTCCTGAGGTACCTGCGTCTGGGTCCCCGCCCATACAGCTGACGTCGGAGGTTCCGGGAGATGGGCCGCAGGTGCATGAAGTTGCAGAAACCACCGCGGGTACATTCCCTGGGTAGAGGGTAGATGGATGGGGGAGGCTGCTGCCGGTGAGAGCACCCCAACACACAGGAGTCTGGGGCTCCAGGTGCCGATTCCACCCTGGTACTCATCACCCATACCCCATCTCATACTGCCGGCAGCACGACTCCCGGAAGTCAGTGACAGGAGACAGCTCAGCGTGCACAGCCTGCCCATTGAACCAGCGGTTATTGAGTTCGGCCACTGCCCGCTCTGCATCCTCCTCTCGCCGAAACTGAGGGGAAAGTCCATCAGGTTCACCAATCAAACTCAGAAGTATTTAGGAAAGGATTAGTTAGCAGCTCTGGGGCTGGGCTGGATTTAGTGATGGCCCGCAAGCTGTGAGGCTTCAGTGGTGGCCTTTAAGCACTGAAATGCCTCCACTTCTAGGCTCTAACATGGGGACAGCAGGCACCTTGACATAGACATTGCCCACGAGGTGGTCCCCCAGGTTGTCGCACACATTCATCTCTTCAATCTCCCCATACTTCTCCTGCAGCTCCGTGAACACCTCCTGCGGAAGACCAGGAGGAACTCAGCTGAGCTCCTGGTTCCACAGGGAACTCAACCCATCCTTTGCCAACCCTCACCTCGAAGAAGTTATCATAGTGTTCCTGCACCTCCACGTCGCTCACGTGACCTGGAGGAGGGCGCAGGGTGAAATCAGGGGGTGACCTGCTGGGGGCTGTCCGCCCTGTCCCCCAAGCCCAGTCCCTCACTCACAGTGCGATCCGTCTGCGGTTTGGGCGGTGTTCTGTGGATTCCGGTACAGGTTGAGCAGCACTATGGTCTGAACAGAATTTAAAGGGGGCGGGGCCTGAGCTCATGCAAAGGGGTGAGGTAGGAAGGTTAGGGGTGAGACCTGGCAAGAGAGAAGAAGCCTGAGCACCTCGAGTGCATCAGCGATGCCTGCCCCTAAGGAAAGCAGAAGGGGAGAAACCTAACAGTCACGGACAGCCCAGCGGTGTAGTTTGTACGTACGGGGGCGTGGCCACGGTCCTGCGAGAAGGGCCAGAAGGAGGGGGAGGAACCTGCAGAGGCCCGACAAGAAAAAAGCCGGTGGTGGGGTGGGCCTTAGCAATCCGGAAAAGGCGGGACCTCGTGATGATGGACAACGGGAGGGGAATGGCCGGGAGGCGTTAACCCTCAAGGCTCCGTCGCGGGTCTCACCTGGCTGAAAGTCGGCTTGTTGTGAAGCCGGGAGCACCGGTCCCCGTGCCGGCAGGCCCCGATCTTAAAGTAAAAAGAGCAGTTAACCCTGGAAGAGGTGCAAAGACAAAGGTGAACCGAGGGCCGGGGAGGCCGGACACCCCAGAAACACCGCCCAGCGCCTCCCAGCCACCAGGGAACCCAAGGTCCCGGTCCCGGCCCCCGCAAGGGGCCACTCCCTGCGCCCCTTCTCACTTGTCCTTCTCAGTCCCGAATATCGAAGCTAAATATTCAGCCATTTTTACCCGAACCCTCCAACTCTGTCCTGCCCTTACGTCACTTCCGTTGCTTCAGAGCGTTGGGAAGTGTAGTTCGTCGCTGCCTCCCGACACAGCACGCGCTCCGAAACTGCCTACTGCGCTTGCGTGTTGGAGGCCCGCGCCCTCCCCGCAAAATCACCACCCGGAGTTCCCTGAAGGCGCATGCGTGTAGCCTCGCCGCACCCCTAAAAGACTACAAACCCCAGAGACACTTGCGGTATCTCGTGCAAACGTCCGGAGTTGAAAGTGGCAAAGGCTTCCAAGGGGAGGAAGTAGACTCCGCTGGTGAGTTGGGGGTCGTTTGCGCGCCCGAATAAACATGAAGAGCGTTCAACCCAGTCAGCTTGCTGGTGGGGGCCGGGGTAGCCTTCGTTCAGCAAACCCACCCTTCAGTTTATCTCCGTTTTGTCGTAATAGGGGCGTGGTTGTTCGCGATCCCTGCATCTGTCACTGGCGGCCAAGGCTCGGCTGCTGCCGTACAGACCCGCCGGACGACTCGGCCTCAGCGCAACTATGAACTTGGAGCGGGTGTCTAACGAGGAGAAGTTGAATCTGTGCCGGAAGTACTACCTGGGTAAGGGTCGGTTCCTAGGGTCCCAGAAGAAAGAGGGGAGCGGACTAGAGCGCCTGAGGGAAGAGGGCCTGGGGGCCTGGATTCTTCAGTCTAGGGATCAAGCGACTGGGGTTGCAGACTCCTGGGTCTGAGAGAAGGGCCTGGGACCTAAGAAAAGAGGAGGCTGGGGCCTCAGCTTCTGGGTCCCAAGAGACGGGGGGGAGGGGGGGGCGGGGATGTTGGGCTGGACAACGGGTCCTGAGAAAGAGATGACTTGAGTCAGATTTTTGGGGCCCCAGGGAGGAGCCAAGATTTCCAGGTCTCTGACAGCAGAGGACTCCATTTGAACTTGGGTATGGGAGAGGGCCTTTCGTCCTCTAGTTGGGAGTTGGGGCGGGTTATGGGGCCGGCGGGAATCCTTACTGACTTATGTTCCAGTTTGTTTTTTTTTTCTTAGGTGGGTTTGCTTTCCTGCCTTTTCTCTGGTTGGTCAACATCTTCTGGTTCTTCCGAGAGGCCTTTCTTGTCCCAGCATACACCGAACAGAGCCAAATCAAAGGCTGTGAGTCCAGGGCACAGAAGAAGGGAGGCCATCAGGTGTTGGGAGGGAATGATGGGGGTTCCGGAATTCTGGAGCCATGGAAGAGAAGAGAGGCCAGTCTGGGGGGAGACAGAGAGCAGGTGGAGGCCAACCTTACCCATTCCTGTTCCCTCTTACAGATGTCTGGCGCTCAGCTGTGGGCTTCCTCTTCTGGGTGATTGTACTCACCACCTGGATCACTATCTTCCAGATCTACCGGCCCCGTTGGGGTGCCCTTGGTGACTACCTCTCCTTCACCATACCCCTGGGTACCCCCTGATACCTTCCTCTGCAGGCCTGGGCTCATTCTCCCAGGATGTGCTCCTCTACTCTAAGCTCACTCTCAAGCCCCAAAGACATGTTCCCATCTCCTATGTTCTTTGTCGACATCCCCCAATAAAGGACTCTAATTCTCTATATTGACTTCCTGGATCTTTTGGGGGTTAAGACCTAATATGGTTATTAATATTCAGAAACACGTATTGAATGCTCACTTTGTGCCAGGCTTACTGCTTCACACATGTACAATCCTTTCTACTCTGCACCCTCTGAAATTGGAACTTTCCTGCTCAGGGACCCTCTTTTACAGATGCAAAACTAAGAAAAGAATAATGCTTGCATTGCTAGGGGCTTTCATCCTGTACCGGTGGTGTGTGAATTGGAAAACTACTTCCCACTTGCTCTCCATATTCTCATCAGAAATGTGGTATCAGTGCTACCTCCTAGAATGTATCTAAGCTAAAGCATATGTGGTAAATGGAAGTTTCCCATTTTCCGGAGAAGATGTTGTCTGCAGCAATAGACATAGCCAAGAGCTTTATCAGAGAAGGCTTCTTTGATTATCCTATTTAAAATTTCAAATCTGGGATGCCTGGGTGGCTCAGCGGTTGAGCGTCTGCCTTTGGCTCAGGGCGTGATCCCAGGTCCTGGGATCCAGTCCTGCATCAGGCTTCCCTCAGGGAGCCTGGTTCTCTCTCTCCCTGTGTCTCTGCCTCTCGTTGTATGTCTCATGAATAAATAAATAAATCTTGAAAAAATAAAATTTCAATTTCTACTTTGGTATCCTTTTTCATTCCATTTCATTTAAAAGGTTTTACTTGTTTCTTGTAATCTTACATTCTCTAAAATACAAGCTCTATTACAGCAAGAGGTTTTGTTTGTTTTGTTCAGTGCAGTGTCCCCAGTTCCTAGAACAGTGCCTGGCACACTAAAATATTTGCTAAATAAACGAGGTTGTGCCTGAAGAGAGATTAACAGGTAGCTGGCACCTGGCGAGCGCTCAGTAAGATTGAAGCGAGCCTAACTCCAGACTTCTCTTCCTCTCAGGGACCAGAAGGACTCCCACGGTTATAATAAACCCTGTCAAGAGCTAACTTGATGTAACTCAGAGCTTTAACACTACAAGTTCCAAGAAGCCTTGCGAAGCCCTGATCCTACATCTCCCGCCGTGCCTCGCGCGGCGCAGGCGCCGTTACTCTGCGTCTCGGGAGCTGGAACTACACCTCCCAGGAAGCGCTCGGGGATGTCGTCGGTTTGTTTCCGGAAACGGGGCCACAGAAAGGTGGGACTTAGACCTGGGAGCCGATGGCGGCAGCCGTCAATTGGTCAGAGATGAGATCGACGGTTGCACCGACAAATGGAAACAAGCAATTGCCAAAGGGCCCCGCCCACAGAAGGGAAACTAGTGGAGGTGGCGGCTGCAGTGGCGGTCGCCGCCGGACACTGTTCAGCGCCGAGGACTGTCCGCTCACGAAGCTTATCTTGACCTTTTCCTCTCTGCCTTCAGCCTTGGTTTGTGACCCTGGGCTCCTTTGGGCTCCTGTGACCCAGTTAGCCACACCTCAGACCCAAACCATGTTCCCGGTGAAGGTGAAAGTGGAGAAATCAGGTGAGAACCGCGAGGTAGGGGGCTTTTAGGGGAGCACCGACGGGCCGGGGTATGGGAGTCGCGATAGACAGGCTTATCGCGATAAGACGGACCACGCGACTTCTTCCTGCCGCCCCTCGGACGAGCGCTAGGTCAGGCATCGAACGATTCTCGCCACCCTCATACCCTCCGGGTTTGTGCTCAAGGTAGTGTTGAGGTTGAACGGTGGTGGCTCGGACTGTGTGGTGCGGGAAGACGTGGGACCCCGAGCCGCCTGAGACTTCTTGACTGCCTCAGTTTCCCTGTTTCCAGCAGTGGTCATGGGCCAAGCATTGTGCTCAGAGCCTGAAGTTCAGGGAAGCTTTTAGTCCTGGCAGCCACTGTATCCCAGTAATCCTAGGAGGTAGGAAATGTGGTGGATGGGGGAACCGAAGCCGAGAGACAGGAAGTCATTTTGAATTGGGTCGGAGCTGATGGGAAACCGGGTCTGGCACGGTGAGGGTGTAGGAGAGGCATGGGATCCAGACCCCCCAAAAAGGAGTAAGATGACGTGTAGGGTGTTAGATGGTGTAAGTGGAAATAAATCGAAACAGGAGGAGGCAAGATCTGGCAAGGTGAGGGAGAGAGCGATGAGCATAGGTGAGGGAACAGCAAATCAGACCAAGGAAGTAGCTCTGAAGAGGCCCTGAGGTGGAAGACTCATCTGGCGCGTGCAAGGGACCAGCAGGGAGGCCAGTGTGTCTGGAGCACAGGGAGTGAAGGGAGAGTGAGAGGATGATGACAAAGAGCGAGAGGGAGGAGGACAGATCCTGTGAGCCCAAGTTAGGACTCTGGCTTTTGCTCTGAGGGAAATGGGGAGCCAAGGGAGGGTTTGGAACTGAGGAGCGAGTTAAAAAAAATACACCCCCCCCCCCCAAATGCAAAAAAAAAAAAAAATGTGAGTGCAAGAGTAGAGGCCTGACCACAAATGATGGTGGGGGCAGGGGTAAGGCAGGCAGGGTCGTGGAGGCCTGTGAACATCAGGCCGAAGAGCTCAGACTCCGTCCCAGGGCTCCGCAGAGTCGTGGAGCATTCTAAGCAGGGGAGGATCAGGGCCAGTTTGGTTTTCCAAAGAGTCCTCTGACCAGCTTGTGGAGGGTAGGTCAGAGGAGGACATTGAGGCTGGAAGCCCAGGAGAAGAAAGGGAAAGGACCAGGGTAAGGAGTGGGTGGGTGGAGAGACACTCAGGAGGCCAAGTGGACAGGCCATGCTGTTGGTGAGCTGGGGTGGGGGAGAGTGTCTATTTTGAGGCCTAGGGACGGACTGGGGGCCAGTGGGGCAACCCTGAGATGGGGGCCCAGGAAAGAGGGTAAAGTTAAGAGAAGCACTGAGGCTAGTGTGGGACCCAGCAGATGGTAGGGACCTAGGGGATGTCCAAGGGAAGGTATCTAGGAGGCCATGGGATCCCAAGGTCTAAGGTTCAGGAGAGAAGCAGGTGCTAGGGAAAGAGATGTGGGTATGCCTTGTATCTTGGCTCCCGCCCAGGGCTCTTTGCTAGAATTTCAGCTGCCCCTAGCCCTTTACCCTGACCCTGTCTCTCCGCAGTGATGTTGGGAATCCCCATATCTCCCCATCCCAGGGCTGGCAAAGCATGTCCTTACGTGTCCTTCCAGGCTCTGAGCTTTGGGCCAGAGTGATGCTAGGTACTGGCATAAGAGCGAGAGGAGAATATTTATACCCTCACCTCAAGTTCTGTGTTGAGGCCTGGAATGCAGGTGCCGGAGGTTATCTCCCTGGCAGGGGGGAAGCCCCAAATGAATATTTTAGGTGTGATCTCCAAATTATTAAATGTTGTCCTTTCAGATTTAGTTCAGATTTAAAATAATACCACTGCCTCCGCCAAACAACGCACATCTAGGGCCTAGATTCTGCACCCAGCTTGAGTCTCTGCCTTCTGACTTTGTGTGTGGAGCCAGACGGCCTGAGTGCAAATCCTCAGCCCTGCAGTGGCCTGGCTGTGTGACTCTGAGCAAGTAGCCTGACTTCTCTGTGCCTTGGTTTCATCATACATAAGATGAAGATAAGCACATCTACCTGCCAGGGTTATTGTGAAAATGTAATGGGTTAGCGTCTGTGATATGCTTGGGACAATTCTTGGCACATGGTACGTACTCTGCACAACTTACTTGCTGTTCTTGCACGCTGCTGCTGAGAGGTTCATATGCACCATAGGTTTATTTAAGCCTCCAAACAATCCAGATGCCTGGGTGGCTCAGCAGTTGAGTGTTTGCCTTCAGCTCAGGGCGTGATCTCAGGGTCCTAGGATCAAGTCCCACATTGGGCTCCTTGTGGGGAACCTGCTTCTCCCTCTGCCTGTGTCTCTGCCACTCTCTCTCTCTCTGTCTCTCATGAATAAATAAAATCCTTAAACAAACAAACAACAGTCCTTGCAGATAGGTATCATTGGGAGACCTATTTTCATGATGAGGAAGCAGGCTCAGTGAGTTAAGGTGACTTGCCTTTGGTCACACATGAGCATGTGGGTCAGCCCTGGAACCCAGAGCTCTTGCTCATCACATCAATTGTCTGTGCCCCCTGCACCCTGTCAGCATGCCTGGGCCTGGCTGTTGGCTTGAGTGCGCATGCCCCTCTGCAGCCTAGCTAGCTGGCCACTGACTCCTGCTTGGTATCTTCTTCCCCAGAGTTGGAGATGGCCAAGGCCCGGAACCAACTTGATGCTGTGTTGCAGTGTCTGCTGGAGAAGAGTCACATGGACAGGTTGGGATGTAGCCCAGCACCGGTCATAGAGGGTTGGGGGTCCTGGCAAGTTGGACCCTCTGGTCCTGGGTAGATCTGGGTAGGACCTCAGAGGCTGGCTTAGGGAGCAAGGGGCCCAGTGGAAAAGCCACTCAGTGCCTTCCCACTCGGCCCTGGGAACCCTGAGCCCATAGTCCTCTCCTGCTACCAGGGAGCGTCTGGAAGAGGAAGCTGGGAAAACCCCCTCGGACACCCACAACAAGTAAGTTTTATTGATGGGATCCAGCTGATGGTCTGTGCTGGACAGCTTCCTCCCCCATCCGGGCCCTGACCACCCTGCTCCGTGCTTTCTCCACCATAGTCCTGACCACCCTGCATGTACAGAGACCCTGTAGCAGCAGGAGCTCAGGTCCCCTCATGCTTGGCACCTACAGCCCTGGAGGTGTGGGCAGAACACAGGATCTAAGGGGGGCTGGGTGCTGTGTGAACATCTCAGTATCCGCAGGGTGCCCTTTGGGGTAGTTTTGAGCAGGCTTCTGTTCGGGGATCGGCTTGCTGACGCCTCGTCTCTCCCCACAGGGATTGTTCCATTGCAGCCACTGGCAAACGGTAAGGTGGCCCTGGGCCCCAGCCAACTGACGGGAGGTCTGCGCCCTGCCCTGGTCCTGATGTTCTATGCCCCACGCAGGCCGTCCGCCCGCTTCCCCCACCAGCGGAGGAAGAAGAGGAGGGAGATGGATGACGGGCTGGCTGAGGGAGGGCCGCAGCGATCCAGTGAGTAGGCGGTGGCCCTGCAGGGCAGGCCCCGGTGGAGAGCTGTGTAGGATGTTCACACACCTTCCCCTCCCACTACCCCAGACACGTATGTGATCAAGCTGTTTGACCGGAGTGTGGACTTGGCCCAGTTCAGCGAGAACACACCACTGTACCCGATCTGCCGTGCCTGGATGCGCAACAGCCCCTCAGTGCGCGAGCGGGAACGCTCCCCCAGCTCCCCGCTGCCCCTGCTGCCTGAGGATGAGGAGGTTGGATGTGGAGGGGGGCCCTCCCAGCAGCCAGTGGGTAGATGGTTAAAGGTGTCCTCTGCCTCAGTGACTTCTGGGTCCCATGAGGCACACAGATAGGAACCCTTTGGCTGAGGGTATGGGTAGAACTCCCTAAAGCAGACAGACATGCCTACCTGGCCTGAGAAGGAAAGGGGACAGGGTTCCCTTGGGCAGGTAAAGGTGGCCTCCAAGATCAGAGGTCCCCAAAAGCTGGGGGCTTGACACAGGGGTCCTTAGTGCAAACAAGTGTAGCCACCTGGCCTAGAGGAGCAGATGGGGGCTACTGGGCTGGGTAGGAGTGATTGGAAGTCCCTGGGCTGGACAGGAGAATACAGGCAGGGATCCCTGGAGCAGACAGTTCTTTGCATGGCTTTTAAGAGCCCTGGTGAGACCTAATGTCTGCCATCACTGAAAGGCAGGAGGGGTGAAATGTGTACTACGGGCCCCCTTCCCTAACTCTCTTGGGCCTGGTGTGGGGCTCCTTTTTCCCCAGAGTTCCGAGGTCACCAACAGCAAGAGTCGTGATGTGTACAAGCTGCCTCCACCCACAGCCGCTGGACCACCTGGAGATGCTTGCAGATCCCGAATTCCATCCCCCCTGCAGCCTGAGACCCAGGGTACCCCTGATGATGAGGTAGGTATGCAGGCCGGCCCAAGGCTGTGGGGCATATGTTATGGGCCTTGGGCGTGGCCAACCCAGCCTGGCTCCTGTCCACACAGCCCTCGGAGCCTGAGCCCTCACCGTCCACACTCATCTATCGCAACATGCAGCGCTGGAAACGCATCCGCCAGAGGTGAGCATCCCCCAACCTGTTTGTACCCCTATGGCCTCCACCCCAACTGCTGAGTCTTCCCGTTGCTTTTCTACCCCCACTGCAGGTGGAAGGAGGCATCTCATCGGAATCAGCTTCGGTACTCAGAAAGCATGAAGATCCTGCGGGAGATGTATGAGCGACAGTGATGTTCCCCTGCCCCCCACGCCCCCCCAATAAACATTCGCCTCCTTTGCACCTTCATGCTGGCCTCTGCTTACTCCAGCCCCTATTTCCCAGCCCAGACATAAAAGCAGTTGGCACAGCTCTAGCACATTTATTGGGGGAAATGGGCAAGGGGATGGGGTGGCAGAGAATTGAAGGAAGAAGGGTTGTGGGGAACCAAAGCAAAAGTGGCTGCTTGGTTGGATTTTGGAGAATGAGGGGAGGTATGTGAAAGATGGATTACCTGGGATATATGGTTGGAGACTTGAGGGTTAAGACAGAATGATCATGGGGGTGGGGGGTTCTGTTTAGAGTTGGGGATGGGGCTTAGGATATCTGTGCAGAGTCTGGGGATATGGAGTGGGTATTTCTGCAGTGAGGTTGAGGGTCCTGCTAGGCCTGGAATAGGTGTCCAAGGGTGGAGGGTCAGAAAAGAGGTTCAAGAAGTCACAAGATGGGTGGGGGGAGTAGACTGTCCAGTTGGAATGAGGGGAAGGATCCAGAGTCTTGAGGACCAGGCCTGGATGGTTTGGGGTGGGAGGTCTGTGCAGTCTGGGGTATTTGAGGGGTGGAGAGGGATTATGCTTGACTGGCCAAGGGTGGGGGCAGGGTTGTCCACACCATAATCTAGTGTTGGAGAGGGGAGAGGAGTAATGAGATGTGGAGATGTTTTAATAGATGAGTCAGAAGGAAGTGGAGGAGGGAGTTTGAGTGGATTTATATGCCAAGAAAGTGGGGTCAGTGGGGCCGGGAGGCTGTAGGCTGAAGGAGGGCCTGGAAGCTAGGGACGTGTGAGGAATTTGAAAGCTGGAGGGGGTGTGACAGCGGGTGCGTCCGTGGAATGGTCTACATGACCAGGGCAGGGTCTACGTGGGAAGGGTCGGGGCAGGATCCCAGATTGGGAGGGTGGTTTGGGCGCGCTCGCTCGGGACATCTGGCTGGGCGGAGTCAGGTCGGCTTTAAACGAGGGGGCCTGAGGCGGCTCCCGGGGTGCAGGCGTGCCGCCTACTTGGCAACAGCCTGCGGCGGCTGTGGGGCCTGGGCCGCCGCGGGTGCAGCCTGGATGGACAGGACGCCCTCCGGGGACAGCGCGGACGTCACCGCGGCAGGGTCCACGCCCGAGGGCAAGCGGTAGCGGCGGTGGAACTCGCGCGCGATGTATCCGTGCTCGTCCTGGAGAGACGGGAGGCTTCAGCGGCCCCGCCCCCTGGCCGCGGCGCCCCGCCCCTCCCCGCGGCGCCCCGCCCCCTCCCCGCGGCCCCCGCCTCCGCGCCCCGGCCCCATCCCTGCCAGCGGGCTCACCGGGCGTTCCTCGTGGCGCGCATGCACCTCCACGTGGTCGCCAACCACCTTGACGGCGATTTCCTCCGGGGAGAAGTGCTTCACGTCCAGCAGCACCGAGAAATGCCCAGGCTCCGCCGGGACCTAAGCACAGTCGTACGGTCGGCGGCGGCGCGAGGCTCCCGGGACCCAGTGAGGCCCCGCCCCCGCGGGTTCCGGGGCTGCCCCTGCCCCGGGGCCTCCGGAACTGGGCCGTCCCCTTTCCTAGTCGCAGCCCCAGAGGATCTCTTCCCGCAGAATACCGGGGATCACCCCTCCCTCTGTAAGCACGGAGATTCTCCTCTTCCGGAGTGATGAGGCCCCCTTCCCCCGCCAGGTCAGAGACCTCCCTCTCACAGGCTAAGGCCTGCCCCCTCCCCCAGCGTCGGAGTGTCCTTTGGACGCTGAATGCCCGGGCCCCTTCCCCTCAGAACCCCTGGTGCCCTCCCTACACACCGCCCCCGCCCCCGAAATTGCCAAGTTGCCTCTTCCCCCGGCTTCCAGTCTTCTTTTTACCCTCCCACTGGAGTCACGGGGCCGCTTACGCCCTCGGCAGTTACCAGCACTCGTCCCCCACTTCTCAGAGTGGCCAGGCCCCCCTTTCTCAAGTCACAGGACCCCTCCTCCCCTCTGTCTTTCCAGGAGACATAGAGTCACCACATACAGTCTCCAGAGTCTTCCCCGAGGATGACAAAACCTTCCCTCCCCTCGGGAGTCCCGGGGACCCCCCATGCCCTTCAGGATGACTGAGCGCCCCCTCTCCCCAGGTTTCCTGGGTCACCAGCCTCCAGAGGGACGGCCCCACCCTATCAGTGACTCAGCCATTCCAGCCCCTCGGAGCGGAGACCCTCCTCGCCCGGGCAGGGACCTCCCACCCCCGTCGTTATCCGGCCTGCGAGACTCCAGGCTCCGGGACCTCTGGAAGCCCCTCGGAGCGGCCCGCCTCGGGATGCCCGGGCCCGAGCCCTGCAAGTGGCCGAGGTCCCGCCCTCCCCCAGGCCTGGCACCTGGGCGGTAGGCAGCGCCACGCTGGGTGCGCGCAGGTAGTAGGGGGCCAGGGCGGCGGGGCAGAGCGCGGCCAGCTCCGCCTCCAGCAGCCCCTCGCCGAAGCGCTGGTCGAAGAGGCGCCCGGGCGCCGAAAGCCCGGGCAACGGGGCCGAGGCGCGGCGCAGCCAAGACGGCTGCACGGGCACGGGGATCTCCATCCTGCTTCGCCGCCGCCGCCGCCCCTAGGCTCCGCAGTGCCCCTGCGAGCGCCGCAGCCGCTCTTATAGTACGCCTTGTGTCCGCCCCTCGGCGGGCCGCCCGGGGACATTGGGACCGCGGCCAGCCCCGGCCATTAATAGAGCCTTATTTAGAAAGCCCAACAATGACTTGGCCATTTATTGAGCGCCTGCTGGATGCCAGAGAGGCGATCCCCCCCCCGTGTCCCGAAGGGGAAACTAAGGCCGAGGAGGCGGAGCCTTGCCAAGTGGGTAGGACAGCGCGGTATTTGGGACCCAAGGGCCCGAAAAACCCCACCGCAGAGTTCGCAGTCCCTTTAATCCACCCCCGCCCCGCAGGCAGCTCTGGGGATGACGCAGATGGCGGTCTTAGGAGCAGATTCTTGGGTACAGGGAATGTGGTAGCCCGCCAGGTTGTCAGGAGGACACAGAACAGACCCTACTCCCATCTCTGCAGGGCCCTGGGCCCAGCCCCCCGCAAGCCGGGCCTAATTCTGGGCCTCTGACTCAGTCTCGGGTGCGCAGGGAAGCGGGGGCTGCCAGGTGAGCAGCGGCCAGAGGGCGCGGGCACGAACAGTCCAGGCTGGCCCCCCAGGGGCCGCGCGCCGGGCCCGAAATAGCTCATTTTGATCCCACCACCTCGGCGAGGAGCCCAGGCCTGGCACTTCGCGCAACCAGCTGCTCCTGCAGCAGGACGGAAGTGGCTAATGACTCCGCGGGGCCGGCCGGCTGGTCGGACGGAGGGAGGGGGCGGCGGCTGCAGAGGGCACAGGCCCCCTGACTGCCCTGCGACGCGAAAACCGGTGCTTAGGTTGGAGACGGGACAGGAGCTCTACTGCAAAAGGGGGAGTGGCCGTAAGACGCTGCTAGAAAGCGCGAGTACTTTATAGACCCTCCCAGACGCCAGCTCACCCTCAGAGCCTTCCCGTTGGTCCGCAGGCTTGCCAATTGCTGCCGCGCGCCACGGGCCTCCAATCAAACACGCTCTCTCAGTCGGGCCGAAGTTACAGCCCGTCGTGCGGCGTCTCCCTCTGGCCACTTTCCAGTTGCTTCTGTCTCCCTCTCCATCATTGGCCGCCTCGGAGGCCGCTGTCTTCCCGCGCGGGCGCCCGCCGAGAGGGGCGGGCCTGGCAGGGCATTGCTAAGCGACCGAGATGCGCGCGGGTTCAGCCCAGTGAAGGAGCGGAGCTGGCGGAAGCGCCCAGGTGGCTGCGGGATGGACCGCAGGTGAGGCCGAGCCTCCTCCCGGGGACCACAGGAGGCCTGGGGAGGACCCAGGGTGCGGCGAACGCAGCGTCGGGTCAGGTTTGCTGGGGTCCGGAGTCTGCTCTTCGACCGCGCTGGAACTACAACTCCCAAGATGCTCCACATCCTCCGGCAGCTCCAGCCTGGGACCTCCGCATCTCCGGGTCCCATAGAGTCTTACGTTACGCTTTCCAAGTGGCTCCAAGGGGTGTTCCTCTAAGGGTTTCCAGTGTCCTCTTGGGAATCAAATTTCTGAGCTTTAAAACTTCCCCCCCAGACTCCAGTGGGTGTTGGTCTTGACCTTTCTTGCTTAGGCAGAGCCCAGTTACTGATGGGGGGTATAGTCCATTTACCATTTCCTCCTCAGTATCCCAAGGACTTATGGGAAAGGTACAGTGATGGGGTTTAGTCGCGGTTCTTAACCCGAGCTCCGCTTCAGAATCACCTGCGAAGGTGACCAGCTCTCTTACAGATAGGATGCTTTGGGCCTGGGACGAGGGCCGCATGTCTGTATTTTTCAAAGGCTCCTAGATTGGATTCAGGGTCACGAACTGCCAGTAGGCAATTCCTTGGTTTTCTGAGACTGCTCCAAGGGCTGGTGGGAATCGAGCTTCCAGTATCAGTATCTTGAATGTGCAGCGCTGCTTCATGGGAGTTCTAGTTCATCTCTTCCAAGAATCTATGGGAATTGTAATCTGGTCTGCCCTCCTCTCCCCAACCCCAAACCCTGACTCCACCCATAGCCTCCCAGCAGGGGGCTCTGCTGGCCAACTTCATTCTCCCCTTGCAGTCTGCCAGTTTTCTCCATCCAAGACAGCCCCTTTGAGGATGCTCCCCTGGATCACAGCCGCTACTTGCCATCCCGGACCCAGACTTGGCACCCCAAGGTGAGGACACTCCATGGAGGGTGCTGTGTGTGGGCCCAGTGGTGAGGGAGTGATTACTAGAGGGAAGGAGGACATGTGATGAGAGATAGGGGTGAGAAATTAAGAAACAGTCTCTTTTCCCTCCCTACAGCTGTGCCCTCACCTGGTCCTGGATCCCCTATCATGGCCCCAATCACTCTGAGTTGTTACCATTGTAGGATGTTTCCTCCCCTCTGGACTGAGACACACTTCATGCGTGCCTTTGTTCCCTATACAGGGGTAACCCCTCAGCCCTCACTTTCTTCTCCCCACTCCCTGTCTTAGACCCTAAGCCCATCCAGGTCCCAGAGGTCCAGGCCCCCAGAAGCTCCCAAGGCTCTGGCCACAGGTCCCAACACCTCTGAGCTATTTGGAGAATCCTGGCCGTCCAGCTCAGGGACTCCTTCCCCACCCAGCACCACTGAAGGACAGGTGGGAGCCTCCCCACCACCCACCCTGGTTGACAGCGGGGAGTCCGTGGTGGCCAAGTAAGTACCAGCAGCCCTGGGGGGAAGGAAGGGTTTGGGTCAAGAGGGGGGCAGGTATGCCATCATCATCATCACAGCCAGAGTTGTTTATGCAGCACTTTTAGGACCAAACTATGTGTACTATTAAGAGCTCTGGAGCTGGGGCACCTGGGTGGCTCAGTGATTGAGCATCTGCCTTTGGCTCAAGGGGTGATCTCAGGATCCCGGAATCGAGTCCCGCATCGGGCTCCCCACAAAGAGCCTACTTCTCCCTCTGCCTGTGTCTCTGCCTTTCTCTCTGTCTCTCATGAATAAATAAATAAAATATATTTTAAAAAAAGGTCTGGAGCTGGGCTCATTGCGTTCAAATCCCAGTTCTGTTACTTACCCTCTGTATGATCTGGGCCTCAGTTTCTTCATTTGTAAATCATGGATATTAGCAGCACATATCCCCCAGGGCTATTTTAAGCTTTCAATGAGTTACTGCCTATAAAGCATCTATAACAAGTGCTATAGTGGTGAGCACTTGAATTTGTAGGATACAAGTTCAGCTGCTCTAACAAATAGCCCCAAATTAATTGTGGCGTAAGAAAGACAGCATTTATTTCTCCCTCACTCAACAGTCCAGGCAGAAGCAACCAGGGCTGCTGTGGCAACCCCCAGCTAGGATCAGGGACAGTTTCCTTCTGTCGTGCTGCCTCCCATCACCAGGCTCTTGCCCTTTCCTTTATGGACCAGAATGGCTCCCAACCACATCCACTATCCAGAATCACATTTCCTCATCTCATAACCCTATTGGTTGAGATGCCTGGGTTGCTCAGCAGTTGAGCATCTGCCTTTGGCTCAGGGCATGATCCCAGGGTCCTGGGATCGAGTCCCGCATTGGGCTTCCCATGGGGAGCCTGCTTCTCCCTCTGCATGTGTCTCTGCCTCTCTCTCTCTGTCTCATAAATAAATTAATTAAATATTTAAAAACAAAACAAAACCCTGTTGGTCAAGAACCTAGTTACATAGCCATAAAACTATAGGGACCCCTGATAAAATTAAATATAATCTGTAGAAGAGTGGCTATGTGCCCCGTATCATATAGTCTTACATAATATTGCATTACTGTGTATGAGAGGATGCTGAGGGGCTAGGTATTGCCAAGGTAACTGATAAACATCAGCTGTTGTGATTGTTATTGTCATTATTACTATTCTTTGGCTCTCCTCATTCACCCACCTCCCCTTCTCTGATGCTCGCAGGTACATAAACCGGTTTCGCCAGGCTCAGCCTACAAGCCGAGAGGAACGCCAGCCTGCAGGCCCAACCGCAGCTGACTTTTGGTGGCTCCGGCCTGAATCTCCAGACCCCAGCAGTCAGCTTGCAGCAGGTACCTGCTACGGTCCCATCCACTGTAGGCCTAAACCTCTCCTGATCAATGCCCCCAGCAGAGGTTCCTCGTGGCCCCCCTCCAAAATCAACTGGGGCTTCTCGGCAGGAGCCAGTGAACCAGAAGGAAGACCCAACACAGCAGTCCCAACTCTTGCCAAGGTGGTCAGCGCCTCTCGGGCTAAGGCTGTGGCCCCCCTTCAGGAAATGAAGCAGGTGACATCCTCATCCACTTCCTTCTCTATGTACCTGAACTGAGAGCACTACCCCTGGCATAGAATTAGAGTCAATCCCCAATTCAAGGAAGCTTAAAGATAAAAGGAGGATTTGCTGGCTAATGCAATCAAGAAATCCCAATGTATATGCTTTCAGGCATGGCTAGATCCAGGTGTTTGTACAGTACCAGGAGCAACTCGACTCTCTTGGCTCTCTGCTCCTCTTTGTTGGGCTCAGTCTCAGGCAGGCTTCCCCTTGAGGTAGCGAAGATGGCCCCAGTCACTCTAGGCTTCTAATTTACATAGGTACTTCAGTGGAAAGAGGAGGATTTCCTAGTAGTTCCATGCAAAGCCCCAGGGCTTACTCTCATGTGTTCATCTTTGAGCCCGGCACTGTGGAAGCAGATTGTTGTGATTAGCCAGGCCAGGTCAGGAAGATGGGGTCAACCCTTCTCCCACAACAATGACTACCAGGAGAGGTGTGGATCACAAAGGAAGTCCCCCATCTCTGAGGAGGAGGAGCGGATTCTAAGCCAGCATGTGAGGGCACCAGGTGGAGTGTAGACCTGTACTCCAGGCCCTCTGTCCAGAGCCCCTTTCCCAGCACCCTTTGAGATGGGGGCTAGCCTCTGATCCCTCTTACCTCGCAGAGCCTCAACACATGGAACTCATCCCTGCTGGACCTGGAGACACTGAGCCTGCAGAGCAGAGCTGCCAGGCTGCTCAAGCGCAGGTGCCTTCCCTGCCCCCATCTCCCTCCCCACTCCCACAGCCCCAGGCCCCGCCCACAGCCTCTGAGACCCCTGTCACCTCGCTTCTGCTTTCTCCCCTACAGCAAGGCCTCCATCTCCTCTTCCTCCTCACTCAGCCCTAGTGATGCCAGCACCTCCTCCTTCCCAGTCAGCTCTGATGGCCTCTCTCCCTTCTCCATGACCTTCACCCCTGACCCCAGCAAGGGCTCTGACCCCAAGGCACAGGGTAAGTTCTGAGGCCCGGATTGAGAACAGCCTGGAGGTGAATCCCAGCTGTGTGACCTGGGGCTTCCAGGGGCCTCTCTGTTCTTCAACTTGAAAACAGGGGTAATAAATGAGTGGTGAATACGGGGAGCACCTACCACAGGTCTGTTAACAGTACCCATCATTAGCATGACAGGTTCTCTGTCTCTGTCCTGTTTGCCGTTCTGAACACGAATTTCCAAAATCACATGGCTTTTTGCTAATTCAGCACCACACCTGATTGAACAGCAAAATCTGACCTAAAGAATACGAAGGCTGTTTATAGTCTTGCCAAATTTCATTTAGGGTGAACAGTCATTCTTTTGGCTACGGCTGTGTGTTACACTGAACCACATGATACCTTTGTCTCTGTAAGTAAAAAATGGTTGAAAAAAAAAATGGTTGAATACTGGCAATTTCATGTTGTTCAACCAAATACTAATGTGTTTGAGTCTGCGGACTGGGCCAGCCCCCTGCCAGTGCTGTACATACGATGTGCCTTTGCTGAAGCAGGCAAACTGTTGAACTCTCAATTCCTGCCATCTGATGTCTTCAGATTTCAGAGATGGGATTAAGGACCTGGATTACTATTGCTCTGTGGCCAGGTCCTGGGACACAGTGGCACACAGGACAGGTGCTGTGTGTGTCTCGTGGGGCTGGAGTGAGTGGGGGCAGTCAGTGTAAGAGAGGTGTTCGTGCTTGGTGTGTGATCCTGCCTGAGCTCTTTCTTGTCTGATTCTTTGCTCCTTTTCAGCTTCACCTTACCTGTTATTCACCTCTCCTTCCTGAGCCTCCGTTTTCTCATCTGTAACATAGGGTTGAAACTAGGAGCTACTTCATGAGTTACTCTGCAGACTAAATTTACTCAATCTGCCATCTAAAAAACATTGTATACCTATTGTGAATGAGGCCTTGGGAGTGGGCTTGGGGATTCCACAGTGAATCAGCTGGTTCCAAGCAACTGATTGTGGTCAGTTTATGGTGCTCACAATACAGTGAATGTGGGACAGAAAATAGCTACCTAACCCCACATCTGTGAAATGTAGGCAGAAACGAGGGCCATGCAGGAGAGGATCATGATGCTGGGAAGTCAGAGAAGACCTTCTTGGAAGAGGTGCTGTCTAAGTGGAGACTTGACGATGAAGGTAGGGACAACAGCCCTCTAGCATGTAGGGAGGACCTGAGGTGGGAGGGAGCATGGTGCCCACAACGGACTAGAAAAGAAAGGGCAAGGGGGGGTGGCGAGTGAGAGTAGTCTGGGGTAAGGTGGAAGAAATTGGCAGGAGTCCGGTTACATTGGGCCATGTAAGCATGGGAGGCATTTGGCCATTATCTTAGTACTGGGGAGCCAGGGGGAGGTTCTGAGCAGGGAAGGATGTGATATTTCTTGGGTATTAACAGACTCCCTCTGGCTGCTCTGGACCCCCCAGTGAGAGACACTGGTAGTTAGTTTCTCTTGGGCCAGAGCCTGAGGAACAGAGTAGGGGGATGTGGCCAGGTCTGGAAGTAGAGTCACAGGATATAGAGGGAGGTGGGAGAGAGAGAGATCCAGAATGACACCCCCCTTCTCTGTGCAGCATCAGATGGTAGGGCTTCTAAGAGACGATGGTAGCCCTATGATCATGACTGATGAAGTTATGCTCTGGGTAATGGGAATGATGTCCATTTGCCCCGTGGAACTGAGGGCAGCCAGTGACCCTGCCCTCACTGCTGTATCCCTAGCACAGATCTGGACACTGCACTTCAATATAATAAATAGCTCACTTGGCATTTATGCCACAAATACTGATGGCAGCAGGCCTTGTTCCATTTTTTAAAATATATTTATTTATTCATGAGAGACAGAGCGAGAAGCGGTGACACAGGCAGAGACTCCCTGCAGGGAGTCTGATGTGGGACTCAATCCCAGGACCCTGGGATCATGCCCTGAGCCAAAGGCAGATGCTCAACCATTGAGCCACCCAGGTGCCCCACCAGGTCTTGTTCTTGACACTGGGGATATAGTACCGGTCAGATAACAAAAACCACTGCCCTTGTGTAGCTGGCATTGTGAAGAGAGAGAAGTAAGCAGAGATGTACCACACTGAATATGTTGGGAGGTGAAAAGAGCTAAGGAGGAAAATGGAATAGGAAATAGGATAATGAGTGGTAGGGCTGGGGGTGGTTGCAGTTTTAAATAGAGGAGCCAGGGAAGGCCTCACTAAGAAGGTGATATTGAGCAAAGATTGGAAGGATGTGAGGCATTGAACCCTGTGTGTACAGGAGGGAACAGCACTCCAGGCAGTGGGAAGCACAAATTCAAAGACTTTTGCTTTTTACTAGGACAAGGAGGGTTCTAATCCAGGAGGGCCCTGATCGGACTCAGGTGTTCCCAGGCTTCCTCTGGCTGCAGGGGGAAACAGATTGGGATAACAGAAGCAGAGAGACCAGAGAAGAGGTTTCTGTGGGGTTTTACTGCCCAGGAAAGGGCAGTAAAGTGGGAGAGAAGTAGGCAGATTCTGGAGGATCTGTCTTGTTCACTGCTGTAACCACAAGGTCCAGAACAGTGCCTGGCACACAGTAAGAGCTAAGTGAATATTTGCTGATGAATAAAGAATTGAATGATGACAGGCTGAGAAGCCCCTGTGTGCTCTCTCCTCTGACTCTGCCCCTTTGCTCACTTCCTGCTTGGGAGAGGAGTTGGGACATTACCTGGAGAGCCTGTCAGAATAACTTTCTGGTACAATCGAAGGGTATATGCACAGGCTGTCCTTGGCTTGCTCTGCTCATCAGCCCAGTTCCTAACTTACCCTTCCCCCCTCTACTTACCCTACAGCAACACCAGCACCTGCCCGCATCCCTGCTTCGGGCCCCCTCTCCTCTCAGGCACCCCTGCGTCCAGAGGATGACATTCTATACCAGTGGCGGCAGCGGAGGAAGCTTGAACGGGCTCGAGGAGGGCAGGGTGATGGAACCTGGGTGCTACCCCGGACTCCTGCCCCCACCACTCCAGTGAGATGGGGGAGGGAGCGTGTGAGGCGACTGGAGGGAGGGACGCTAAGGGAAGTTGGAGGAAGGAGGAGCCAGAAGGGGACTGAAGACCCCTCTACCATTTCTCTCCCTCTCAGGTCCCCGCCCCCGTTTCTCTACAGGCTCCTCCTGCCCCTGCAGAGACCCCTGGTTCCTTGGGAACCCAGCCTAACTGCATCCCACTTTGGGCCAGTGTGGCCCGACCTGGTCCCCTGGAGGCCTTTTATATGGAGAGGCCTCCTATCCCCCCTGGGTTCTCTCCACATATCTTTTGGGGTCCCAGCCCTCAGGGGTTCTTCTGGGCTCCGCAGTCTGGTCTCTGGGTACCTCTTGGGGCCATGCCTCCCACGCCCTCCAGCCCTGCGCCTCCGGGCCCCGCCCCCGTGGCCCCCGCTCCCGTGCCCCCGGCCCCAGCACCTGCAGCCTGCACCCTCCCACCCCCAGCCGCCCCCCAGGACCCGCCCACTCCTGCGCCCAGCTGCCCGGCCCAGCCCCAGAGGCAGGGCCCCAAGCCTCGGAGTAGCAGGGCCCCGCGCCAGGAGTCCGCTGGGACGGTCACGGCCGCTGACGAGGGGCCTGGCCCGCAGCTCAGAGGCGCCCTGGGCCAAATAGTGTCCGCTCGGCTCTTCCCGGACGCCTTGGAGGACACGCCCCCTCACCCCGGGGGCCCACCTCTGCCCCAGGCCGAACCTCTGAAAGTCAAGGCCACACACCCCCAAACCAAGGTTACGCCACCTGGCTCAGAGGTCACGCCCCCTCAGTCTGGATCGCGATTTCCCAAGGCGCAGACTCCGCCTCGTCGCTCCAAAGCCGAGGCTCGGAAAGCCAAGGCCACGCTCCCCCTAGAGGCGTGGGAGCCTCGGAAGGACGGAGACACCCCCGTGGCCGCCCCTGGGAATCTGCCGCCCCAGGCCCCGCCCCCTCCAGCCGAGGAGGCGGCTGCTTCTCTCGAGGCCCCGCCCACTTCCTTCGGGGCGGGGCCTCCCGGGGCGGTGGCC
This sequence comes from Canis lupus familiaris, assembly GCF_011100685.1. NCBI lineage: Eukaryota > Metazoa > Chordata > Mammalia > Carnivora > Canidae > Canis > Canis lupus. Next base: position 117,714,547 of record NC_049222.1, on the reverse strand, counting down.
ACGCCCCCGCCCGCTGCGGGTCCCGCCCCCTCCGCAGATCTGCTCGGCCTGGCGGCCCGACTTCTGGAGGCTGCAGAAGGTGAGCTGATCGCCGTGGCTGCGCGGATCTGCGTGGCGGTCCCGCACCCGACGCACGAGTCGGCCTCCTGGCGCTCGCTCTTTTTCCCCTAGAGTCCGACGGCAGCGAGTTCCAGGACGACCCTGTACTTCAGCTGCTAAGAGTTCAGAGGGCCGAGCTGAGATGGCAGAAAAGGTGGCCATCCCCAGGATCTGCAACACCCCTTTCCCAGAGCCACCCACCACCCCAGACCCGTCCTGAGCCTCTACGACCCTGGCTTTTTTGCAGGAAAGTGGACGCGCAACTGTCCCTCCTACTGGAGCACACTGAGGACCCAGGGACTTGGTCTCCTCCCACCGGGTCGCCCCCCAGGTCCCCAGGAAGGCGGCTGCGGAGGGAAGGAGCTCCTCCCGAGACCAGACGACGTTGACTTGTAAAAATTGTATTTTTCCCAATAAAATATTTTTTTCACGTTACTTATCTCTGAGGAAGAGTTGTTCTGGAATGTCTGAGGGTGATTCTAATTTGGGGAAAGAGCTCCTCCCCTCCCCTATCCGCTGTGGCTCTGCCTTGCCAAACCCCCATTCTAGTTCCTGACCTATAGGGCAAAATCTCTTCTGGTTTGCCCTCCGAGGTCAGGATGGGGGAGGGGGTCCAGGTCAGATTTCAGGCAAGACTGGGATGCACCTTAGTTGACTCTCAGCTCAGAAGTGGATTCTCCTGTCTCAGCTGAGACCAAAGGGCTGTCCTCAGGGCATGAAGTTAATGGGGTCATAGAGTGCTGGGCAATGGTCGGTCCTCAGTCCACACGCTGCTTGAGCCAGCAGCATTTAGTGTGCTCATCCCTCCTGGAGACACTTCCTTCCCTGCTTCCAATGCCCCACCCTTCTCACCTCTCTGGTCGCCCCTTGTCATTGCCCCAACCTGTCACTTTAACATGTCCTAGGGCCCTGGCCTTAACTATCTGTATTCATTCCCAAGTGATCTAGTCTAGTTCCACCACTCTGACACCCATCTCTATTCTAATGGTCCCCAAATTTCTATCTTCAGCTTCAATCTGGCCACTGAAACATAGGCTCCTGTATTCTGCTACCTACTCATCATCTCCACTCAAAGGCCTAAGAGATGTCTCAAACCCCACAGGTCTTTTTTATTTATTTTTTAAAAGATTTTTTTTAAAGATTTATTTATTTATTTATTTATTTATCTATCTATTTATTTATTTATTTATTTATTTATGAGAGAGAGGCAGAGACACAGGAGGAAAGAGAAGCAGGATCCATGCAGGGAGCCCAACATGGGACTCAATCCCGGGACTCCAGGATCCTGCCCTGGACCAAAGGCAGGTGCCAAACCGCTGAGCTACCCAGGGATCCCCCTTTTAAAATATTTTATTTGTTTATTCATAAGGGACACAGAGAGGGGCAGAGACACAGGCAGAGGGAGAAGCGGGCTCCCCATGGGGAGCCCGATGCGGGACTCGATCCCAGGACCCCAGAATCACCCCCTGAGCCAAAGGTAGACAGCCACTGAGCCACCCAGGTGCCCCAAACCCCACAGGTCTTAAACTGAGCTCTCAAACTTCCCCTAAAACTTGCCCTTCATTGGCTTTCCTGAGCTCCATCCTTCTAACTGCTCAGGCCAAAAGCCTCATAGCCATTCTTGACTCATCTCTTTCCCTCACCCCACAGTCAGTTAGTTAGTAAGATCTAAGTGGCAGGTATGTGGGTGTCTACTATAAAATTGTTCAACTTTGCTGTATGTTAGAAACTTATAATAAAATGTTGAAGAATGTATGATCAGGATTATTTTGATATCTGTATTTATTAAAGAGAAGGATAGAATAGATTTCTGTTAAAAGCAGCTTCGGGGAGCATGTGGGTGGCTCAGTCAGTTAAATGTCTGCCCATGGCCCAGGTCATGATCCCAAAGTCCTCGAATAGAGCCTGCTCAGCGGGAGCCTGCTTCTCCCTCTCCCTCTTTCTCCTTGCCTGTGCTTGATCTCTTGCATGCATTCTCTGTCTCTCTCTCAAATAAATACATAAAATCTTTTTCTTTAAGTAGCTTCTGTATATCATTGACATGATGTATATTTGTTTTCAGCCTTTCTGAACAAATCATACATTTAAATGAAATCAGAAAGAAGGAAATTGCTGTTTAGATATAAAGAGAAATGAAAGATGTTACAGTAGCAGAATGTGATCTAGTTGAGGGGTGACTGGACCCTAGAGGGATTTCTGAGGAAATTATATTTAAGCTGAGACAGGTAGGAATTAATTAGTTGACAAAGGGCCATCCTAATTACTTTTGCTGGATTATAAATCATCCCCCAAACTTAGTGGCATAAAACAATCATTTTATTATGTTCATGGATTCTGAGAGTCAGAAATTTGGACAGGCACAGTAAGGGATAATTTATCTGTGCTCCATGATGTCTAGGGGTTCAACTGGAGAGACTCATAGGTGACTCAACAGCCAGGGGCAGGACCTCTGGAGCTTCTTCACTTAAAGTCTGGCACCAGGGCCCAGATGACTCCAAGGCTTGGCTCAGCTGGAACTGTACACTGTGGTGCTTACATATGGTCTCTCCACAGGGCTTGGGCTTCCTCAAAGCATGGCGTCCTGGGCATAGTTGCACTTCTCATATGATGCCTCAAAGCTCTAGAGCTAGTCATTCCAGTGGACAAAAAGGAAGATGCATTGTTTTCTTGCTACTTAGTCTTAGATATCACATAATGTCAATTCCACTACTCTCTGTTGGTTGAAATTATCCATGTTGCCCAGATTCAAGGGTGAGGGGACATAGAGTCCATCTTTTCATGAAAGCAGTGTCAAAGAATTTGCAGTCATGTTTTAAAACCACCACAGGGTAAGTGGGGAGTGGGGTGGGGTTGAGGGGAGACTGTAGGCAATGGGAACATCACATGGAAATCCCTGGGATGGGAGTGAAGTGAGCAAGTTCTATTGAACTTATTAGTTGAAATAAGTAACTATAAATTGACCCCGCCTTTGGGGCACCTAGGTGGCTCAGTGGTTGAGCATCTGCCTTTGGCTCAACCCTGAGCCAGGGGTCCTGGGATTGAGTCCCCCATCAGGATCCCTGCGGAAAGCCTGCTTCTCCCTCTGCCTGTGTCTCTGCCTCTCTCTGTGTGTGTCTCTTATGAATAAATCATATCTTTTTAAAAAATTGACCCCTCCTTCAGGATTCCCTTTCCCCAATCCCTGATTAATTTTTTATCCATAGAATTTATCACCTAATTTTCTACATTTTAAGATACTTTTAAATTATTTTTTAAAAAGATTTTACTTATTTTTTCATGAGACACGGAGAGCGAGAGAGAGGCAGAGACACAGACTGAGGGAGAAGCAGGCTCCATGCAGGGAGCCCGATGCGGGACTCGATCCCGGGACTCCGGGGTCACACCCTGAACCGAAGGCGGACGCCCAACGTCTGAGCCACCCCAGACTCCCTACATTTTAAGATATTTTGTTCATTGTCTTCTCCCACGAGCTTTTGAGTGCCACGTGGGCAGGATATATTTTCCCCTTGCTTTGGTTATTGCTGTAGCCACAAATTAAGTGATCAGAGTTTTTGAATGAATGAGTGAATGAAACAAAGCGGTACTTTCTGAAGCGAGGGACCCTGTTGAGAACATGACCAGTGGAAAGGTTCTCTGGGAAAGGGCATCGTTATAGTGTGTCCTGGGCCTGGCTCAAGTCAGAGGCGGATCGGTTGGGATTGGCTTTACGGCAGGCGCAGTCCTGTTCTGGAATTGCGGGCTAAGGCAATTCCTAGAAAAAAGGAGCCAAGGGTGGAGACCGGCCTATAAGATGCAGTAGAGGAGGCAAGGACAGCATGTCCAGCGGGAAGGGCGAGGCTGATCGCAGAGTGCCTGGGATTGCGTCCCAGGCCGAGTATGTGAGACAGTGACGCCGTCCATGGGCAAATGCCCTCAGGGTTCTGCGGGCGGGCGGTGTCCGGGTCGGGACTGACAAGATGGAGCTGGAGGATGGAGACGTGGAAAAGCGGCTCGGGGATGGAGACAAGCTCTGAGGCCATGGAGAATCCAACTCCGATGGCAAAGGGGAAGCAAGTGTCAGAGGACGGGTCACTGAGAGTGGACTAAGGGGAGGGCCCGTTGCTTCGCGCCGGGAGTGTTGGAAGCAAAGCATAAAGAGCCTAGGGGTGTGTCTCGGGAGGGCAATGACAGCCAATGAAGAGCAGTCCTGGGCGCGGCGCTGTCAAACTTCGCGGGGCGGGACCGAAGAGACCGAGCCAGCGATGGGACCGCCGCCGCAGCCAATGAAAACCGCCCGGGTGGGCGGGGCGTCGCCCAAGGCCGAGGGCGGAGCCAATGGGAAGCGGCGCCGCGTCCCGCTGCCCCCGCCTCCGTGGGGCGCGCGCCGGAGCCACGGGCGGCCGTTAGGGGCGGGGCCTGCAGCCGCCCGCGCGCGGCTCGCGCCCTCCCCTTTGTGTCGCCATGGCGGCGGCGGCGGCGACGAGGACGACGAGCGAGGGGTCGAGCGCGGCCGGCGCCTGAGGAGGCTACGCTACCATGGTGGTGAGGGGCCCACGCGGCCGTCAGTCGGTCCGCGTGTCAGTCTGTCCGCGCGCGGCCCCGCCCCGCGCGCCCCGCCCCCGGCCCCGCCCGAGCCCGCGGCCCGCGCCGCCCCTCACCCCTCTCGAGGTCCCTCTCGGGCCCCCGGCCTGGTCTCGGCCCGAGCCCTCGCCCCGGCCCCGCCCCCTCAGTGCACATCCCTCGCCGCGCCCTGGGTGGAGCTGACAGTGGCCGAGGACCCAGGCTGGGGGGATGGGCTAGTCCGGAAGGACCCGCGCCCCCAAGTGGCCCCCCCAGGGGCCTGCCGAAGCTTCCCGGGTCCTTCTTCAGCCCCCATCCCACAGCCACCCTCAGCCTCTATTCCCAGCCTCCACCCCTCCCCTGCCCGCCCCCTCCCCCTCCTGCCTCCAGCCCCACCCCCACCCGGCTCCATCCTCAGCCTGACCCTTTTCTTCTCCCGCGTTCTCACTCCGTTCTGCTCCCTCTCCATCAGCCCTCCCCAGCACCCCCATCAGCCTGAACCTCAGCCTCCCCAGCATCTCCCCTCTCCTCACTGCACCCCAACCCCAAGCCAGCAGCGTACCTCTCGCTGGATCCTTGGGTCCTTCTCCGTCTTCCTGTCCTCACCCTCCCTCCCCACCGTCTCCCTCTCCTACCATGCTGCTCCTGCTCATTCATCCATTCATTCCCTGATTCGCTCATTTAACAGACACTCCTTGATACCTCCTGGCAGACCCCATGTTCCAGGCGCAAAGAGATTCACATCCCATCCTGCCTTGGGGAGCTTCATGGGCTGGAGAGGGACAGAACCGAGGGTGAGACCCAAGGATGAACCTGGGGTCGCAGGGAAATGAAGGAGGGAGAGGCGAGAGCCCAGCCTGGGAAATCCCTATCTGGCAGCTGACTAATTTACTCATCAGATTTTCCTCGGCTCCTGCTGTGAGACTGGGCATGGGGACCCAGAGAGGAATCAGGCATTACCTTACCTGGGGGGAGCATCAGTTCTGTGCCCAGCTCTGTGCTGGGTCCCTGATCCTGGGGAAGTCACAATCCAGTGGGGGAGATGCCCTTGTCACCAGTGATATCTCAGAGTGCTCAGGGCTGGGATGGGAGAACCTCAGGGGATAGAGGAGTCTAGCAGAGGAGGCTGGCACAGCCTGGGTCCCGGAGAACTTCCCAGAGGAGAGAATGAGAGAGATGAGCCCTGAGGGATGGGGAGGAGTGAACCTACTGAAAGGATGGGGAAGAGGGAACAAACTTTGCAAAGGCCTGGGAGGAAATGAGAAGATGGTGCTTTTGTTGGACTCTTAGAAGTTTGAGAGCTCCGAGAGTAGAGGCCATGGGGGTAAGATGGGGCTGGAGAGGTAAACAGACCTGAGAATTCAGACTTTATCTTGAAGATAACGGGGAGCCATTGAAGGTCTGTGATCTGTGGAGAGGCAGAGGCAGATATGTGTGGCATGAAAATTATCCTGGCGCTTGCTGTGAAGAAGCTAGCAGGAGGGGAGAGGTTGGAAGGAAGATTGATAAGATGGAAGCTGTGATTGTCCAAACATCAATAAAAGGTGTGGAGAGGCACGTAGGGGAGACTATACTCTGCAGGGGCGAAGGGAGGACTTGAAGCAGGGAGAGATGGTACCAGCATATGCTCTCCCTGCCTCGCCTTCGGTCTCTGCTCTTCCAGCCCCCCACCCCAGACCACACACAAAGAAGCAGGCCTACCGTTAGTTGCCTTCACCTCCCCCTGACCTACCCTTCTGCTCCACGCTTAGGGCAGCCTGTGGAGCAATTCGGGCCTCCGGGCCCAGGGCTCACAGATAACAATGCTGCCGTTGTCTCTCTGTTCCCATCTCTGGAGGCCTCTGATTCTTCTTTCTGCTCTGCAGGCTCGCAGCACTGACAGCCTGGATGGCCCAGGGGAGGGCTCAGTGCAGCCCTTGCCCCACACTGGGGGGCCCAGTGTGAAGGGGAAGCCTGGGAAAAGGTGAGAGGTGAGGGTGAGGCTCAGCTTAGGAGGGGGGCCAACCACAGGAGCCACCAGTGATGTGTCACCTGTCCCCCAGGCTCTCGGCTCCTCGAGGTCCCTTCCCCCGGCTGGCCGACTGTGCCCATTTCCACTATGAGAATGTTGACTTTGGCCATATTCAGGTATGAGGGCTTTGCACCCAGGTGGGAGGGTGAGCTCTTACCCAACCCTGAAGCAGTATCAGCCACGGTACCCCTGAAGCCTATCTCAGCAATAGCTGTTCCCCCAATCTGAGCAGTCAGTGGCAGGAGTTGCAGGATGGAAGGGGAGAACTGTTCCTTCTTTCATTCGTTTCTTTATTCAGTCACTTAACTTTTTGTTAGGTGTATGCTCTGTGCGGGGACCCTGTACCTTGAGACATTGCCAGGCCCTGCCCTTAGGGAAGCTCAGGCAGGGGACACAGACCCCTCTCTAGGTAGTGCCAACCTGGAAAAGTCAGGACTGGGACAAGCGTGAGGCCCTTACCTGGACCTTTGTTTCCCTCTACAGCTCCTGCTGTCTCCAGAGCGTGAAGGGCCCAGCTTCTCTGGAGAGAATGAGCTGGTGTTTGGGGTGCAGGTGACCTGTCAGGTGAGGCCACCCCTCCTCTCATCTAGCCTGACAGACTGCTCCTCGTGGTTCTCAGCTCAGTGCAATGGGACTACTGCTCCTTTCTGTCCCTCCTGCCCCCACAGGGCCGTTCCTGGCCAGTCCTCCGAAGTTATGATGACTTCCGTTCTCTGGATGCCCACCTACACCGATGCATATTTGACAGAAGGTTCTCCTGCCTCCCAGAGCTTCCCCCACCTCCAGAGGGTGCCAGGGCGGCCCAGGTAAACTGCTTGTTGTCTCAGCTCCCGCCTCAGCTAGGCTGTGTCCTCATGAGCAATGTGTGAAGCCGTCAGGAGAACAGAGTTAAACATTTAAACACTGGTATGGCCCAAGTTCCAACCAATCAGAATGGAGAGGTCCAGAATGAAACTGCAGCAGGGAGTCTCCTTTCAGTTTTAGGATCATGAGGAATTCCAGGGGATTTGGTGGGAGAGTCAGCATGGCCCAGACCAGTGGGGGCACACAGGAGCTTGTCAGAGCCTGTCCACTGACTGACACGAAAATATTTCAGTCTTACCAGTGGAACAGCACCCATGCATTCAGGCTGAATTTCAGCCCTGCCCAGAGGTGAGCTAGGGCAAGATAGGAGGGCAGCGAACTCTCTCAAGGTCCCCTCACAAAAGCCCACCCTGATATCCTGCCCTCAGATGCTGGTACCACTGCTGCTGCAATACCTGGAGACCCTGTCAGGCCTGGTGGACAGTAACCTCAACTGTGGACCTGTGCTCACCTGGATGGAGGTGGAAAGGGGGGCTGGGAGTTGGAAGTGAGAGAGGGATGTCTGAGGAGCGAGAACTCACAGAGTCTGAGTGTGTGTGGGCACAGGAAAGAAACGAGCCAGAGTGGAGGAGGCACTGGTATTTCGGTGTCTGTGTGGGCACATGGCTGTGAGGGAGAATGAGTGTGTGTGTGTGTGTGTGTGTGTGTGTGTGTGTGTGTGTGTTAGCAGGCTCTGGACTATGGGGATGTGAGAATTTGAAGATATATCGGTTAGAAATAGATGTGACTGTAACTCCTAGAACACCTGGCCAACAGTGGCTCGGACCAGTAGGTTTTCAGATAGCAAATGTGCGGTGTCTGCTGTGGAGGATGAGGGTGCAGGGGCGTCCTGGGATGTGAGAGGGAAGGAGGGGCTTTGTTGGGCAAGGATTTCGGTGTTTGACCAATAAGTGACTGACAGGCTCTTAGATAGGGGACAGGTAGTGGCCTCCACTAGGCATGAAGGAATCTTCTCTGCCTTTATTATGTCCTTCTTTTGGCCTCTCCGCATCTCAGCTGGACAACCATGGCCGCCGACTGCTCCTCAGTGAGGAAGCCTCCCTGAACATCCCTGCGGTGGCTGCTGCGCACGTAATAAAACGGTACACGGCCCAGGCACCAGACGAGCTGTCCTTCGAGGTGAGGCTGTGGGGAAGCAGACTCCGGCTGGGCTGCCCACGCTCCTGTCCCTTCTGACCCTCCCTCCAATTACCTTCTGGCTCCCAGGTGGGCGACATTGTCTCAGTGATTGACATGCCACCCACGGAGGATCGGAGCTGGTGGCGGGGCAAACGGGGCTTCCAGGTGAGTCTGGCTTGGGTAGACAGGTGGGGCAGGGCACTGCACCAGTTAGGGCGGCCCACTCACGGACCCCAAACCCTCCACAGGTTGGTTTCTTCCCCAGTGAGTGTGTGGAACTGTTCACAGAGCGGCCTGGTCCAGGACTAAAGGGGGGTAAGTGCCAGGGGCAAAATGAGGAGGCCTCCCTGTATCCTTGCCTGTCATCCATTCTTTTCACCCATTGTTTGCCCCACAGATGCTGATGGTCCCCCCTGCGGTGTCCCAACACCCCAAGGTGTCTCCTCTCTGACCTCAGGTAATGGGAACAAGAGGCCAGGCCCCTGACCCCCAACTCCCTCACCCCTCCCACCCCCCCACCCCACCCCTGCCATGAGACCAGCGGCTGCACTGACCCTCTATGGCCTGCCTTTACCCCCACAGCTGTGCCCCGGCCACGTGGGAAGCTGGCCGGCCTCCTGCGAACCTTCATGCGCTCCCGCCCTTCTCGGCAGCGGCTGCGGCAGCGGGGCATCCTGCGGCAGAGGGTGTTCGGCTGTGATCTTGGGGAGCACCTCAGCAATTCAGGCCAGGATGGTGAGGCCCCACGTCTACCTGCCCAGGCCACTCCTCCCACTCGTGCAACCTGCCCAGACCTGAGCCCCTGCTTTCTCCCAGTGCCCCAGGTACTTCGCTGCTGCTCTGAGTTTATTGAGGCCCATGGGGTGGTGGATGGAATCTACCGGCTCTCAGGAGTGTCATCCAACATCCAGAGGCTACGGTGAGGGCCCTCCACCAAGCCCTTCCTTCCACAAACACTTTCTGGGCATCATCTCTAGTCCAGGCCCTGTGCCTTGTGCTGGGGACACAGAGGTATCAGGGCGTTAGGAGAGCTTAGGGTGCAGTAGGACTGGGGCTGAGGGCAAGGAGGGCTTTCTTGAGGAAGTGACACCCAAGCAGAGGCCTGAAAGGCAAGAAGAGCAGAATAATCATTGGGAGCAGAGAGATCAGCCTTCATTGAGTACCTGCCACATGCCAAGCACTAGGCACAGGAGACAAAGATTCCTGCCCTCTTGGGGCTCACATGCTAGACAGAGAGACTAACAAGGAAATGAGGAAGTGTACAAGTAGGTGACAAGTGCTACGGAGAACAAGAGAATGGGGTACGAAGGATCATAATAAGTTGGGGAGGGAAATTGCAGTTTTATTTATTGTTTTATTTATTTTTTTTTAAAGATTTTACTTATTTATTCATGAGAGACAGAGAGAAAGAGAGAGAGAGAGAAAGGCAGAGACACAAGCAGAGGGAGAAGCAGGCTCCATGCAGGGAGCCCGACATGGGACTTGATCCTGGGTCTCCAGGATCAGGCCCTGGGCTGAAGGCGGCGCTAAACCACTGAGCCACCTGGGCTGCCCAGAAATTGCAGTTTTAAATTCGGTGGACAGAGGAGGCCACCTGGGGGAGAGCTTGCTCTGGAGGAGGCGAGGGAGCCAGCTGTGTGGACTTCCTGGGATGGGCATTCACCATGCTGGGAACAGTTAGAGCAAGGGGAAAGCAGCAGGAGTTCATGGCCCAGAAGTAAATGGTGGCAGAGTATACAAGGCCTTTTGGACAACAGTTAGGATTTGCCTTTACATGGAGTAAGGCAGTAACCACAGGAGGGTTCTGAGCCGAGGAGGAGTAGCATGAAGAACAGCCTCCAGTGGGAAACAGTGAGACGTGAGCACTGGGGCTGACAGGGGGAGTGAGGTGACAGTGTGGAGCCTGGGGATCTGAGAGACAATGCACGAAGTCACATGAGAAGCCGTTTACCCAAGAGCAGTGGGACACCACCAGAGAACTGCGAGCAGGGGTTGTTGGGATTTTAGCCACATCTTCCAGGGACCTCTTGAAGCCAGGAGAAGAACAGCTTCGTGGAAGGAGGATGCGTGGTCACGCTCAGTGTTCAGATGGCCTTGGTAGCCACGAGCAGGAGCATCTCCCACCTGAGCCTCAGTGTTCTCCCCTGTAAAATGGGGCATGCTCATTGGGGCACACAGTTGTTGGGGGGTTCAGTCAGGTTCTGCCTCTGCAGAGCCCAGCACAGGGTTACATCCATGTGTGGACACTTTGGAAGGTGGGGGAAGAACATGGCCAGCTGGGTCAGCTCTGACCTGAATCTTTCTTCTCCTTGACCTGGTGGCCTCAGGCACGAGTTTGACAGTGAGAGGATCCCGGAACTGTCTGGCCCTGCCTTCCTGCAGGACATCCACAGTGTGTCCTCCCTCTGCAAGCTCTACTTCCGGGAGCTGCCCAATCCCTTGCTCACATATCAGCTCTATGGGAAGTTCAGTGTGAGTAAGGGAGCTGCCGAGGTTGGAGGGTGCTGGGATGTGTTGGCCCAGCCCTCACCAGGTCTGTGCATAATCTCAGGAAGCCATGTCAGTGCCTGGGGAGGAGGAACGCCTGGTGCGTGTCCACGATGTCATCCAACAGCTGCCCCCGCCTCACTACAGGTAAACCAGAAGGGGCAGGGAAGGCCTGTGATGGGGTCCCAAGGGAGTTGAGGCTCAGGTGTCATCCTCCACTCCCACCCCCAGGACCCTGGAGTACCTGCTGAGGCACTTGGCCCGCATGGCGAGACACAGTGCCAACACCAGCATGCATGCTCGCAACCTGGCCATCGTCTGGGCACCCAACCTGCTACGGTAAGTTGGCAGCTCACCAGCCTGCCCCCTCAGCTTCCTTCCACAAACTGGGCCCCAGGTCTGCCCCCACACTTCCCACCTAGCACCTACCCAATCTTTGTTCTCTTACTCATTTCATTTGACACATATTTCTTTTTTTTTTTTTTAAGATTTTATTTATTTATTAGAGGTACACAGAGAGAGAGAGAGGCAGAGACACAGGCAGAGGGAGAAGCAGGCTCCATCTAGGGACCCTGATGTGGGACTCAATCCTGGGTCTCCAGGATCTCGCCCTGGACCAAAGGTGGCGCCAAACCGCTGAGCCACCTGGGCTGCCCTGACATATTTCTTAAGGACCTCCTTCCTGGGTGCCAGCTCCTGTTCTCAGCACCGGGACACAGTAGTGGAGCAAGATCCTCTGCTCCTGGGCTCACATTTGCACGGGAGGGATGGACTCTGAACAAGGAAAATAGAGAATGTGATGATCGTGATGACTACCAAGGAGAAAGATTACAGAGCAGGAAAGGGAGATGCACAGGGTGATGGCATTTTGACATTTTTAGAGTGGCAGGGAAGGCTTCAGGGAAAGTCTTCCTATGGCCAGTAGCAGTTTGAGCCCCAGAGAATTTGATAGTGACCAAGACAGGAAAGCTCTCTGTCCTAAGTAAAATAAGTGATACATGAGATGGTGGATATAAGAACTTCTAGGACAAGGGTGGGGAGAAAGAGAAGGAAACTTACAATTTTAAATAAAGCGGGTGGAGAAGAGTCCATTGAGAAGGTAACATCTGAGTCAAGACCTGCAGGAGGTGAGGGAGGGACCCATGTGGATATCTGGGGAGGAGCAAATGTCTGGGGGCTGGAAGGCTGCCCACTGTGCCGGAGGACCAGGAGAGAGGTCAGTGAGCAAGTGAGTGAGGGGTTGAGGGGGAGGAGATGATGACGTCAGAGATAACGGGACCAGACAGAGGAGTGACTTAGGGGTTGCGGGGCACAGTGTAGACTTGGACTTTTACTAGGAAAGAGGTGCAGCCAGGGGAGGGCTCTGAGCCAGGAGGATTCTGACCTGGCATCACAGGCTCCCTGTGCAGGGGAGCAGCCTCCCGGGGGCAGGACAGACTGGGAGCCCAAGGAGGAACTGCTGAGATGTTTGGGAGTGGGAGGATGGAGGCTGGGCCAGGGTGGGGACAGTGGGGGAGAAGAGTTTAGGTTCAGGATAGGTGGGTGGAGCAGACAGGGATTGCCGAGAGATTGGATATAGGGGTAAAGGAAAGAGGAGTCAGGAGCAACACCCCCGGAGGTGTTTGGCCTGAGCATTGGCTGAGATGGGGAAGGCAGGGAGGGAAGACGGGGTTGGGGGAAAGGTTGAGAACCCAACTCTGGATGTGATTACTTTGATGAGGTCAGAGGTGTAGGACGACAGTCATTTCTTCATTGGCTCCCCATCTTGCCTAGTGGGAACCCACCAGCTGGGGCTCAGAGCATCTGGCTTCCCTCCTCCTCCTCACCCAGGTCCATGGAACTGGAGTCTGTGGGGCTGGGTGGGGCAGCAGCCTTCAGGGAAGTCCGGGTGCAGTCCGTGGTAGTGGAATTCCTGCTCACCCACGTGGATGTCCTGTTCAGTGACACCTTCACCTCTGCTGGCCTCGACCCTGCAGGTATGCCCATCCTGCCGCCTGATGTCCTGGCTACTGCCCCCTCATTGTTAGGGCTGCAGTGGGAGGGCAGGTGGGCTCCCCACCCTATCCCTACCCCACTGAAGCTGGACCTCCCTCCTGGCTCCTTGAGGACCCCGCCCCGGCCTCTCCCTCCCCTCCCCCCCCTTCTCATTTCAGCTCCTACGCTCAGGATCCCCACTTCTTGGCCCGGACATCGTTCTTCCTTCACCCCTTGTAGCTCCTGGGGGCTCTTGGGGCCAGGGGTCCACCGGGGAGGAGGTGGGAGGTCCCCAGACTTGACCCCACCCCGGCCCCACCCAGACTCCCCGCCCTACCCCGGACCCCAGCCCAATCAGGATTCAGCACGTCGGAGGGCCCTCTGGCCCGAGGTAACTGAAGCCAGAGCCGCTGCCCTCGCTGGCTGCCGGGAGCTGCCTCCTCATCAGCTCGTTCCGCCTCACTCCTCCTCCTCACCTGCCTGCTGCCCGCCCATTCCCGCCTGATCCGCCCTGGCCCCCTGCCTTGCCAGCCCGGGTGGGCACGCTGCGGGCCGGGGCTTGGGCTGTAGCGCTTGGCTTTGCCTGTGGCCCTGAACGGCCCCCCTGAGCTGACACCTATCCCCTTTCCCAACTCCCTAGGCCGTTGCCTCCTCCCCAGGCCCAAGTCCCTTGCGGGCAGCGGCCCCTCCACTCGCCTGCTGACGCTGGAGGAAGCCCAGGCTCGCACCCAGGGCCGGCTGGGGACTCCCACCGAGCCCACAACTCCCAAGGCCCCAGCTTCACCTGTGGAAAGGTGAGTGGGATGCCAGGGGAGCACAGGGCCAGCCTGGAGGCCCCAGATCCTCAGACTGCCTCCTGTGTCTCCCACAAACCCCAGGAGGAAAGGGGAGAGAGGAGAGAAGCAGCGAAAGCCAGGGGGAAGCAGTTGGAAGACCTTCTTTGCACTGGGCCGGGGCCCCAGCATCCCCCGAAAGAAGCCTCTACCCTGGCTGGGGGGCACCCGTGCTCCACCGCAGCCTTCAGGTCAGAGGCCGTGGTGGGGGTGGTGGGGGTGGTGGAGGTGGCGGGAGGCACTCTGGAATGCCCCATGACCATCCCCCTCTCTTCTAGCAGGCGGCCGACCAGACACAGTCACCCTGAGATCTGCCAAAAGTGAGGAGTCTCTGTCATCGCAGGCCAGCGGGGCTGGTGAGTGCAGGGTGGCTCATGCCTGTGCCCAGGTGGAGCTGGGAGGACCGGGGGCCCTGAGGTGGCCTCTAAATGTACTTCAAATTCAGGGGGTTCGAGTTTTTGTTGTTGTTGTTCCAAATCTGGACATTAAGTGCAGTGAGTTGGATAAAGCATCACTCTTGGTTCATGAGGTACTGTGATCATTGGCCCAGGCAGGATCCTGTCAGGCTTTTATTCATTCCTTTAAAAAAAAAAATCTAAATAATAAAATGAACAGCCATGAACCCACTGGCCAGAACTGCAAGAGCCTCAGCCCTTACCTGCAAGCTCCCCCCTTTCCCATCTGCTGCCTCTCCAGCAGAGGCGCCCTCTAGGTCTGACGGTCCGCATCCCCTTGCTCTAAGGTTTTATCACCTGCAGGCATATGGGGAAATAGCACAGGGCACAGTCCTAGTGCTTTGGAAACTTTAAATTCCTAAAGTTCCTTAGTTCTTAAGTTCCTTAGGACTCCTATCCTAAGAAAGGGGGTGAGGGGCTGGATGTGAATCTGACTGTTCACTCACTGCCACCCACAAGGCTGAGTGTGGCTCAGGCTCGTTCCTCTTGGCTGCTCTCTGGTATCCAGCTGTGGCTGTCCCATCCAGAGTTGCCCGTCCATCCTACTCCCAGTGGGCTGGGGAGCTCTGGCGAGCAATCCCTGCCACACCCGTGCCCTTGAGAGAGGGTTACCCGTACCCCGGAGCGGAGGTGCACGCCGTAGGGCATGCATGTTCAACTGTACGTGCCAAGGCCCAATCTTTTTCCAAAAATAGTCGCCCCACTCTGCACTCCCAGTAGGGAGAGCCCGTGAGATCCCACTGGTCTCGTGCTCGCCAGCCGTGCAGTTGTCAGACAGCAGGCTTGCCTTGGGGTGTAGAAGGTTCTCATCATGGCCTTGCCAGTTTATTTCCTTTATCACTGCGAGTCTGAACAGCTAACAGCTCTCCCTGGATTTGCAGCCACTGTGACCCTATCCGGGCAAGCGTCTCTCTGTGTCACTTCCCCAACCTAACTTACTGGGTTATGTCCCCTATTATTGACGTATGGGTATATATAGTTCTGGCCCCTGACACCCTACTGTCCCCCCGCTTCCAGGCCTCCAGAGGCTGCACAGGCTACGGCGACCGCACTCCAGCAGTGATGCTTTCCCTGTGGGCCCGGCACCTGCTGGCTCCTGCGAGAGCCTGTCCTCATCCTCATCCTCCTCCGAGTCCTCCTCCTCTTCTGAGTCCTCCTCCTCTGGATCCTCGGCAGCTGGTCTAGGGGCACTCTCTGGTTCCCCCTCACATCGAACCTCAGCCTGGCTGGATGATGGTGACGAGCTGGACTTCAGCCCACCCCGCTGCCTGGAGGGGCTCCGGGGGCTCGACTTCGATCCCCTTACCTTTCGCTGCAGCAGCCCCACACCGGGGGATCCGGCACCTCCTGCCAGCCCAGCACCCCCTGCCCCTGCCTCTGCCTTCCCACCCAGAGTGACCCCCCAGGCCCTCTCACCCCGTGGGACCACCAGCCCTGCCTCGCCCACTGCCCTGGACATCTCAGAGCCCCTGGCTGTATCAGTGCCACCTGCTGTCCTGGAGCTGCTAGGGGCTGGGGGAACGCCTGCCTCAGTCACCCCAGCACCAGCCCTCAGCCCCAGCCCAGGCCTGCGGCCCCATCTCATCCCCTTGCTGCTGCGTGGAGCCGAGGCCCAGCTGAGTGACACCTGCCAACAGGAGATCTGCAGCAAGCTGGCACTGCCTGTTCCCCGGGGAGCCCAAGGCCAGCACGGTGAGTCCTGCTCAGCCTACCCCACACCCATAGAGACCCTGAAGCTGCACCCAGAACCTGGCTGACTCTTGTCGTCATTCCTTTCTGGGTAGGTCCTGGCATGGATTCACCGCTGCTGCCCCCACCCCTGTCCCTTCCTGCGCCCTGGGGGGGCCCCACCCCCACCCCCCAAGAACCCAGCACGCCTCATGGCCCTGGCCCTGGCTGAGCGGGCTCAGCAGGTGGCCCAGAGACAGAGCCAACAGGAGCATGGGAGCACCCCTTCTGCTCCCCACTCCCCTTTCCACCGCTCACTGTCACTGGAGGTGGGCGGTGAGCCCCCAGGGACCTCAGGGGTTGGGCCAGCCCCCAATTCCCTAGCCCACCCAGGTGCCTGGGTTCCTGGACCCCCACCCTCCCTACCAAGGCAACAAAGCGATGGGAGCCTGGTGAGAAACCAGCGGCCCCCAGGGACCTCAAGGAGGGGACTCAGAGGCCCTGCCCAGGTCAGTGCCCAGCTTGGGAGAGGGGGGTGTAGGGGGCGTGGGCACGAGCCAGAGATGGCAGCTCAGCTCCCCTGTTCTGTCCCCTCACAGGCTCCTACTCCCGGGGTTCTTCTCTTCAGCCCCTCGGGAGTGCCTGCCACCCTTCCTTGGGGTCCCCAAACCAGGCTTGTACCCCCTGGGTTCCCCATCCTTCCAACCCAGCTCCCCAGCCCCAGTCTGGAGGAGCCCCTTAGGTCCCCCTACACCACTTGACAGGGGAGAGAACCTGTACTACGAAATCGAGGCGGGTGAGGGAACCCCCTACTCTGGCCCCACTAGGTCCTGGAGTCCCTTTCGCTCTATGCCCCCAGATCGGCTCAATGCCTCATATGGTCTGCTTGGCCAGTCACCACCACTCCACAGGTCCCCCGACTTCCTGCTCAGCTACCCACCGCCCCCCTCCTGCTTTCCCCACGACCACCTTGGCTACTCAGCCCCTCAGCATCCTGCCAGGCGCCCCACCCGGCCTGAGCCCCTCTATGTCAACCTAGCTCTGGGGCCCAGGGGTCCCTCACCTGCCTCTTCCAGCTCCTCCTCCCCTCCTGCCCACCCCCGTAGCCGTTCAGATCCTGGACCCCCAGCCCCCCGCCTACCCCAGAAACAGCGGGCACCCTGGGGCCCCCACACTCCTCACAGGGTGCCTGCACCCTGGGGCCCTCCAGAGCCTCTCCTGCTGTATAGGGCAGCCCCACCAGCCTATGGGAGGGGGGGTGAGCACCACCGAGGGTCCTTGTACAGGAATGGGGGGCAAGGAAGGGAGGGGGCTGGTCCCCCACCCCCCTACCCCACTCCCAGCTGGTCCCTCCACTCTGAGGGTCAGACCCGGAGCTACTGCTGAGCCACAGCTGGGAGAGATCTTCCTCCCTTCCCTTCCCTCTCACTTATCTTGGCCCAGTCAATCCCTTGTTTTGTACTTTCTTGAGCTCCTGACCCCTACCCCAGATTTCTAACTTTGTAACTTGTTTCTGATGTGGGTCCCTAACCTGTTATAGCTTCCCTACCCTGGGCCGAAGGGCACACCCATCCCCCCACCATCCTCCCATTCTGGGGGCTCTCGCACAAGTCTGAGGGCTAGGCTGACACGGTCTTCCCTCCCCCTCCAGGAGCCCCCAGCTTGTCCTGACCTGTGCACAGGGGGTTGGGGAACAGCTCCTGTCCATCCACCCCCCCATACCCCACTAAACCATCTGACAAAATTAATGAATAAAAACAGTGAAAACATGGCTGCTAGTGTCACGCTGGGGCCAGACCCTGAACAAAGAGGCCGAGACAGATGGGTTGCTTTTTCACTTTATCATTTCAGCAAGTGCTGAATGGGAAGTCACTCCTGGGAGGCTCTGAGGGGGGTGGTATCTGCAGAGAGGCAGTCATGGGCACTCTAAGAATCTGTGTCAAGAGCAGGGTTGAGGCTGGGCTTGTCTCCAAGTTGGTATCCACCTTGCAGCTCTGCTAAGATCTCCTCCAGCAGGTCCATCCTGGGGAGTAGTGGGATACGGGTGGAGCCGTGGTGACCTTAGGGATGAGGAATGGGCCCGGGAGGGGGCCCCCAGCAGGGCCCATTTCTTACTTCTGCAGGCTGGAGAAGAGACCTCCTGTGATCAGCTCAGGACTGGGGGCCTGCAGGGGAAAAAGGCCGGTGCTGCCACCCAATAGCCATGGAGCTCAGGACAGGGGATGGGCTCGGGGTCTTCTGCTTCACCCACCCTTGTGGCCTTCCCTGCCAGCAGCCTCCAGGGTGTGGGTGGGCAGGCGGGGGATGGGCTCACAGGGCAGCGGGGGCAGCAGGGCAGCCCTGTGTGTGTGCCACTGTAGCCCCTGCAGGGCTGGGGTCTTGGCTGAGTTCCTCTCACACTGCTCCACAGAGCCCTGGGTCCCTAGCAGGGAGGCTGAGTCCTGAAGGCTGGAGTGCAAGGGCAGGGCCCTGGGGGAAGTCGGGTTGGTCAGGGGGCACAGGTCAGTGAGAGGACAGTTAGGGAGTCCTGGGGGTCCCTAGTCAAAGGAGAGGCAGCCAGGGAAGTTGGTATTGGTGACAGCTGGGGGGAGGGGTCCCAGATTAACAAAGGGATGGCTGTGCAGGGCCCTGGGGTATTCATACTGTTGAGCTGGGCTCCAGGCAGCGGTGCAGGCTGACCCTGGCTGTGGGGCTGGAGCCTGGGTAGAGGATGGGACAGGGACTTGGGCCACTGCCTAGAGTCAAGCTGCTGCCTGAGTCCCAGACAGTGGCCCTCTGGACTCTGCAGTGGCCTGTGACCTCAGGAGTCTTCAGGGCCTGCGGAGATAATGGCAGGAGCTGGCATAGGTTGCCCAGGTGCCCCACAGCTCCCTTGGTCCTCCATAGCCCTGCTCTGGCTCCTACCTGGCATGGGGAGGGGCCTAGGGACATCACAGGGGACACAGGCTTGGGTGTGGTCTTGGCTCTGGGAGCCACCTCACAGTACAGGGTCTCTGGGGGGCACAGACCAGTTGGTTGGAGTGGGGAGAGCAGAGCTGAGCTCAGCACCCGCTACCGCCCACTCCGTGCCCTCTAACCTGGGAGGAAACCCTGAGACACAGGGCACTGTGTGGTCCCGTGCATCAGAGAGCTCACCCCAGGAGCTGAGTCCTGCGGAGAGGAGGCTGAGTGTGCAACGTGAGGCCTGCCTAAGGTTCCATGGCTACCACCCACCCCTGCCAACCTGTCCTGTACCTGGGCCATGGCCTCCCGCAGCAGGTATCGAGTGTTCTGCAGGCTGCCCCAGCGGTCAGCGGGCCCTAGGCCCAGCCCAGCCTGAACCAGGGCCTGGTAGGGGGCCGGCACCAGGGGGTCCAGGGTCGGGCTCTCACCTGCCTCCAACTTAGCCTTCACCTCAGGCCCCTCTCTCCCAGCCCAGGGCAGCTCTCCTGTGAGGAAGCACGATTGGGGGACCCAAACAGTAGGGGCTGGCTCAGTGGGGCAGGGGGTAGGATCACTCACTGACCAGTGAAGACCTCCTGGGCCAGGATGCAAAAGCTGTAGAGATCCGAGGTGGCCGCAGGCGTGTCACCGCAGATGAGCTCAAGTGGCAGCCACGGGTACAGTTCGGGAGGCGGGGGCAGCCCCGGGCCTGGGCCTTCCCGAGAGTAGCCCTGCTGTGGCCTGCGGAGGAGGCCGAGGGGCCTGGTGAGCCGGGAGGGGGGCCGCCCCACGGATGAGGGGCCGGCGGGCGAGGCAGGCACTCACCCGGGCTGCAGCCAGCGCCGGTGCAGGGGGCGCCCATGCTCTAGGCCGCCCACCTTGGCCAGGCCCGGCCGTACCAGCTGCACAGCGTGGGAGCTGAGGCCGCCATGGGCCCGCCAGCGCGCCTGCAGGAACAGCAGGGCCTCCAGCACCTGCAGCAGCAGGTGGCCAGGCAGCAGGCCCGGCACGGCGCACGGCCGCCCCTGGCTCGGCCCCCGTGGGTGCAGCACCACGTGCAGGGAGCCCAGCCACACGGGTTCGAAGAGCAAGCACAGCCCCGACAGGTCCGCCGAGGGGCTCAGCGCCATCAGCAGCAACAGGTTGGGGTGGTGCAGGGCGCTGGCGGGAGGAGAGCGGGCCGCTCACAGGGAGGCCCCATCTGCACCAGCCCCCAGACGAGGAGAGACTGAGGCCTGGCTCACGGGGCCAGCGCCCAGGTCCTGCCGCCCTGTGCCCCCTCTCCCTGGGCTGGGGCCCACAGCACACGGGACCGAACCACTGTACAGCGGGGGGGCGGGGGGCCACTCCGGGAGCTGGCGCACCGGGAAGACGGTAACGGGGCCACTGCCACGCTCCAGGCTTTCCGTTGTCTGGAGGGCAGGCAGGAGACTGCTCTGTGGGGCTGGGCCCGCCTGCGGCAAGGCTGGGGGGCAGGGGGGTTCCCCTGTACCTGCAGTGCTCAAGGTCAGCCAACAGCACGTCGGGCTGAGTTCCCGGGGCCTTCAGCTGCCGAGCTGTCACGGGGTGGCCCCTCCACAGGAGGCTAGAGAATGGGGGGGGGGGGAAGAGCATGGGTCTGAGATGGGGTGGGGCGGGGGGGGGGGTGTCTTCCTTGCGAGGGGAGGAGGGGAGCTGGACACCTCCCAGAACTCTGCTGGACAGCTAGGTCGGGGGTGGGGTGGGGGTGGGGGGTGGGGGGGTGGGGGTTGGGAGGGGGCCCTCTCTCACTTGGCCATGAGGGTGTGGGAGCTGCTCTCATAGGTGCGGTCGGGCTCGCCCTGGGCTGGCAGCAGCTCCTTGGGGTCCGCGAGGGGTATGCCTGTTGCCAGCCCCAGTGGCCATAGGCTGCTCAGCTGGGGATGGGGAGCCGGGCTATGAGGCACAAAACGGACAGGGGGGTTCCCTGCTCCCCCAACCTCTCCCGCTTACCTGGCCAAACCCCAAGGCTGGGATTTGGGGGCATCTTCTGATCTGCACCGGCCTCGGTACCCTGGGGCAAAGGGAGGTCCAGGGCTAAGTCCTGGGCGCCTGGGGGTACGGGTGAGTGGGCTCCAGGATGCGGGTAGTTACCTGTCCACGCGCGCCCGCCACAGCAAGGACAGGGAGCCACGCGGGCTGCGTCCAGAGCCAGCGTGCCACGGGCCCAGGGATGCACTGGCCACCAGCTGGCTGCCGTGCACGAGCGCAGATACATGGGCTCGACATAGCTCTAGCAGTTCCAGCACCTGGGTGGGGGACCTGTGCACTGAAGCAGGTGGGGGTGCCGGCTCCATACGCCCCCACCTGCCCTGGGCCACCGCGCACCTTCCGGCTCTCCTTCGCACCACCCTGCTCTGCCCAGTCCCGAGGCGTGCGGCCCTGCTGGTCATGTAGACGCAGGTCACCCCCTGCCTGCAGCAGGTGCAGCATCACCAGGCTGCGGCCCGAGAAGGCGCCCGCGTGCACAGGGGTGCTGCCATCGAGGCAGCGACTGCAGCGGAACAGGGAGGACAGAGATGGATTAGGAGAGGGGCGGGATGGGGACAAGAGGTGGCAGGACAGGGAGCATGGAGGCATGAGAGGAGTCAGAGTGAGCACAGGAAGTGATCACTGGAACAGGAGGGGTCACCTGGGGACACGGTGGGGTCTTTGGTGAGGGTGTCTGGTGAGCACAGGAGGTGCCAGGGGAACGGGAACAGTCACTGGAGGACAAGGGGTTAATCTAGAGAACAAAGGGGAGCTCACTGGGGGCGGAAGGGTGTCATGAGGTCCCCCACTGGGGAAGAAAGCCCTGGCTCTCTCAGGCTCAGACTCAGACCCCTGGGAGCGCGGGGGCACCGCCGTCGGTCCACTCACTGGTTGGGGTTGGCGCCAAAGGACAGCAAGAGCTGCACGGCAGAGCTGCGGCCCAGCAGCGCCGAAAGGAAGAGCCCGGTCTGCCCAGCAGAGTTCTCACCATCCACCTGGACGACTGAGGGGCAGCAGGGCTTAGGACTGTCTCCAGAGGCAGAGGTCCTGGGGCTGCTATGCCACACCTCTGCCAATTCCCAGTCCCCGCAGTCCCTCGATGCCTGGGTGACCCTCAACTCCAGGTTCTATCTGTATGTTCTGGAACCCCCACCCTCCAACCGTCAGGGACTCTGCTCAGAATCTGTCTCAACACAGTGCTTGCTGTTAATAGGTCCATAGAGCTGCAACGAGAGGTGACATCCACTTGCCAAGCCGACACCCATCTGCCATACCAGAAGTGTCAAAATCACACAAAGGTACCCAGGGGCTGGGGGCAAGTGAACTCCTCAGGGACCCCGGCCTACAGGAGCCTCGGGCACAGTCCAGGTGCTCCGTGTGTGCATTCAGTATACGTGTACAGGCCCCGTGCAGCCAGCACCTAGTTCTTCAAGAAAATCAAAATCTTTGGATTTTATCAGGAAATCTCTCACGGTTATTTTTGAATGCTGCTTCTAAGAACTGAATCCAAGTAGCAACTTTCTCTCCACCTCACCTATGCCAATCCCTTCCTGGGATCATTCTGCTCAGGTCCTCCCCCAACCCCTCCCCCCTGCACCTGTCATCCCAGTTCTTCCTGTAGGCCCTCGCCCACATCCCTACCGAGGGCAAATGCTTGGTGTCTCTGTCCTTGCACTCCTATGTCCTAGGCAGATATGGCAAAAATCAATCATGCGCTTGGCCCAACCCAGCTTTATGACAGTCTCTGTCATAAAATCCCTCCAAATGAGGTCCTTTAGGAACATCTGAATATCACATTTACTGCATTCTTTTTTACTTGGAAGCCCACGGTCTTTTGCCATGGCATGCTAACTGGTTTTCTGTATTTGTCTTGCCCTGCAGAAGGGTCTTCTTAAAACACAAATCACTGCGTGATATAATCATTACAATGGTAATCATTTCATTTTTTGTATACATAATCTTATACAAGTTGTTCCAAAAATAAAGAGGGGGGGCAAGTCTCCTTTTATGAGGCTAGTATGACCCTAATTCCAAAACCAGTTAAGTTTCCAGAACCAAAAATGAACTTATATTTCAATTTCATGTTTGACCGTATACACTAAACCTGTAAAGAAAGTAAAAGGGATTATCCAACTGATTTATTCCCAGAAATCAAGGATGATTCAACATAAGAAAATCAATCAATGTAGGAAAACACATCCATGGATCAAAAAATAAAAATCAGGAGATCCCTGGGTGGCTCAGCGGTTTAGCGCCTGCCTTTGGCCCAGGGTGCGATCCTGGAGTCCCAAGATTGAGTCCCGCATCGGGCTCCTGGCGTGGAGCCTGCTTCTCTCTCTCCTCCTGTGTCTCTGCCTCTCTCTCTCTCTCTATATATATATATATATCTATCATAAATAAATAAATAAATAAATATTTTTAAAAATATAAAAATAAATAAAAATCACATTCAGCTCAGTAGATACAGAAAAAGCACCTGATAAAATCCCGAACTTCCATTAGAGACTCTCAAGGATAGAGAGCAAACCGAGGGCTAATGGAGGGAGATGGGTGGGGGGGTGGGCTAACTGGGGGGCAGTAGTTATGATGAGCACTGGGTGGTATATGTAAGTAATGAATCAGTAAATTAAATAAATAAAAATAAAATTCAATACTTACTTATGATTGAGGGGAGCAAATACCTCAAAAAACTATGAGTAGATGGGAACTCCCTCCCTTCGTAACAATTACATACCAAAACCCGAAGAGCACCCATGATACTTAATGCAGAAGTACAGATTAATTCTCTTTGATATCAAGAACAAGGAAAGAGATGTCCATGGACAACAAGGTTTGGGAGTTCTGGCCAACACTTTACACGAGGGAAAAAAAAAAAAAAGAATTAGAGTTTAAAGGGCTGAGATCAAATTGTCACCATCTTTAGGTAATAAAAAATGTCAAAGAATAAAAAATCACAACTATTAATTAAGTTCAGGAAGTGGCCAGAACCCCAGTCGACTTGCAAAAATCAATGAAAAATGGAAATTGTAAATTAGATGTTAATTTCCTGCCCACAACTCCAATGGCTTCCCATCACACACGGGGCAAAACCTCACAGAATTCACACACCTCCTGCCTGTTGCTTGCGCCTCTGAGCTTCAGCCCTCTCCCAGAGTCTCCCTGCTGCTGCTTAAAGTTTGTTCTAGGGTCGCCCGGGGTGGCTCAGCGGTTTAGCGCCACCTTCAGCTCGGGGTGTGATCCTGGAGACCGAGGATCGAGTCCCAAGTCGGGCTCCTCGCAGGGAGCCTGCTTGTGTTGTGTCTCTCTGCCTCTCTCTGTGTGTCTCTTATAAATAAGTAAAATCTTAAAAAAAAAAAAAAAAAAAGCTTGTTCTGACTTCAAGCCCTTTACAGTGGCTATTCCACTTTTCTGAAGTGCTTCCCCCACCCTCCACGGCTCTTTTACTGTGGGGCCCAAGTAGCACCCCATCCCCAAAGCCACCCTTTCCGTGAATCTACTTCATCCTCCTCACTCTCTTAAATTCTCATGATAGACTTCGCTCCCAATGACCCGAAGGTCATCCCTAAATCCCCAGCATAGACGACAGAGGCTGGCGCGCACCGGCTGGCGCACAACGTCTGACCTCTGAGCCACGCTGCCTCTTGGCCTGGCCCCCCACGCGGCCCAGCCGCGAACCCTCACCTCTCCGCAGGAGCCGGGCCAGGCCCCAGCCCGGGCCCCCGGCCACAGCCAGGCGGTGCAGTCGTCCCACCTGGGCTTCTGGATCCCTAACAGAGCCCAGCTCCACCGGGAAGTGGGAGCGCACGGAGGGCATCTGTGGGCTCCGGACGGTCAGCTCCCGGGCCGGGATCACCTCCGGGGTCTCATGCGGGCAGGAGACAGCGAAGGCAGGACCTCTGGGGACCATGGAGGGCCGCGGGAGAAGGCAGGGGCCTCGGGAGGGGTCTGCTTTGCTGTTAGGTGTCGGATGAGGAAAGGGGTGGGGTCTGGGAGAGCGGCGGGCCTGGGGCCAGGCCCTGGTTCAGGGAGTCTGAGGGCGGCATTCTGGGCATTCGGTCTGCGCGGAGGAGCTGTAAGGGCTCCAGGGATAAGGAGGAAAGGAGTCTAGGGGTTCAGGGAAGGAGTCTGGCGGAAGAAGGGCCTGAGGGTTGGGACGGAGAGGACGGGGGTCTCCAGGCTGGGCGGGGCAGTGTTAGGGAGGAGGATAGTCCTAGTCCGAGGGCTGGGGCTGGTGCAAAGGCCCTGAGGCAGGCTCTGCAGGCTGGGGGAGGGTCTCAGGGTTGGGGACTCGGACTGAGGTTCAGGGAAGCGTCGGGTGCGGGGTGGGGTCTGCGGCCTAGAGGTGGGGGTAGGAGGGGGTCTCAGGCTGGGGGGCAGCGGCCTGGGGGCGGGGTCTAGCCGGAGGGCCGTAAGCTCCAGGAGGGTCAGGGGCCTAGGCCCCAGCCCGGGGTCTGCGCACCTACCGTTGGGCTCCCGCAGCACTCACCACGTGCCTGCCACGTGACCCAGGCACTCCCGCTCGGGCATCAGAGGCGCATGCGCACCAGTGGCTGCTTGCCACGTCTGCGCTTGCAGTAGCCGCTTCCTCTGAGAGGCGCCCCCCAGCCCCGAGGCGGTGCGAGAGAACCCGAGGCGATGCCCCCCCCCCAGAGCTGTGGGCTCTGCTGCACCTGGAACGCCTCTTCCGCCTTCCGGGGGCTCGAGGTGCTGGGCCCTCCCTGTCCTCCGCGGTCTTCTTCCCACGCTTCTCACACCCCCCCCGCCCCCCGACTGTCCCTTCTTTCCCTGCGCCAGCCTCGTCTCTCTGCCCTGAGCCTGGGGCCCCGCAGTGTCCTGGACAGCTCCCCCTGGAAGTCCCCTGGGACCCTCCCATCCACCAGCTCCCACACTAGGAGCATCTCCCCCAAATTACATTTCCTCCCCCATCCCCATCTCAGGGTCCCCCCTCTTCCAGCCAGAGCCCTGGGCCTCGCCCTCTGCCTCCCTCCCATCCAGCCTCTCAGCCTCCAGCTGGTCCTCCCCACCAGCCCCCCTCCGGTTGATACAGCCCTGCCCTGCTCCAGCTGGCAGCGGGGGTTTCTTAGTCCAGCTTCCCTTGGGCTCCCAGCCTGTCGCCCCACTCTGGGACACCCACTGCATGGTAGCCGGGGGACTTTTCCTAAAGCCAAACCCTGTCTCTCCCTTACGTGAAACCCTCCTGACTCCGCTCGGCCCTTGGGGCAGAGTCCAAGCCCTGAAGTCTGGCACCAAAGGTGCCATTGTCTGGCCTGCCTGTGATTGATACCCTTGCTGTGCTCTAGGGTCAGCTAGCAGTCTCTCTAGAGCTGCAAGCCCTGACGAAGGTCAAGAGTAGCCCTTCCCATGGGGCACCTGGGTGGCTTGGTTGGTTAAGTATCTGCCTTTGGCTCAGGTCATAACCCAGAGTCCCCAGATAGAGCCTCACATAGGGCTCCCTGCTCAGTAGAGTCTGGTTCTCCCTCTCTCTCTGCTCCTCCCTCTCTCTCTGCTCCTCCCAAAAACTCATGCTTTCTCTCTCAAATAAATAAATCTTAGAGAGAGAGAGAGAGAGAGAGAGAGAATAGCCTTTCCCCAAGGAGGCAGCCTCTGTGCAGGGCAGCAGCCTGGGCAATAGCTCAGGATCTTTATTAACCACGTGCCCCCTGGGGATGCTAATGGGGTGCCCTCAGGCCCCGTCTCAGCAGTCTCCGCTTGAGTTCTTGGCTGAGCAGCGTCTGTTCCTTGCGGGCACCCTGCAGCACGCTCCGGTTTTCCTGGGCCCTCCGGATCAGGTAGGGGATCACCTCCTCCAGGGAACCATAAGGGATGGACTTATACACGGCATAGCCGGCCTGCCCTGTGGGGAGAGTGTTGGCAGGGCGTGAACTCCTCCTGTTCAGGGAGAGGCCCCATCTGGAACAGAGACTTCCATCTCTGAGAACCTGGCAGTCTAGGTGAGTTGGACAAAATCTCCCACTGAAAAAACGTAAAATCCTGCAGTAAACATTTAGAAAATCTTCCTAAAGTTATTAAAATCCTACCAAAAGAGTAAGGAATTTACTAACCTGAGCATTAAGAGAAACTGAGAACCCAAAGAGGGAAGAATGTACAGGAAGCACTTCCACCCTGAAGGCAAAATCGAGCTACTTGTTGACCTCACAGAGTTGAGGGGGTGCCGAAATCGAGGCCCAGAGCCTGACCAGGGTGAGAGTTGTAATGGAGCACCTGCTCAAATTAAGCTGCGCCCTCAGCGTCAGAGTTCACCAGAAATCAACCCTCCCACCTTCCCCCACTCACAGAGAATTGTGGCCTTGGCCATAAGTGGAACAGAGAAGAAAACAGAAACCCATCTCTGAGGGATCGAGGCCGTGGATTAGCCTCATATATTTGTAGCTCAAATTTGCATCACTGAGATGCCTCAGGAAACCTCAAGCCCTGAATTTAGGGTAAAGTGGTTCTGTACCCCTTAGCACCTGGCAGAAGAAAACACAAATCTTCTGGTCTCAGACCCCGGGCAGCTGCACAGCAAAGATAATAAGGCACCGGGGAAACAAGACACCATGATCAAGAACCAGCCAAAACAACAGACAGCAGGCTCAGAGACAGGCGTGCAAGGCCTTCAGATATGGGAACAACAAATCTCTCTGGAAGAGTCTGGTGGCTGGGCCGGCTGCAGGCTCTGGATGGGAGCCTGGTCAGGCACTGGTTGGGAGTGGGGAAAGGGGTCTGGCTGGGGGGATGGGGATGAGGCCTAGGGCAGGGGGGGCGCACATGCTGATGGAGCATGGTGGTGGGACATGGGGAGAATGGATCGTTCACATACCCAATGCCAAGGAGACGTGGTCACACATCCCTAGAAGTTGTCCAAAACAGACAGGCCCATCCAGAGGAATGCCCAGGTCCCACATGCTATAGAAAAGGCCACATCATCAATCCAGACAGCAGCTGGATCCAGAGCTGGAAGTCAGCCATCATGCACTCATACGGCTGTTGCAGTTATTAAAATTTTGAAGTTCTTCTAAACTTAGTGATAAATAACCACTGTTCTCAGGCCCCTGAAATCTCCCCAGTGGGTATCAGCTCCTTCTCTGGAGCCTTCAGGCCTCCCTAGGCCCCAGCAAATAAGGACAAATGTCTTATTTAGCTGGGGCCTACAGGGTCTACAGGTTTAGCCTACAAGGGTTAGATATTGTGACTGGCCTCCCCCAGAATCCCTGTGAACCTACTGGCCCATCGCTTTCCTCCCCCTATTCCATGTCCACCACCCTTTGCTCATCCCTGGCATGTGAGCAAGGAAGAGGAAGGAAGGGGGCCTTCTTGTGGATATCTAGTTCCCATTCCCCTACGTACCGCTTGGTGGCATGGTGAACAGATTCCTCATTGTGGGAAGCCACCATGAGGTGGCACATGGGGCCCCGGTGGGACACTTGAGTCAGCATCAGCTCCAGACAGCGGCTGTAACTGAAGGGAAGTGTTCTGTTTAGCTTATGGCTTCCGGTGATGAAGGGTCAGGCCCCAGGGGCTAGGGAACCCTGTCCTTGGGAGGTGGGGTGCCCAAGGGCAAGTACTCTGGAGCCAGAAAGTCCCCCCCCCCCCCATTTCACCTGCCCCTGCTACAAGGGATGGCCCTTCACTGGGCCTTTTACCTCCCTTATAAGGATTAAGGTCCCCTAACAGGGCTATTGCAGATGGGGTGAGATGAGGGTGTCATGAAGCCCCTGGTGCAATGGCAGCCTCAGAGCAAAGGGCCTCATCACAGGCACAAGGTGACATTTACCTACAGTCATTCACTGCGGTGTTGGCCACTGAACAGGAGTGGCAGTAGCGCGACCCTAGCTGTAAGTGGGCACTGGCTAAAATGCGTGGTGGTGCACAAGAGCGAGTGCAGCGCCAGGCACTAAAAACGGAGGCAAATTGGTGAATGTGCTCCCAGCTGGCCTCAGGCCATGTGCCCAGCTAAGGACTCCACACACCGCCCTGGTTATTCTCCATCACCTCCCAGATCTGCCCGTCTCTGCCCCTTGGGAAGCTGTGTCACCCATGGAGTAACCGGCAGGAGATCCGAAGGTGGGGAGAGAGAGAGCTTGGGGTATTTCACCCCGTAGCCCCCTCCCCGGCCTCCGCTGACTGTCCCCTGTGTGTGGTGACACCTCCTTAGGGTGGCCCCTCTTCCTAAGCTATGGAATAGCGGTCATTACGGCTTCATGCTCTTAGGGGTTCCGGGGTTCCTTGATCTTCCTTGTGGCTCCCCTAACCTTCCCCACATTCAATAGGGAGAGTGCATTTTACTACATTTCCCTTAGTTAAACTCCTTTGCTCAGAGTTCTTTTTCCCTTGGGGTCCTTTAAAAAAAAAAAGATTTTATTTATTTATGAGAGAGAGGAGAGAGAGAGAGGCAGAGACAGAAGCAGGCTCCATGCAGGGAGCCCGACGTGGGACTGGATCCTGGGTCTCTAGGATCAGGCCCTGGGCTGAAGGCAGTGCTAAACCGCTGAGCTACCGGGGCTGCCCTCCCTTGGGGTCCTGCCTGACGCACATACACTCATCTGACTCTCAAGTCAGCTCCGTGAAGTAGATGTCCTGGTTATCCCCATTTTAAGGAGGGGAAGATTGAATGAAGCTTCTCCCCAGGTCACACAGCTAAAAGTGACTGGGCTGGGATTTGAACCTAGGCTGTCTGATGCTCCAGGGCCTGGGTTTTTTTTATCCTGGCTTTAAATTATGCAGCTGGGGACGCCTGGGTCGGCTCACCGGTTGAGTGTCTGCCTTCCGCTCAGGGTGTGTTCCCGGAGACCCAGGATCGAGTCCCACATCAGGCTTCATGCATGGAGCCTGCTTCTCCCTCTGCCTGTGTCTCTGCCTGTGTGTGTGTGTGTGCGTGTGTGTGTGTGTGTGTGTGTCTTTCATAAATAAATAAAATTTAAAAAAATAAGTTATGCAGCTGAAGGGAAAAGCAAGGGGCAGTGTGTAGACATGATGCCCTTTGCACACAGAAATCTCTGTGTTTACCTGTTTATGGATGAAGGAACTTAGGAAATGTGTAAGAAACTAACAAAAGTAGTCACCTGTGAAGAGCAAGGAGACTCCAAAATGAGATGGGGATTTGGGTGGAAGTGAGATATGTCAGTGTATTCATTTTCTTTTCAAGATTTTATTTATTTATTCATGAGAGACACACACAGAGAGAGAAGCAGAGACACAGGCAGAGGGAGAAGCAGGCTCCACGCAGGGAGCCCAATGTGGGACTCAATCCCAGGACCTTGGGATCACGACCTGAGCCAAAGGCAGATGCCCAACCACTGAGCCACCCAGGTGCCCCAGTGTATTAATTTTCATAGCATTTTGATTTTATTATTATTATTTTTAGAAAGTGCAAGCAGGCAGGGGAGATGGGCAGAGAGAGAGGTAAGAGAGAATCCCAAGCAGGCTCCATGTTCAGCACAGAGCCCTATGTGGAGCTCGATCTCACAACCCTGATATCATGACCTGAGCCAAAACCAAGAGTCTGACGCTCAACTGATTGAGCCACCCAAGCACCCCATATCACTTTGATTTTTAGTGGCATAAATTTATTATTTTTTCAGAATATATAATATGTGAATTTTGCAAAATGGTGCAGCAGCTTTGGAAAACCATCTGGCCATTCCTCAAAAGTTAAAGAGGGGGTTACTATACAACCCAGCGATTCCACTCCTAGACAATTGAGCTTTCAAGAGAATGGAAAATGTGTATTTATAGAAAAATGTGCACACGAATGTTCATGGCGGCACTAGTCACAATAGCCAAAATTGGAAGCGATCCATCAGCTGATGAGTGGCTAAACAAAATGTGCCGGGGCTAAGGGGAGGAGCATGGGAAGGGACTGCTAAGGACATGGGGTTTCTTTAGGGGGGTGATGGAATGTTCTGGAATTAGTGGTGATGGTTGCACAACATTGTGAATATGCTAAAATCCACTGAATCGTATACTTTGAAAGGGTGGATTTTATGGGTCATATCTCAGTAAAAAATAATAATGGATCATATCTCAGTAAAAAGAATAATAATGGTGCCGGTGATTAAGACTGTGGGATACAAAAAAAAAAAAAAGACCGTGGGATACAAACGTACACAAAAGCCCCCATGGGGGATCCCTGGGTGGCACAGTGGTTTAGCGCCTGCCTTTGGACCAGGGTGCGATCCTGGAGACCTGGGATTGAATCCCACTTCGGGCTCCCGGTGCATGGAGCCTGCTTCTCCCTCTGCCTATGTCTCTGCCTCTCTCTCTCTCTCTCTGTATGACTATCATAAAAAAAAAAAAAAAAAAAAAAAAAAGCCCCCATGGTCCTTGGATGCAAGCCTAGGTTCCGACCGTGATGTGGCCACTTGCCCTGTGAGCTTGGGTCAGTCTCTGTAACTCTACATACCTCTCCTGGATCCAGTGTGAAATGGAGGCAGATTTTGTAAGGACAAGGCTTGGGGACCACCTTGGTTGCTACTGGGGCCAGGGGCCAGCACAGGTCCTGATCTAAGTCAGGTGATCAGAAAGTAAAGGAACAATTTCCTTCCTCCCAGGGCCATGGGATGGGGGCCCCAGGGGCTCACCCATATTTTGCTCCCCACGCAGAGTGATTTGAGGTGGATGAGAGTTCAGGTTCTAGAGCCAGTCTGCTGGGTGCAAAACTTGGCCCTGCCGCTTACTAGCTATGTGACCTTGAGTAAGCGATTCCACCTCTCTGTGCCTGGGTTCCTTCCTCTGAGAAATGGAGTGTGTGTGCGCGTGCGTGTGAGATAACAGTACCTACTGCTTGGGGGTCGTTTACGTATTCAACAGATCTGTACTGAGCACCTGCCCTGTAGCGGGCTCAGTTCCAAGCACTGGGTGCTCAACAAATCAGAAACCCCTGTCCTCCTGGGGGCCCACATTCTGGAGGGGGAGACAGACAATGTGCAATTGAATACGAAAGTGTATAGAACCTCAGACACCGGCAAGTGCTAAAGAGAAAAATAAATTCAGGAAGAGAGTAGGTGTGGGTGTTCTAATTTTTGACAGGGAGGGCAGGGAAGGTCCCCCGAGGACATACCGATAAGTAGAGACCTAAGGAGATGAGAGAGTGAGCCATGCAGCTGTCTGGAGGGAGAATGTTCTAGGCGGTGGAAACAGGAAGGGCAAAGGCCCTGGGGATCATCAAGGAGGCCAGTGTGGCTGGAGTGCAGTGAGTGAGAAGCAGAGTCTGAGGTGAGGAGATCACAGCACATGGGGCCTGGGAGCTGCTGGAAGGATTTGGGGTTTTACTGAGGTGCAGTGGGAGCAATGGAAGGGTTTTGAGCTGAGGAGGGACAGGATTTGACTTATTAACAGGCTCCCTCTGGCTGCCTGTGGGGGTACAGACTGGGATGGGGGTGAGGGGTGGACAAAGGAGGGAGCAGGGAGCCCAAGGAGGAGGCTGCTGTTCAAGTGGGAAGTGATGAGGTCCTGGCCCAGGGAGAGGAAATGATGGTGCACACACATGGGATGTGTGCGTGATGAAGGGTTAGATGTTATGATTTATCTCAGAGGCCTGGCTGGCCTAGTCCTACCTCTGATTGGTAGCCTCGTAGTTGGGCTGAATGGGGTCTTCGGTCCCCTGGTGCCGAGCCACCTCTCTCTCCTTGTCCAGATACGCCCCTCGGACCAACTTGACTCCGAAGGCCCGGCCAGCCCTGTCAGCGGCCTCCGCGGCCCGCCTCAGCCGCTCGTGTGTGTCCTGGCGAAGCACCCCGGCAGCTTGGGGTCAGGGCCCCGGGGCGCCAGCCCGCAGTCCCCCACGGTGCACCACACACCTTCAGATAGGCCTGGTAAGTGTTCCACACCCAGGGCCCGCCCTCCCCGGGGCCGTTCCAGCGCAGGGCCAGGGCGTCCACCAGCAGACAGAGAGCAGGGTTCAGGAAGGTGTACTCGGCATCCACCAGGATCCTCACACGCTGGGCCCGGGCATGCTGAGGGTCACAGGGTCAGAGGTCAGGCCTCGGGGTGCCCAGCAGGTGCGGCGGAGCCAGGCCGCGGCAGGTGTTACCTGTACTACCCGGTGCAAGCGGCTCAGAGAGGCCTGGAGATGCTGGTTTTGCTGGGCGTTGAGGCAGGAGATCTGGAGGTCCTGGGGGAGCAGCAGGGGAGGTGGGAATGGCTCAGGTTACTGGATCCTTCCAGGGCCTGTGTCTCCTCTCCCCCACCACCAAGAAGGGAAAAAAGTTGAGAAATTGTAAGCAATATGAAAAGTAACCTTATCACAAAGAAACCATTTATTCAGGTGAATAATAACCATTTATTCACCTGAATAAATGGTTTAGAGCCCCGGATCTGGGTTTGAATCCTGACTCCATCCCTTACTGTGTGACCTTGGACAAGTCATATAATCTCTCTGGGTCTCAAGTTTTGTCTATTTTTTTCAACAATTAGTTGATAATGGCATCTACCTCGTGGAGTTGCTGTGTGGACCTGTAAGACGTGCCTGGACGTAAGAATGGGACGGGGCGAGCCCGTGATAAGCATTCAAAACATGCTGTTGTCATGATGATAATAAGCGACTTCCTATATATAATCTTCACAATGATCCTGGTGGACAGTTACTCCAAACCCTGTTCTGCAGCGAGGAGACTAATGCTCCATGAGTGAAGACTAGGAATTAACACGTAGGAAGTGAGCAGGGGCTAGCTCGTAGTGGGTGCGACAAGTGTCACCTGCTATTGGGTGTCTTAGGACCTCAATACCTTCCTCTAGGGCCAGAGCCTCATTGCGTCATTGCAGCCCACGAGGCTTCCCCCATCGGGCCCCTCTGCTCTCATCTCCTCGGCTCTCCGGAGCCCCCTGCCCTCCAGCCACGCTGGCCTCCCTGCCAGTCCTTCAACATGTCCAGCACCTTCCAGCCTCAGGGCCTTTGCTTGGCTGCTCCTGCCTGGAACACTCTTCCCCTCCATGTCCTCTTGCCTCACTCCTGCCTCTCCTCCGGGTGTTTTTCTTAATGTCATCTTCTCAGCGAGGTTTTCCGTGGCTCAGATTTGCAACTCCCTGTCTGGGGCTCTTGCCTTCTCCTTCCCTAGCCTTATTTCCCCCCCTGCAACGCCTATTTATACTTGTACATCTTGGCTTTGGTCTTGCCTCTCCCCGACTAGCAAGTAAGTGCCTCAGGGACTAGGAGTTCATCTCCATCATCATTTCGTCCAGCCCTGGAGGAACACGGTGGAAATAATCGTTGTCCCCCAACTCTTGTTCTTATTGTGGAGATTCTAAGGGTGGATGTGAACTGCTGGCCACTCAAGGAGTCAGCTGGGTTCAAAGAAATTAGGAAGCTAAAGAAGGAGGAGCAGGTGGGACTTAGTTCTACCCAGATCCAACAGAGTCCAGATGGAGACTGGGTGGGGGGGCTGGGTCTGCTAATGGGAGGCCCCCGGGATCAGGCCGTGAGAAGGTGGCAAACACCACCCTGCCCTCGGCTTAGTGGAGAAACCTTCCAGAAGGAGGCACCTGCCCAGTTACCTTTTCCTCTTCCCCTGACTGGGGGCAGAGTCTTGGGGAAGTCCTGGGGAGTTAGTAGCTGGTGAAACTGCCTGCATATGATGGCCACCCTCAGACAGGGCCTACTGGGTGCCCGGTGCTATTTGGGGTACCTCACCTAATATTTAACTCACCCGGTCTTTGCCTCCCTCTGAGCCAAGGACTGAGACAGGGGATGGGGGGCTGTCGCTGAGATGGAGACAGGAAGGGGAGCGGGTCTGGGGAGACACGGAAGCCAGGGTGGGATCTGGTAGGTATGGGCGGTCTGGAGGATGTCCAGGGG
The DNA here is from genome assembly GCF_011100685.1 of Canis lupus familiaris. Taxonomy (NCBI): domain Eukaryota; kingdom Metazoa; phylum Chordata; class Mammalia; order Carnivora; family Canidae; genus Canis; species Canis lupus. The sequence continues at coordinate 117,679,795 of NC_049222.1, read as the reverse complement.
CTCAGGGGAGAGGCTGGGGCTGGAGACAGATGTGGGCCTCACTAGTACCCAGGGGAGAAACTGAGGCTGCAGCGTGGGTGAAGAAGGTCCCATGGAGGGGAGGAAGGAGTGAGGAGGGGGGAGCCTCCGTATTGAAGAGACCAGCAGAGAAGAACCTAACATGGTTTGAGAACCAGCTGGCTGAGATGGAAAAGGAAAACCAGGTATTAGAGAAGCCAAGGAAATCATGTGACGAGAGGCCGAGGAAGGCCCCTCTGTTCCTCGGGGGATCGGATGCCAGCCAAGCAGGGGCTTTATTCCTTAAAACCGCCCTGGGAAGAAGTTGCTCCCACTGTCCGTGATACTCCAGAGCTGATTCTCTGAAACACCCGAGTCCTGCTTCTATGTGTCCTGTGACGCTTTTTTCAAAATGCCAATTTTTTTAAAATGTGAAAGAGACACCACATCGCCCACAGCATTGTTTGTGGTGGTGGAGACTCAGAGGCGCCCTCGCCGTGTCCATCCTGGGAGACGTGAGCTGCGTGGCGAGGAGCAGCAGGTAGAGGCCACGGATTAGATGCACACAAAGACTCTTGGACGGATCTTAAAATCAGAGTGCTCAGTGGAAAAAGTGAAAAATGGAAAGAGATAGGTAACAATGCTATTTGTGTACATCTAAAATTACACCCTCAGGTTGATGGGGAAGAGCATGCCAGAACTTTCTGCAGTGATGAAAATCTTCTGTGCCTTGATAGACTTGAATTGCTCAGGTGTGTGTATTTGTCAAATCCACAAATAGATACAATCACCAATAGATACATTTACAATCTGCACATTTCACCGTATATACATTTTTCCTCGAAAGAAATAAAATACTATAAATAATTATCAAGCTCGAATTGGTGATACGTATCCCGAAACATTCGGAGGGCCCTGTGCTGATGCCTGCAACTTATTTTGAAATGCATTGAAAAATAAAATGGATCGGTGGACAAACGGAAAAATGGATGGAGGGACTGATATGATTCCAAGCAGGTAAAGTTAAATGTTAACAGTGGCTGGTATATGGGTGTTCACTGTAAGATTCTCTCGACTTTTCCGTATGTTTGAAGGTTTTCATAATAAAATGTTGGGGAAATATGTCCCCCTGAACAGTGTACTTGCCAAAACAATAACAAAGAGAAATACATTATGCAGGGTCAAGGGGGTGTCAATGGCAAGGAAAGTAGAAATAGTAAATGGAAATGAAATGAATGAATGAATGAATGAATGAATGATTAAACCAAAACCCCACTGGCCTAATCATAACTTCCAGTCATAGCTGAGTTGATTGACCAAATACTGATTAGTTTCTTCTGGTTGGGGAAGAGCTACTCTCTCACCCCCGCCTCTGAGAACTCCCAGCCCGCAGCCCCCTCGCCTAGGTCCCCCAGGTGGCCCATATATTCCGTCCATGCCAACCACGGCCCGGGCTATAGCCACGTTTATTCCAATTGTTCTAAGGCTGGGAAGTAGCAGTAGTTGCATGGTTCAGACACGCCGCTTGCAGGTGGCTGCTACATCCTAGTACAGAGGACTCTGCTCCCGCCCCACAGTCCCCACCAACCATCCAGACAGCCTGGGCTCCTTACCTGCCCAGAGTCCATGGCTTCTGCCAGCCTCTCGGGGCTCAGCTCCAAGGAAGCCCCCGGTTTTCTGATCCAGGAGGTTAGCTCCTTCTGGAATGGGGCGGTGGGTGGAGGGGTGAGGGGGACCTGGTGGGCAGCTGTAGCCTCCCTCCCCATCCTGCCCGTCCCTTACACAGAGCCGAGTACTGGTCAGCGCCGTCATCTTCAGCTGCATAAGGATGTTCCCAGTCGGGCTGGGGGTCTCCAGGACGCCTCGTGACATGTCCACGCACCGAAGCATAGCACTGAGGTTCCCCTCATACCAGGCCTCGCTGCCCAGCCAGCAGGCATTAGCTTCCGGAGCCCACCAGCCCCCCTCCTGCCAACCTCCCCGCCTCCCCGGACCCGGCCCCTACTCACCCAGCCTTGACAGCTGAGTCTGGCTCCTCTTCGATGGGTACCGCCAGCAGGGGTCGAAGGCCTAGGGTCTGGAGCTGTTGGACGCAGCCCTTCACCTCCTCTGCTGTCTCACCAGCCACAAACTGCCCGTAGAAGGATGCTCGGAGAAACGCTCCCGAGAGCCGGGAGCCCAGGAGTCGCTGAGACCAGGCCTGGAGCTGGAGGGACAGAGAGGAAGGGCTCAGAGGCCAAGCCTCGGGGATGCCCGAGGCCGATCCCCAGGGGGCACCGCTCACCACCAGGCCGTGTGTGACCAGAGGGGGCCAGGCGCACAGCCGTAGCACCAGCAAAGCTCGTGTCAGTTCTCCTGTGCCTTTGAGATGAAAAGCACCCCCATCAAAGCTCAGGGGCTGCCAGCCCCCAGTGGAGGATCCAGCCTGGGAACGGAGCACACGACAGGTCCGAAGCATCGTGAATCCCTGGCCACTTCTGCGGCGAGTAACGGGGCTCTGGGGGCGGGAGGTCTACCAAGTGCCCCTTGCCCGGCCAGGGCCAGTGATTGATTAACCAGGCAGTAGCTGGGGCAAGGCAAATCTTTTAGGATTGTGGGCTCCTTGGGGGTCAGTTAATTATTAACTGATGAGGACAGAGTTCAGACTAATGGGGTCAGGAAATGAAACTCCCAGTCATAGCCCCCAACAATTCTTAGCTGCCCACCACGTAGCAGTGGGTGCTCTGGAGCAAGGATCGCTGGGCTCAAGGCAATTTGGTTTCATGATCTTGGCAAAGTTACTTAACTTCGCTGTTGCCGTTGCTTCATCTTCGAATGGGAAAGATGACAGTGCTACTGAATAAATTTGAAAGTGCGCGGAACCTGTAACCCGGCTGTTCCAGGCTGAGCGTGCATCTTCGAGAACTGGAACACGGCCATCCGGGAACATGTAGAGGAAGGAATGTTCGTAGCCGCACGGTGTGGGATGGCCACAAGCCACCCAAACCTCCACCAGCCAGAGAACGGATTAGATGCAGCGTGGTCTACAGTGGAATGCTGCGTGGAATACTATACAGCAGCGAAAAAGAGGAGAGTCCTGGGGCATACAACCACGTGGGGCAACCTCACGTGCATAGCGGTGAGTGAACAAAGTGAACGAAACACCAAACGGCACAAGCTGCGTTATTGTGTTCACTACTCTTGAGAGCAGGGAAAAATGAAACCCCCTAGATCCAAAAATGTTAGGAATATGTACATGCGTGGCCCAACCATAAAGAAAAGACAAAAAAGGAAATGACTATCACCAAAGTCAGAGAGGTGGTCACCTCAGGCGATGAGAGGAGCTATAACTGGGTTGGGGCTCTTTGGGGGCTTCCCTGTCCTTTCTTCTTAACCTGATGATTCATTGTTGTTCACATTCTAAGTATTTTTTTTTAATGCCATACATCTACGTTTTCTACTCCTGAATGTACAGTACATTTCAAGATAAAATAAAGGTGAAACATTAATCATAGTATCAGTCTCATGGGGCTGTTAAGAGGATCCGGTGCATTCGTGTGCTCACACATACTGTGTATGTGCTCAGTAAGTACTGGCTGTGATCCTAAGGTGCTGTGTGCACACAATCTCATGATGCCTGCGCCCCCAGTGAAGTACACACTGTTCATTACTCCTGTGTTGGGGGATCCCCCAAGCCCCCTCAGGTTCAGTGATTCACTAAAAGGACCCACAGAACTCAAAAGAGCTGATTACTCACAGTCATGGTTTATTACAGGGAAAGGACACAGATTAAAAATGACAAAGGGAAGAGACTTGTGGGATCCAAGGGGCCCCAGACACAAGCTTCCCGTTGCTCTCTCCCAGTGCCACCAAGCAAACAGCACTCAATGATCCCAGTCCCAATGTGTGACGACACACCTGGAGTATTGCAGCCAAGGACCCTCACATGAGCCTTGTTGTCCAGGCTCTTTATTGGAGAATCAGTCACATAGTCATGGCTCTTGCCCCATATGACTGACTGTAGCCTCCAGCTCCTCCCAAGGTCAAGCTGACGCTGCATGTCCACAGGTAAACAAAAACACTCTTGCCAAGCAAGATATTCCAAGAGGTTACCTCCCAGGAACTGGGCAAAATTAATCCTTTACTGCATAATCCTCTAATTCACAGGTGTTAAAAGTAGAGGCTCAGAGAAGTAGAGCTACCTACCTGAAGTCACACAGCCAGTGGGTGGCCAAGTGTGGGTTTAATGATCCTGTCCCCTAGACCCCGAGGCCTCAAGATTTTAGCCATGCAGTCTCTTTCTGCAATCTTTTATCAGTACGCAATTCACAGAACACGTGACTAGAGTCAGATTATAAATCCAGCAAAGCTTGAGCTAAAAAAAAAGTCTTTAAACTGCTTTTTCTATTCCAATCACAGTTCATGTTAAAACAATACAAAAGGTGGGGATCCCTGGGTGGCGCAGCGGTTTAGCGCCTGCCTTTGGCCCAGGGCACGATCCTGGAGACCCGGGATCGAATCCCACATCGGGCTCCCGGTGCATGGAGCCTGCTTCTCCCTCTGCCTATGTCTCTGCCTCTCTCTCTCTCTCTCTCTCTCTTTCTCTGTGTGTGACTATCATAAATAAATAAAAAATAATAAAAAAATAAAACAATACAAAAGGAGACAGTGAAAAATTAATCTTTCTCCTATGCCTGAATTTGAACCCCTCAATTTCCTCCCTATAAGGCAATGGGCTATCCTTGCAAAGACAGAATTTCCTATGCACAGAAATGCACCTATATAGTTCCTTGATTTATTACATAATGAGAAAATACTACTCATTTCTTTGCACATTGACTTTATTTTTTTTACTTAACAATGTATTTTGAAAGATCATTCCTATCTCAGCACAAATAACTCCATCTCAAATATGAAAAGTTCTATGTTGTTTCTTTATCTTTTTAAGATTATTTATTTATTTATTCATGAGAGACAGAGAGAGAGGCAGAGACACAGGCAGAGGGAAAGCAGGCTGCCTGCAGGGAGCCCGATGTGGGACTCGATACCAGGACCCCGGAATCACGCCCTGAGCCAAAGGCAGATGCTGAGCCACCCGGGCACCCCTGTTTCTTCCTTTAATCTTTGTTAGAATCTACCACAAAGCCAGTTGTCTTTTGAGGAGGTTTTGGTTTTTGTTTTTTTAAGATTTTATTTATGGGATTTTATTTATTTATTTATGGATTTTATTTTGTGGGAAGTTTTTTTAAATAATTAATTCAATTTCTTTAATAAATATAGGGCTTTTCATATTTTCTATTTCACAAACTTTCACTCTTTGTGGTTTTCAAGGAGTTCTTACTTCATCTAAATTGTCTATTAACTACAGAATTTGTAGAAATGACCTCTCTTTCACTCTTGATATTGGTCATTTTTGTTCTTTTTCTCTCTTGATTAGTCTAAGGATTTTTTTTAACTAAGGATTTTATCAATCTTATTAATTTCTTTCAAATAATCAACTTGGGCTTTGTTAATTTTCTCTGTGGTTTGCTGATCTGTCTCATTTTTAACATTTGCAGATTGTTCTGTTGTATGGACTCTCATCATTGATGATTTCATTTTCTCTGACACTTAGCATAAAAAATTTGCAAACACAATTTAAAGAATGACCACTGACCATTTATACACCTTCCATCTAGATCCAACAACCTTGCCATATTTGCTTTTTCTCTCCTCTTTTCTTATCTCTTAATGTAAATGTGTGCCCCATACACACATTGAAAGAAGTTATAGTTGAAAGTTGTTATAGTTGAAAGAAGTTATAGTCCTGTGGCAACTCAGGATGCATGTCTTAAGAATAAGAACAGGGGCGCCTGATGGCTCAGTTGATTGAGTGTCTAGCTCTTGATTTCAGCTCAGGTCAGATCATGGGGCCTTGAATTGAGGCCCATGTTGGGCTCCTCACTCAGCAGGGAGTCTGCTTGAGATTTTCTCCCTCTCTGTCTGCCCCTTCCCCTGCTCATTCTTTCTTCTCTAAAATAATAAATAAATAAATAAATAAATAATAAATAAATAAATAAATAAATATTCTTTAAAAAAAAAAAAAAAGGATAAGAACATCCTCCTAGCTGGCTGGGCCGGGCCCCCTCCTGTCTGCAGGGGAAAAAAAAAAAAGAACAACCTCCTTCCTACATGCCCATACCACCATTCTCACATCTAGGAAAAAATCAATAATTCCTTAGTATTTAATATCACATTCACATTCATATTTATTTAATTGTCTCCATAATAGTTTTCATGGCTGTTATTATCATTTTTTTAATTTTTATTTATTTATGATAGTCACAGAGAGAGAGAGAGAGGCAGAGACACAGGCAGAGGGAGAAGCAGGCTCCATGCACCGGGAACCCGACGTGGGATTCGATCCCGGGTCTCCAGGATCGTGCCCCGGGCCAAAGACAGGCGCCAAACTGCTGCGCCACCCAGGGATCCCTGTTATTATCATTTTTTAAACCAGAATCAGTACATGTTCATGCTTTGCATTTGGTTATTATGTCTCTTTAGTGTTTTGGGTATATTTTTGGTACAGTCCTCAGGATTTTTTTAAAGATTTATTTATTTGAGAGAGAGAGTGTGTGAGCAGGGGGAGAGACAGAGGGAGAGAGAGAGAATCTCAAGCAGACTCCCCAGTGACCATGGAGCCCGACACAGGGCTCAATCCCAGGACCCTGAGACATGATGTGAGCCAAAACCAAGAGTTGGAGACTCAACCAACTGAGGTCACCCAGATGCCCCATGTTTTTTTTAAAAGACAATGTTAACTTTCCAAAAAAGCCCAGGCCAGGTGTCTTGGAGAATGCCTGACCTGCTGTATTTGCCTGGTTATACTCATGTGATGTCATCTACTGTGTTCCTTTATCCTATGTATTTGCTGTAAATCCTGTGTTTTGGTTGAGAGCCATAATTTGGTAGACCAGCCTCCTACTGGAGACCATTTAGGTTGACTCCAGAGTCCCCAGGCCTGATCTCTTAGCCACCATGTTATTAGGCCTTCCAGGCTCCTCAACAACTCTCCCAGGGCAGCCTTGACAGGAGGGTAGGAGACAGGCTAAGTTCAAAGCCTTCCCAGACCTGCCACTTTGGGATTAAGAGGACTAGAGTTCAGGGAGGTAGAGGGAGAAGAGAGAAGCCAGAAACAAAGTTATCTTTTGGGACTAGATTGCAAGAGACCTTAAATATTCATTTTGAAGAGCTGATTTTACCTTGAGTACACTAGGGAGCCATGGAAAATTTTAGCTGTGGAAGAGAAATTCACATTTAGACTTTAAGAAGATTCCTCTGGGAGAGGGCAGGGTTGGAGGGAAAGATCCTCCTGGCTGCCCAGTGGGAGAGTAGATAAAAAGAGAGTCTGAGTCTAGAAGCCAAGGAGGAGACTGAGGCAGGGATGGGGATGCAAGGATGAGGCGGGGCCAGAGTGCAGGTGGAGGAGGGGAGAGATAAACAGGTGCCACGCAGATGGGTAATGGGGGATCCCCCAAATCCTCATGGAAACCCCAAATCCCAAAGGTGACAGTCACAGGTGTGGCATCTGAGGGGCATGGTCTCCTCACTCTAACCCCCAAAAACTTTTCCATGAGAACCCCAGGTTCCAGGGAATCAAGCACAGAGACTCTAGCCAGGTGTGGGGATCAGAAATACTGGTTTCTGATTCCTTCCCCAGATTTCTCCCTTGAAATCTCTAAAGTACCCCATTCTCCTTGCCTGGTAGGAGGAAAGAGTAGTTTAATTTTTTTTTCTTGTTTTCTTTCCCAGGCACAGGCAGCACAACTTAGGTGCTGAGTAACTGTTGAATGAATACATGAAAAAAACAGTATGTCTCATTCCCATTCTGCCACCTCCAGGCCAATGAGTGTTCCACTCCCTGGACCAACCTCAATGTGTGAATCTTCCTGGGAGTTCCCATCTCAGGAATGCCCCTCCCTTGCTCCCCATGGTTCTGAAAAGAAACCTTCAAATGGTCTTCAAAGCCATCATCAGTGTCTCAACATTGGCTGCATACTGAGATCACCTGGGGAGATGATTTTAATTTTTTTAAATTATCATACCAGAAAATAACTCTGTGTGTGTGTGTGTGTGTGTGTGTGTGTGTGTACAGTTCAATGAATTTTTTCAAGATTTTATTTCCTTATTTGGGGGAGAGAGAGAGAGAGATAGAGAGAGAGAGAATGAGCAGGGGGGAGGGGCAGAGGGAGAGGAACAAGCAGACCCCCCACTGAGCAGGGAGCCCGACATGGGGCTTGATCCCAGGACCCCAGGATAATGACCTGAACTGAAGGCAGGCGTTTAACTGACTGAACCACCCAGGCACCCCCAGTTCAATGACTTTAACACATATATAAATTGATTTCACACACACACACCCCATTGCAATCAGGATAAAAACAGTTGCATCCTCCCAAAACACTCCTTTTGCAGCCACACCCTCTCCCCACCCGTAACTCCCAATGACCACTGATCTCTTTGCTAACATTGCTGTGGTTTTGCACCGTAGAGAATGTCAAATATACGCAGCCATACAGTACGTCATCCTTTGGGACAGGCTTCTTTCACTTAGCGTGAGGTCTTTGAGATCACATAAGTTGCTGCATTTAGTTTGCTCCTTTTGACTGCTAAGTAGTATTCTGTCGTGTGGACACATCTCAGCTTGTTTATCCATTAACCTACTGTTTCCAGCATCCAGTTAGCTTTTAAAAATTCTGATAATTGGGCTTCCACCCCCACACAGTCTGATTTCATTGTTCATAGGCATTGGGAATGTTACCAGCTCCCCTGGTGATTAAATGTTCATACCAGCTGAGAACCCTGACCCCCCACAGTCTGGCTCCTATACTTCTCCGACTGAGCTCTTACATCTTCCCCACTCCCACCCTCTTTTACTCCTTGACGTCCCTTAAACACACCAGGCTTCCTCCTGTTCAGGGCCTTTTTACTTATTGTTCCTTTTCACTTAAAACACTTCCCTTTCTAGGGTTCCTGGAGGGCTTAGTCAGTTAAGCATCTGACTCTTGATCTCAGGGTCATGAATTCAAGCTCCATACTGGGATCCAGGCTGGATGTGAAGTTTACTTAAAAAAACAAACAAACAGGAGCACCTGGATGGCTCAGTTGGTTGGATGTCATGATCTCAGGGTTGTGGGATCCGGGCCAAGTCAGGCTCCGTGCTCAGCATGGAATCTACTAGAGATTCTCTTTCTCTCCCTCTGCTCTCCATCTCCCCCACACACACACACAACTACTTGTGCTCTTTCTATCTCTCTATAAAGCAAATAAATCTTTAAACAAACAATTCTTCCCCCTTTTTAAAAAATTCTTCCCTTTCTTATTTGCCTAATTATTTGCGCACATGTCTTCAGGTCTCAGGACTCAAGATACATCCTCAGCAGCCCCTTCTGTGAGGGGGAAGTTTAACCATTCCACACTTGACTTGTAAGTCCTGACATGTTCATTCTTATTTGAACAAATATTTAGTTAATATCTTCGTCTTCACCAGACCGTGAATGTCATGAGGGCAGGGCCAGATTTGTTTATGTCATTAATTTATCCCCAGTGATTAACAGGGAACTTAATTCTTGTTGAATGAATGAATGATTTCATGGATGTATTTGGCATTTGCTGGACACAGGATTTAGCGATTCCTTCTTGCAGCAGTATGCATAAATTGTGGATTAAGACCCCTCCTTGAATCACTGTGATCTTACAAGAAGTAAAAGAGTCCTCAAGAATCACCCCCTCAAAAAAAAAAAAAAATCATGATCTGGCGGAGCATAGAGCAGGGACAGCAGAGAGAGGTAGAGCTGCCCTGACAGTGGTTGCTGAGAACAGCATTGCTACTGAGACCCTAAGTCTCGGGCTATTGGAGAGGTAGGGGATCTTGACTTGGTACTCTTGAGTTAAGCCAAGGCCCTGAGAGGGGCTGGGATAGACCCAGATTAATGGTGACCCTTAAGTACCACCACGACCAGAAGCAAATCCTCTCTGGAAGGCTTCCCCAATTTAAGTTTGTAGGACTCCCAGTAACTAAGATCAGGTAATAGGCTCACACTCAAAGATCACCAAGCACACAAGAAAAGAAGCCACCAGGAGTGAGTGTGTCAGCAAAAGCAATTCTCCAGTTATTCCTGCAAAACTACTTCTAAACTTGGTAGCTTTAAACAACAGCAGTAATTTATTTTGCTTACAAATTGGCAATTTGGACAAGGCTCAGCCTAGCTAGCTTGTTTCTGCTCCATGCAGTCTGAGCAGGGACAGCTCGACTTGAGGCTGAAAGAGTACTTTCTAGATGATATACTCACATATGAGACAGTTTGGTGCTGGCTCATGGCTGGAAGCTCAGCCAGGGTGGTAGGCTGGGGAGGAGCTTCAGTTCCTCTCCATAGGGTGCTTGAGCCTTTTTTTTTTTTTTTTTAAGATTTTATTTATTTATTCATGAGAAGCAGAGAGAGAGAGAGAGAGAGAGAGAGAGAGAGGCAGACACACAGGCAGAAGGCCCGATGTGGGACTCGATCCCGGGTCTCCAGGATCACACCCTGGGCCAAAGGCGGCGCTAAACCGCTGAGCCACCCGGGCTGCCCTTGAGCTTTTGTACAGCGTGGTGGTCGAGTTCTTAGGGTGAGCATCTTAAGGGAACCAAGAAGAAGCTGCATTGTTTTTTATGACCTAGTCTTGGAAGTGTCATTTCTGCCATAGTCATAAACCTGACCAAATCAAGGTGTGGAGGGCACAGATCCCATCTTTCAGTGGATAGTGTCAAGCCACATTGTAAGAAGAACAAATCTTGTGGCCATCTTTGAAAAATACAATCTGCCACAACAACAACAAAAGATTCTGACCCACCCAAAGGACAAAGTTAAGACTGGGGTCAAGTTAAGTTGAAAATGACAGTCTGGATGTGCTTGGATTGCCCAATCAGTTGAGCAGCTGACTCCTGATTTTGGCTCAGGTCATGCATGATCTTGGGGTCCTGGGATTGAGCCCTGCGCAGGGTTGGGCTCTGTGCTCAGTGGGGAGTCTGCTTCAGGATTTTCTCTCCCTCCGCCCCTGCCCCCATTCCCCTTTCAAATAAATAAATAAATATTCTCTATTTAATTTTAATTTTATTTATATATTCATGAGGGACACAGAGAGAGAGAGGCAGAGACATAGGCAGAGGGAGAAGCAGGTCCCACGCAGGGAGCCTGATGCGGGACCCAACCCTGGACCCCGGGATCACTCCCCAAGCCAAAGGTAGAAGCCCAACCGCTGAGCCACCAGGGCGTCCCATAATTTTTTTTTTTTAAAGAAAGGAAATGGGACACCTGGGTGGCTCAGTGGTTGAATATCTGTCTTTGGCTCAGGTCATGGTCCCAGTGTCCTGGGATCGAGTCCCACAGCCCGCTTCTCACTCTGCCTATGTCTCTGACTTTCTCTGTGTCTCTCATGAATGGATAAATAAAATCTTAAAAGAGGAGATCCCTGGATGGCTCAGCAGTTTGGCGCCTGCCTTCAGCCCAGGAAGTGATCCTAGAGTCCCGGGATCGAGTCAGGGAGCCGTCTTCTCCCTCCCTCTGCCCGTGTCTCTGACTCTCTTGTCTTTCATGAATAAATGGATAAAATCTTTAAAAAGAAAGAAAGAAGGAAGGAAAGAGAAAGAAAGAAAATGACAGTCTGGGAAGGGGAGAGACTAGGTGGGAAACCTTGAGTGCCTGGTAGAACAAAGAGGATACAATGGTAGCCATGGAAGGTTCTTGAAAGAAATTCCAGATTGTCCTGTGGGTTGTGGTGAGAAGAAAAGGGGCTTTTCTATTAGCAAAGAGACAGTTCTAAGTGGGAGAACAGCTGTGGGGTCAGAGTCCTCACATGAGTTCTGACTGGGTCGCCGGGTAACCCCTAAGTCAATCACTGGGGTTGGAGAGTTAGATACTCTCACTGGCCAAATCCAAGTGGCCATTTGCTAGAGTCCCCAGTCAAGTAGGCTACATCCAATGCACAGAGCCTACCTGAAGTGGGGGACTAGGTATTGCCGCTTCCCAAGAGTCAGCTTGGGAAAGGGTGAATGGACACTGGGTGATAGAACAATTGGGCTCATGAGTGGTTTTAATGGCTCCAGGAGAAAATACTTAAAAAGAACTTAGTATAGGGATTGGCATGTGGAGACAGCTCATGAAAGCCGTGTGTCTGTCGTCTTTATTATTTCAACTCTTGGCTTGCGACCACTCATAGGATAAAGTACAAATGCCATAAGACGACCTTCATGACCTATGCTGGTCCACCTCACCAGCCTCAATTCCTATCACTCCCCACCTTAACAATTCTCCAGCAGCAATTTTAGGACAATCTCTCTCCCCCCGGTTCTCCCGTGATTCTCTGTGTCTCAGTGCCTTGCACACCTACTCACTTTTTTTTTTTAAAGATTTTACCTATTTATTCATGAGAGACACAGAGAGATGGAGAGGCAGAGACATAGGCAGAGGGAGAAGCAGGCTCTCTGTGGGGAGCCCCATGTGGGACTGGATCCCCAGACTCCAGGATCTCACCCTGAGCCCAAGGCAGAGCCACCCAGGGGTCCCATACTCAGTCTTTAAGATTGGGGCTCGGTGACCACTTCACATCAGAGGACACTCCCATTACCACCACCAAGTTTTTATGTCCAGCACAGAGCTCTCCGCTGAGCTCCAGACCCCAATCAATATACAAACCACTTACTTAGAATCTCGGGCTAAATTGGTTCTCTTCAAACGGGGCGGTACCGCCCCCTGGTGGGACTTTTGGAAACTTGCACAAACGTTTTTGGTTGATTGGAGGGCGCTACACTTACAGGTGAGGAGCCAGCACTACTAGATCCTGCGTCGGCGCCCTAAACAAATGGAAACCTTCCTTAAAGACGTTTAAAAGGTGTATTAAGGGCAGCCCTGGTGGCGCAGCGGTTTAGCGCCGCCTGTAGCCCGGGGTGTGAGCCTGGAGTCCCGGATCGAGTCCCCCGGGGATCGAGTCCCCCGGGGATCGAGTCCCGCGTCGGGCTCCCTGCATGGAGCCTGCTTCTCCCAGTGTCTCTGCCTCTTCTCTCTCTGTGTGTCTCTATGAATAAATAAATAAAAATTTAAAATCCACAAATAAACGAAAATAAAAAGTGTATCAATTATCTGAAATTATTAATAGAACGCACAGGCAAATGCATGAAAATTTTGAGTATGGTTTAAAATACACTTTTTCTGAAATGAAACTATAAATAGAGTGAAAATGATAATTTTTTGTTGTTTCAGAATGGCACCCAAGGTTGTTCACCACATAGAAAATTTCAATTCCAACCATAATGCCACTGCTGAGATATAACGTAAAATTTTAACAGTGTAAAAGACATATAAAGAAATGTGCCCATGTTACAGGTGTTCAGTGTGCTAAATTTTGAAGAAGTGACAACATCTGTGTAACTAGCACCCTGGTCAAAGAACAACATTATAACCCCGGAAGCCCTCTTTGTATGGCATTCCACAGTCCAGTCACTCTTTCTCTCTGCCCTTGCAAAGATGACCAATCTTGACTCCTAATGCCATAGATCAGTTTTGCCTATTTTAAACTTCAAGCAGATGAAATCATATAGTATGTTCTCTTTGGGGTCTCACTTCTCCAATTCAATACTATGTTTGAGATTTGTCCACACCATGGAATCAGGAGTTCATTTATCCTCATTGTCATAGTATCTATTGGATGAATATGCAACTGAATTATCTATTCTCTCTGATGGACACTTGGGTAGCCTCCAGTTTCTGGTACCAATGAAGTTTCTAGTTTATGTCTTTTCGTTCACAGATACAACCTTCTCTACTGAGTATAAACCTAGGATTAGGGCAGCCGGGGTGGCTCAGCGGTTTAGCACCGCCTTCAGCCCAGGGCCTGACCCTGGAGACCGGGGATCGAGTCCCACGTCGGGCTCCCTGCATGGAGCCTGCTTCTCCTTCTCTGTGTGTCTCTCCTGAATAAATAAATAAAATCTAAAAAAAAAAAAAAAAAAAACACCTAGGAGTATACTTATAGGTTTGTAGGGTATGTATATGTTAAGAGTTAGTAGATACAGCTAAACAAGGTGGTTGTGCGAATGTATGCTCCTGTGAGCACATGGTTGTGCCTAGGCATTTTTGTTTTGTCCTGTTTTTCTTTTTTCTTCTGGACTTCAGGGACACCAAATAGAGCAACCGTTATCTTTGGTTTATGGGGCATTCTTGTCCATGCAAAGCCCTTTCTCTGATAGTGAGAAATTTAGCTATCATTAATATATTTATTTATTTGATCAATCTGTCTGTATTTAACTGAACTCTGTCCTCGGCATTAGCTTTTTTCACTATGCTAGGGCTCACCCAGCCCACACTGGGCAACTCTCCTGTGCATACTGCTCCCAGTCTGCGTAGGCGCTGACCCCTAACCTTGGGGCTGTCTTGCTCTCCATAATCCTCCCCACCCAATACACATACACATTCTTACCATTTCCAGGCTTGCCTTAGCCTCACAAAACACCTTTAGGACTAAAAGCTGCTTACTTCATTTTCATATCTTGCTTTTCATAGTTCTTTTCATTCATAACTTTGATGGCTTCTCTTTGTAATCAGATTTGTATATTTTGTCAATTCCAAGAACATAGTGTTGGCTTAAAAAAAAAAAAAAGAGTTTCTAGGGGTGCCTGAATGGCTCAGTCAGTTGGGCATCTGACTCTTCTGGTATCAGCTCAGGTCTCAATCTTCAGGTCGTGAGTTTGAGCCCTGTGCTGGGCTCCATGCTGGGAGTAGAGCCTACTTAAAAAATAAAATAAAATTTGGGGATCCCTGGGTGGCTCAGCGGTTTAGCGTCTGCCTTCTGCCCAGGGCATAATCCTGGAGTCCTGGGATTGAGTCCTGCATCAGGTTCCTTGCATGGAGCCTGCTCCTCTGCCTCTCTCTCTCTCTGTGTCTCTCATAAATAAATAAATAAATAAATAAATAAAATCTTTTAAAAAATAAAATTTAAAAAAGAATCTCTATTTTACATTATTTTAATTTTCTTTTTTAAAAATATGGATCATTTCTAAATTTGTGTGTCATCCTTGCACAGGGGGCATGCTATCTTCTCTGTGTTGTTCCAATTTGTTTTTTAAGGTTTTATTTATTTGAGAGAGAGAGAGTGAGTGAGTGAGAGAGAGGGAAAGAGGATGAGCAGGGGAGAGGGAGAAAGAGACTTCCCGCGGAGCAGGGAGCACGATGTGGGGCTCCAACCCAGGACTCTGGGATCATGATCTGAGCCGAAGGCAAACGCTTAATCAACTGAGTCACTCAGGCACCCCTGTTCCAATTTTAGTATATGTGCTGCCAAAGCAAGTAATATTTTAATTTTCTTAAAAGTAGAAGAAATATTTTGTTTTCTTTGGGTTTATTCTATGGTTCATTTTCTAGTCTCCTTTTTTTATTTTTTAAAAAAATTCCCATTTTATTATTATTATTATAAATTTTATTAAGTTTAAAATTTTTAATTCCAGTGTAGTTAACATATAATATTATATTAGTTTCAGGTGTATAATACAGTGATTCAACAATTCTGTACATTACTCAGTGCTCATCATAAGTGGGCTCTTGATCCTCTACACCAATTTCCCCCATCCCCCCACCCCCCTCTAGTAACCATCAGTTTGTTCTCTATAATTAAGAATCCATTTCTTGGTTTGTCACTCTTATTTTTTTCTTTTGTTCATTTGTTTTGTTTCTTAAATTCCACATATGAGTTAAATCATATGTTACTTATCTTTCTTTGACTTATTTCACTTAGCTTTACACTCTCTAGCTCCATCAATGTTATTGCAGATGGCAAGATTTCATTCTTTTTTATGGCTGAATAATTTTCCATTATGTATATATATATCACATCTTCTTTATCTATCTATCAATAGACATTTGGGCTGCTTCCATATTTTGGCTATTGTAAATAATGTTGCAATAAACATAGATGTGCATGTAATCCCTTTGAATTAGTGTTTTTGCATTTTGAGGATACCCAGTAGTACAATTACTGGATTGTAAAGTAGTTCCATTTTTAAATTTTGAGGAAACTTCATACCTTTTTCTACAGTGGCTACACCAGTTTGCATTCATACCAACAGTGCATGAGGATTCCTTGTTCTCCACATCCTTGCCAACACTTGTTGTTTCTTGTGGTTTTTATTTTAGCCATTCCGACAGGTATGAGGTGATATCTCATTGTAGTTTTGATTTGCATTTCCCTGATGGTCAGTGATGTTGAGCATCTTTTCATGTGTTGGCCATCTGTATCTCTTCTTTAGAGAAATGACATTTTCTAGTTTCTTAAGGTAGTCACTTAGTTCATGACTCTGAAGCTTTCTTCTTTTCTAATGTAAGAACTAAAGGGTATAAATTTCCTTCAAAACACTTCTTTTCAAAAAAATGCATTCAAAAAATTTTGATAGGTAGTATCTTCATTTTTTAAAATTGCATTCAAAATTTTTTGATAGGTAGTATCTTCATTTTTTAAAATCCAGTTTTAGATATTTTTTTAAAGATTTTATTTATTTATTCACGATAGACACACACAGAGGGGCAGATACATAGGCAGAAGGAGACGCAGGCTCCAAGCAGGGAGCCTGATGCAGAACTCGATCCCAGGACCCCAGGATCATGCCCTGAACCAAAGGCAGATGCTCAACCGCTGAGCCACCCAGCGTCCCTAGGTATTCTTTATTCCTCTTATGATTTCCTTTTCTTTTCTTTTTTTTTAAATTTATTTATGATAGTCACACAGAGAAAGAGAAAGAGGCAGAGACACAGGCAGAGGGAGAAGCAGGCTCCATACACCGGGAGCCCGACGTGAGATTCGATCCCGGGTCTCCAGGATCGCGCCCTGGGCCAAAGGCAGGCGCCAAACCGCTGTGCCACCCAGGGATCCCTGATTTCCTTTTCTTAACCCAACTTGAGCTAATCAGATCTGACCTGCCTGGAATTTGGAATAAAGATACCACATTTCAGAGTCAAGCAGTTATGTGGTGTTGGGCTTCATAGTGCTTTAGAACTGGGGGAGCCAATCCCTCGACAAGCCATCATTATGGATAAGGAGGGAAGCTAAATATTTACAAGGAGAGAATGGAGGAAATCTGCTGATGGATTCAGACAAAAGATGAATGGACTAATGAAAGATGAAAAGAACTGGATAGATTTACAGAACCATGAGACCCAGCTGCACTTCCTATTTTTTGCTTCTGTCATGCAGCTTTACAATATATTTTTTAAAATTTTAACATAATTTCAGGGATGCCTGGGTGATGTTGAGGTCTGCCTTTGGCTCAGGGCGTGATCCCGGAGTCCCAGGATCAAGTCCTGCATTGGGATCCCTGCAGGGAGCCTGCTTCTCCCTCTGCCTATGTCTCTGCCTCTGTGTGTGTGTGTCCTCATGAATAAATAAATAAAATCTTTAAAAAATTTTTAACATAATTTCAGATATACCAATATATAGATTCAGATATAAGAATAGTAACAAGAATCTCAATATACTTCACTCACATTCTCCAACAGTCAACATTTTACCACATTTGTTTTATACTTTTCTATCTCTGTGTATATACACTTTTTTCCCTATCAGCTGTTTGAGAGTAAACTAAAGAGACAATACCCTTTTACCCTAAATGCATAAGTGTACATTTCCTAAGAATAGGATATTCTCTTACACAACCATAGTATAATAGAATTAATACCGATACAATATTATTATGTAGGGACACCTGGGTGGCTTAGTGGTTGAGAGTCTGCCTTCGACCACCTCAGAGCATGATCCTGGGGTCCTGGGATTGAGTCCCACATTGGGTTTCCCTCAGGGAGCCTACTTCTCCCTCTGCCTCTCTCTCTGCCTCTCTCTCTGTGTGTCTCTCATGAATAAATAGTAAATAAAAATCTCAAGAGAAGAAGACAAAGATGAAGACAATGAAGAAGAAAATATTATTATCTAATTTACAATCCTTATTTAGTTTTTCCAGTTGGCCCCATAATACCCTTTATGGAAATTATGTGTTACCCTCAGTTCTGATACCTCTTTAGTCTCCTTTAATCTGAAACAATTCCTCAATGTTCTTTTTTTTTAAACGTTCTTTCTTTTTCTTCTTTTGTGTTGCATGAACTTGACATATATGAAGATTACAGGCCAGTTATTTTATAGAATATCCTTTTATTCTTACCTGTCTTCCTCATTATTAGATTCACATTATACGTTTCACTCTGGAATATCATTGACATTCTATCTAATCCTCAGTGTTTCATACCAGAAGGTTTGTGATGCCGTTTTGATGACTGATGATCTTAACTTTGATCATTTGGTTAAGGTGGCATTTATCATGTTTTCTCAACTATGAAATCATTTTCCCCTTAGAACTAGTAAAATATATGTTTTCTTTTAAAATCTCTACTTGAGCTTGAGTGGGTTTCTGCAAATTATCTATTTTTTGTATCCATTAACAAAAGGCCCCCATTTGAACTGGCTTAAGAAAGGGGGTAATTTATGGTTGCAACTAACTAAAACCACCATTCAGATTGGCCTCATTGAGGAGGGGAATTTATTGTCCAGAAGCAGCCCTAACTTCAGGTACAGCTGGATCCAGGAGCTTGTTGTAATCAGGAACTTGTCTCATTCATAGTTATTTAGGTGAGTTAAAAGGAACTAGATTCTGAGCAGACAGAAGCAATAGATATTTGCTATGTTGATTCAGACAATGGCAAAGAGGAAATAAGAAGTGCATGAAGAGACCCAACCACAGCATGGAGCTCCTTTGTGGAATCTTACCCAAACAGCTCAAGTGGTACCCAGCAACCCAGATCCGTGAATATCAGCATATTGTCTCCCCTGGCTACAATGACTGGTTCAGGTATGGGCTTAAAACCCAAGCTGGGCTGAGGGAAAAACAGCCACAGGACTTTCCAGAACTATTGGCAAAAGAGACATTGTGACTGCTGAGCTTATGGAATACCAGCCTAGAGCTGTAAGTGGTCATTTTTCTTTCTTAAATGAAGACTCTACCTGAGGATAAAATCAACACAGAGAAAAGCAGAGCCAAAGACATAGAAAAATAGGATCCTTCCTGACTGTGTTTCAGTACTGTACCCAGCAGTGCTTGAGGCCAGCATTTCTCTGATGTTGTCAGCTAGAACAACCAATAAACTCACCTTTCCTGCTTAGCCAGTGTGGAAACAGAATGTTGTGGGTTTCTTCTTTGAAAAAAAAACACACACACACAGAAAAACTCTACTTTTAGAAATGGAATCATCTTTTAAATTAAAGGGGAATTGTTTGGGCCCCAGTGTATTTGTGTATTCAAGTGTTGTAGTATAAAAGCTTATTTTAGTCTGCACTGGTTAAAAAAATTAATATGTTGATGAGCATTTGAACCTACAGTTTCAATAATATGATTAATCAAATAGAAGTGGAGTCATAAGCGAAGATTATACTTAGCTATACTCTCTTTAGCCGTGAAAAGAGGCAGACTTTTCCTTCTGTCTGTTCAATATAAACAATAAAAATTCTCTTGCTGGAAGAAAAAAGAATTCTCTTCCTGAGCTGCTTTATTATGGACACTGTTTTACAAATTACCTTTACTGAGGCATAATTTATGTACTATAAAATGCACCCATCGTAAGTGTACAGTTCAATGAGTTTGACAAATCTATATACCCATGAAACCACCACCACATCATGATATAGAACATTTACCCCAAAAAATTCTGTTGTGCCATTTTGCAGTCAATTTTCTTCAATTTTCTTCTCTTGGTCCCAGGCAACTGCTTATCTGCTCTGTCACTTTAGATTAGCTTTGCCTGTTTTAGAATTTCTAGAAGTGAAATCATACAATATGTTTTCGTTTGTGTCTAGCTTGTTTTATTGCCTTTTTATTTTCTATAGAGTCTATGTTTACATGTGTATCATAGTTTATATATGTCATATTTTATTTATTTAATTTTATTTTTATATGTCATATTTTAGATACCTGTAGAAAATAATAAAACAAGTAGGACACAATAATAGTTCATAAATTCCACTTATTATTAGCTATTTCAGGTGTAGTTGAACTCAAAATGAACTATTTTAAATAGGTCTTTGCCAACTTCTGAAAATTTTACTTTAAAAAGCATAAAGACCCTTAAGTAGCTTTTCATTATTGAGATGTCTTTTACAATCCACTGTTTCCTTTTGGAGAAGTTTAGTTTCTAAAGCCACCTCCCAGAAGAGTCTTATTTATATAAGCCTGTTGGCACCAGCTTGAATCATCTCCTGTTACTTACATACACCTCTCTCAAAAATAGTCCTATCCCTTTGTGTCTTATGAAGCTCACTTAACAAGCTCAGCCCATGTTGGAATAAAAAAGATCATTGGAATATTATGTCTTGCAGATGTAGGAAAAGGGTGTTGGGAAGGCTCTCACACCAGATGTCCCCTCAGCTCAAAGGGTAGAGAATCAGTTTCCACAGGGTCCAAGTTTCCTGCTACCCGATCATAGATTCTTCTTGTATCCTCATATGTCTCCTCAGGCCAGGAGGGGTCAGAGGGGCCCTGACAACCAAAGGTGGAGTTAGAACCATAGACATATGCCCTGGGGATCATCATTGCAGCTCCAAAAGGGATACACACTCCTACTCAACTTCTCAGAAAAAAAAAAAAGTCTTAGCTTCTAATTATGGGGGGGAAATCCAACTACAAAGAAGAGAGTGATAATGAGCCTCCATCATGAACCTCCATGTACCCATCACCTAGCTTCATTAATATCAACCCTTGGTCAATCTTGATTTATCTATATCTCCATCTTTTCATCTCCTAACCCCACTAACTGGGTTATTTTTAAGCAAGTCCAAGATACCTCATGATTTCTGTCAGAAAAATAATTTAAATGTCAGAAATATGAAACTTTTAAAAATGCATGTTATCGAAATTGGAGTGGAATGTGAGTCATGATTCTGTTAGTCCTATAAATTTCCAAATCTTCATCAAAATAGAAGGCAAAAAATGGCCATGTGGAACAGTCCTTACTGGAAATGTGCTTTGCCATAGGATTAGGAGAAAATGGTTGTTTTAGCTCGGCAAACTTTAGAGCAGATTTGCCTGTGGGCCAAATACAGCCTGCTGCTTGTTTTTGTACTGCCTGGGGCTAAGAATGGTTTTACATATTTTTAATTAATGGGAAAATATCAGAAGAAGAATATTTATGACATATGAAAATTATATGAAGTTCAAATTTCAGTGTCCAAAAATAAAATTTTATTGGAACTTAGCCATACTTATTCAGTATGTATTGTCTATGTATGTATGTATATATTCAGTTATGTTATGTCTATTATGTATTGTCTATGTAGCGGCAAAGCTGAGTAGTTTCAAAAAGGACAGGCATGTCCTGCAGAACCCAAAGTATTTACTATCTGGACCTTTACAGAAAAAGTGTGCAGATTGCATCTGTGCTTTAGAGAGCACATATGGTTCAGCACCACGGACAGCATTTTGACGTGGCACAGCATTTTAAGGCACGTTATTCCCACGCTTCTGAGAACAGTGCCCCATCTGGGACAAAGTTACAGAGGGAAATTCTTGGCCAGAGGTGCCAGAGCATTAGCCAAGGCCACACAGAAAGTCAAGGGTTCTGCTCCACCTCCCTTACAGTACGTGGGGGTAGTTGATGGTCAAGATGTCTATTGTTCTTGCCTGCCCAGCCACCATCTTCACTTCCCTCTGGATTCCCTGTTCCTCTCTCTCAGTCCAGTGGGTTGAGTGAGACTGGCCCCTACTCCCTAATGCCATGGCTGGGCACCAATCCAGACCTGTCCAATTAGCATAGTCTTTCCCCTGCGTCCGTGGTTCATCAATAAATATGCGACCAAAGTTAGACTAATAAAGTGTCAGCTCTGGGGCTTTAAGGCTATTGGAAAAGAAGCTTTCTCCTTCTCTGAAGGTTTCCAATCTAATAGGATACAAACCTGCATTTTCTAAGGACACTCTAGGGAGGAAACTCTGGGTCCACCTGGGTGGGACCTGAAGACTATTCTATCCCTTGACTTTTCAGTTGAGTGGGCCAAAAACTTTTTCTCTCTGCTACACCCCTCTATATCTCTCTGCTTGACCAGTGTAGTGGAGAAGGCTAATTATCCAATAGAACGCATTGCTTATTTTTCCCACAGTAATAGAGCTATAGTGAGGCATATAGCTGCCAAGCTGGACTATATTTCTCAGTCTCCTTTTCAGTTAGATGTGACCATGTGACTGTGTTCTCATCAGAGAATGAGTAGAGTGTATCATTTCTGGGCCTGGACCATAATACAGGGTTTTGCCTCTACCGCACTCTCTTTTTCCCTCTCACACCAGTTGAAACCTGCAGTAAACTAGCCTATCCATGCAAACTTGAACAAACATGGACTAGAGGATGGCAAAGGAATACAATGGAAAGAACTTGGGTTCTGGAGTAACCATGTGCAATAGGGTCACTCACCTCTGATTGCTATGTGAGAAGGAAATAGGACCATAGTCAGGCCTTTGTACTATGGCCTCTAGCTTACCCTAACTAATATAAACAGTAGGATGTGGGTTTTCTGGCACTATCCAGGAAAGACTTCTGCTGATACAAATCTGCTCACCATTGGTACTTCATCATAGATGGGTCCCCAGGCCCCAGGCGGGGCATATAGCCTTTCCACTTCATCATACAGGTGTCCAGGAAAAGCCATATTCTCCTCTTCAATATGTGTGAAACCTGAAGTTAGAGTGGAAGGAAGGATGATCAGGGGATCTGTCCAGAGGTCAGGGGTACCTATGAGCAGAAGGAGTTCTGACACTGTCATGGCTCACCTCGGAGATAAGACATCTCCTCCAGTGTTGGTGGCAGCTGGGGGCTGAAGTTCTTCATGGAGTGGTAATATGGTTCCACATCTGTTGTGCTAACCTGTCAGTAGCCCCCACCCCCAAAAAAAACCCAGATAAAATCTTTTCCATCCTCTGGCTCCATAGTTCCCAGAAAGGACAATGATTAACCTGAAGTTAATGATGGAATTTTAATATGCCAGTTCCCTGGCAGGGCTTTCAGGAGTACCCCCCCACTCACTGTGGAGCTTCGAGTGTCCTGGTCTCCAGTCCACCGGCTGTCCTCATATTCATTCCTGACTCGGTCCTCCTCCGACCTTCCAGGATAGAGGTATGGAGAGCAGCTGGGTCTTGACTCTGATATCTCTCATCCCCAAACCTTTTTCTTCAGAGGCTTTCTTACAGAAAAATATTCCCACTTACCCTGTCTCTGTCTTCTCCGAGATGCCTATGGAAAGTAGGAAAAAAAGGATCAAAGACACCCCTTCTCTGGCGAACCAGCCCTGGGAAACATTCAATATGGAGCAGCCCCAGGGCTCCCTGTCACCCTTGGGCCTCCATCCCTGCAGGGGAATAACAGTCTCTCCTCACCTTCAGCAAGACGCCTCAGTCTCCGCTGCCAGAGGAATCCTCCAACACAGGAGATATTAGAAAGCAGCAAAAGACCCCCAACAGCAAACAGCACAGGCAGTAGAGGCAGCCCTGAGGGTCCTGAGGGCAGAAGATACCCCTCAGTGAACCCAAAACAACTGGCTCTAGGCCCGGAGCAGCATTCTCTGAGAAAGCTCGCTTCTGACTAAGCAAAGTCTCTTTTCCTAGATCAAGGAAGGAGATGGGAGGGATTCCTATGCCCACTCCCTCTTGCCACCTCAGGGCAGGTGGCTCCTTTCTCAAGTCAAGCTACTAACAGTGGGTCCTACCTTTGCGTGAGCCCCATGTGTAGACTCAAATGGGAGCTTCAGCTCTTTATATGGGCATTCAAGACCTCTTCCCATGTATTCAGCCCCACCCACCATCCATAGATCCTGGTACTGGACTCTCCAACCACACAAACTAACTACTGGCTATTTCCAGAATCACTGAGGCAAAGCCACACCCCTAAACCTTGGAAAAGTCAAATGTCTGTCCTTAAATGTTCTTTTTTCCCAACTGATTTTCTTCTCAAATGACTTCTTTGCACAAACTTCCATTCCAGGTAATATCAGAGTCTTCTGTATATCCCTAAAGGACAAGACTAAATCCCTCTAAGTAGACATCTGCTCAGCATTTGTCTCCCTATCTTCTGCTAACAGCACTCATTTTCCTTTGAGAAAATAGCCAATCTCTCTCTCTCTCTCTCTCTCTCTCTCTCTCTCTCTCTCTTCCTCCTCCTCCTCCTCCTCCTCCTCCTCCTCCTCCTCCTCTTCCTTCTCAGGCTATATGTTCCCACAGATCTCCATGGAGGACACATGGCCCTCCCTGGCCAATAAGAGCACCCATCCCTCTTTCCACAGTGATCAGTTCAGACCTATCTAGCGTTTGACCCAAGGTGGATTTTTGCCATAACATTTAGGACATTCCTCTGCAGACTGGTGAGAAGTGGAACAAAGCTGGAGGTGTGTGGAGGGGAACAGGTATTTCTCTGCACTCTTGACAAAAGAACCTGAGAAGGAGGCCATCAAAAATGAAGGCAAAGTTGAGACAGAGGAATAGGTCCTTCGTGAAAATTGTGATCACCTATTGAAATTTTCCATTTCCCAAGCCAAGCAAATCTTTTTGTTGCCCACAACAGCTGAATTTCTGTCACTTGCAACTTTCTTCTCAGGCTTTGAAGGGGGGTGGTTAGCAAAATGGTCATAATTTTCTCCCTGTAACTACACTCTTGAGTAGTCCCTTTCCACACTGACTCTGAGTTGAGCCATGTCACTTGCTTCAGCCCATGAGACAACATCAAGTGTGACAGAATCAGAAGCTTGAAAGTGCTGCTCTTGGGACTCTTGTGACCACCTCCATGTGAACAAGTCAAGGAGAGACATGTCACCCAGTTATCTCCATTGTCCCAACCAAGAATCAGATTGTCAGATGTGTGAGGAGGAGGCCATCCTAGATCAACCAGTCCCAGATGAGCCTCCAGCTGCTTGTAGCCCAGACTAGAACTGTTCAGCCACTCATAGAATCAAGAGAAACAATGGTTATTGCTATAATCATTGTTTGAATTGGTTTATTCTATATCAAAAGCCAATAAATACAGGGGCACCTGGGTGGTACAGTCAGTTAAGCATCTGACTCTTGGTTTCAGCTGAGGTCATGATCTCAGGGTGGTGAGATCGAGCCCCACGTAAGGCCTTGTGACACATGTCCAGGCCCATGTCCAGGTGTGTGTTAGCCCTGTGTGGGGCTCTGCCTTGGGGCCCTCGCCTCCAGCTCCATTCTCATCAGGGAGTCTGATTAAATTCTCTGAGTCTCCCGCTCCCCCACTCTCTGTCCTTAATAGATCTTCTTTTAAAAAGCAAATTGATATAGGCTCTGCACAGGGTGTGGAACCAGCTAATTCTTTCAGAATTAAACTGAATTAGAGAGAAAATGTATCATATTCAAGCAAAAGATAGCGCTTAGGACGTTGCATAACAGACAGAGCTAAGTCTTAAGGGGCTGTGGCCACAAAACAGAGGTGGTGGGGTTGGAAACCAGAAGGTTCTATTCTCAGGGGTGAGAGGGATATTCAAGAAATTGAAAACCTACCTACAGGCTGCTCTGTGGGCAGCTGGTAGTCAGGTTCTCCAGAAGGCTCGTCTAGACCTGGGGGTGGGTATAGAGATTGTGAATTAACACCAAGAGTCTGAGTAAGCCTTAAATATTTCAGTTTCCTATTAAGCTTTTCAACCCATTTTGAGGAACTGATTTTTGGCTTCTTAGGAATATTTCAGGGGCACTTGAGTGATGCAGTTGGTTGGGTAACCAACTCTTGATTTTGGCTCAGGTCATGATCTTGGGGTGGTGAGATTGAGCCACACTTCAGGTTCTATGCTCAGCAGGGAGTCTGTTTGCAATTCTCTCTCCCTCTCCCTCTGCCCCTTTTCCTCGTGCATTCTCTCTCTTTCTCTCTTTCTTATTTATTTCTTTAAAGAAATAAATAAATATTTCTTTAAAAAGGAATATTTCAAGACACTGCAAATTGCTGATAGTAAGGGCACTATCTAATGCCAATAGTAATAATAATGATAATAATTAGTATATAATTATATATTATTATTATTGATGAGTGCTTTATGATATGGAAGGTCCTTTTAACCCAAATTATCAATTTTGGACGGTTAACCAAAAAAGATGCTGAGCTCTCTAAATGTCTTAATAGAGGTATTAGTTCTAGAGCAAGTGAAGTGAGTGTAGTATTTTATGCTTTAGTACTTAGAGCAAAGACTGTAATGGGAGAAGGAAAGAAGAGGAATGGGAGAAGTTCCTTACCTCCATAAGGAAAAAGATTGCTCTGTCAGGAAGGGAAAGACAGAAAAAGGAAGCTCTCTTGGGGTAAACAGAAATTGAGCAGAGAGCATTTCTTTAAATCAGCATTTACATAGCACTTACTTTGTACACGTCCCCATTCTAAGCACTTTAGATAAAGTAATTTATTTAATCCTCACAACTGTCTGAAGGAGACCTACTTTCAGAAATAGGCACAGAGATATGAGATACCTTATTTTTAGAAACTGAGGCTCAAAAATGTTAAGTAACTTGCCCAAGGTCTCATGACTAGGAAGTGGCAGGGCTGAGACCTGAAACCAGGCTTGTCTAAACCAGGTTCTGTGTGATGAGCTGTTACATTACAGTGCCTGCCAGAGTCAAAATGTTCTCATTAGTCATATCAACAAATTTGTCCCTTTCATCAAAGTTGCTGTAAGTTGTCTGTAATATTCCCTAACTTCCCCTTATGTCTAAGGGTTAGTAGTGATGCCCTCTATCATTCCTGAGATCGGTGTAGTTGTGTCTTCTCTCTTTTTTGGCTTGATTCACTTTATGAAGGTTATTGACCTTTCAAAGCAGCAGCTTTTGGTTTCATTTATTTTTCTCTATTGTTTTTATGTTTTCTAGTTCATCCATTTTGCTCTTTATTATTTCCTTCCTTCTGTTTACTTTGGGTTTAATTTGTTCTTCTTTTTCTTTTTCTTTTTTTTTAATTTTTATTTATTTATGGCAGTTACAGAGAGAGAGAGAGGCAGAGACACAGGCAGAGGGAGAAGCAGGCTCCATGCACCGGGAGCCCGACGTGGGACTCGATCCCGGGTCTCCAGGATCGCGCCCTGGGCCAAAGGCAGGCGCCAAACCGCTGCGCCACCCAGGGATCCCTGTTCTTCTTTTTCTAATTCTATTTTAAGATGACAACTAAGCATCAATCTGACTGAAGCTTTTTTTAAAAAATTAAATGACCACTTAATGTTATAAATGTCCTGCTCAGCACTGCTTTAGCTGCACCTCACAATTTCCATATTTTCCTTTCCATTCAAAGCATACATTCTTCTAATTTCCCTTGTGTTGTTTCAGACAGTATAGCTTAGTGGCTAAAAACTGGTCCCTGGGGATCCCTGGGTGGCTCAGTGCTTTAGTGCCTGCCTCTGGCCCAGGGAGTGATCCTGGAGTCCCAGGATCAAGTCCCACATCGGGCTCCCTGCGAGGAGCCTGCTTCTCCCTCTGCATATGTCTCTGCCTCTCTCTTTCTGGGTGTCTCTTATGAATAAATAAATAACATATTTTTAAAAACTAAATAAAAATTAAAAAATTAAAAAATTAAAACTGGTTCCTGGAGTTCATCTGTCTGAGTTCCAATCTCATCTCTACTTCCTTCTAGCTATGTGAGCCTCAACAGTTTGCTTCACCTCTCTGGTCCTCAGTTTCTTCATCTATACAAAGGGAATAATAAATATCTACTTCACTATATCACCCCATAAGTCCCCTGAGGAGCTCTGCAACCTATTCAAGACTGTCCCTTCCCACCTGGGGTGGTAATAGGGATCTGGGACCCCTTGTCAGTTAGTCCGCTGTCCCCCAGGGCATTGCTGGCTAGCAGCCAGACCCTGTATCGTGTAGAAGGCTGTAGCCCAGTTAGTGTGAAGGTGGTGGCATCAGGCGGTAGGACGTCCATGTAGAGGAACCCTGGAGTCCCAAGTGCCTCATATCTGCATGAAAGAGAGGGCAGTCATTCAGGAGGTGCCCTAGCCCTGTTGGCTTCCATCCCTTTCTACCTTAACAGGGACCCACCTGATTTGGAACTTCTGTGGCAAACCCCCATCAAAGCCAGGCTTCCATTCCAACCCCACCGAATATGGGGTCATGCTTACAACCTTTAATCCTGTTGGGGGATCCGGGCGGCCTTTGAGGAAAAGGATGAGGGAACTAGTCAGAGGATAACAACAGGGTTCTGGAAGATTCCTTCTAGATTTTTCTAAGAATTATTTTAAATATATAATCAATTCTTCTGATTAGTGGCAGTAATGTTCTATAAAGTTGCTATGAACACTGAATTACAGAACATCAAATCATTGCTTCTGGGGGAAATGCATTTAGATTCCTGTGAACATCCTGTCACAATATTTTCATCAGCCAATCAATACATGACCTTGTTTTTTTGTGTTTCTGTTTAAAGGCACCTTATTTAATATATCTTATTGATTCATTAACATTGAACTCATGGCCAACAGTGTTATAATTCATGTTTGAACGAAGTTTATCCAATCGAAGTGTCTTCTCCATATCCTTAGGAACTCTAGACTTCAGCACTGTGGCTAGCGATTACTTTAAATAGCAAAATCACTAACAAAAAGCACAAAAGTGCAAAAAATACGGCACTCAATAGGCCGCAGAGAGGATACTTCCTTGTAGTATGAAAGCTGGAACAGAGTGTCACCTGGTTCTACCCTAGCTAAGAATGTGCTTACTGAATGACTGTATTTTTTTGCCTGCTCTGTACATGTTCCTGAATGACCCAAGAAAGCACATGAGTATTGATTCTGAGGATACAAATAAATTTTAGCAAGTAGGCAAATTTGCAAATACAGACTTGCTAAATATGAGCCTAGCCTATATATGACATATCTTCTCTGTGTGGATTTTTTGGTGCCGATGTCACATTCATTCATCATTTCTTCTGGTTGTAGAACCCTGAATATCCTTTGGAAAACCACTCACCCACATTCTCAGGCCAGGTGCTTCTGATGGAAGTGACTCTACTCCTTGTAGGAGAGATATGTGACCAGGCCAAACCTTTCCTAACCACAGGATTGGTTCAGGGATGTGATGGGAGCTGAGTAGAGCCAATAAATTTTAAGTCTAGTACTTTCATACACTGTTAGGAAGAGAAATAAATTCCATTTCTCCTGGGAAATCCAACAGCCCTCTATGAGGAGCTTTAGAATAAAGCCAACACAGAGAAAAGCAAACCTGAGAGTCGGAGAGTTCTTGATGACCTGAACATAGATCCAACGACCCCTGACAATGTACTTTTTGGTTATTCAGGCCAGTAAGTACCCTCTCCCTCCTTTTTCCCTTGCTGTGGATTTCCCTGAAGATCTAGTCTCCATTAGAATTTTCAGGGCAGGCAGAAACTCCATCCCTGCTCATAAACATTTCCCAGGTTTTGGGAACACTGCCATTCTGGGCCAACAAGAGACTTGGAAATTGATCCAGGGCACATCCTCCCAACACCCGCACAGCCCGCTCCCACCATACTAATGCTGACGAGTTGAATGTTGGTGTGGTCTGAGCCAAGGGGGTTGGTGGCTGTGCACGTGAAGAGGGCATAATCCTGGGCTGCAGACACGTTGGCAATGGTCAGGAGACTGCTGTGGACCCCACCCTGGTGGTATGTGTGCTCTGTGTACCTGGAGAGGAGGTGTGGCAGGGATTCAGGAAGGGTAACCGGGGTCGAGGAACCAAAGTTGGGACTAGAGCGCTACCTGGCTAGGCCTTGACTCACCTGGGATCCTCGAGATCCAGAGGGACTCCATTTTTGGCCCAAGTGAAGACGATGTTGGGGACGCCTCGGGCACGACAGTGGAGAGTGGCAGAACTTGTACTGTCTCCAGCTGCAGCCACCTTGTTTAGGGGAGTGGGGTGCTCCACCTGGGGGGCGACTAGGAGGAGTTGTTGGTCAACATGAGGTATGTGGTAGGACATGAGAGATGTGAGTTTAGTGGCAGGCCTTGAAATCAGGAGTTTGGGTGTTACTCACATCTGACAACAAGTCGGACCAACCCTCGGGCTGGAGGTGCCACTCCATTATCCACGATGCACTGGTAAGCACCAGCCTGGGCCAGTTTGGCATGGTGAATTCGAAGACGCCCTGTCGATCCTTTTGATATCTTCTCCATGTCATCCAGGCTCTGGTCCTCCTCCTCTTCTCCCTTGTGGCACAAGATACAGGAGATGGCCCCCAAGTTTGTAGCTCCATTATCCCCCAAACTGTGTCCCTCCTGTAGCTTTTTTCTCCTAGACAGAATCACCCTCCAAAGATCCAGTGAAGAAAAAATTCCCCTGTCCGTCTATCCATTCAACCAGTCATCCATCCATCTATCCATGTATCCAATCATTCATTCATGGCCCATCCATTCATCCACCAACCCAGAAAACTATTCACCCATCCATTTATCCAACCATTCATGCTTGGAACCATCTATCTCTCCATCTATTTAACCATCCATCTCTTCATTGATTTATTCATTTATCTATCGATCCATCTACCTCTCCTTCATCCATTTGTGCATTTACCCATTCATTCATCCAATCCTTTTTTTTCTTCTACCTATCCTCCTATCCACCCTTCCATCTCTACCCATCCACCTCTTCTATTTACTCATACATGCACATACCCATAAATACATGCAACTATTCATCAGTTCATCCAACTACTTGTTTATCCATTTCTCCATCTCTCTATTGCCCCATGCACTCATCCATCCATTCCATCTGTCCATCCATTCATCCATCATCCTTCCACAGACATCTTTCCACTGATGTGTATTTATCCATCCATCTACCCTCTAATCTAATCAATATATCTATTCATTTATCTCATTGAACCATTTTGCCACTCTTCTATTCATCAACTACCCACCCATTCACATGTTTGTTTGTCCCTCTGTTCTTCCATTCACTTATTCATCCATCCACCTACCTATTGATCCATATATCCATTCACCTGCCCACCCACTCACATGGTTATCTATTCACTCATGCACCCATCCATCTGTCACTCAACAGTTAGTTAGTTCTTGGAGCATACATATAGTTATACATATGTATAGTATATGTTAGTTAGTTCTTGGAGCCCAACAACATATAGTTATACAGGATCGTATAGCTGTGATCCCTCTCCCCAAGGAGCTCATAATCAGGAAACCACATCCTCAAGCCCCCATCTTCATTTACCAAAGGTCAGATCCTTACCAGCCTCTCCCAGCTGAACATCTCTGGAAGGATAGGATTGGCATCAACAGTGCAGACTATGTCCACAGAACCCCCAATATTCACCTCAGTAGGATCCTGGAGAGCTCGGATAGTGGGAGCATCTGGGGAAGGCAAAAGGGGTGGGAAAGCCACTTGTGTCCATACAGATGGTGATGGGAGAAGGCTCCAGGTGGGAAAAGCGCCTTAGTGGTGCTCAGGAAAGTTACAGGCATGAACAGGTATGATACAGTCTGCCCTTTATGCAGAGCAGTTGGAGTAAAGTTCTCAGGGTTAGTAAGGCATTCTCCACCCTCCACTGTGCTGTGCCTCTGTGGTGACAAGAGTAGGTCTGGCGGACTTCCATGATTCTGTGGAAGTGGAGCTTCCACAGTGCGCTTGGCTCCCCCCCCCCCTTTTTGAGAGAGAGAGAGAGAGACCGCTCCTGTACATGTGCACATGGGGGTAGTGGGGCAGAGGGAGAGAGAGAGAGAGAATCTTAAGCAGGCTCCACCCTAAGCACAGCTTAGTCAGGACTCAATCTTACAACCCTGAGATCATGATCTGAGCCGAAATCAAAAGTCAGATGCTTAACCAACGGAGCCACCCAGGTGCCCCAAGGCTTCCTGATGAGAGTAACTCCCATGTAAATGGGCCCCTGTCTGAGCAGATTCCACATAGGGTCTCTCTACTGGGCAAGGTTCTCAAAGCGAGAGCAACTCCATCACAGTCGGAGCTTCCAGAGTGGGAAGCTTTCAGCATGGGTGCCTATCCCTGGGTGGGCTGGGCTTCCACCATAGGAGACTCCACAATGGGCAAGACTCCCTGAACGGGTGTTGTTCGGCATGGGGGGGCGGGGCTCCCAGAACTCCCTAGCTTGCTAGGGTGACGAAGGGGTGCTCACAGTGTACATCCAGCCGCACTAGAGTTTCGGCGGTGCCCTCTGAGTTCTGGCAATGCAGCTGATAGAGGCCATCGTCAGCGCGGGTCACATTCCACAGCTGCAGAGCTCCACCAGACAAGATGCGATGCCGAGGGCCGCCAGCTGGGGGAGGTCAAGGTGAGGGCCCTGCCAGACCCTCCAGTCTGGGGGGCCTCTGCACCCCTCTCCCTGACCACTCCACGCACCTGGGCTGAGACGGTAGCCACGGAAAGTCCAGTTGAAGGCCTCCGGGGCAGGGTTGGCAGACACAGACACCGGCAGCAGTGCCTCACCCTGCTCCACCGCGGTCACCACAAGCACCTGCTCCCCCAGGAACTCTGGAGGATCTGTGGAAGGGGCGCCACTGAAGTCAAGATTGTTGTTAAGGTTGGGGTCTGGGATGGATCTGAGATCAGGTACTGCTCTAAGGGTTACAGCTGGACTCATGACTAGATTTAAGGTTGTGTACAAGGTAACAAGTTCAGAGCTGAGCTCTGCTGTTAGGTTCAGGATAGAGGTCAGGATCTAGTTTAGGAAAAGGGTAAAGGTCAGAGTCAGGTTAAAAGATAGAGAAGGGGTTCAAGAGGGCTCACAGTCAAGGGTTGAAAAGAGGGCAAGGCAAAATGGAGGTTGGGTAAGACAGGAGTTGGTGTAGAGCCAGGGGTCAAGGATAAAGGTCAGGAAAGTTTCCAGCTGTAGAATGGAGATAAAGGAGTGTCCACGCGAAGACCCAGGTAGTATAGAGTCAGGAGGGAATCAAGAGGGGTTCCACTTACACAGCACGTTGAGGCGGTAGAAAGCGCTCATGGTTTCCCGTAGCTCAGGACTGTGGGCTCGGCAGGTCACTCGGTGGCCGTGGTCTCGGGATGACATTCTCAGAAGGACGCTCCTGGCTGCCGCAGAGCCTTTGAATGGGGCACTACGGGGCGGTGTGGCCACACTTTCCAGCCTGTGGACCACGCAGGGCCAGGTCGGGGCGAGCTCAGGGATGGAACCGGAGCCAGAGAGGTACTAGGTGTGGGGCAGGACCGGAGGGGTGGGAGTGGGGGGTTCAAACTAGGTAGGGGGCAGGACCGCAGGGGTGGGGGTGGGGGCTCAAATGGTGAAGGTGTGAGACCAGAACCAGAGAGTGGAGGGGGGCCCCTGGCATCTCACCTCTCCCCCTCCTTGTCCCACGACAAGTTGACAGGCGGGTTGCTGCTAACACTGATGCAAGTCAAGTTTAATGCATCCCCTGGGCGCAGTGCCGTAGCATTGGCCAAGATCGTCACGTTTGTTGGGGGAACTTCAAGAACGGGCCAGGTGGGAAGAGCGAGGCTCAGACCCTGCTTCCGCCTTACCGAGACCCCAGGCTCTGCTGCTCGCGTCCTGCCTGTCCATATCCATTGTCCCCCAGCCTGGCTCTGGCCTAGTTCCCCGCCACGACCGAGCCCTCCCCCAGGTCCTGGCCCAGGGCGCCCTCACACTGCACCACAAGCTGCGTGGATGCGCTCAGCTGACCCGCCTTGCACGTGAACTTGGCCTGGTTGTCCGATGGACCCGTGATCAGTATAAGCTCTCGGGAGAACGTGCTCCCTGACTTCTCCAGACTTCCCAGCTGCACCCTCCGCGGCTCCTGGGGCGGCCGCGGTTCAGTCACCGTCCGGGAGTCCTGAGGGCAGAGACTAACTGGGGGACAAGCAGCCCTAACATTTCCCCCCAGAAACAGCCCATTGGGTTGGCTGCAGCCAGCTCTGATAAAGCCTTGGTGTGATGAGGCAAAGGGGCCTCCTTTCCCTGGCACTCACTAAAGTAGATTCGAATGGGGACTGGAATTGAGCACCTGCCACGGGGAGTCTCTCTGCCTCCCCTGGGGCCCCAGAGCCCAGTGGCTTTGCAGTGAGATCCGGCCTCCACCCCTACGAGGCACCCCTCCACTGGCCTCCAGAGGCCAGCAGTGGTTGGTGCCCCTGCCGACCCTCAGCCCCACTCCTCAAATTCCATTCCGGCTACACTTAGCAAACACCACACACCAGGAAAGTCCCATGGAATCCCCAAGCCTTTCCCAGAATTTCTTCATTTTTTTTCTATCTTTAGTTCCTTTTCTTAAAATTCCCACGTTCCCCAAGATTTCCTTTGATTGTTCTCTTAATTCCACACTCTTTCCATGGATTTCTGAATCCTTCCCCAATATTCTCTTATGACACTAGTCTTTGCCTAGAATCCTTTGATTGCCCAAATTCTCGTCACTTTCCTAGAATTCCATCCAGTTAAATTTCATTCCTCTAATTCTTAGTATTTCCCCCAGAATTTTCACTAGCCCCTTAACTTCCCAGGATTTTCTCAGAACTTCTTTTAATTTTAATGGAACTTCGCTTTTTACCCCCGAATCCCATGAATGGAAATTAATATCAATAGGTTTTCAAATGTTCTGTGAAATAACTAGTCTCTCCCTCGAATTTCTAACCTTTGCCCATCATTGTCCTTGCACCTGGAATTCTTACCTTTCCCTAAAATCCCTGCCATTTCATCTGAACCCCTAGGATTTTGCCAGAATTTCCTTTACTTTTGATGAAATTTACTGCCTTTTCTCTAGACTTCCCCATCCTCATCTAGAATTCCTGCTTTTTTCCTAGAATTCTCACTGTTTTCCCAGAATTCCCAGAATTTTCCTGGATTCCATTTAATCCTCATGGCATCTGTGTCTTTTCCAATTCCCTACCAAAATTCAAACTCTCCAGTATTTTTCAAGAAATTCAAGTTTCTCCAACATTTCTCAAGACTCTGGAGGAGCGAAAGGGCTTCGTCTTTCCCCCACATTTCTCGCCAACCCTATAGCCTTCGTTTGGCACCAACCTTGAGCCAAGTAAGAGAGGGTTCTGGGTTGCCTCCAATGGCCAAACACACCAGCCTCACTCGAGTCCCAGCCCGGAGGCGTTGTCCCTCTGGCGGACCCTCTATCCACAACTTCTGGGCAGGATCTGTGAGGAAAGCCAGGAAGAGTAGCTTTTCTCTCTGGGCTGGGCCTGTTGGGCGGGGGAGGGGGGTCTCTAAGGGATAGGAAATGGGGGGGCACCCCTGGGCAAATGTGGAGACTCACATTTCACATTCAGGGTGAGTGATTTCTTGAAGGTCTCCTTGGTGAAGGCCTCACTAAAGGCCTCACACGTGAGAGTCAGACCATTGTCCTCCCGTCGCACCAGGAACGTCAAATTGGACATGGAGATGTGGCCACCATGCAGGCCCTGGTAAGGAGCGAGCTTCAGGCTTGGGAGCCAGAGCACTCCCATCCAAGGTCCCAGAGGTCTGGGTTTGCTCCGGACCCTAGCAGGGACACACATCAAGCATCTCCACCCCTCCTCTGTGAGGCCCACAAGGCCAGGACCCAGTCATCCCGGCTGCCAGACCTGTCCTCCCCCAGATCCAGGAGTCGTGCCCTCATCTCCCTCCTCCCTCAGACCCAGGAGCCTGGCCACCGCCTCACATCCACGACCATCTCTTCTGTGGGCACCAGCTGCCGCCAACCCAGCCACCATCGCAACAGGACCCGTGGGCGACTGGACTTGGAGATGCAGGAGAGCGTAACGTTCTTGTTCTCAGACTGGGATGCGGATCCCAAGATGGTAATGGCACTAGGGGGAACTGTGGGGCCGGGGGACAGAGGAGAAACACTCAGACCGGCCCCGACAAGGGACTGGGGACAGATGACAAGGTCTCTGGCATCAGGCAGGCATGCTTTGAGGACACAGATGGTTCTCTGGGGCATGGACTGACAGATGGGCATCCGGCATCGGGACTCACAGGTGACCTGCAGCGTGACCCCGCGCTCCTGGATCCCTGTAGATACGCTGTTGTGGGCCTCACAGCTGAGCCTCGCCCCGTGGTCTTCCGGTCGCACGACCATCACTAGCATGCTTCGGGCCACTGCCTCAGCGTGCTCTGTGCCCCACGCTGTGGACATGGGCTGGCCATTCTGGAGACAGAGACAGACCTGGGCCAGCTCAGGGCCAGCCCCCCACCCCCGCATCCCCTCCCACCCCACCCCATGCCTGCTCCTGCCCTCACCTTCAGCCACTGCAGTGTGGCTGGCGGGTTCCCCCCTCGGGCCACACACAGCAGCTCCAAGCTCTGTCCTGCCCGCACATGCCCCTCGTCCAGGCCTGGCCATTCAATGACAGGGGGCCCTGGGGGGACTGGGAAACAGCAGTCACTCAGTGGGCATGGAGAGCCTAGCCAGTGTTTCCAGGCCCCACAACCAGCCTCAGAACCGCCATGTTTCTCCTTGAGAACCTGAACCTTCCATAATCCCGGAACCCCCCCTAGGACCCCTAATCCCTGCTCCCCATCCCCCACAGCTGACTCAGTTCCCCACTTACACAGAACATTCATGGTGACCGAGACCCGGATAGGGGTGTCCAATGCTGGGCTGGACCCCTCACAGACCAATAGCTGCCCATTATCTGAGCTCTGGGGTGTCACCCTGGGGTGGGAAGTTGGGGTTCTGGAGTCAGAGTCATCATCTGAAATTTGGGGAGTCAGGGTGAAGATATGGGGATCCCAGGTTCCCTCCGTTAATTTCCTTGAGGATCTCGAGTTCCATGGAAGACATCTGGGGGGTCAGCAGTGAAAACTGGGATCCCACGGGCCCACCCCTGGCCAAAATCTTGTACTTGATACTCTGGAACTATAGCGTTCCCATGAAGATGTTTTGGAGCATCGGGATGAAGAATTAGGTCCCAGATTGTTCATGCCTGACTCTAGTCTTCACGCTTGGCATCTTCACAGAGAAATTTAGGGGTCAGGCTGAGAGGAGAGCATCCCAAATTTCATACCTGGCTGTGGCCTCTGTGGTGAAGAGTTTCTCCTGGGACCCCGCATTCACATTGGCAGAGATGTCAGAAACTGTTTGTCCACCTTGAAGCAACAAGAGGGCGAAAGGGATGCCAGCTTCTCCTCAGGGTAGATCCTGGGGAGAATGGCCTGGAAATCCTCAGTGTGGACATAGCGCCCCCTCCCTCCTGCTTCTAGAGGAAAAGCTCTAGCTTTGTTCCTCCAGGCATTCAGGCCTCCCGGAATCCCGGAGTCCTGCCCTCACCACCTTGCTGAGTTGTGTCACTCACCGCCATCACCCAGCTTCTTGCTTCAGCACCAACGATGACACCCACATCTCTGTCTGGAGCCTCGGCCCCTTCCCTGAGTCCCAGACTATGGTGCCTCTCCCTGGATGTTCCCTCCCATTCGCAGGGTCTCACACTGGCCTCAACATCTCCCCGAGTTCGTTCCTGCATTCCCATCACTCGAGAATGTCCTATTTTCTGGGACCTCTAGGAGGGACCCACTCTCGCCCCACTCCAGGGACTTGATGCTGTCCCCATCAGTTCACCCACACTCACTCTGGAAGAAGGTGATGTCGGGTGCCGGCTTCGCGTCCCCAGACACACAGGTGACCACGTACTCCTGCCCAGCTACCCACGTGACTGTGCTCCCTGCCTCAGGGGTCAGCTGAAGCACTTTGGGGGGCACTGGTGAGAAAAGGTCTGGGGTGAGCTGCCACCACTGAGGAAAACATGAGGATTTGGATTTTTGAGTTTGCCCATCAAACGTGTTCCCTGGGTCTGGGACTGGGGGCTTGGAATCCCAGGCCCTGGAGTAAGAGAGGGCTGGAATTCTGGACTCTCTCACTCATACCCAGGACGGAGAGGATCACTCTGGGAGACACGAGCTCAGGGCCTGTCTCCGAGCGGCCGACCTGACACTCATACTCTGCATCGTCGCTCAGGTCACACGCTTCAATATGCAGGTGGAATTCACCTGCAGGTGAGAGCGGGGGTCCCAGGTCAGGACCGTAGTCAGGCCCTGCTGGTGGCTCAGGGTCTGAGGCCCTGATCTCTTACCTCTACTCGGGTCTCCTTCCAGGCGGTACCTCGGGAAGCGGGGGATCCTAGGATCAGGGCCCAGGAGTAGCCCATCTTTGGCCCATTGTACCACACTGCCAGGGGCGTGGACCCCACACTGCAGCTCAGCAGTGGCTCCCTCCACCACCGTCAAGTTTTCTGGCAGAGCCCAGAAGCCTCGAGGGGCCGAGGCAGAGAGCGGCAACTGGGCCAGGCCTGGGGACACAGAGGTGTCAGCAGGAGAGGGCAGAGGGTCATCCGTCTGCAGAACATGAGTGGGAAATGAGGGCCACTGGTACTGGATCACAAGGCTGGGATCCCACTCACCTGTGGTCAGCAGCCCCATGAGGAGCAGGGGAGCCCTGCTGGGGGTCCTCAGGGCCATCCTGGGTCCTCTGGCTGTGGCTCCCACAGTGCCCACTGCCTGCCTCCTGTCTCTGGTTCTGTCTTTAGCTGGATCTCTCTCTCCATGTGTCTGGCTTTTCTTATTGTCTCTCTTCATCCATTCGTCTCCTTCTATTTCTCTGTTTTCCTCTCTTTCCATAAGTCTCTCTCTCTCTCTCTGTCTCTCTTTCTCCTTTCCTCCTCTTCAGTCTCTCTCTTCTCTCCTGCCACCCCCACCCCTGCTCTCCTCTCACCACTCACAGCCCCTCAGAGGGGACAGCTGCTCAGAGTCCGGCAGGCCCCAGGAGCCCAGGAGAGCGATGAGGCTGATGTGGTCAGTGGTAGAGACCCTCCGCGGCAGAGGAGACCCAGCCCGATGTCGTCCTCACACTGCTGCCTCCCCCGGGCACCCTCTCGAGTCTCCAGCTCCAGGTCTCTGCCCAGCAGGCTCCTCCCGGCCCAGCTGGTGCATGAAATCCCCTGTCAGCACATGCCAGGAACATTCCACGGTGCCTCCCCAGCCCCCCTGACCCCAAGGGCCCGGCTCTGGCCAAGGATAAGGGGGAGCAGGTCAGATCCAGGTGGAAAGCTGGACCCAGCATGGGTTTGGGACTCCCCATCTCTTCCCTCCCCTGGTACATGACCTTGGCAAGCCTCTTCCTTCCCCAAGTAGACATCTTTTCATTGCCACCTCTGCTGGGGGGTGTGCAAGAGTGTGTTTGGGAGACTGAGAGTGCAGATGTCTGTGTTCTTGTGTGTGTATGGGTGCATGAGCATGCGTGTGAGCATGGGGAAGGTGAGAGCGAAATGTGAGCTGGGAAAGTATATGCAAGAGTGTGTGTGTGTGAAAGAGAGCCTAAGGTATAAGTGTGCAGGGCAGCCAGAGTGGGTGGAGTGAAAGGCAGCGTCCAAGACCACCTGCACTAAGTGTTATAGGAGTGAGCCCAGCTCCCAATGCACCCCATGGCCACGTGCATTCTAGTTCATGAAGCTTCTCTGTCTCTCCTCCCCTCCCTCCCTCCCTCTCCATTAGGTGGTTACATCTCAGGCAGCCTTTACCTATGTCACTGTCTCTCTTTACGCCTCTACGCCTCTCAGTTTTTCGTGTCTTCCTGTCTTTGTTCTCATCCCCATCCCCCACTCCCCATGCTCTGTCTCTCTCACACACCAGACGCTCAATAAATATTTGTTCTCGGTCAACATTTGAAGACACTTCTTCCTTTTATTTGTTCCTCCATCTCTGCGTCCTCCTGTTTGTCACATCTTTGACTTTCGTGACCATACGTTGCTCGGCCTGCCCCCCACCCCCGCCCCAGTGTGCACACACAGACACTCACATGGGATAAGCTTCTTCTGCCTGCTTATCTCCTGCAGGAATTGGAACTGCTGGCTTCCCCTCCCTGCCTCCCCCTCCCCACACTCCCTTCTCTGGTCTTCCTCCAGGAACAAGATGAGGCATCTGGCCGGAGCCCCCACAGCTCCATCCTTAATGTTGCCTCTACTCTTTCTTCCCTCCCATTCCAAACTCCTTGCCCTCCCCTGCACTACCTTTCCCAACTGCCCCCCACGCCTCCTGGGGAATGGACTGGATGCAGAGCTGGAGGTTCCGTCATAGGGGCTCTCACCAGATGGTGTCCCTCAGGGCGGGGGTGTAGAGCTGTCAGTTGCTGAGACCTTTAATTAGCACAAACCTTCCACCCTCCACCTTGGCTGTTTTCCTTCTCTGGATGCCCCTGGGACCTCAGGCTCTCCATTTTTCCATGCCTGTGGCCCAAGAGAGCCAGGAAGGGGAAGCAATGTCAGGTGTCTGGAAAAACAGCCTTATACGAGCTGACTTCCTCCCCAAGACTCAGGAGTCCTGGCTCCAAGCTCATCCTCTGTCGAAATCCGGGCTCTAGATTCCCCAAACAGAAGCCTGCTCAGGCCCCCAGACCTAGAAGTCTGGGTCCCCAGGACCCACCCCTCTCAGACTCAGGAGTCCAGGCCTGCAGCTGCTTCTCCTCAAGGACCCAAGAGTTCAGGCCTCCACCCCTTCCTCCCACCCCACAGAGGACTTAGGGCAGATGTTGACTGTCTGTGATTTTCAAATCCTCCTGGGCCTGCGTGGGGGTGGGAGGGATTGGTGGCTAATCCACTGACTCTAAGACTTAAGACCAGATTTTCTGACCCCCCTGTCGTCCTCTCCCAACTGCACCATGCTGCAAGCAGGGGACCTAGTTGAGTCCCCAACTCCCCCAGAAACTCCCAGTTCGGGCCATTAGCTTCTCAGTCGACAGAGATCTGAATGCCCAGGCTCCGAAGCCTCTGAGTGCAAGCCCCTGCCATTTGGAGAAGCAAGAATCTGAGCTCAGGAGCAACAAAGGACCTGAACGTGGGCCCCCAGGCCCCGCGGGCTCCGGAATGTCAGGCCCCGGGTCCCAGGCCCCCGGCCCCACTCCGTCGGCTCGGGGACCCGCCCACCTGCCCCGCCAGCTGCGCAGCGCCCCGGCCGGCCCGCGGCGTGGGAACGCCCCAGCTGGGCGGCAGGCAGCCGTCAGGACAAGCTGCGCGGTTCCCAGCCTCCCCGCCCGCCGCCGCTCGGGCACCGCCGCCGCCCCGCCGTCGCCCGGCAACCGCAGTCGGGGGGCGCGGGGGGGGCTGAGCCCGGACTGCGGGGTCTCGGGAAAGGAGGGGCTGGGGGCCTGGCTTCCCGGACCCTGGGACGTGCCGTGCTTTGCAGCGCTAACGCGCAGGCACAGGGATATTCTGAGCTGGGGTTTCGAAGCGAGAAGAACTGAACCCCCTCCTCTCCTCAGGGGTCCCGGTTGCACCCCCAGGCACCCCAGTGTCCTCTTCCTGACCCGCAGGCCCAGGGGAGCGCCGGGCCCCGCCTCCCCGAGGCGCGGAAACTAGCGAAGCCCCAGGGGCTCCCATTTATAGCTCCGTTTCCACTCAGCGCGGTCCCTCCAGGACCGGGACTGACAAGTTTCTTCCACTCTCTCCCGCCGTGCCCCCCACAAGCCTGGGGGTGCAGGTGTCCACCCCAGCCGGGACGCCCTCCGTCGACCCAGGTGTTCAGGCTCCCAGACCCCAGGTTGGCTGGGGCGCCCGCGGGAAGACCCCGCCCTGCGGCGCCCCATTCATCCGCGTCTCGGCCGCGGGAGTTTCTCAATGGGAAGGGGCGGGGCCCGGGGGCGGGGCCAGTGGGATCCGGCCCTCCCCGATCTCTGAGAGACCCGGGGCGCGGAACCCGCCTGGGTGTCAGCGTTGGAGCCGGCTGCTGAGCAGACTCGGGGCGCTCCAGGCCGGGAACGGGGTGGCTCCTAGGCTGGGGCGAGGAGCCGGGCGCGAAGGGAGCTCCGACCGGAGCGGGGAGAGGTGTGCTGTTGAGGAAGGAGTTAGCAAGGAAGCCAGTGCAACAGCAAGTCTGCGGGATCTTGGGGGCCACACTTTCAGAATGCTGGTCCCCGCCCTCCTCGTCCTCCTCTTCTGCCTCCGAGGCCATGCAGGTACCTCGAGGGGCGGGTGAATTTGGGGGAGGACTGTTTGCCAGCTGCCTCTTTACTGGGTTAGAGGAGGGGGCTCTGACTCCTAGGTCTGCAGGAGAACTCTGGGAGGCTGGGCTCCTGGGTCCTGAATGAGGGAGCTAAGCTCATCGCTAAACTCAACCCTGCTCCACATCCCCCTCCCCGTCCTCCTAGGTCTGTCGCCCCATTTCCTGCAACAACCAGATGACCTGGTGGCACTCCTGGGGGATGAGGCCAGGCTGCCCTGTGCCCTGGGTGAATATTGGGGTCTGGTTCAGTGGACTAAGGATGGACTGGCTCTAGGGGGTGAAAGGGACTTGCCAGGTGAGACTGTTCTCTCTACTCAGGACGGTTTGGCTCCAGCTGTATCAATGGCTTGGGCTGTATCTG
This sequence comes from Canis lupus familiaris, assembly GCF_011100685.1. NCBI lineage: Eukaryota > Metazoa > Chordata > Mammalia > Carnivora > Canidae > Canis > Canis lupus. Next base: position 117,637,465 of record NC_049222.1, on the reverse strand, counting down.
GGGTTCTGTTTTGACGTTTTCAAATTTGGAAAATTGTTGGGCTCGGGTAAACATCTGGGAGGTTTTAGCTTCTTCTCTGGGTGGGTAGTGGGTTTTTATTTGTATCACAAAATATTACATAAATGCAGAAACATACATGCATAGAGCATACAAGTAAGATTTGCCAAAAAGTTACTCGTGTAACTACTACTCATGTCCATGGTCAACTCCCCAGAAGCCTTTCCTATTCCTTTCTCCTATCATAGCCCTCTGCTCACCCCAGAGGGAGTATATCTAATCTGACTTCCATGGCAACTGTTTCTTCACTTTTCTCTGACTTTTTCACCCACCCCCAAGTTTGCCATGACTCTAGACTGAGAGGGGGTTAGAGTCTGTCTGGCCCAGCACCCACTTTGGGATGTCTTTCTGGTATGGGATGTCTGGGGAGGGAGGCTGGGGCCAGGAACTCAGAACCATGGTGTGACTGCCTCTTCCTTAACTTCAGGGTGGTCCCGGTACTGGATATCAGGGAATGCGGCCAGTGGCCAGCACGACCTTTACATTAGGCCCGTGGAGCTGGAGGATCAAGCATCATATGAATGTCAGGCTACACAAGCAGGCCTCCGCTCTCGACCTGCCCAACTGCATGTGCTGGGTGAGGACCCAGCTCACTTGTCCCTGGGAAACCTGGGGAGGGGGGTGGACAGCCAGTGCTAGCTGAGTATCGGAGTCCAGGGAGCCCAGAGGGATGGTCATTAGAGCTGGGAAGATTGGGGCTTCTGGTTCCCAGGATCCAGCTCTGACCCCAGTCTACACCCACAGTGCCCCCAGAAGCCCCCCAGGTGCTGGGCGGCCCCTTTGTGTCTCTGGTTGCTGGGGTTCCTGCGAATCTGACCTGTCGAAGCCGTGGGGATGCCCGCCCCACCCCTGAGCTGCTGTGGTTCCGAGATGGGATCCGGCTGGATGGGACCACCTTCCACCAGGTCAGGTCCAAATCCCTATGCAGCCCTTGGCCATGCAGGGATGTTTGGGATCCAGTCAGACCACAGGCTTATCCAGAGGAGAGAAGGGCATGGGAGGGAAGAGGTTCAAGTGTTGGGACCCTTGGTATGTGATTAAGGTTAAGGACTCCAGAGCCAGACTACCCAGGTTCAAATCCTGACTCAACGACTTGGTAGTTGGTTGATCTTGAGTTCAAGGAGCTTAACCTCTCTGTCCATCAGTTTCATTATCTGTACAATAGGGACAATAATATTCACTTCATAGGGCACTTGTGAAGATTATACATGTAAAATGCTTAGAAGTGACACATAGTAAACACTGTATAAGGGGTAGATGAAATCATTGTTATTATTCATAACCTCCAGCCCCTGCTGAAGGAAGGAACAACTGGGTCAGTGGAGAGCATCTTATCCTTGACTCCTTCCAGCCACGATGATGGAGCCACCTTGGTCTGTCGGGCCCGGAGCCAGGCCCTGCCCTCGGGGAAGGATACAGCTATCACACTGAGCCTGCAGTGTGAGTGCAACTAGACACTGGCCCTGAAGCCAGAGACCTTTGGGAAAAGAGGGGCCTGAGGACTGGATTCCAGGGTATGAGGAAGGAGGAGGCTGTGGACCTGGGGCCCTGGAGGCATTGGGAACTGGAGTCCTGGGCTCCCAGCTCAAAAGGAAGAGGATACTGGGGACCCAGAGTGGGCATTGGCAGAGGAGTCCTGGGCACCATGGGGACCCAGAGTGGGCATTGGAAGAGGAGCCTGGCCACCCAGCCTGTGAGAGGCTGGGCATTGGACTCAGGAGCTCCACGGAGGTGTTCCAGGTCCTTGCCCACCGCCGACCGCTGACCCACCTCCGCAGATCCCCCAGTGGTGACTCTGTCTGCGGAACCACAGACTGTGCTGGAGGGAGAGAAGGTCACTTTCCTGTGCCAGGCCACAGCCCAGCCTCCTGTCACTGGCTACAGGTGAGGACGATGGTCACCTCTCCTCAGGCCCGAGCACGCATTTGGGGAAGACTGAGATTGGGACGTCCGTGGGTGTCCTTGGGGAGCAGGGACGACGCGAACAGCCCCACTCCCCCCGCAGGTGGGCAAAGGGAGGCTCCCCGGTGCTCGGGGCCCGCGGGCCAATGCTGGAGGTCGTGGCAGACGCCTCATTCCTGACTGAGCCGGTGTCCTGCGAGGTCAGCAACGCTGTGGGCAGCGCCAACCGCAGCACCGCGCTGGACGTGCAGTGTGAGCCGGGGCGAGCCCTGGGTGTGGCCAGAGCGGGGCAGACCGCCTGGGGTTAGGGGCTGGAGGGGGGCGTGGCCGCGGCCGGCCGCGGGAGGAGGGGGAGCGGGAACAGGACGTAGGCAGGGATTGGCTGTGCTGGGTCAGAGGCGGGCCGGGGGCGGGGCCGGGGGCGGGGCCGGGGGGCGGGGCCGGGGCGTGCGAGCCGAGTTGCCGCCGACTGGCCGCCGGTACTTGGGCCCTTGGGGTGTCGTCCCTGAGTGGCTCATCCCGGGTCAGAAGCTGCATCCCTCCCCGGCCATGCGACGTCTCCTCTCTCTCCTCCAGTCGGGCCAGTTCTGCAGGCAAGGCCAGAGCCCATGTCAGTAGACATAGGGGAAGACGCTTCCTTCAGCTGTGCCTGGCGCGGGAACCCGCTCCCACGGGTAACTTGGACCCGCAGCGGGGACGCGCAGGTGAGACCCGATCTGGGGCCCGCGGCCGTGGCTGGCGATGGACGGGGCTTCCCCTCGAGGTCCTGCCCCTGACGCCCCTTCCCCATCCCAGGTGCTGGGCTCCGGGCCCACGCTGCGTCTTCCGTCGGTGGGGCCCGAGGACGCCGGCGACTACGTGTGCAGGGCTGAGCCGGGGCTCTCGGGCCTGGGGGGCGGCGCCGCGGAGGCCAGGTTGACGGTGAACGGTGAGCACGCGGCGCTTCCCAGAAGGCCGGAGAGCCCGGGACGGGGAACGCGCGGAGCCGGCGAGCGCTCAGCGGGGTGGGCGAGGCCTGGAAGGGCGCGCTTTCTGGACGGGGGCCCGGGGGTAGGAGCGGGACCCGGCGCGGCGAGCCCCCGGGAGGATCCGAGGCTGCCGAGGGGCGTGGCCTGGTTGAGCGGCGTTGGTGGGAAGGGCCAGGACCTGGCCGCGCCTGATTGACAGCCGGAGCCTCCGCGGGGGGCAGCGCTTCTCTCTCACGCGCCCGCAATCTCCAAACCAGCTCCCCCCATCGTGACCGCCCTGCATTCTGCGCCCGCCTTCCTGAGGGGCCCCGCCCGCCTCCAATGTCTAGTCTTCGCATCCCCGGCCCCAGATGCCGTGGTAAGGAAATGTCCCCGCTCTCCTGACCGTCAGGCCGGACCTCCAAAACTGCTGTGACCGACACCCTGCCGCCCTTCCCTCCCTTTCCAATCTCCTTAATGACTTTCCTTTTTTTGTGCCCCCAGGTCTGGTCTTGGGATGAGGGCTTTCTGGCGGCGGGGTCGCAGGGTCGGTTCCTGGTGGAGACATTCCCAGCCCCAGAGGGCCGCGGGGGACAGGGCCCAGCCCTGATCTCTGTGCTACACATTTCCGGGACCCAGGAGTCCGACTTCAGTCGGGGTTTCAACTGCAGTGCCAGGAACCGCTTGGGTGAGGGAGGCACCCAGGTCAGCCTGGGCCGTAGAGGTGAGATTCCTGGCCTGAAGTCTCCAAATCTGAGGATCTCAAACCCCCAAAGTGCCGCAATCTCAAACCCAGGACCTCCAAATGCGGACTACCTCAAACCTTGAAAGCCTCAAAGCTCATGAGTCCCTTGAATCCTGAGTCACCCCCCCAACAGTAAATTCCTTTAAATATAGAATTCTAAACTGAGAGGCCCCCCCACACTTAGGTGCCCCAAAGGAGGGAGGCTCCAAATATGGGGAATTGCAAAATTAAAAACCCCTCAAACTCTAGGACTCCCTAAGGCCAGGGAGTTTAAAACCTGTGGAACCCCAAATTCAAGAGGCCTTAAAGCTGAAGGACCCCAAGCTAGAGACTACAGACTTGGGTATCCTCAAACTTAACGGCCTTTTGAACCCAGACACTTCAACCCAAGCAAGCCAAATCCCAGTTCCCCAGTTCCTCCTTGGGCCTCACACTTAGCCTCCTCAGAACACCCCTTCTTGGGACACCTGGGTGGCTCAGTGGTTGAGCATCTGCCTTCAGCTCAGTTGTGATCCTGGAGTCCTGGAATCGAGTCCTGCATCGAGTTCCCTGCAGGGCGCCTGCTTCTCCTTCTGCCTATGTCTCTACCTCTCTCTCTGTGTCTCTCACGAAGAAATAAATAAAATCTTTAAAACAAAAACAGAAACACCCCTTCTCCTCCCTGTAGACTTGCTGCCTACTGTGCGGGTTGTGGCTGGAGTGGCTGCTGCAGCCATGACTCTTCTTATGCTCATCATTGGGGTGACCCTCTGCTGCTGGCGCCACGGCAAGGGTGAGTGACTGAGCCCTACCTCAGTACCATCCCCTACCTCACCCCCAACTGACCTGGCCTTGACCTGGTCCCAGTCCCACCTCTTTGGTCTCTGGCTCACCTTCAGGCCCTGATTCCTCCCTCAACCCCTATGTCCATCTTCTCAGCATCACACTCCTTAACCTACCAGCTTCCTGTTGGTACACAGCCTCTTGACCCAGCCCAGTCCTCTTTCTTCCTGCTCCCTGGTCTCCACAAACTGTGACCCTGCCCCCATCACTTTTCTCTGCTGCCCCACTGTCCCTGGCCTCAGCCTCTTTCTCCAAGCAAAAGAACCTGGTGCGAATCCCAGGCAGCAGCGATGGCTCCAGTTCTCGGGGTCCTGAGGAGGAGACAGGAAGCGGCGAGGACCAGGTAGGATGTCCCCAGACCCAACTCTGCCTCTAGAACAATTCGTAACCTAGTCCCAACTGCTCTCCTAGTCCCAACTGGGCCCTCCAACTCAAAGAGGGTCTGGGTCCCGACAAGTGACCCCCAAGTCCAAATATGCCCCTGACCCACCCAGTTATCCCCTAGACCAAATATGTCCCAGGGCCCTTTGTCTTGTATCTGGACCCCAGCTCCAGGAGCTCTTGGCCCTGCCTGGTCCCCAGTGCCCCCAGCTGAGGAGTTGTCAGTGTTTGGCACTGGGCCAACAGGATCCTCTGAGCACTCCCTCTTACTCAACACCCTACCCCAGGGCCCCATCGTGCACACGGACCACAGTGACCTCGTTCTGGATGAGGAGGGGGCTCTGGAGACCAAGGTGAGTGTTGGAAACAGAGGAGTTCCCTTCACTGGGTCTCTAGCTATCTCCCTGTTTGGTCCCCTCCCTTTTCATGCTGTTGCCCCCCAGATGAGGGGCCTAGCCCCCCCTTCACACTTTCTTCTTGCCTCCTAGGCCTCTTCACTCACCTCCACAGCCTGTTTGCACATCTGCTGATTATGCCCACAATCCTGTCCAGCCTTGGCCTCACTCAGCCTGTGCTTTCCCATCACACCCCCACCTCAGGCCTCCTGGATGCCTCTGCCAGGTCCCCCACTGGCCTCAGTTCTCCCCACACCTGCCCCTTTTGTGAGTCCCCTTCTTTTGAGCTCCACGGACCTCAGTCCCCAGTCCAGAGCCTTTCTCTGTCTCCTATGTACATAGCACGTGCCATTCCACTGGCTTGAAACACTACTTTCCTTCCCATACCTACCTGATTCTGTCCTTCGTTCCTCTGGTCTCAGCCCAAATATTTCTTATTCTAGAAAGCCCGTGCTTCCCTCCTCACTGCCCTGATCATTCTGTGTTCCGCCTGTCACAACCAGGACCACTCTGCCCTGGCCTCCTGTCTCAGCCCTGAAACCCTGCTTGTGCTTCCCCATCAAGCCTTATCACTCTGCCTGTACTTCCCCCATCACTACTCTGACCCCTTTGGACTTAGGGGATTTGCCATTTGCTCCTTGGCCTGGGATCTCCATGAAGGCAGGACCCTGTCTCTCCCCACAATAGATACCTCTAGCAACAGCGTAAGGCATGACACAGAATCAAAGCCTTGGGGCTGGTGGGCAGGTGACTGAATGTCTTGGTCTCAATCTGTCTGTTCCTGCTGCATCTCCTTCCATAGCACCAGGCCCTAGCAGGCCTCTGTTCTTCTGTTGCTGCCTTTTTCTGCCCATTTCCTTCTGTCCCTTTGTTTCTTGTCATTGTTTTCTTGCCCCTTTTTGTCTTCCTATCAGTCTATATGTCTGTCTTTCTCTCTGGGTCTCCACTTGCTACTGTTTCTGTCTTTTTGTCTCTCTCTAGGTCTTGCTTTAAGTGTGACTCTCCATTAGGGACCCTAACCTCCCCCAATATCCTCAAATACCTTAACCAATCCAATTTGTCCCCTCAGGATCCAACCAATGGTTACTACAAGGTCCGAGGAGTCAGTGTGAGCCTGAGCCTTGGTGAAGGCCCTGGAGGAGGCCTCTTCCTGCCGCCCCCCTCCCCTCTTGGACCTCCAGGGACCCCTACTTTCTATGACTTCAACGCACACCTAGGCATGGTCCCCCCCTGCAGACTGTATAGAGCTCGGGCAGGTTATCTCACCACACCCCACCCTCGAGCTTTCACCAGCTACATCAAACCTACATCCATTGGACCCCCAGATCTGGACCCCAGGACTCTACCCTTCCCCTATGCTGCCTTCCCCACACCCAGCCACCCGCGTCTCCAGACTCATGTATGATACCTCTCCAAATGAAGAGGCCTAGAATCTTCAGCTTGCCATAATGGATTGTCCTGATTTCTAAGGAACCAGAAAAAAAGTTGGTGACCTTACTCCTCCAAAACTGAACATTGATGGGAGAGAAAGATCATTACGATCATCTGGATCACTAGTGTACAATCAGCTCAGCCAAAGGGGATGCTCCAAGTGGGAGCAAGATGGCCACTTGACCAACTATTCCCCAGTGTAAAAGAGATTCCAGATGGCAGATGAGCTCTTTGTAGGGGGGTGGGGACAGGAGGTGTTAGGAGGTAGGGGCAGGGATGGACGTTATTTCCAGACATTGAAAGAAGAGATTTCAAGGTGACCGATCACCTATACTGAGAAGACAGGCAACATAGGACAGATTAAGATGGAAGCCAGACCAGGCCCCTGTCCTGGTTCTCCCTGAGGGGCACTTTGCTTGGCCAATGGAAGTGCAGCCAAGATGGCTGTTCACTCTCTGGGAACCCAAGAGAGCGACTATCTTGATCCCTTCCAAGGTCTTTAAAGGTCCTGGAAGAATTGAATCCACCAAGGAGTGAGGATAGGGTGAGAACTGCCAGCAGGAGAGGGGAAGAGGGTGGGGTGGGTAGGGGTGGAATCTGGGGATAAGAATATTTATGTTTAATAAAAAAATGTTGAGAAGTGAATGCGTCTTGGGGATTCTCCTGGCATCATTCACTACCTTACGGAAGGAAGAGGTCCATTAAATCTGCCCCAAGGCCCTTCCTCTACCCTAGGCGATGAGTGGCTGTAGGAACAAACCATGAACCACCTCTCGGCCCTTTATTACCCACTTGGCCCTCTAAGCTCTTTTGACACACATCTACCCAAACATACATGCGCAGATGCACATACAGGACGAGTGCTCCAGTGGGCTTGGGGAAGACCGCATTCTAGTTATTTGAGGAAACAGCAGTGAGCCCTGGAGAGGGAGGGTGAGAGAATAGAAATGCCGGGGTCCTCAAAGCAAGGATGGGCTGAGCCCCTCGCCCCGACGTGCTGGGTACCTGACTCAGGTCATCCTTAAAGGAAGGGCCTGGGGGCTTTGGTTTATGAATCCCCGAGCTAGGAATTAAAGGTCTAGACACCTGGGATCCTTGGAAGGCAGAGCAGAAGGCCAAGACTCCGGGGAGAAAGGGCAGGGGCTTGGTCTCAGGTCCTGAAAAGAAGGTGACTTTAGCCCCGACTCCTGGAACCGAGGGAGAAGGGGACCGGCCCTCAGCTGCGGGGTCCTCCACTGGGGGAATTTGGGGGGCCCGTATTCCTGGGACCTCCGGGGAGGAATTTGCTGGGGGGAGAGGTCTCCAACGCCGGCGCGACTGCAAGAGGAGGCTGATGTGGGAGTGTCTGGGTCTGAGGGAGGGAAAGCCGGGCGCGAGGGGCCTAGGAAAGGCTCTGCACGGCGGAGCGCACGACCCAGACTCCGGGCCAGGCCCCGGCACGCGCTGGGATCCCGGGGCTCTGGGCGGGGGCCCGCGCCGCCCCCCCCCCCCGGCCCCCGGCCGCCCGCGCCCCCCCGCCCCCCCCCCCCCCCCCCCCCGGCCCCGGGCCGCCCCAGGCTGCGCAGAGCCGCCGCGCTATTGTCCTGGCCGCGAAGGCGGGGCCGGCGCGGGGCGGGGCTGGCGGCGCCGGCGCAGCCCGGGGGCGGCGGGAGGAGGAGGCGGCGGCGGCGGCGGCGGCGCTGGGAGCTCCTGTCACCGCTGGGGCCGGGCCGGGCCGGGCGGGAGCGCAGGGGACGCGAGGGCGCGAGGGCCGGGACATGGGGCCCAGCAGCCCCGCCGCTCGCGGTCTGGGCCGCCGCCGGGGTCCGCCGCCGCTGCCGCTGTCGCTGCCGCTACTGCTGCTCCTCCTGCGCGCGCAGCTCGCCGTCGGGAGCCTGGCCGGTGGGAGCCCCGGCGCGGCCGAGGTGAGGCCCGGCCGGGTCCTGGGGGATGGGGGACGGGGCGGGCCCGGGCCCGGGACCCGGACGCGGACACGTCCAGGGCGGAAAGCGCAGTCCTTCCAGCCGAGGGGCCGGCCCCTAACGCCCCTAACGGCACGAGGCATCCAGGAACCCAGGAGTTCAGGCCCCAGCCTCCGTCCGCCCCTAGCTTAGGAACTGGCCGTTCCAGAGCCCCCGGTCCCCAAAGTCCACCCTCTTGACCTAGGTGACTCAGCCCCAACCCCTTCCCACCCAAACATGGGGACCCACCAGACAGTAAGACACCCGGTTCCAAGTGTGTTGGTCCCTGGCATCCTCTGGACCCATTTGAAGGCTCCCGCAGCCTCCCAGAACCCAGGAGTCCGGGTCCCCAGCCACCGACCCCCGCCCGACCCAGGATGTGGCTCTCCAGCCCAGGCCTGCAGGGCCCTGAAGCCAGGCCTTGTCGTCTTTGCGTCGGAGAATGGGACCCTGAGCTAGGGACGGAGGGAGGAGGGGCCAGAACGCCTGGGTTCTGGCCTCCTCCCCCGCGATTAGGTTTTAACCCCTTCGGGCTTCAGTGCGGCTGCGCCGGGGTGGGGGCGGAGCCTGTCTCCGCGGCAACAAGGCCGCGAGACACCCCGGGGACCTGGGTCGCCGTGGCAACGGGAGAGCTGGGGCGCCCCCGCCCAGTGGGAGCTGTTTCCCGGGGAACAGTCCCTCTTAGGAGGCGGGTGCGCTGGTGCTTTGCGGAGGGGGCTGGCGCTGGGGGGTCTGAACCTCTGGGTCCTACGGAGCAAACGTCCGGGGGACACACGTGCGGGCGTCCCGGGGCCCTCGCTGACCCCTCTGACCCGACCCCAGGCCCCGGGGTCGGCCCAGGTTGCTGGACTATGCCGGCACCTAACCCTTCACCGGGACCTGCGCACCGGCCGCTGGGAACCAGACCCACAGCGCTCGCGACGCTGTCTCCGGGACCCGCAGCGCGTGCTGGAGTACTGCAGACAGGTGGGCGGGCCCTGCTGGAGGGGCGTGGTCAGCGAGCCGGGTCCCCCGAAAGAAGCTAGTGGTGCAAAAGGCAAGGTCCGGGGAGGATGAGGGATCCAAGTAGGCCGGGGAAGCTAGGGGGCGTGGCCGAGAAAGAGGCGAATTTAGGATCTGTTTTTGAGAAACTAGGTCAGGAAAGAACTGTGCAAAGAGGGCCGGTTAAGGTTGGTATCCAGTGAAGAGGCAGTTTAGCAATATGGGGTGGGTCCTTAAAGAGTAGGAATGTCGGTGAGCGTGGCCAAAGGAGAGGCGGGGCTCAGAAAAAAGACCTTTTGGACCTGCTGGATGGGAAATGGGGTGGAGCCCAATGAGAGTGGAAAGCTGGGAGGGTGGCTTCTTCGAAAAGGCAGTTCTAATACAAAGAGAAAGGACACTTCCTGAGAAGCCAAACCGAGGAAGAGGTGAGGCTTAAGGGAGGACCAAACCTGTTGGGGGAGGGGACAGAAGTGACCAGAAGAGAGATAGATTTACAGGGATCAAGTTTCTGGGTGGTTTGTCGGGGCTTCTGAACAAGAGCGACTGGGGGCGTGGCCAGGGGCCTGCTGGCTGAGATTTCTAAGACTGATTTTAAGGAGAAGCAGAACCTAGGGTGATCACTAGAGCCTTGAAAAGGGACGTGGCCAGTGGTAAGCACGGCTGACAGGGGTGAGGCTGTGGGTTGATCGCCCCCACCCGGTGCCCCCAGATGTACCCGGAGCTGCAGATTGCACGTGTGGAACAGGCGACGCAAGCCATCCCCATGGAGCGCTGGTGCGGGGGTGCCCGGGGTGGCCGCTGTGCCCATCCCCACCACCAGGTTGTGCCTTTCCGCTGCCTGCGTGAGTTACAGACTGGAGGAGGGGAACAGAAGTGGGGGTATCCCGCGGGTGAGATTCTGGGCCCTGGGCTCAGGCTCACGTTAGGGATCTGGACGTCTGGGTCCGGAGTGGGGCAGAGAAATCTCGAGGATAAAATGTCTGGATTCAGAGGAGGGTGGAGCTAGTGTCTGTGGGAAGGTCTCACTCTGGTACCCCCACACCCCAGCAGGTGAATTCGTGAGCGAGGCCCTGCTGGTGCCTGAAGGTTGCCGGTTCTTGCACCAGGAGCGCATGGACCAGTGTGAGAGTTCCACCCGGAGGCATCAAGAGGCGCAGGAGGTCAGGATCCTGGCCCATCCATCCTCACCCCGTAGAACCCGGGATTCCAGTCCCCTAACAGAACCTGAGTCTGGGCCTCAGCCCCCTCTTCCCACTGGGACAGAATCAGGAATCCAGGCTCCCAGCCCCATCAGACCCCAAGCCCCAGGCACCCGGGCTCCCCTCTACCCCTCTCCTAACACACAATCGTGGCATCTGGGCCTATCCTATTCTTCTGCAGGCCTGCAGTTCCCAGGGCCTCATCCTGCATGGTTCCGGCATGCTTTTGCCCTGTGGCACAGATCGGTTCCGAGGTGTGGAGTATGTGTGCTGCCCCCCGCCAGTGACCCCCGATCCGTCTGGGACAGCAGCTGGGTGAGTGGGAGGGAACCTTCCATGCACATCCCGAGGCTCCTGAGGCAGGAAATGGAAGCCTGGGGACCCAGGTCAGATTCTCATTGCCTTAAGTCTTCTGTTCCCTCAGTGACCCCTCCACCCGCTCCTGGCCCCTAGGGGGCAGAGTAGAGGGGGCTGAGGAGGAGGAAGAAGAGGAATCCTTCCTACAGCCGGTGGATGATTACTTTGTGGAACCCCCACGGGCTGAAGAGGAAGATGAGGAGGAAAGAATTCTACCCTCAAGCTCCCATAGCCCTGCAGGGGTCAGCAAAGGTGAGACAGTCTCTGGACCCTTAGTTCCCTCTTCCCTGGAGGGAAGATGATTTGAGGGAGCCTTAGTGTAGAGGCATCTTTAGGCGGGACCTGTTGGGGAGAGAGCTGGGGGGAATGGAAGGGATGGGAGTACCTTGGGATAAAGAAGAGGTGGGAGGGCTGTCCTGTGAAGAATGCAAAGGCTGAGGGTGGTTTGGGGTACCTGGAGGTAGAAGAGCCATCTGGTAGTTCCTAAGGATTATTTTGGGGAAGCTTAAAGGATGGTATAATGGATTCCTAAGCTTGACAAGAACAGGCCCGGTTCAGAACTATATCTCTCATGATGCCCCGTAGCAGCTATGGTTATGTGGACACATGGTGGTCTCCAGCGTGCTCTAGGGAGGGGAGGTGACCTGGCCATGGGCTTTGGGATTCCCTGACTCCTGGCCTTGCAGTGACCACCACTCCAAGGCCCACAGATGGTGTGGATGTGTACTTCGGCATGCCTGGAGAAATCAGCGAGCACGAGGGGTTCCTGCGGGCCAAGATGGACCTGGAGGAACGAAGGATGCGCCAGATTAATGAGGTGATGATCCTAGGAGCCCCAGGATTTCCCACAACACAGAACTCCCTAAATACCAGGGATTTCCTCAGGTGCACATTGAAGCTGCCTCCAAAGACTCCCCAAGCCCCCATCAACCCCTAGCCCTCAACACCACCTCTAAGATGACCAGAGATCCCTGACCCACCTAGAATCCCACTGAGAGGCCACCAACATTCTATGGAAACTCTGGTACACTGTGTCCTTCCACTTTAAATTCTTTCGGAGCCTTGACCTCTTGTGAACCCAAGAGCCAGTGGGACTTAAGGCATCTGGAGCCTCTGAAGTCTTGAAGAGGGATTGGGGAACTCACTGGGTAGAGGGTAGATTGCAGGATCCTGAAGCTCCCCCTTGACCTTAGGTGATGCGTGAATGGGCCATGGCAGACAACCAGTCCAAGAACCTGCCTAAAGCAGACAGACAGGCCCTGAACGAGGTAAGACACCCTCCAGCGGGTCCTAGTCATGCCCGTCCACTGCCTAGGACGCACCTGGTCTCAGCCTGGTTCTACCTGCCCGGTCTCATTCGGTTCCACCCCTTCCTAGTTATAGTGGTCTCTCCTGGCCCGGCCCCCCAGTTGGTCCCACCCCTCTCAGCCTATGACTCTCTCCTCAGACTGGCCATGTTTGGCTTTGTCTTAACTTGATCCTTCCCTCTGAGGGCCCCCCTCTGCGGTCCTGTCCCCAGCTGAGCTCCTGCAGGTGCAGCTGGGCCTTCTCAGCCTCCTCAGCCTCACATCCATGTTCGGCCCTGCCCCCTGATGCTGGTCCCACCCCTCTAATCTCACTTGTACTCAATCCCTCCTCAGTAGGCCCAGTATCAGGACTCACCCATCACCTTCAGGCCTCATTCAGGTTAGCCCCATTCCTGACTCTTGTTGCACTCTTCTATGTCCTATTTCAGCACAGACCATTTCCAGTTGGCCCTGCCCAGGTCTAGAGCCTTACCTGTCCTATAATAGTTGGAAAGTATTTCACCTGAACACCAGCCAGCTCAGTTCCTAGATTGTTCCCACCCAGTACAGTTTACATCCTTAGATCAAGTCCCAGTTGGCCTGGTCCTGCCTGCACTATGCCTGGCCCTGAATCCCCACCCCTTCCATCAGTGTCCTGTGATCGATTCTACTCCTGCCTACACCCCCCTCCACCACTTGGCCCTAGAGCCCTGCCTTTCCAGACTGCCTTTGACCCAGACTTTCCCCCGTCTTCACCTTTCCTGGCCCTGTGCTCACCTCCTCGCCAGCACTTCCAGTCCATTCTGCAGACCTTGGAGGAGCAGGTATCTGGTGAGCGACAGCGCCTGGTGGAGACCCATGCCACCCGAGTCATTGCTCTCATCAACGACCAGCGCCGGGCTGCTCTGGAAGGTTTCCTGGCAGGCGCTGCAGGGAGATCCACCTCAGGTGCTGGAGCCGTGGGGACAGAGGGCAGAGGGTGAAAAGATCTGGGGCAGGCCCAGCAGCCTTCATCCCTTCCACAGGCAGAGCGCGTCCTGCTGGCCCTGCGGCGTTACCTGCGAGCAGAGCAGAAGGAACAAAGGCACACACTGAGGCACTACCAGCACGTGGCTGCTGTGGATCCTGAGAAGGCCCAGCAGATGCGCTTCCAGGTGCTCAGATCCTTCCAGCTCCCAAATATCCTGCCATCCCTCAGACCCCAGGGTCTGGGACCCCATCCCTCAGATGCTCTTTCTGTCCCTTGGATTTCTTCCCAAACCTGGCAACCCCCCACCCCTGTGCCTTGGGACCCTTTGTAGCCCCTCACATCCCTACTCTTTGATCCTGGCCACCACCCGCATGCCTTTGACCCCCTTCTTGTCCCTTGGATTCCTTTCCCAGAATCCCCCTCCTGAGCCTCGAATCCTCTGTCCTTCACCCCACTGCTTTTCCATGCAGCCCTTGCTCTGTGCCCTCAAATCCCAGTCCCTAGTTCTTGGATGTTCTCTTCCTGTCCCCAACCACTCCATTCTATGCTTTTGAACTCAAGTCTTGCCCTGAACCACATCATTTCCCTATAAGCCTCTAATCCTATTTCCCTCTCTGTAACCCCTGAAACCTCACGTTCTATTCCTCAGACTTACGCTTGCTTCCTATTTTCTACGCCGTGTTCCTTGTATCCTACATCTACATTGTCCCTTGTGTACTCTCCCTGGTGACTGCTCCCTTCCCTTCTGGCTCACTTCCTTTTCCAAGCCCCTCACTTCCTGTCTTCTGTACATCTTTTCTTTTTCTTTTTATTCTGCGTCTCCAGTTTTCTTCCTCCTGTGGCCCAATTCCTGGCCATTTTACCCTACTTCCTGCCCATTGTACATGTTCCTTTTTCTTGGACCCTACCCTGCCTCAGTTTCCCCATCTCTCCCTACTGCCTGGTTCATCCTTCATGCTCACTCCCCCACAGGTGCAGACCCATCTTCAAGTAATTGAAGAGAGGATGAACCAGAGCTTGGGGCTGCTTGACCAGAACCCCCGCCTGGCTCAGGAGCTGCGGCCCCAGATCCGTGAGTACCTGTGACCCCTGGTTCCCATTCCAGATCTGGAAGGGCAGATCCTGATTCCCAATCATTGCTTCCACCAACACCCCTGTCACCATTTCCATTATTTATTCCTACGTAATAAACTCCAGAACTTAGTGGCTTAAAACAACCATTTTCTTTGCTCCTGACTCTGCCATCTGGTCTGGATTCTGCTGGGTGCTCCTTCTGCCAGCCTTGCCAGTAGTCCAGTGTGTGGCAGTGTCTGGCTAGCAGATCCGCTGGGGACCCTGTCACAGATGGGCCTCTCTCCCTCTCCAGGTCAACGCAGGGTCTCTTCTCCATGGAGCCCCTTCACGTGGTCTCAGCAGGGTACCCGGGTCTCCTCCATAGTGGCTCAGGCTCCCCATACAGGACAGCGAACGCTGTCAGGGCTTCTCAAGGCAGGGGCCCACCTTCTCTTGGTTAAGGCAAGGGACAACCCCAGTCCAGATTCAAAGGCAGGGACCCACACGAGAGCAGGAACACCAGAAAGTGTGACCTGTTGCAGCCCCCGGATCTGTTGTGACTTACTACGGCATATCCCACACCTAATCCTGCTCTTTAAAGAAGCCATTCTCTTGAAACCTCAACCTCCATCCTCCCTTCCAGGGGTATCTCCATCTAGCTCCCCACTTTCCCAGATCACACTTGTGGCTATGCCTGATCACTCTACTGTTAGGGTGCTGTTTATTCACCCAGTTTTGTTTTGAGGCATGATCTCGACTCCCTTTCTGCATGTTCCCCTCAGAGGAGCTCCTCCACTCTGAGCACCTGGGTCCCAATGAATTGGAAGTCCCCGCCCCAGGGGGCAGCAGTGAGGACAAGAGTGGGCTGCAGCCTCTGGATTCCAAAGATGGTGAGTTAACCCAGATATAGATAATCCCAGACTTGGGGGGACAAGCACCCACCCTCAATTCTAACTCCTTAAAGTCTGGGGGTATCTTAGCTACTGCAGTGAGTGGGAGAGGATAGGAACGGATGTCTAAGGCTGTGGAGGCCTCTGTAGGATCCTTGATCCTCCTGCCTTGGCCCCCGGGAGGGTGCGTCTCCACTCTTTCCTCGATGATGCCCTCCTTTCTTCACTGTTCCACCTGTCTTGCCTCCTCTGGCTGCCAGCAGACACCCCCGTGGCTCTTCCAAAAGGTGAGTATCTCACAGAATAGATCCCAGCCACCAAACCCCACTAGTCCCTGAGCCTGGAATGGAAAAGGGTCCTTGGGAACTCCAGACCTGCTGGGGTAGAGTCCGGTGCCCCTTCTGACCGCCTCCTCAGGCAGGGGAAACACCATTCTCGATTCTCCGGAATAAGATAGGCCTTGGGGGTTAGGGTCCACAGAACAAGATGCTGCATCCTCTGGGAAAGAGAAGATGTCCCCCCTGGAGCAGTACGAGCGAAAGGTAGGTCAGACCTATGGGTGCCTGAGGGTAGATGGGAGAGGGGTCCCGGACTCCTAGGTCTGAAGGAGGAGGGTTATAGGGGTGTGGATTCCTTGGCCTGAGGGAAGAAGGGATTGAGGACATGGACTTTGGAGTCCTAGGGAAGAAGAAGGCTGGGGGATGCCCTACTGGGGCCCAGGGGAGGAGGAGGCTGGGGCCCAGACTCCTGAGTCCCTGACACCTCCTGCTTCCCCAGGTGAATGTGTCTGTTCCAAGGGGTTTTCCTTTCCACTCATCGGAGATTCAGAGAGATGAGCTGGTAAGAGGAGGACTGTTCTCGTTACCTAGGGGGAGAGGTCAGAAGTCAGTGACTAGGCTGTGACTCCCAAAGCCACACAGGGCCTTGGCGAGCCTCAAAGATGGCCCCTGCCCCCTGTCCTCTCCATGCAGGCACCAGCCGGGACAGGTGTGTCCCGAGAGGCCGTGTCTGGTCTGCTGATCATGGGAGCAGGTGGGGGCTCCCTGATTGTCCTCTCCCTGCTGCTCTTGCGCAGGAAGAAGCCCTATGGGGCTATCAGCCATGGAGTGGTGGAGGTGAGAGAACACAAAGACGTGGTATGGGGGAGGAATGCCAGAGCCTGGCACAGAGGAACTGTGAGATCTTCGGTCAGGTCCCTATGCCCCTCCATCCCTCCGGCCCCTACTGCAGGTGGACCCTATGCTGACCCTGGAGGAGCAGCAGCTGCGTGAACTGCAGCGTCACGGCTATGAGAACCCCACCTACCGCTTCCTGGAGGAACGACCCTGAACCAGCCCCTTCACCCCTTTGGCTGAGCTCAGACCTTCCCTCTTCCTGGCTCCCCAGAACCCCAACTCCCAGCCTGGGGGAGGGGTCTCAAAAATGTTCATTTCACACTCTTTGTGAGGGGGCTGGAAATTCTTATTTCCCCTTTCCGATCCCAAATTCCACTCCCAAGAAATCCCCAGGTATTCCTAGCTGCCTCCCTGCTTGGGACTTTCTCATCTTAATTTATTTTGTAAGTTAATTTATTGTTCCCTAAGGTGACCACCAGCTTGGTCCCAGTGTTTGTTGTTTCCTAGAACTCACCCTCCCATGTGCTCTCCACTAACAACCCAATAAAATCCTTTACCCCACCGTGCCATCTTGCGTCTCTGTGGGGGGATCAATGTGTAATCACAGCGCTGGACACTGATGAGGATCCCCGCCCGGCCCTCCTTCACCCATTTAAACAGTCCGTAGGATCTTTAAGTCGGGGCGGAGCCTGTAGGAAGGGCCGGGATTGGCGTGCAGGGGGCGGGGCCCAAGGACGGCTCGGCTCCCCCAGCCCAGTCCGGAGCTTTCCGCGGTGCTGAACGGTTTGTTACTTCCAGGCCTCTGTTTGCTGAATCCCGGGAGTCGACTCCAAGGAAGTTGTGTCCTGGCAGTTTCTCCTGCCTTCACCCTCACACTCAATCACACACAGCATCCACCCCCAACCTGCGATCCCAAGGAGGGACTGAGACTCTCGAACCCCTCTTCTCATTCACAAGTTTTCATACCCTCTTCCGGAGGCAATAGGAATCCCCCTGATGCGTGGAAATTCCGGTTACATGTCCCAGAGGGGGGTATGTGATGTCTGCAAATGCCTATTGGAACTTAAACCCTCATGCACCTCATTTTGTGGCTTTGGGGTTAGCCCTCTACCTATGCTGTTACCTGTCCCAAGAAGGTTGCTATGGAGATTAAAAGGGCTAATACCTGTGGAGATGTTAGACCTGTGCCTGCTACTTCACAAGTATTTGTTAAATAAATTTTAAAACAGGGACTCCTGCGTGGCTCAGCGGTTAAGCGCCCGCCTTCAGTCCAGGGCGTGATCCTGGAGTCTCGGGATCGAGTCTCACATCGGGCTCCCTCCATGGAGCCTGCTTCTCCCTCTGCCTGTGTCTCTGCCTCTCTCTCTCTCTTTGTGTCTCTTATGAATAAATAAATAAAATCTTTTTTAAAAAAAAGTTTAAAAAATACATTTTAGGGGATCCCTGGGTGGTGCAGCGGTTTAGCGCCTGCCTTTGGCCCAGGGCGCGATCCTGGAGACCCGGGATCGAATCCCACATCGGACTTCCGGTGCATGGAGCCTGCTTCTCCCTCTGTCTGTGTCTTTGCCTCTCTCTCTCTCTCTCTCTGATGACTATCATAAATAAATAAATAAATAAATAAATAAATAAATAAATAAATTTAAAAAATACATTTTAAAAACAGCATGGTGGAAAATACTCATAAGGCACTCACTCTGTGCCAGGCACCCCTCCGAGAGCTTTTTACTACATTGACACTCTTAATCATTACTTCTATCCCGTGAAGGAGGTACTATGACTAGAAATGGAGATAAGAAGTTACATTACATGCCCATGGTCACCATCTAGGAATGGTCAGAGCTAGAGATTCAACCCAGGCCAACCTGGCTCTAGCATCCATACACTTAGCCATTTTGCTGACCTGCTGCCTAGAAATTCAAGGCTGCCCCATACGCCATACAGGTTGTGCCCTGCAAAATTCCAAGTGATACCATTCACTTTCTAGACACTGTAGATTTGCATTTTTACTACAACTTCCCAGCAGGTGGCAGCAATATGCTATGTTCTAATGTCCGCTAAGTATACAATTTTCTGACAGATGCCCTAGGGAGGAAGCACCTAAATCTAATTCTCCCAAAGAGCCTATGAGCTCACAGTGTCTCTTTATAATACATACATGTAAATACAAGTCATGTATATTAAATATAGACGTAGCAGACATTGGGAGGAAGATGCCTACATGGTATAAATTGGACACAATGCCACAGCTTCATCGGAGAACTGTTTCCAACATTCTGAGATCTTTAGTTGTACTGAGACACTTTAGCAGAAATCTATGACTAGCACCACAGATGGGGGGAGAGCTGCCTTTGTTTACACAGCCAGGGGTGATCAACAGGATAACAATGGGTAAGGAGCTCCAAACAGGTGGGGCAAGGAAATGGAAGGTCATTTTGCTCACTTTGCTCAGTATGTGATTCCTTAATAATGTTTACATATTAATGAGGATACTTAGGGTAATTAATTTTAAAACACTTACTGAAATTCCAGCAGGAAAAATAACTTTGCTATTGTTCATTTGATGCTCTTGTGCTACTAAGCTGCCCTTCTCTTCCCACTGAAAACAATTTAATTTTTCTTTTAGTAATAGTCTATTAGAGACATTTAATCATTTTGTCATTTTATTTTTCATTTTGTTATTTTAATAAGTACGTGTATGTTTGTTGATACATGTTGGGATATACATCTTATATGTCAATAGACTCTAAGATGCCATCAATGATAAGAAATAACCTAATGGGGCACCTACGTGGCTTAGCCCCTTGAGCATTCAATTCTTGGTTTCTGCCCAGGACATCATCACAGCGTCATGGGATTGAGCCCCACATTGGGCTCCATGCTCAGCATGGAATCTGCTTGTCCTTCTCCCTCCCCCTCTGCCCCACTCCCCCCACTCACTCTCTCTCTCAAATAAATAAATAAATATCTTTAGGTACCACAAAGGAAAAAAGTACAGAAATTAAACTATGCCACACTATGACTATAAGATGAATTCCAGTTAAGTTCTTAGAATCTATGAAATAACATTCCTATGAATTTTTCATGGGTCAGCTGCCTTTATGTGCATACACAGAAGAGCAATGTATGCTGGTACAGGGCAGCTGATATGGGAGACTAACACAGATGGCTCCTGAAACCCTGCCTCCCAATTTTCAAGCTCTGTGTAGTACCCCCTCCCCAGATTCTAGCTTGGCCCTGTGAATGACTTTGACCAATATGATGTCAACAAGCATGATGTAAGCAAGGACTTCTTGGAAACACCAGGTGAAGAGACCCACCCACCTTCCTGGAGAGACTACACGGACCTAGAGATGCTCAGCCCACTCACAGTGGCTCCAGCCATCTCAACTGAGCTATCAGACATGTGAGTGAAGTTGTTTGGCCTAATCAGGCCTCTAGCTGACTGTAGCCACAAGAGTGACCAAAGTAGGATAGGACGATCCAGTTGAGCCCAGCCTAGATTGGAGGATCATGAGCAAATAGAGATGGTTGTTTTAAGCTAAGTTTTGGGGTGGAGACACTGGCACATGCCCTGAAGTATGCTTGGTTTGTTGTCCTTAAGAGGCTCTGAGCAGTGGAATGCTCTGAGAAGTCAGAGGGCTTTCAGCGGGGGCTCATGTAGGGGTAAGATTTGGACAAAGTCCAGGGCAGAGGTTGTGGGGCAGTTATGAGAAGAGGGCATCGTGGAGGTCTTCTGTCTTAGTTTGGGTTTCTCTGGAAGAAGGATTTGAGGACAACTTATTGGTAAGAGAGGTGGGAAAGGACACAGAAAAGGGCAAGCAGACAGGAAAGGGTGTGTTATCAAGCCAGAACCAGTATGGGGAGCTGGGAGCTTAATTCTGTTGGGGAATTCCGAAAGCCCGTGAACACACACTTCCACATTATCTTCATAGAAGTGAGGGACCTGGAATATTTCTCTACCATCTCCTTTCAATCTCTGCTTAGAGGGCTGTTGGATGGTAAGTGGCATAAATTTGTTGGCATTTAAGGCTACCCATACCCATACCCATGCTCATACCCAGGGTAAGGCAGGCACCAGGGGTCTCACAATGCCCACAGGCAGTCAGACCGCCAGGATGAGGGTGGACAGGGTGAAGGCGGCGGGATATGGACGTGGCACCCACGGTCTGTTACACACCCCACCCAGGCACAGTCATCCAAACACGCCTCCTCAGCCAAGCACCACAGCCACTCCCCTGCACCAATGCCGCCAGAGATGAAGACAATGACAGTGCAGTCCAAACTGAGTTTAATAAGTTGTTTCAGATAGGGGAGAAATTCACTGGAAATGCGGAGATCAAGGATGGAGCCCAGTTGAGCTCTGAATTAGAAAGCATAGGACCCAGGGGACTTGAATCTAGGAAGAGTCCTTCCTATGTCTCAGGGGTAAGGACATGAATGGTGTGGGTCCTGGGGAGGTTTGGGGGTCATCTTAGGAGCTCTACTGGATGACACTGGGAGCTATTCTGGGGGTACCCCAAGTACTGTGTAGGGAAATCATATCTGGGGTTCTAGAGGAGTTGAACTAGACTTGAGGAGGGGAAGGGGGGCTCCAAAGGATCCCAGTGGAGAAAGGGTTAGGGTCTAAAGTGTTTCACAGAAACAATCAAGGGGCCTCGATTTCACAGAAATCATCAAGAGGGCTCCTTGTGGGTGGGGGAGGGGTATCACACCACCCCAAATATTGGGGATTGTTTACCCCCCCAGCAGCCATTTTGGGGTTTTAATGTAAGACCCCGATGGCAGGACATTCCACATACATTATCATGGATTTGCAACATTAGCATACGCTGGCTGTCCCACAGGACGGAGGGGACTGGAAAAATCAGTCCAGGTTCTGGGTTTGAGTCCTAAGAGGACAGGCCTGGGGGTGCCACACGGCTCCTCTTCAATAGCTGCCGAAGCTGCGGACAAGGAGGGGGAGGAGAAGTTAGGGAGGCTAGAAAAAGAGATAAGGGACAGAAACCCTGTGAAGGTGGGGGGTAAAGTACAGAACAGAGTAGGGTCGATTGGGTTTGCAGGTCAGAGGTTCAGAATCAAGGTGCAGGGTTAGGGAAGATGGTTCAGGAGCCAGCACTAGGGATGAAGGATAAAGGTGTTGCTGGCTGGGGGTTCCCACTCTGGGGTTAAAATTCAGGACTAGGAGTCAAAGGTAGAGGCAAGGGGTCAGAGGTCACACTTAGGGCTGTGGTAGGGGGGTCAGAGGTTATACTTGGGAATCAAAGGTCACACCCTGAGGTCAGGACTCAGGGTTAGAAGTAGAGCTTAGGAGGAGTCACCAGTACCAGGTGGGAAATCAAACACTGGGGTCAGAGGTCATACTTTCAAATCAGGGCTGTAGAGGACCAAGGTCAGCTCCTGAGATTAAAAGTCATCCTCTAAAGTCATGAATGGGTAGGGTCAGGGGTTCACACTGTTAGGTCAGAGGCCACTCTGCGGTCAGGGTGGGCCCAGTGCTCACCCCCTCAGGGCCCGGCCCAGGCCGCAGCAGGTGGACAGGCTGCTCGTTCTCCAGGTTTCGCAGCGTTGGATCTGCGCCAGCTGCCAGCAGGCGTCGCACGATAGCCTCTTGGGGTGGCCCAGGGGGCAGAGCAGCTGCCATGTGGAGGGCTGTGTTCCCATGGGCCTGGGGACAGTGAGGGGAGGACTGCTAAGGATTCAGACTCAGCTGGCCCGGGCCTCTACAGTGCACTTCAGATTCTATCACACTCCTGCTTCACAGCCACATCCCACTTGTCCCTCCTCACAGCCCAGAATCCTCTCCATAATCCCACTCCACATGCCCCTCCATCCATGGCCTATACACTCCCCCAATCTCCATCCACATCCTATAGAGGCCTTGCCTATGTTCCATTAGCCGTCCCTTCCATAGCCCACAGGCCTCCCAACATCCCGCTGCCCTTCTCCATCTATCTCACACAATCACGTTCCGACCGAGGCCCCCACCTTCATGTTGACGAAGGCCCGCAAGTCTCCCTGTGGCAGCTCAAGCAGCAGCTGAACCAGGGTGGGATTGGCAGCCTGCACAGCCAGATGCAGAACAGTCTTATTGCTCTTTATCTCCTGTAGAGAAGGGAACGGCGGAGGTCAGGCCAGTCCTCACACCCAAGGCCCCTCCCATGGAACCCAAGAGCCCTTAGACACCACGTTCCTCCTTTGCAAGCACCCAGGGGTGCCTTACACAGTTATATGTGTTGTGCACTAAACAAGAGCACCACATTTAAGGGGCTGCCATTCACATTGTACGCATCACAGGACCATGTGTTTATTATGACAAGTTTCCAGCCCAAGTGTCTTTGAGGAGAAGACTCTTATATCTAATCCTCCTAAGGAGCTCTGGGCTAGCAGCTGCCCATATCTGTAGGGATGCGACTTGAGCAGCATTTTTGGGGGACCAACTAAGCCTATGTGTACTTCCTTATTTAATTGTTCTCTTCATATTTTGGAGCAAATAAAGACATATTGCACAGTGAAACTTGATTACCTGTTCTTAAAGAGTTTGTAATAATGGACATTAAAAATATGATGGGTTTATACAAGGCAAAACAACTTAGTTGGCTCACCAAATAAATAACGAAGAGGAGACAAGGAGATAGAGGAGGAAACGACTTTAAAAGTCCTTAAGGGACTCTTGGGTGGCTCAGTGGTTGAGCATCTGCCTTTGGCTCAGGGTATAAACCTGGGGTCCTGGGATCTCCCCATGGGGAGCCTGCTTCTCCGTCTGCCTATGTCTCTGCCTCTCTCTCTGTGTCTCTCACAAATAAATAAATAAAATCTTAAAGTAACACAAAAGCCCTATAATGGCAATATGTGGGCTTTATTTGGATCCTAGACTTTTAATGAAAAAAAAAGAAAGCATATCACTTTAGAGTCAATCAGAAATTTGAACACAGCCAGGATATTTGATACTATGAGATTAACTTTTTTGTAAGATGGAATAATGGTATTGAGGTTAAAAGAGTTCTTAACTTTAAAGACACAAATATTTGTGGATAAAAATACATGCTTGGTTTACTCTAAAATACTATAGGAAAGTTGAAGAATGGATGGGGCAGGACTGGTTACAAGTTGCTGATTACTGATGTTGGGTATGGGGAGTTCACTATATTATTTTCTATATTTTATCTGTGTTCAAATTTCTTTAACTAAAAAACAAAGCAAAATAATAAGCGGATGTTGAATTCTCTCAGGCAGCCTGTGAAAGAGCTACTAGCAGGGGAAGGAGAGTAACAGAACTATGAAGCATTGGATTCTGGCGTGAACCACGTGATTCTAATCCCCTGACACTTAGAAGCTGTAAGATTTTTGACCCCTGTGACTCAGTTTCTTTTTTTTTTTTTTAATTTTTTATTTATTTATGATAGTCACACAGAGAGAGAGAGAGAGAGAGAGGCAGAGACACACACAGGCAGAGGGAGAAGCAGGCTCCAAGCACCAGGAGCCCGACGTGGGACTCGATCCCGAGTCTCCAGAATCGCGCCCTGGGCCAAAGGCAGGCGCCAAACCGCTGCGCCACCCAGGGATCCCTGTGCCTCAGTTTCTTTACCAGTAAAACAGGAAAAGTAACAACAGTGCGCATGTCGAAGAGTATTTGTGAGGGTTCAGTTAGCTAATCTATGAAACTCCGTGTTTGATGAATAGTAAAGTGCTTGATCAATATAAGCTAAGATCAATAATATTATTCTCTGGGGCACAAAAGCTGAAGTAACGTGCTCAAGTTCACCAGGCTGGGAAGAGCCAAGTCAGCTTTTGTTTGGAAGCCCTGGACATCCAGGTGACCCATCCCACACACCTTTCTAGAGACCGGCTGCCCACTGCCCAGCTCACCTGGCTGGTGTGATCAGCACCCATGTGCAGCAACATTTGGACACAAGCCAGCCTGTCTCGGGCCTGGGTACTCAGTACCCGGAAACATAGGTCAGGTGGGTGCACGGCAACGTTGAGGGCCAGGATGGCTGTGTGGAGAGGGGTGAGGCCTGCGGAACAGAGACAGTGAGGGCTCTGCATCTGGGGCACCCACCCCACCCAAGCCCACCTGCCACACCCACCCTGCCGACCACTCAACTTACCCTCGAAGTCTCTGGCTTCCAGGTCGACCTGAACCCCCGAGTTAATCACAGCCTGAGGAGGAGAAGGCAGAGGGCTGGATTAGTCTCCCCAGGCCTGCTAGCCCTGGAAGCCAGGATGTGAGCGACCAGTCCATCCCATTCACCCCACCGGCCAGCTGGCCATACCGAGAGGACTCCTGGGAGCCCATAGGTAGCAGCCACATGCAAGACAGAACGTCCCTGATGATCGGTGGCATTGGGCTCTGCTCCCAGGTTCAGTAGATCCTCCACAATCAGGGGCTGGTTGGCGGCAGCAGCCACCAGCAGAGGGGTCTGCAGGAGATAAGAGGGTTAGTCTGAGCCCAAGTCTCCTCCCCTCTGCAAACCAAGAATCCAGGTTCCCAGACCTTCTGCCTTCAAATCCAGTCCAGGCCCCCGGCCCTCACCTTGCCCTTATGCTCCCGAATGTCCAGACGTCTGTATACCTGGAGCATCTCAGCTGCGGCATACGCTGCCCAGCGCAGCCCTCGAGCCGCGAATAGGTGCAGGAGCCTGAGAACAGGTAGGGGGCAAGCAGTGAGCACAGCAGCCCTGCTAAGCCAGGAACATGCAGACCGCAATCCCCTATACTCACGTGTCTCCCTCCTCATCCTGGGCCAGCAGCTGTTGAGGCCCCAAAGCCAGCATGTGAGCACGGGCTGTGTCCAGGGATGGTCCGGTGGCCAGAGTAGGCAACGGTGGGGGTCCTGAAGGAAGTCCAGAACCTCTCCAGGATCCTGCCTGTGGCAGGGAAGGTTCTGCATAAAGCCGGGTATCCAGGGGGTCCTGAAGGATACATGTGGTGGGCAGACCCAGTCAGCTGAGAATTCCCTCTTCCTAACATACAGATGTACACACAGTGCCAGGCAGAGTGGCTGGGTGCCCCGCCTGCACCAAGTGACCCTGGACCTTTGGGCCTCAGTTTTGCCCATCTGAAGAATGGGATCTTAATCCAGCATGAGGGCAACTGGGAATTTTAGGGGTCCTTCAGCATCCTATTCCCACTCTGTATCTCACCTCCATCCCCACAGAATATGGACACTGCCGCCCTGGGTCGGAGGGTGGGTAGAAGTCAGGAGTCAGGAAGCCTTCAGCAGCAGAAGCAGGGTAAGAGTAGGGGCTGTCTGTGTAGGCAGCATGCGTGTTGGGGTCCCAGTCTGGAAAGCCCGTGGTGGGAGCCAGGCTGCCAGGTCCAGAACCCACAGTCTCTTGGTGTACTGGGAAGCGAGAATGGCCTGTGTGTGAGAGGAGGGGCAGGGGCAGGCCTGATTACCAGAGTTGGGGAAGTCCTGACCTAGACTGGAGGACCGGAGTGAGGGCCTGGAATCTCCCAAGGTACTGAGAGCTAGTACTTGTGGGACACCAAAGGGCTTGAACCCAGAATCCAGGGCACCAAGCGGTTGAAAGCTTGGACTTCTGCCACCTGGACTCCAGGGACACTGAGGGTTGAGCGCCTAGACTCTTGGAGCAACAAAGGGCTGCAAGCCTGGGCCCCCGGAACACGGAAGGACCTCATACATAGACTAGCGGGCTCCAGAGAATCTGGGAGATCAAGCTGCTACCGGGTCGCAGCAAGAAAGAGGGTCTGGTCTGACTCCTAAGTTTCCCCAAAGTTCTAAGATTTAGAATGTCTGAGTCGGGGAAGAAAGCTGGGGCTGCGCCAGCTGAGGGGACCAGATGGGTTTCCAGACTTACCAGCCTCACTCTCATTCACAGATGGGGTCAGGGACTGGGCCGGGGGAGGTGGAAACTGTCCCTGGAGAGGCATAAACAGAAACGAAGGAGGGTGAGTTTATGTGACACAGCCCTCAGCATCCAGTCCCAGCCGCAGCATCTAAGTCAGGGCCGCACCCCCGCTCCGTGCTGAGGGCCCAGGGAGCCCTCAAGTCCCCGCCCAACAGGACACGGCCTCACGGGAGTCCCGCTTCAGGGCTTCCCGGGCCTTACCGGTACCCCCCCAGCCTCAGGCTGCTGCTGACGGCGCCTCTGTTCTTCCAGGAGCTTCTTCACGGTCTGCGATGGGCAGTGGCTGCGTTCACCCCGGCTCACTACAGGGGGGGGGGGGGGGGGGGGGGGGGCGATCAGAGGTCCTCAAGTCACCCAACTCGGGCCCCCTCCCTCGACCTCCTGCGCGGAAAAACTGGCAGGCTGACGCCACCTGAGGACCCCAGAGCCATTCTTAGCTCTCAGGTGCAGCTTCCGCCTCCGCCGTTTCCTTCCCTTCGCTCCGCGCTTTCCCCTCTGACCCAACTTTCCACCAGCGTCGTGGAAACTGGGGAAGGGGGAGGGGCGCGCCCCTCTGCAGCACCTCCCCCCCCCCCCCCAGCTTCCGTGAAAACTCCCAGCCCCCAGATCTCCCAGTCGCGGGGCCTGGGGGGCCGCTGGCAATGACGCCCTGAGCCGCACGGGCAGCTTCCCCGCGTCGCTCTGCCCTGAAGCTGACCTCGACGCACGGTCCACGGGAACCAGGCGTCCGGCCCGGGTCCCCAGCCCCTCTCCCCAGGGGACGACGAATCAACAGCCCGCCGGCTCAGCCAAGTCCAGACCCCGGCGCCCCTCAGATCTAAGAGTCCAGGCCCCACTCTGGGGAGCCCGAGCGCCTAGCGCCCCTTGCCCCGGGACCCAGGAGTCCGGGCGCTCAGCCTCGCCCCCCCTTGCGCCCGGGAGCCCCGGTTTCCAGGAGCCTGGTCCGCAGCCCCCGGGAAGTCGAGGCCCGGAGCCCGCGCCCTCCCGAGCCCGGGTTCCGGCGGAGGAAGGGTTAAGCGGGGGAGGGCGGACTCGGAAACGGCCCAGACACGACGTGCTGACGTCGCGGCGCTCACGCAAGGGAATCTTCCATCCACCCCTTCCCCTCCCCGCGGCGCGCCGCAGGTGTCCGGCTCCGAGCCCGGCGGGCGGCCAGGCGTGGAGCTCGCGGAATCCCCGCACGTGGGGAATTCCTGCTCGGCGCGGGGGCCGGCGTGGGCGGAGACGCGGGAATTCCCGGGGCGGGGGCAGGGCGGAGGTCGGCGCGGCCCGCGGCGGCCCGGCCTCACCCACGGCTTTTAAACCACCACGCCCCCAGGAGCGGGGGTCCGGGCCGCCAGCCCCCTCCGCCCGCACCACCCGGGGACCCACCCCCCGCCCGGACCCAGGAGTCCGAACCCCCGGGCCCCTCGCCCCCGGGAGCCCAGGCTTCCAGCCTCCGGCCTCCCGGCCTCCCGGCCTCCATCACCACCCAGCAGTCCGGGCGCCCGCGTCCGCTCACTCTCAGCACCCAGGCTTGACGCTCCCCCATCCCGCGGTTCTCGGGGGCCGGACCCCCCACACCCTGGCTCTCGAGGGGCCGCGCGCCCCACCTCCCCACCTCCACTTACCCCTCGGGTTCCGTGGCGCGGATTGCGGGCCCCCAGGGCCGCGGCCTCGGCGCTGCGCCAGCCTCGCTCTTCCCCCGCGGAGCCGCCGCCGGGTCCCCGATCTAGGGTCGTGCCCCACGAGTTTTAAAACTGGGTCTCCGGCCCCGCCCAGTGAAGGGCAGGGCCCGCCCACAGGCCCGGGAGTCCCCGCGTCGCGCTAGAGCGGGTCCAGTCCCTGAATGGGCGGGGCTGACATTGAGGCCCCCACTCCTGAGCCTCCCTCGGACGAGGGGGGCCCGACGGGCGGGGCGTCTTTGGTTTGAGGGAGAAGCGGCCTGGGACAGAGGACACCTGAAGGAGGAGGGCGCTGGGGGCCTGGCCTTCTGGGTCTCTGTCCGAGGGGGTTCTGGAGGCTTCCATTTCTGGGGCCTGGGCTGGGAGGGGACAGTATTACTGAGTCCTGGGGTAAGAGGAGGCTGGGGTTCGGGACTTCCTGGTCCCGAGGGAGGCAAGAGTGACCTGGGTGAACTCAAATTTCTCCCTCTTCCCCACATCACTTTGTTTTCCAGAGGTCAGTTCTCGTCTATTCGTTCATCCTTAAGAATAGTTCATTACTGCGAGGGAGGTACTTTGCTGGGTGCCTCCGGATGGCTGTGAACCAAGAACAGGAATTCCCAGCCCTCAGGCCAACTGCCATCCCTGGGGTGGCTGGTTCTCAGTTCCCATCTTGGGGACTATGTTAATCATTTCTCCCCCGGCTTTCGAGACTTCTGCTCTCCTGGTTCTCCTCCCTCACATGCTGTTCCTTCCCAGTTTCCCTGGCTGTTTCCACCCCTTCACCCCCATTCTTGGGGGCCAGGGGCACTCCTCTGCCTGTACTCACTTCCTTGGTGATCTCATCCAGTCTCGTGGCCTTAAATGCCATCCATAAGGCATCAACCCGAAAATTTACATCCTCCAGCCCAGGATTCACAGATGCAGCCGTGGTCATTCAGTTCTACAGGGAGATCTGTCGGCATTTCCAGTTCAGTGTCCCCAGACCTTGGCACTTTCCCCCTAAACCTCCTCCCCTCTCCCCTCCTTCTCCATCTTTTCAGTTGCTCAGTCCAGAAGCTTTGGTCATCCCGAATCCCTCTCTTTCAAACACACCCCATACCTACAAGATCAGTAAGTTTTGTTGGTTCCACCTCCAAAAGCTCTCCAGAACCTCCTCAGTGCCCACAGCCTGGTCCATCTGTCACCTTCCACCTGGACAATCATAGCAGCCTCCCTGGTCTCTGACCCTACCCCTAGTTCATCCCCAAAGGCAGTCACAGGGACCCACCACTTCTCCCCCTCCCACACCTTCACACAGGAAGCAGGTGGCCTTGCCACCAGCAGAGTGACATCCGCTATTGCTGCTTCTTTACTCCCCAACTGTTCCTCAGGACTTCTCTGGACCAAAGCCTCTTGCCAGACCCCTTCTAGCCTCAGCCTAGCATGGCCCCTTCCGGTGACATCCTGCTCCTGCTCCCAGGTGAAGTCAGTGGTTATGGGGCCTGGCAGGCAGAGGACTTATGAGAGGGGTGGCTTGGGTGGCATCTGAAGGGAGGAGTGCTGAGAGCAGGTCCTCTCAGTACCCTCTCCTTTCTGGAGATCCGTTTTAGCTTCAGGACCTGGTTCTTTGGGGGAGAGAAGCTGAGTCTGGGGTAGTTGCCTGTTCATCTCCCCTTCTCGCTGCCAGGCCTGTCTCTGTCTCTACTGCTGATTTTCTATCTCTGTGTGTGTGTCTGGGAGCTCCCCTACCCATCTGGGCTCTTTCTCATTTGCTCTCTCCCAAACGGAGGTTACTTCTCAGGGTACCACCTTTTCCCTGCACCCTGTTTTGGAAACTGCCTCTCCCCTGCTAATCCACTTTCCCTCTCTTTTCACAGTGATTGCAGCTCTGGTGACCCCAGGTGAGAAATGAGCACGCCTTGCCCTCTGCCATGGCACTTCAGGTACTGCTTCCATCCCTACAGGGTGGCCTGAGGGTCCTGGAACAGCCCCAGTGGCTCTCTAGCTCACCAGCTCACCTCTCACCAAATCAGAGCCCCGAGGATCTGGGGTCCTCTCTGGGTCGCCATCTCACTGCCCACATCACCAGATTGAAGCCCCAGGGACTCGGCTACCCCCTAGCCTTCGTAGGGAGTCCCCGCTATGCCCAAAGCACCTCGTATGTCTCTCTGTGCTGGGGGCCCCCACCCACCTCCTCTTTCATCCCCCAAGTCACCCTTGGGGAATCTCAGACAGACACACACACACACACACCCGCCAGGGACTTCATCTGCTCCCAGTGTCCAAAGTGTAGCCCTGAGGGTCTGGAACCTTCCTCAACTGCCTTCTCCCCTGGGCCCCACCCTCCAGGTTCCTGTTCCGGATGTGAGCCTGTCTGTCTGCCCCTGCTGGCAGGCCTCATGGCCGCCCATGCGGTGGTGTCGCTGCTAATCATTGCAGCAGTGTTTGTGTGTGCTTGCCCACGCCACAGGCCCACCCAAGGTGAGGACAGAGACAGGGTAGGGCCTGGAGGGAGAAGTGTCCCTAGGGAAGGGGCCCCCAGGGAGGGGCCCCCCAAGGGAAGCCCTAGAGGAGATGCTGGGGAAACCCTGGGGGCGGTGACTGGAGGGGAACTCCAGAGGAAACCCCTGAGGCAGGGGGTCCCCAGGAAGGTGGAGATGTGGGTGGGTGGTAGGTGGTCAGGCCTCATGCTTTCTCTCCCCCACCTCCAGAACATGACAAAATCTACATCAACATGCCTGGCAGGGGCTGACCCCCGTGTAAGTGAGACCTTGGACTTCTGACCCTCTGCTTCCTGTGTTGTGTGTGGCAGCACAGAAACACATTCCCCACTTTGGGGTGAAATAAAGCCATTGAAAATACCTCTGGTTCTAATTCTTCCTCAAAGAACCCCAGGGTCCCCAAAGCCTCCCTCCCACTTATCTGTTTCTGGGTAAATGACCCCCCCCCCCCGCCCCAAGTCCCACATATCCAAGCCCCCCTCAGCTGAAAGATCTGGGATGACTCGACAGATCTTTTATGTGCCACGTTTATTTGGGGGCAGTGATGGAGAGAAATCTGACCTCTCAGAGAGGGCACTCTGTGGATCTTTATCTTGGTGGAAGTAGGAATAGGATGCAGGGTAGGTGTCAGGAATGAGTGGATCCAGGCATCAGGATGTTGACTGCCGTGGTTTAGGCTCATTTGTAATACGGCCTCTGTGTGTTGAGGTCACTATAGACATCTGACCTCTGACCTTGGAGCTCCTAATGGAGGGACACGGTGGGAGTCATTAGTGGATGAGGTCCACTGAATAAACTTAAAACAAAATTCAGCCTTCTCCCAGTGGCCTATAAGGCTCCTAGCAGCTTCTTCAACCTCGCAGCCACGGAAGAGATCTGGATTTTAATCAAGTACATTTAGTGTTTCCCTTTCTCCTCCACCTCATCATCATGCCCCAGCCTCAGGGCCTTTGCACATACTGTTCTCTCTGCCTGGAACCCTGGTTCCCTAGATATTCCCGTGGATGGTTCCTTCTCCCCCTTCAAGTCGCAGCTCATGTCACTTTCTCAGAGAAGCATTTATTGATTTTGTCATCACATTTCTCCCCCCCTCACCCACACCCTGCCCCCACTGTCGTCACTGTCATATCAGCTTTATTTCTTCATGGTACCTCCCCAAATTATCTCAACTGTTCATTTGTCTATCTCCCCAACTAGGATGTAAACTCTGTTGCAGTGTAGGTGCTCAATAAATCCCACCAAAGGTTGAGTAAATGAGAATCATGCTTTGCCCTAACATGTCACTGCCCCCAATAACCGAAAAGCTTCCTCATTTTCCTGGACCTCACAAGGCCAAACTCAAGATGCTTACACTTTACAAAGAGACTTTTTAATCCCCAGGTGAGACAAAGCAAAGTTGGCTGCAAGTAAGTAAGAGACTTCACAGAACATGGCTCATATTTGGCGGGGCAGGGAGGGGGGAAACCTATGGCCCCAAGAGGCAGCCCTCAAGCTGAATCCCTGAAATCCTACACGAATGACTGGCCTGGGTATACATCTTTATGGGAAGGGGGCTGTTTGGCTTCCCTTAGCTTCGCACAGGAGCCCATGACTCCCCAAAGTGTAGAAGGGCACTGACAGAGAGGCAAGAGATGGAAAGGTGCCTCTGTCTGCATGGTGGCATTTTTTTTTTTTATTTATGATAGTCACAGAGAGAGAGAGAGAGAGGCAGAGACATAGACAGAGGGAGAAGCAGGCTCCATGCACCGGGAGCCCAACGTGGGATTCGATCCCGGGTCTCCAGGATCGCGCCCCGGGCCAAAGGCAGGCGCCAAACCGCTGCGCCACCCAGGGATCCCTTTTTTTTTCTTTTTTAGAGAGAGAGAGAGAGCATGCACATGTGAGGATGGAGGCAAGAGGAGAATTTTTTTTTAAAAGATTTATTTATTTTGGAAAGAGAGAGAGCACAAGCAGGGGGAGAGGGGGAGGGGCAGAAGGAGAGGGAGAGAGAGAGTTCCAAGCAGACTCCCCACTGAGCAGGGAGCCAGACATTCCACAACCCTGAGACCACGACGTGAGCCAAAATCAAGAGCCAGATGCTTAATGGACTGAGCCACCCTAGGCACACCTGCATGGTAGTCCTTAAGAAGGGTTTCAAGATACTTGTACCACCCCTCGATCACATGCACAGTTTTGTAAATTTTTGTGTGAGTTTTTCTGAGGAGTCTCTAGCTTTCATCAGCTTCTCAAAGGGATACAGGATCCTTCCTTCCAAAAAGTCTAAAACTCCTCTCTTCAGAGTTACCGAATTGGGGCTGAAATCTGTTCTCTGCTCTTTTAAGAGCTCGTCCCAGAAATCATCCTGTCCCGAACACTTCAGTGCTTGCCTTCTGGCAAAGGCCTCTATGTGCCCTTGCAAACATAAAACCCCATGTTTTCTCACACATTGTAAGCTGAGCATAAGGCCATGATTGATCATTGAAAGCCGTTTTGGACAGATGCCCCGTTAATCTTTGAGGTTGGCAATGTTGCTCAGAAAGTGGCTTTAGGGTCTAGGTTCTAGAGGGACTGGGAAAGTATTTAAGACAGACACCTACAGGGTAGGAGGGACATGTGAGGAAGAGAAGCTGGTTTTCTCACCTGATAAGGCGACTCTGTCTCAGTGATGCGCTGTTTCCTGGTCACTGCTGGGGGATGGGGAGTAGAGCAGAGTGCAGAGACAGTTCAGGTGGTGAACTGGGACCATTTTGCTGATGCAAAATCAGCCCCTCCATCACCCACTTCGGATGGTTGTGACTTGGGAGCTTCCTCCTCCCTCAGGAAGTCCCAGGCTATCCCTCGCCAGCCCCACTCACCTTCCACAGACCCTCGTCCCCGAGGAAACATTCGGCCCAAGGAGTACACGGCCAAGGCAATGAGGAGGGTCAGCACCAGGTCCCCCAGCACGATCCCTGCCAGCACACCGGGACTCACCACGGGGCAGTTGCATCCTGAGAATGTGGCCCAAAGGTTTGGGGTGGTCAGTGGAAGTTGGGAATTGGGAGGAAGTGTCAGCAGGGGAAGGTTCAGAGAGATTGGGGAACAGATAGAGGTGGGGAGATCTTCGGGAGGTAGGGAGGGAGACTGCAGAGTCTAGGCCTACCGTCCTGTGCCTGGATAGGGCTGAAACCTGAGGGGAGAAAAAGAAGGTAAATTGAGTCATGGGGCTGTGACAGGAGGGTGGGCACAGAAGGTGGGGAGGGTGGATCCTGAGAGCTAGGAAATGAGTGGAATTTTGTGTCTGGTGGGACCTGTGGGCCAGCATCAAGGCTACTGGACTGTGCTATTTCTATCCCAACTTGTCCTATTGCGACACCCGGACAGTCCCTTCCCCCTTGCTTCTACCAGAGGCCAAATCTTGGGGGCTCTGGCTCTGGGAGACAGACATAACTTTTGAGGGACAGGGATCTGCTTTCCCCCACCTCCCTTTTGGTTCTCTTTCTATCCTGTACCCCGCTCTGCCCCAAGCTGAACCCAGGGACTCGGGAGGCAGCTGTAGAAGCCCCCAACTCACCACCCATGCTCAGAAGGAGAGGCAGGAACAGGAGCCTGTTGGAAGGTCCAAGGACCCCCATGACACAGGCGACGCTGCTGGACGCCAGAGTCCAGGGGCCGGTGGGATGTGGTGTAGCGTCCAACCAAGTGAAGGAGGAAGTCTGAGGTGGGCGGTGGCAGAAGGGAGGAGGGGACAATACAGGAGGAGGGACGGAGACAGATAATGCCAGGAAGAATCAGGCCGAGACACCGTGGGGGCCACGCTATAGCCTCTAAGGACTGGACGTAAAAAGAAAAAGGCTACATGCACCAATCCACCCCTGACCGGGGGTCAGCCATCAGTGCAACAGGACAGTCAGTGGCTATGACTGAAGCCAGCTTTTCCTCTTCCTGGCTTAAACAAGTCATTCAACCTCTCTGGGCCTCAGCTCCCTTACCTGTAAAATGGAAGAGTAAATTAGTACCTATTTTGCAGGGGCTTGTGAATTAATGTTTCCAGAACAGGGTCCAACACTCGTTAGCCTTTTATAAGTACCAGCTATAATTATTTGATAATCAGAACTTTGTGATATTTATAGGATATTGCAGAGAGCCATCGGGATATGGGTCCTAATAAGCTGCAGGCATTCTGTCCTACGGTGTTAACTCTTTCAACTCCCACACCCATCTGAGATGGTTGCTCTTATCATTGCCCAGGGGCACCGGGGTGGCTCAGTGGTTGAGCATCTGCCTTTGGCTCAGTGGTTGAGCAGTGGTTCTGGGATCAAGTTCCGCAGAACTCTGCCTCTGCCTGTGTCTCTGCCTCTCTCTGTGTCTCTCATGAATAAATAAACAAAGTCTTAAAAAAAAAAAAAAAGACACTTGGCAAGGTGACACAGCCAATAAAGGTGATAATGAAACCCAGGACCCAAGGACAGATATTTGATCCTTAGAGGGAAAGAAAAAAGAACCAAGATGAAAGATTGGGAAGGAGAAAGAGAGAGAAGGATAGACAGTGACGCTGATAAAACCCAGTACAGACACAGGGATCGGGGGTTTGGGGTGAGGCAAATGGGAGACAACGTGGTGACCACCAAATGAGGAAGTAGCTGGAAGTGAGGACAGAAGGAGGGCACCCAGGAGGAGACAGGGACCTCTAGTCGTGCCGCCGCCCCCCACTGCCAGCCTGAGCTGGGGCTGGCTAGGAGGAACCTGAGGTTAGGGTACTGGGGGATGGGCCAGTGGCAGGAAGCCCTCCTCCCCCATCCAGGCGTCACACTCCACAGCTACCAGGGCCTGGTCTTAGGGGAGAAAAGGGGAAACTGGATGCTGGTCATGGGACAGACTCTGAGTGGCGCTTGGTGGTGGGCGGATTTGGAAGCCAGAGGAGAGTCAGGGCCCATTCGGAGGTAGCACAGGCTGGTAACAGCCACCATCGCCCAGGCCTGGCCGAGTCCAGTTGCTAAAGAACCAACAACCCCTCCACTACCACCACCGGGTCTGCAGTGAGCACAGAGAGACCAGGCCCTGGAAGCCCCACTGGCAGCACACCAGGCCTCAAGGTGGCTGAAGCCGAGTGAGCCACGGGGCAGTCAGAGATCAGAGGAAGCTCTGAGGCTGGAGGGTCTTGATCTGACTCAGGTGCTGGGGGGGTAGGGAGCACACTGACACTGTGGGGGGGCAGGGAGCGGAGCAAGGGCCAGTTTATGTGAAGATTCTGTGAGGTCTATCAGAGTGATGTCTCTGTATATGCTCAGTGAATATGAATCACTACCCTCATCATTACTGTTATTGTTATTAGTACTAAAAGTCTCCAGTTCTGGGCTCACCTTGATAAAAATCCTCCCTCTATCCCTCAGACTCAGCCTCCCAATCTGGTCCTCCCGACGACTCCAGCCAGGCCTGAACTGTCCCCAAGTTCAGTCTCATAGCCGGCACACTGGTGCACCAACCAATCAGGGAGCTGCAACCAAACGGCTGGGTCTGAGACCTGGAGCCCCCCCCCCCTTTTAATTGCCATTGCCGTGATGTGAGGAAGTCTGAGGTATCCCAAGGGAATGCAGGTATCTGTGGGGGGGGGATAGAGGCTCTTTACCAACCAGAAATGAAGTATTTAAATATTTTAGCAACTGGTATGACTATACTGGTGCAGACCACAGAATGTTGGCCTGGCCTGGTCGGACTGGACCGTCTCTGGGCGGATTAGCCATTGGGTGAAAGAAGGCTGAGATGGAGGGCACCCAGCTGACTGGGAGCCACCCCTCACACAGCCCAGGCTCCAGGAAGTAGGGCTGCTTCACCCTCCCATGAGATCCGCAAAGTGTCTCAATCTCTCCTGGCCG
The DNA here is from genome assembly GCF_011100685.1 of Canis lupus familiaris. Classification (NCBI taxonomy): domain Eukaryota; kingdom Metazoa; phylum Chordata; class Mammalia; order Carnivora; family Canidae; genus Canis; species Canis lupus. The sequence goes on along the minus strand of NC_049222.1, from coordinate 117,601,162 downwards.
CAGCCCAAGAGTTGGGCAAGGCCCCAGCTGACGTTGCCAGAAGGCAGGCAATGTGTTGCGCCTGTGACAAGCTTGTCTGTGGAAGCTCCAGCTCCTCCCTACTCTCCCTGCTTCTACTTCTGCCCCCTATAGTCCATCCTCCCCCCAGCAGCCAGAGGAGGTTCTTGGAAAAGCCAGAGAACCAATTTTGTAAATGGCCCCACGTTTTGAACGGATGCGTCACAAAAGAGACCTGAGTGGCCAACAAGCGTGTGAAAAGGCACTCAACATCATCAGCCATTAGGGAAATATGGATTTAAACCACAATGAAATACCACTACACACCCACTGGAATGACTGTCTTAAAAAGACTGACCATCTCAGGTGTCAGCAGCGAGGTGGAGCGATTGGAAATCTCACACTGCCGGCAGAAATGAAGAATAGAGCCAACACGTTGGGAAAGAGTTGGGTAGTTTCTTAGAAAGGTAAATACTCACCGACGCAGAGATCCAGCAGCTCCACAGAACAGACATCCTGACCAAGAGAAATAAAAGCATGTATTAACATAAAGACCTGCCCATCTTTCTGCCCTCCCCACCTCCCCCTCTTTCCCTCGCTTCCCTTACTCTAGCTACACTGGCCGTCTTGCTGCTTCTTGTTTAAGTCAAGTTCATTCTCACCCCAGGACCTTTATACCTGCCGTTCCCCCTGCCTATGATGCTTTCCCCCAAAGTCCATGTAGAACTGGACCTTTCCCATCCTCCAGATCTCAGCTCAAATGTCACACCCTCATGGAGGCCTCTCCTGACCACCATTGCTCAAGTCGCCTCCCACCACCAGTTTCATTTTCTTCCTACATTTATCATACCTGAAATCCTCTGAATTGTGTGTTCCCATTTATACTGTCCGCTACTTCCTCTAGAATGGAAACTCCATGAGAACAGGAGCCTTTCTGCCTTGTTCACTGTCGTATCCCCAGCACATATAGTAGAGGCTCAGTAAATACTCTTTCAATATTGGACTAAACGGCCACCAGTAACAGGTTGCATTAAGCATGGCTCTTCATCTCTGCAGAGGTCTAGGGGTATCCCAGACATGGCCACCATTTCTTCTTGAATTAATCACTTGGCCGATAAGAATGCTAGTGTCCCCAAGTATCCCCCTGCTCCTTCTTTCAAGAGGTTTTTAGCAGGGCATCTGCCCACCAAACCAAAGACTGTATTTTCTGGCCTCGTTTGCATCTAGAGTGGCCATATAACTTCCTCCTGGCTGATGGGCAGTGTGGGAAGTAAATGAACAATTTAGAAGTCCTAGCCTTGGTGGAGGGATGCACTCTACTCCTCTTCTGGATTTTCTCATTTGCTGGAATTTGAATGTGGGAATCTTGGGACAAACGGATGAGACCAACATCATAAAAATGAAAGCAAGAAGACAGAAGGAGCCTCAGTGCCCATCATCTTGGAGGATCCACACCAACCCTGGACTTCTGGTGATGGAGGAAGGTCTACCTTGTTTAAAGACACTCATGGCAGGTGGTCTCCAAAGATGGTCACCAAGAATTTCTTCCTCCCAGTAGGCACATCCCATCTCTCTCATCCAGAGGTAGAGACTCCAGTTTCCTTGTCCTTGAATCTAGGCTGACCTTGTGACTTGCTTTGACAAAGAACATGGTAGAAAGTATGCTGAGCCAGTTCTGAGCATAGGTCTTAAGAAGACTTGTAGCTTCTGGTTTTACTCTCTTGGAATCCAGCTGCCAAGCTATAAGGAAGTCCAAACTCCCTTCCTGGGGAATAAGACTGCACAAAGAGGCCCTAGAGGATGAGACAGTATGTGGAGAGAAAGGCCACATGGAGGAAAACCAAGGCACCCCAGCCCATAGCAAGTGCCAAGGTCCCAGGCAGGTGAAAGAACTCATCTGGATCTTTCATGCCATGCCAGCCACCAGCCAAATGCAGCCACTTGAGTGACCCCAGGCAACACCAAGTGGAGCAGAAGAATCACCCAGTCAGCTCAAAGAATCATGAGAAATAATAAATCATTGTTGCTTTAAGCCACTATGTTTTTGTCTGTTTAGTCTGTTACAAAGCAATTAACAATGATAGATTAATTTTTTCTAATTTTTAAAACATATTTTATTTATTTATTTGAGAGAGAAAGAGAGAGAGCATGAGTAGGGGAAGGCAGAAGGGCAGAGGAAGAAATAGACTCCCCACTGAGTAGGGAGCCTGATGTGGGGCTCAATCCCAGGACCCTGAGATCATAACCTGAGCCAAAGTCAAGAGTCAGATGCTTAACTGACTGGGCTACCCAGGTGCCCCAAAGCAACAGACAATGGAAGTAGCACTGTTATTTGGGGGGCTTTGTTACAACAGTCAGATCTATATTCTACTGGATCTAGTTTCAGATGCCCAGCCTGAACTAGCTGAAGCTCAAGAATGAATTTGTAAAGATTTGGAGGCTAATGCTACACATGCTCTAAGGAAAAGGTGAGCACCCAACCACCAGAGGAAAGGGGATGATGGAACTTTGGACAGATCCAGACTGACTCTGAGACTCTCGCTTGCTTCTGCTTCTCTCTGGACCAGTCTTGTTCAGCCCTCTCTATTCCGTATGGAGTTGCAGAGTTTCTGTCATCAATAGCTCACTCTTGCTGAGCCCATGATTTAAAAAGAAAAGAGGGTACCTAGGTGGCTCAGTAGGTTAAAGTCATGATCTTGGAGTCCTGGGATCGAGCCCCGTAGATCGCTCCCCACTCAGAGGGGAGTCAGCTTCTCCCTCTCCCTCTGCCCCTTCCCCTCTGCTCCATACTCATGCTCCTTCTCTCTAACAAATAAAAAAATAAAAATAAAAAAAAAAACACTTTTAAAAGGAAGGAATCCTGAGGAAGGGCTATGATTGGCACAGCACGAATTCCCAGTCCACCCCAAACCAATCACCTGTGGCTGGGGTTGACGAGTAAAGTCTGCAAGAAAATGACAGGATCTGGGATCCCTGGGTGGCGCAGCGGTTTAGCGCCTGCCTTTGGCCCAGGGCACGATCCTGGAGACCCGGGATCGAATCCCACGTCGGGCTCCTGGTGCATGGAGCCTGCTTCTCCCTCTGCCTGTGTCTCTGCCTCTCTCTCTCTCTCTCTGTGTGTGTGACTATCATAAATAAATAAAAAATTTAAAAAAAAATGACAGGATCCAAAAGAACTCTGGTTTGGAGAAGGAGGTAGGAACAGTCCCTAAGCAGTGTGTAGGGGATGTCACTGGCGCACAGACAAATCTGAAATACATCATGCTAAGTGAAAGGTGCCAGACTCAAAAGTCTACATATACAATCTATTTTCATAAGACATTCTGGAAAATGCAGGCCCATAGGGACAGAAATTGAATCAGTGCCTGCCAGGGGCTGGAAATGGAAGCAGTGGTTGACTACAAAGGGAAATGAGGGAAATTAGGGTGGAGGGCACAATAAAATTCTCCATTTTTGTTGTGGTGATGATTACATAACTGTATGCACTTGTCAAAACTCATAAAACAATACACTAAAACGGAGGTATTTTACTCTGTGTAAATTCTACCTGAATAAAAAATTGTTTTAAACAGATGAAAATTGTAAGCACCAAAGAAACTGGTAAAGAGGTGTCATGATGTCTTTATTTCCTACCAGTTGCAATGTTGACAACTAAACAGATGTTTCCCACTTTGACTTGTGGGAAATAGCTAGCAAATGCTGACTTGCAAGGTAAGTGAAGCAGGATCAGCAAATATTGTTTTCTCCCCTTCTATTAAAATAGAATTTGTAATTGGGCATCTGGTCTCCCAGCCAAGACTATGTTTCTCAGCCTCTTTGGGGCCAGGTGAGGCCTTGTAACTGCCTTCTGGCCAACGGAATGTGGGAAGAAACAACTTCCAGGTTGTGTCCCTAGAGGCAAAGATGTTTCCTCTCTTTCTCTGTTCTTCCTCTTGGCAGGGATGCGGCCCCAACACTGGGGGTGAACAGACATCCTAGACCACAACAGCTGACTTTTCATTTGTGAAATGAAAGCCTTTAAAATATAATTAAAGCAATGCAACATAGATTTATCAATTGTGGTTCATCCATATCATAAATGCGTCATTGTAAATGAATTAAAATTCTTCAAGCTGATTTGAAGGGATTTTAACTGAGAAAAGTAAGATAGAAAGAAAAGAACATAGTATGATGCCAAGCAGTGACCAAAAGAGTCCCTTGTAAATATGTGTATATATGTTTGCATATTTTTTTTTTAATTTTATTTATTTATTCATGAGAGACACACAGAGAGAAGCAGAGGGAGAAGAAGGCTCCCCACAGGGAGCCTGATGTAGGACCCAATCCCAGGACCCTGGAATCATGACCTGAGCCAAAGGCAGATGCTCAACCATTGAGCCACCCAGGTGCCCCTATGTTTGCATATTGAGAGGCATTGGAGAAAGCTATGAAAGGAGACATCTCAGGCTGCCACCATTGGTAATATTTGGTGACCTGGGTCAGGATAGGAGATCGGGGAGGGTAAGAGCAAAACAGGATTGCGAGTGAAGGAAATATATGTTAACAAGAATGTGTATAGCAAGATGATATTTATATCAAATTATATGTGTAAAATTGTGTATATCTGCACAGCAAAAACTGAATGACATTCAAGAGAATAGTATCTCTGGTTGGTGAGATTTAGGTACTTATATTTTCCTTATTTTTAAAATTTGTGTTTTTACAAGGAGTATTTTTAACTTCTATTATCATTTAAAAAATTAAAATATTTATTTTCAGAAAACACAACAGATACATAAAGGCAAATTTGTGTGTGTGTTGGGACATCTGCTGCCAACCATTGTGTTCTAATAATTCAGAAGGCATCCTCCACTGAAGAACAAATGAAAATGCAGGGTGAAATATATAGGAAAAGTTACTATAAGTAGCAAAGCACTAGTAAGAGATTAAGGAAATACCACCCAAAATCCAAAATAAAATAAGAGGGGAACCCAGAACTCAAATGACTTCCCCCCCCCCTTTTTTTAAGATTTTATTTATTTGTTTGACAGAGAGTGCATGAGAGAGCGCACAAGCAGGGGAGGTGGCAGGCAGAGGGAGAGGGAGAAGAAGACTCCCCACTGAGCAGGGAGCACAATGTGGCGCTCAATACCAGGACCCCGGGATCATGACCTGAGCTGAAAGCAGGCGCTTTACCAATTGAGCCACCCAGGTGCTGCACCTTCACTTTGTTCTAAAAGCATTTTCCAATCCAGAAGACGGTTTGGGATTAGAGAGGCAAAAGTAAAGGCCCAGATCCACCCCGTCAGGAGAGTCTGAACATCAGCTCTTTGTTTTAAACTGAGACCTGAAGGCCATCACACTCAAGGTAAGAGTGAGCTCGAAGTCACCTTAGCCTTCATGTGAACTATCAGCTTATCCTTGTACCCTCTAAGTCAGGTAAACCTAGGTCTTGTCCTGGATTAACATCCCCTCTGGATTACAACCATATTAGGTCTTCAGGTTCTTCCTACAAATCTAAGACATCATGAACAAGAACTAGCAGAATGAAAAAAAAAAAAAAAAAGAACTAGCAGAATGAACAGAAATGACAACATACATGCAAACACTTCCGATTTCTGACTATATCACATATGCTAGTTTGTGTCCTGCTCATTTTTGCAAATAATGTATATGAACCTGGAACAAGCAGCTATATTCCCTTCGACTGTTCATCTATGACCTGACTTTACTGTTATACATCTGCTCTTGTCCTAGAAAGTAACCAAGGAGATGACCCTCATGCTACAGAGGGCAAACTAAGTTAGACACCAAAGCTAAGATTTCATTTCTTAGTTCACCTATGCTAGGAAAGAGCTGTGGGGCCTAACTTCATCCAAGCCAGCATTTACCACACTCCTCAAGGACAGTTCTTTATATTTGGATTTCTTCTTCCCAGTGCCTGGAATGTGGATGTGGTGGGAATCATCTTGGACCACACAGGACAGGGCACTCCCCATGGGATGGCAAAGCCATAGGTTAAAGCGCCCTGGATCTCTGATACCGTGAAGCCCTGGACTATTTATACTTGCTTTATTGGTGAGAGAAAAATAAAATTTTACTTTGTTTAAGCCACTGTTATATTGAGTTCTGTTACAGGGTTCACATCCTATTAACCTATGTCCTAAGTGCTCATTATACATGAGCAATTTCTCATGTTTCTAAAATCCCCTGAGAAATATCAGTCTCGAGGCACCTGGGTGGCTCAGTGGTTGAGTATCTGCCTTTGGCTCAGGTCGTGATCTCAGGGTCCTGGGATCGAGTCCCACCTCAGGCTCCCTGTGGGGAGGCTGCTTCTCCCTCTGCCTATGTCTCTGCCTCTGTGTGTGTCTCTCATGAATAAATAAATAAAATCTTAAAAAAAAAAAAAAAAATAAAATAAAAAAATAAATAAATAAATAAATAAAATCTTGAAAAAAATACATTAAAAAAGAAATATCAGTCTTATTGGATTTGTAATATTATATCCTCTGAAGTTCTTGAATTTTTATTCACTTATTGCACATAATCTTTTATTCAACACATATTTTTCCAGGCTCCTGGGTGGGTGATAGATATATAATGATGAACAAATTTGCCCTCATAGAGCTCACATCCTAGTAGACAGGGAATAAACAAGAAAAATAAATAAACTTTTCTATTTTCAGATACCATGTTCCAAAACGTGTGGCAGAGACTGGCTAATTTATCACTAAAATGGCTTCCCTTTGCTCCTTTGCACACCCTGTCAGTTATGTGAGCCAACAGCACATGAGCAAATGTGTTTCGCTGGATCTCCAGGTGTGACCTTGAGGCCCTCACTTCTTTCAACATCTACTGATAGAGAAGACTGGTGGCAGGGGCAAGCCAACTAAAGAACCTCAGAGCCACCAGATGGAAGGAGCCTGAGTCCCCAGGTGACTCAGGGGCATCCAGCCTACTAACTACACTATAGTATGAAGGAAATAGAGATTACAGTGAGCCACTGAAATTTGGGGGTTTTCTGGTTAACATTAGCTAGTAATTTAGCTTATTTAATACATTCCATGAAGCAAAGACTCTGGAAGACTACAAAACTGGCTCCACTTTTTCACCCCTCTCTGTCTCCCTGCCTTTTGCCATCTGACTTCCCAGCAACTTCCTTCAAAGGGTGGAGTCTATTTCCCTCGCCCTTGAATCTGAGCAGGTGTTGGGAACAGATGTGGTCAACAGAATGCTGAAGAAGGAAATGGCATGCCAGTTGACAGCAATAGCTAACTGATATAGGCTCCCTGACCAAATAAATTCAGGGGAAAAATGCCCAGGAGGTCCCGTAGAGTTATCATGGACTTTGCATGCTGATAAAAATCCCTGCAACAAAGCAGCTCATCTAACTTCATCCGAGCCAGCATTCCCACATTCCTCTTCCAATGAGCCCTTTTATCTTCAAATGACATCCCGTGGATCTTTGTCAAATGTTAGTAGGACATGGGATTATTTCCAATTCGTTTCTGGTTTTTTGTGTGTTTGTTATTATTAGAAAATGGTGCCATGAAAATCCTTTTAGTGAAATCTTTTCCTACTTGCTGGATTCTTTCCAAAGGCTAAATTCCTAGAAGTGTAAATGGTGAATTAACAGATACACGCATTTTTAGGTTCTGGACTCAGGCTGCCCAATCCTTCTCCAGAGGATCACCAGTGTATCTGCAGGACCTACAACAGAGCCTGGCACATGGCAGTGAATATCTCAGTGAATATCTGGTGAAAGAATAAATGAGTGAATGAAAGAATGAGCGAATAAATGAATGCATACAATATGTCAGCCCTAATCTGGGCAGGTGAGTTTATGTTGGAATAACATTCTGCCCCTTTCCTCTGTGAGGCCCACAGATAAATAGAAAACTCAGCCTATAGTAGGTAGCTATTGCTGCTTAACAAAACCCTGAAACTAGTGGCTTAGAACAGCAACCATGAAAAAAAAAAAAAAAAAGAACAGCAACCATGTTATTATTTGCTCACTGAACCGTGTTTCAAGAATTCGAATAGGACACAGCCGAGATCCATGCTCCAGAGATGTGAAGCATATTTCTGTGCCACATGATGTCAGCTAAGGCTAGAACATTCAAGAGGGCTTCTTTACTTACATTTCTGGAGTTTCAAGAAAAGTTCAAATGGCTGAGGGATAGCTAGGACAGGGGTCACAGATTGGGGCCCTAGATGGCACAGGTCAGTTAAGAGTACAACTTCTGGTTTCAGCTTGGGTCATGATCTCAGGGTTGTGGGATTGAGCCCCATGTTGGGCTCCATTCTCAGTGCGGAGTCTGCTTGGGACTTTTTCTCCCTCTCTCTCTAAAATAAATAGATAAGGGATGCCTGGGTGGCTCAGCAGTTTAGTGTCTGCCTTTGGCTCAGGGCATGATCCCAGAGTCCCGGGATCGAGCCCCACATCGGGCTCCCTGCATGGGGCCTGCTTTTCCCTTTGCCTGTGTCTCTGCCTCTCTCTCTCTCTCTGTCTCTCATGAATAAATAAAAAAAATCTTTAAAAAATAAATAAAATAAAATAAAATAAAATAAATAGATAAAATCTTTCAAAAAATATTCTCATCTGCTGCCTTCCTCAGCTCTCCACGTGGCTTTTCCACATAATCTCTCTATGTGACTTTTCCATGTGGTCTTCCCAGCAGGGAGCTCAGCGGTTCTAAATGCACAAAAGCAAAAGCTGCCAGGCTTAAGGCTTAGACCAGAACTGTCAGGGGATGACTTCTTTTGGTTAAAACAAGTCACATGTCCAAGGCAGATTCAAAGGGAGAGGACTACATAAGAGTGAATAGCAAGGTATAGTTCTTTAGGAATCAGAATAACTGACTTCCACAATCCCTTAAATTGTTCATTATAGACCTTTCACAAGGGCCAGGCAGGAAGCAGATGCAATGGTGAGTCTCACAGACGCAGTCTCCTAAAATGCAGTGGATAGATGGCCTCTGGCCATTCCTGGGGCCCTAAGGCAGATGTCTCTCCTAACCTGAGAGGGTAAGTGCTCAGGGAGGCTTCAAATAAAGGTAACTATGTCTTAAAAATGAGTAGGACACAGTCAATGGAAGAGCGTGTACAAAGGTACATAGGTAAGAAACTAGTTGGTGATGAGGCTGGAGTCAAATCAGGGTCCCTAAAATGGGAAATGATGGGGGCCCTGAATGCCTCAGTAAGAAATCTGGCATTCGTCTTGAAGAATAGTCTCAACAAGCAACTAGGAATCTGAATTATCTGAATCCAGATATTCTGAGGTGTTGGACACCTCAATCAATATCTGGGGGATACCCACCTTGGAGCCATTCTGTACATCGAGAGTCTGGGCTGCAAATAGGGCTGGGAGTCACAGTTATGCAGATGACCATCACAGCCACCAGAATGTAATGGAGAAGTTCACCGCAAGAGAACGTCTAGAGTCAAGGAAAAGAATAAATGTGTATTAGCACCTCAAAGAACATTTTTTTTTGTGGCAAGATGTGGCCACTGATTCCTCACAATAAGGAGCAGAATCTATTTAGGTTCATCTTAAACCTGAGCATCTTTGTGACTGCTCCAACCAAGAGACAGCAGCAAAAGCAATGCTATGGGACTTCACATGAGTCAGAAAATGCCAGGCAGCTTCTGCCCGGAACTTTTGGGACACACACTCTGGGAGAAACCAGCCACCAAGTCAGATCACCATGCTGGAGTGACCACGTGTATTTGCTCTGGTCAACAGCCCGCTGACCTCTCATCTGACAGTCAGCAACACTGCCAGCTATGTGAGTGAGCCACCTTGGCCACCCAGGCCAGTGGAGTTTTCAAATAACTCTAGCTCCACTCAACATCTGACTTCAACCATCTGATGGACACCAAGTGAGAACAGCTCCACTGAGCCCTTCTTGAATAACTGATCCATATAAAGTCAGAGGGGAAAAAAAATGGTTGATTTGAGCTGCTTGATTTTTGGATAACTTGTTACGCAGCAGAAGATAACGGAAACAGTGGGGTTGCAAATTCTACCCTAATGCTAATCCTACAGCAGCCAGACATGTGATGTAAGTCAGTGACCGGGGCCTGGTATGGGACAGCAGGGCATGGTGGGGACCTCGATTTACCAGGGAATCCATGCTGTGCTGCTCTAGTCTGTATTTGCCCCCAGATCTGTTTGTCATCCTCCCCTTTCTGCCTGCATCCCCACCACAGTTCCCAGTCTCCCCCTTTACCTGGATTTACCTGGGGTTCAGTAGGAAGCAGTGGCAGGAGCCTGGAGAATGGGAGCAAGAGGCCATGGCATTCCATCCCTCTCCCTGTGGTTGTGCCTCCCCACAGCTCCAGCCAGTTAGACAATCCCACTGGGTCGCCAGCTTCTTTCAGGTGATTTTGTCTCTGGGCTCTGCTGGTGCCACCTCCCCGCTTTGTTCCTCCAGCCTGGAGTGACAGTGGCTTCCCCCTGCTAAGGCCTGACTGCTTCACCGGCTCCTGCATGGCTCCCCAGCTCCTCTATCTGGTGCATAACCACCTCCACCAGTTAACATCCCTCTGTTCTAATAGCTGTATCTTCAACAGCCCCTGGCAGGTATAGCAGCTCCAGCCTCCTGGGCCCAAGCAGAAAAGTGGGCTCCATGTTGTCAGATACCCCAACATGGTAGAAGCCAGGACTCAAGAGTGCTGTGGATGCCAATGGTCCTCTTGCTTCAGAGTAGATAGAAGCCGCAAGAGAGACTGAAGAGGAATAGTTACTTATAGTAGAGGAGACAGATAAACACAAACAGTGCATGGAATGTGCTATGCAGAAGGAAAGGTGGGTGATATTGTGTGAACATGGTTGTGGGGGAGTCAGGCTTTAGTGGGGGTGACACAATGGCACCACTGAGACGAGGCATCTGAGCTGAGAGACGTCCAGGACGAGAGAGCCAGACCCATGTTCCCAGAAGAGGGAATGGCCATCACAAAGTCCCGCTGGAGCCAGGAAAGAGCTGGGAGCGTGTGAGGAGCAGCGGGAAGGGCTGCCTGGGGCGGAAGGAGTGAAAGGGAAATTGGAGGACGATGTGGGGTGGAGGAGCCTGGGTTTCACTGGAAGTGCAATGAGAAGCCATTGGAAGCTTTTAACGAAGCAGGGAAGTAATATGACCTGATTTATGTTTTTGAAAGACACCCCTCCTCTAAAGGTGTAGTATAAGACTTTAAGAAGGGCACAAGGGATCCCTGGGTGGCGCAGCGGTTTGGCGCCTGCCTTTGGCCCAGGGCGCGATCCTGGAGACCCGGGATCGAATCCCATGTCGGGCTCCCGGTGCATGGAGCCTGCTTCTCTCTCTGCCTGTGTCTCTGCCCCTCTCTCTCTCTGTGACTATCATGAATAAATAAATAAAATCTTTAAAAAAAAAAAAAAAAAAAAGAAGGGCACAAGATTAGAGGCGGGGAAACCAGTTGTAAGCAATTGTGGCAATCCAGGTGGTGCTGAATGGGGCTGGGACCAGGGTGTTAGCAGTGGAGCAGTGGGAAGCCGATGGGTTTGGAAGAGTACTGTGTCACAGGAACCAGAAAGGGAGTTTTCAGACAGGAGTGGCCTGGACGACTTGTTAAAATGCAGACTGCTGGGTCCTATCCCCAAAGGTTCCAGTTCAGTGGGTCTAGGGCAACAGAGAATTTGCATTTCTAACAAGTTGTCATATGATGCTGCTGTTGTTGCTGCTGCTGCGGACCCAGAGATCACACTATGAAAACCACTAGGTCTAAAACAATGCTAATAGAAATATAATGTAAGCCACTTGTGTCACTTATAAATTTCTAGGGGCACTTGGCTGGCTCAGTGGGAAGAGCACACGACTCTTGATTGAGGGGTCATGAGTTCGAGCCCCACATTGGGTGTAGAGATTACTTAAATAAATTTAAAACTAAACTAAAATTTTCTAGTAGTCATAGTTAAAAAGAAAAAAAGGTGGGGATCCCTCGGTGGCTCAGCGGTTTGGCGTCTGCCTTCGGTCCAGGGCGTGATCCTGGAGTCGCGGGATCGAGTCCCACATCGGGTTCCTTGCATGGAGCCTGCTTCTCCCTCTGCCTGTGTCTCCGCCTCTCTCTCTGAGTGTCTATCATGAATAAATAAATAAATCTTAAAAAAAAAGGTGAAAGTATTTTAATAAAATATTTGTCATATATTGTGCTATTAATATATCCCAAATGCTATCATTTCAACAAGTTACCAATGTTTTTAAATTTTTTTAAAAGATTTATCTATCTGAGAGAGAGAGGACAAACAGGAGGGGCAGAGGCAGAGGCAGAGAGAATCTGAAGCAGACTCTGCTCAGCATGGAGCCCAACTCTGGCCTCCATCTCACCACCTGGAGATCATGGCCTGAGTTTAACTGATCGTGCCACCCAAGAGCCCCTAACATGTTACCAATGTTTTTAAAATTCTTGAGATACTTTGCATTCTTTTTTGGGGGGGTATTATTACAAAATTACTTATGATAAATGAATAAATAATAAAGTAAAATAATAATGGTAATGAATGAATAAATTACATGAAATCCCAGTGTGTATTTATACTCACAGCACATCTTAATTAGGACTAGTTAAACCTTCAAATACCCTGTGTGGTGACCATACTGGACAGCACGGGATAAGTCTGTTATTGCAGGACAGTGTTAAGGATAGAGAATTGCCTCTTAAGTTTAGCAACAGGGAAGAGATTTAGCAACACAAAAGTATTGGGTTTGGAGGTGGGTTTTTTTTGTTTGTTTGTTTTGTTTTTGTTTTTGTTTTGTTTTGTTTTTTGTGAAACTGAGGAGAGAGATGGAGGGGAGAGCACGCAGAACTTCCCTCCTGAAGTCTGACTGTGTCACTCTAATGGATGGATCGGGCTGACAACACTGAAACCCAACATTGCATATTAACATCACAAACACAAAAGAAACATCCAGACATTATTATGTGCCCCCTGACTGAAGAACTCAGCATCACCCACGACATCTACTTACCCCCAAATTAAACCTGAATCTGACCCAGCCTCTAGAGCTACCAGTTTGCAGGACTACAGGGGACAGAAGAACATAATAAAGGACACCAAGAAATGCAACCAGCCAAATCAGACTGCGAGATGAATGAGAGGAAGGGGGAACCGCCCTGGAATAAAATATTTAAACAAGTGCCAACAACATGCAATGTATAGATCCTGTTTGGATTCTGATTTGGAACTAATCAACAGTTAGGATATTTATAAGACAGGGAGACTTGGAGACAAGTTGGGTATTAAAATTAAGTTATTCGTTTTTAGGTGTGATAAAATGGGTTTTTCTTTTAAAGAAATTTGTATTTTAGAGATACATATAAAAGTGTTTATGGATGAAATCATATGGATGTCTGGGATTTGCTCTGAACTAATTCTGCCGGGCGGGAGGCAGAAAAAAAATAGGACAAGATTGGCCATATGTTGATAATTGTTGAAGAAAGGTGATGGGTACCTGGGGCATCATTACACTGTTCTTTTCGTGCATGGTTGAACATTACCATAATAAGGTGGAGTGGGGGTTTTTGGGTTTCTTGTTTTTAAAGGGGGAGAGGGATAGCAGTGAAGGAAAAGAGAGAAAAGAAAGGGAAGGGATTTTTCTTAAGATTGAAGCGCCAGGAACAGGCTGGAGAGCTGACGGGGGAGAGCGGCGCTTCAGGAGCCGCAGGAGGAGGAGCGGACTCCAGGGCCTGCGCGGGGTGCGGGTCTCGCAGTTTCTGAGGCGCCAGCGCAGCCCACGCCCACGCCCACGCCCACGCCCTCGGCTTCAAAGCGGCTGCACTCCCCGGACCGAAGAGCGACCCCCACCCACCCGCTGACGTCCCTCGGGCTTGACCAGCACCCGCGCCTGCGCACCAGCCGCCCCCTCGGCGCGCGGGGCCCGGTTCCGACCCCCCACAATCCCCCGCGCCGCCCTGCAGGCGCGCTCTCTGAGGGGGCGAGGCCTCAGCCGCCAGGTTTGAGCAAGGTGAGGCAGAGGGTGTCGCGTGGCCTTCTGGGAAATGCAGTTTACCTGCGAGGCTGGAACCGCCGTTCAACGTACCCACAAGACTACGTGCTCCACAATGCACAGCGCGCGCGGCGGCTGAGCGGTGCGTTGCTGCCCCCACGTGGCGGCGGAGCGATTATGTCCAAACCTGAGAATAGGGCTGAGAGAGGTAGGAGCGGCAACCCGGCTGGGGGATGCTGAGGGTTGCCCTGGGACACTGGGAGGGCTTTCCAGAAGAGGGGCTTTCCCAGACCGGGGCCTAGGAAGTGTGGTGGTGGTGAAGGTGGTGGTGAAGGCAGGGCCACTATGAAGATGTAGTGAAATGAGGATATTAGCTGTTGGCTGTATATTACCCTTATTATTACAGCTAATACTTATAGAGGACGTACTTATGTGCGAGGCACTGCTCACGCCTTGTTACACAAATTACCTCATTTAATCCTCCCAACAGCCATTTGAGATACTATCAGCCCCCCACCCCCTTTACAAAAATGAAGTTGAGGCCCAGAGAAGGGAATAATTTGCCCCAAATCAATTCAGCAGGTCAGTGGCAAGAGCTGGGATATGAACCTAGGCTGTCAGGCTTCTGGGTCAGCGTTCTTCACTGTGACTGTAACCCTCTCTGATCACTCTGTTAAATTATCCCTAAATTGTAATTAGCACATGAATCAACTCAAAATGGCCATTAGCATGTGGATCTCTTTGAATTGGTGATTATGTGTTCCTGCCCAACTTGTGATTTAGCCCTGCTCCAAGACAGAGTTTACAATCAGCATAGATTTATAAGCAGCACATGAATCAGCACGGGTTTGTGTTCACAGAGATCAGATTTCTGATTAGCACTTGAATCAACAGGAGTTTGTGTTAGAAGCTGGAATCATTAGGTTTCTGATTAACACACAGATCTGAGCACACAGAGATGATGTTCACACCTAGAAAGCCCTACCCTCTTCTGGGCCAGGTGACCTCCTCCTTAATTGTTACCCTCATCCCTTTACTGAACCTCCACTCCCAACCATCATGCACAGGCAGGTAGCCTTGGTGACTTCCTTGTTCCTTCCCTCTTCCCAATCTTGTTCATAATGGAATGATCACAGCAACGACCACTGTTCTGAAATTACCTATTCTCTTTCTACCTTAAGAGGAGACAAAATTCCAAAGCCTGGACTGTATCTGATTCACAGGTATGTTCCCAGCATCAGGTCTGGCACATAGTGAGGGCTTAATAAATGCTTGGGAAGAGAATGTTGGACACTTACCATCATCTTTCTGCATCAACCTATTTATCAAGCCAGATTCAGTTTGCCCTCAAGGAGTCAAACTTGTGCTCACTCAGCCCAAAGGCAGGAGCCCACAGTTGGTGGGTGGATGGTCAGGGTGGGGCCCAGACGGGCTCCCTGGAGCAGGATTTGGTGTAGTGGATGGAAGGAGATCTGACTGCCTCTTCCTGCTGCCTCCCCTGAGGCTGTGGGTCTGGTGGTGGTTGATGTTGGGTCCATTATAATCCATACACTCTGCATAATTGTGTCTGGGAGGAAGCTGCCCAGCCTGAGAATAAGTTCTCAGCCCTCCTTGCATCCAGGGTGGCCATGTGACTAGTTCTCTCCAATAAAATATGGGCAGAGGAGAGGTTTATAGAAGGTCACTTCTGGGCCAAGTTTTTTAAAGAAGTTTGTGAACCTTCTCCACCCTATCTCTTCCCATTTGCCAGGTGGAAGCAGATCATTCTGAGCCCCAGAAAATAATGTAGGCATAAGATTAAGTCTGCTTGTGTGTCACCAGATGGAGGACAGCTGCCAACCAAGCAGGACACCTGTGGCAAGAAATCAACTATTGTATCAAGTCACTGAAATCAAGGGAGTTCTTTGTTACAGTAGCTGACATTATACTCAGTGATACTCTGACCCTTCCCCTCCGGTCCCTGATATCAGGAAACCCCAAGCACCCCCTGTCATTCTGTGAAATGAACCTCTAATATTCAGTTGTGTTCAGGCTTTCATATAGCAGTTTCATATGGTGGCCCATATTTACTGATTTAAAGTTATCAGTATATTCCCCTCCATTCTTTGCAGGAATGTAAACTCTCCCCCATGTTCTTATGGAAGTCTTCTTCCAGGCTGACAGCTGGAAGTCATTAAAGCAGACCCTGAGGGTTGCGTTAGGTCTTCCACCATAGTTAAGCAAAGCCTCATACACAGGATGTTGTGGTTGCCCTGTAGAAGTCAGTGTTTGCCTGGAACCCATCAGTCTGATTTAGGGTGGTTAGTGTAAATGTTTTGGGGTGGGGAGCAAGCACTCATCTTCCTGTCCATCTCTTTTGACCCATCCATATGGGAATGCGCTTTCAGACCTAATCTTTTTTAAAAAGATTTATTTATTCATGAGAGACACACAGAGAAAGAGAGAGGCAGAGACACAGGCAGCATGCAGGGAGCCCAATGCGGGACTTGATCCTGAGACTCCTAGGCAGGCGCTAAACCACTGAGCCACCCAGGGATCCCAGACCTAATCTTTAAAGTGAGTTCCTAGGGGCGCCTGGGTGGCTCAGTCTGTTAAGTATCTGCCTTTGGCTCAGGTCATGATCTTGAGGTCCTGGGATGGAGCCTTGTGTCCTGTGTCAGGCTCCCCATTCAATGCAGACTCTGCTTCTGTCTTTCCCTCTGTCTCACCCCCCACACATATGCGCATGCACTCTCAAAAAAATCAAAGTGGGTTCCTGGTCCTCAGTACCAATTCGTGTGCTAATTACAAAGCTGAGCTAATTCCAGTGAACCCCACTGGCTGGACTTTGGTTAGTAGGTACTAGTTGAGGATAAGGGGACACCACCTCCATCCATAATTTCTCAAACAAACCCCAAGTATAAAGGGACCTAAATTTATAAAGTGACTTTTTGACAGACTGACTTCATTGATTTGAATGTCCATGTGCGTGTGTGAACGCACCTGTGTGTGTGTACCTCTCCCTTGCAGGTGTTTGATATGGCTTCCTGAATGTTTATGTATATGTGTGGGAATGTGGCTCACACGGGCATGCAAGAGAGAATCTATGCAGAGTGCTTCTACACATATGATCACTCACATCTGAGTGTGAGTCTGTGCATGTGTGTGTGTGACTAAGTGTGCACTTGTGTGTGTCCCCTGTATGTGAACGTGAAGCAGGTGTATATGTGTTCCATGCGCCTGCTGTGCCTCTGTTCTGATGAGCCTCTGAGTACGTGATGTGCATGTATGAATATGGATGTGTCCCCCGTGTGTATTTGTGTATATTCAGGCAGATTCTGCCTGTGCCTATGAGCAGTCCCCTTCCCCCTAAGGCCCCCTCAGCTCTCAGGCAATTCAACTTCATTCTTCCTGCCGTGGTTCTTTCCACTGCTTTTGTCCCCTTCTCCAGATGTTGTAATTAAGTAAATGCAGCAATTAAGCAGAGCCCCCCAAACCACCATCCCACCAGGATCCCCTTGCAGGAGCTAATGAGGGATTACAGCACATGCAGACACACGCACGGTACTATTCAGGCACTGCAGGGACCCCCGGGCTGTACATGCTGTAGCATGAGGGCACACAAACAACACAGAGGTTCCCCTTGCCCACCTGCTTTGTTAATACTCATCCTTCAGGTCTCAGCATACAGGTCCCTTCCTCCAGGAAGCCTCCCTGACTGGGGGCTGGTGGGGGGGTGGTGCTTAAAGGGTTGGACTCTGCCGTTTGGACCCCACACCCCTCTGATTCCCCCATCAGAGCCCTGACCACTCTGGCCTGTGCTTTGCCATCAAAACCCTTAATTACTTTGCCCTACGTGTCCCCTATCACACCCTGGCCACTGTGGCCTGGGCCTGTGTCATGCCAGTC
Source organism: Canis lupus familiaris (assembly GCF_011100685.1). Lineage (NCBI taxonomy): Eukaryota > Metazoa > Chordata > Mammalia > Carnivora > Canidae > Canis > Canis lupus. The sequence continues at coordinate 117,583,334 of NC_049222.1, read as the reverse complement.
CCAGGCTGTCTAGCCCAAGCTTCTCCCAGCCCAGCCCTGATCACTCTGAGCTGTATCTGTTTTGCTTTTGAAATTTGAGCTAAGTGAAAGCAGGACCTGACACTGCCTTGGTCACACTTCTGCTGCAGTGTCATTTAGCACACAACCATGGCCAGAGATCTACAGCAAATGTTGAACTAGCATCTTTGTCCTTCTCTGTTTCGGAACCCCTCTTTATGTCTCTAAATATGTTGGTTTCTCTGGCACGCACTTAGAATGCCAAACCCCCTCAGCCGCTTTTGGCACAGCTATAGTGGACAGTTCCATGCAAGTTGCAGATGTCCTTGGTTTAGCCCAGTGGTTCTCAAAGTGTGATCCCTGGACCAGCAGCATTAGCATCACTTGGGAACTTACTAGAAATGCAAATGTTTGGATCTCACCTAGAAGTACTGAACCAGAAACTCTGGGACTGGGGCCTGGAGATCTATAGTCAAGGTGATCCCATAAAGTGTGAGGACAGCATATTTAGTTCATGGGAGGCATTCCTCTCTGCTCTTCTGCCTCAGATCTCAGATAGCTCCCAGTTCCACCCCCTCCCACCAAAGAGACAGCCATCACCCAAAGGAATAAGAGCTAGTGTATAAATGTGGCTGCAGGGGGGAGAAATTTTGCAGGGCGGGGGAGGAAGGGGAGGAACCATAATTCAGATGTGTTCTACAAGGTTCCTTAATGTTCCCCAGCTGAACTGAGGCCCTGTTGCCCAGGGGGGTAATCTGCTCTTCACCTGAACCATCTATTAACTTTTTCCTCCCTTGCTTCATTCTCTCCCAATCCCTTGCCCATTTCCTGGGGTCACCCCCAAATCAGCCAGTTCCACTGAATTCTAATCCCAATTTGCTCTTGGACTGTCTCTAGGTATTTCTATCTCCCCACCTCCACCACTTCTGTAGTATCTCTGAGACTTCTGCAGCCTTTTTCTGAGTGTCTGAGTAACCACTATCCACTATGCTGGGCCAGAAGCACTGATGAACTTTGCTAATGATCTGGAAAGGCGTGCCCTAGAGCTGAGTTAATTTTAGCTGCAATTTTTCAATACACATGAGTGGAAGGAGCCAAAAGTCTGTTCTGAAACCTTCAGCAGAGCTAGGGATGCCAGGGTGATGTGCATGTATGTTCCTAGGCCCAACAAGGTTGCTTTGCTCCTCTACTGAGAAGAAGGGTGGTGTCCCTGGGGATGGTATGTGACCATTCAGTTTCCCCCAGGGTTAGAGCCATGACCAAAGAGCAAGACTGTGTTCCCTTCAGACCAGGGGGTCCCAAAGATCAGGTTCCCCATGTTGCTATAACCAAGTTCCCAGGGAAGGCTTGTAGACCACCACCCACATCCCTCTTCCTTCGGTACCATGTGCCAGGAGACATGTGGAACCCTCCACCGTCCCCTCCACTACCCTCTCACAATGGTTAGGACAGGCAGGCCCCACTCCTGATGAGTCCTGTGTTAGTACAGTTCTGTCAGAGTCCTCTATAGGGCCTCTGGGTCAATCTGTCCATCCCCCTGCTTCTGTCCCATTTCCTATCTTTTCCAACCCCCATGGGATATCCATCCAGTGCATCTTGAGGTCTAGCTGTAATTCCAGAGGGCACAGGTTCTGGGAGCCAAGTTTTCCCTTGCAGCCAGGGCAAGGAGGCTTGGGAAGGAGCAGAGTCTCCTCTCTGGACTGAAAGATCAGGCCTGTTGCTGCCCAGGGGTCCAAGTAAGGAAGCTCCACCTAGGGAAGGACATTCCAGGGAGGTGGTGCTGAGACAAAGGAGCAGGTGACAGGCTTGGGGGCCAGAGGCTCTGGGATGGAAAGCCACATGCAAAGAACTGAACACACACACAAATACACATACCCATCCTCACAGATGAGTTGCCCCTGTTCAGTCTCTGCCACCCCCAGCCCCCAGCCCACCCGTGTCTCTGTCTCTTTGACTTTCTCTATGTCTCTGTCTTTGTCTCTGTCTTGTCCTTGTCTCTCTCTCTCTGGGTTTCCCACGGTCTCTGTGTATTTCCATCTCTCCTTGAATACGTGTCTTTCTCTCTGCGTCTCTCATTCTACTCTTGTCTCTCCATCTAACCCTGCCCATTTTTTGTCTCTCTCTCAATTTGAGTGTCTCCTCGTCTCAGTCTCTGTGTCTCTCTGTATCCAAGGATTTTTTTTCTCTCTCCCAAGCAACGCCAGGGCCGCTCCAAGAGAGGTGGGGCCCGACGCGCGCCTTTGAGGGGGGTGCCTACACCTTTAAGCGCGGGCACGCGCGGGGCCTGCGCCTTTAAGCGCGGGCGCGCGCGAGGCCCTGGGTTCCCCGCGAGGAGGCCGCGGGAGCGCCCGGACCCGGCCCGCCTGCCCGGCCCCCGCCCGGCCCCCGCCCCGGCCCCGGCGGGGGAGGGGTCTCTGAGCGTGGCCCCTCCCCCCTGCGCCCCCACCTGCGCTGCGGTGCCTCCACCCCGCGTGTCCCTGCCTGTCCGTCTGTCCTCGCCCAGGCCTCGCCCCACCCCGGCCCCCGGGGCTGCCTTGCCACCCCCCCCAACCGCATCCGCCCCCCTCCCTCCCGCCAGTCCCCCGCCGCAGCCCAGGAAGCAAGCCGGGACCACGCCGCCCCAGACCCTGGGCCCGCACCCCGACACCGGGGGCCTGCACCCTGAGGTTGGATCCAGAGATCTGGAAACCTGAGCCTGAGACCCTGATCTGGGGCTGGGACCCCCAAGACCTGGAGCCCGAACACCTAGTGTCTGGGGCTGGAATCTCAACATCAGTCTCGGGAACCCCAAGACTTGGAATATGGACCCCCAGATTTGGAGCCTGAACCTCAAGATTTCGCATCTAAAACCCCAAATCTGGAACTGAACTCTGAATGCTGTGCCTGGGACCTTGAAATCTGGGACCAGATTCCCATATCTGTAACTGGAACCCACTAATTGGGGCCTGAACCCTGAGATTTAGGCTTCAAATTCCAAGATCTGAACCCTGGCATTCCAAGGGGCCTAAACCTGGGTTTGAGCCTGAAGTCCTTGCTGCAGACCCGAATGCTGAAATTGAGAGCTAGAGACCTCCAAATCTTGACTCGGAACCCCAATATCTGAACCCAGCACCCCAGTATTGGATCCCTGGACTGGGCTTGAGACTCAGACCCTCAGCTCTCCATTTGGCTGTTTAGTATCCCAAGCCCAGAGCTAGGAGACACTGGCTCTGATCAACCCAAACTGGAGCCTGGGTCTCTAAAATTGGACCCTAGAGGTCCTGTATTTAGAGATCTAGGACCCCAAGTAATAAGGTCTAAAGACTCCATGGCCACAGATCTGGGCTGAGACACAACACAGACCCTCTACAGAGGCCTTGGGGACAGAGAAGGCATGACCAGGCCCCCCCTCCAGAGCCCTGACCCCTGACCCCTTGGAGCTTGAGGACTCTGCTCCCTGGGGCGGCTTCCAGCTCAGGTAAGGCTATTGGGGGACCCCCATGGTGGGGAGGGACTTGGGAGGAACTTTGGGGCTGGGGGTGGAGGTAAGTGAGGACGAGGTCCCCCTGGGCACCCGTGGGGTTTGCCCAGGACACAGATATCCCGCCCCCCTCCTCCAAGGGTTTGCCTCCAGCTCCTGCTGTGCTTCACGTACTCTCTGGACATTTATTTGACCAGCACTGCCCCTCTCTGACCTCCTCTTCCCCAGTTGATGGCACCTCCAGGTCTCTGATCTCTCACTCTGTTCCCCAGTTTCTTCCCACCACCTATCTCATCTGACCGTCTCCAGACGCCTCTCCGGGCCACCGCTCCTCTCACTGACCGTCTCTGTCACTGACCATCTCTGTTCACCACTCCTGGCTCTGATCACCTTTGCCACTGCCATCCACCACCTCTCTCCCAGGCCACCTCTGTCTGCTGCTTCACTCAGTGACCACCTTTGGCATCTCTGCCCGCCCTACCTCTCTCTGATCATCTTCCACTAGCCCTCTTGCCCTTGCCCACCCCTGACTCTCTCAGCCCTGGCCTGCCTCTGACCATCTTTTCCCATTGCTCTCGGCCCCCTCCCTCTGCCTATCCTAACTGCCAGTCTACGACCATGCGACCATCTCTGACCCTTACTGACCACCTCTCTTCTCTCCGTCTCTCTTGAGCCCTGGAGTTCTCTAATCATTTCCAGTATCTCTGGCTGCCTTTCCTCCCTCTGATGACCTCTCCTGGCACCCACCATCCTGACAGCTGTCCTCATCTCCAACTGTTTCTGACATGTCCGTCCTTTCCTCCTCTATCTGACTACCTCTCTGGCTTTTGACCATCTCTGACCATCTCTCTCTTGGATCTGACCATCCCTGACCATGTCCCTTCCTCTGTCCACCTCTCATCTTCTGGACCACCTCTGACCACCTCCCTTCTCTGGTCATGTTTGACGACTTCTAATCATTCCCACCACACTGACCGCCTCTTCTCTCTGGCCGTCTTTCACCGTGTCTTTGACCACGTTTAAAGCCCTCTGGCTTCCCTTCTGCCCACTGATCAACCCTCCCAGGTCCTCTGTCTCTGACCATCTCTAATTACCTCCTTTCCTCTGACTGTCTTTGTTCATTTCTGCTCCCTCTGTCCCTCCACGACACCTCCCTCTGAGTCTTTGACCATCTCCTCTGCTTTTTGATCCTTCTGACCACTCCCACTCCTCTGCCTGACCATCTTTGACTCCACTGTTTTGCTCTCAGCCCACCGTGACCTTCCCTCCTGGCCTTGAGCCACCCTCATGCCCTCTGGCACCCCTCTTCTGGCCTCCGCCTGCCCTAATGCCCCCCTTCTTCCCTGTAGGCCGCCCCCGCCCGCAATGGCCGTCCTCCCACTGCTCCTGTGCCTGCTGCCGCTGGCCCCCGCCTCGTCTCCGTCCCAGCCAGCCACAGCCAGCCCGTGTCCCCGCCGCTGCCGCTGCCAGACACAGTCGCTGCCCCTAAGTGTGCTGTGCCCGGGGGCCGGCCTTCTGTTCGTGCCCCCCTCGCTGGACCGCCGGGCAGCCGAGCTGCGCCTGGCGGACAACTTCATCGCGGCCGTGCGCCGCCGCGACCTGGCCAACATGACCGGCCTGCTGCATCTGAGCCTGTCGCGTAACACCATCCGCCACGTGGCAGCCGGCGCCTTTGCTGACCTGCGCGCCCTGCGCGCCCTGCACCTCGATGGAAACCGGCTGACCTCGCTGGGCGAGGGTCAGCTGCGCGGCCTGGTCAACTTGCGCCACCTCATCCTGAGCAACAACCAGCTGGCGGCCCTGGCGGCCGGTGCCCTGGACGACTGCGCCGAGACGCTCGAGGATCTCGACCTGTCCTACAACAACCTGGAGCAGCTGCCCTGGGAGGCCTTGGGCCGCCTGGGCAACGTCAACACGTTGGGCCTCGACCACAACCTGCTGGCCTCCGTGCCCGCCGGCGCCTTTTCCCGCCTGCACAAGTTGGCACGGCTGGACATGACCTCCAATCGCCTGACCACCATCCCGCCCGACCCGCTCTTCTCCCGCCTGCCGCTGCTGGCCAGGCCCCGCGGCTCCCCCGCCTCGGCGCTGGTGCTGGCCTTCGGCGGGAACCCCCTCCACTGCAACTGCGAGCTGGTGTGGCTGCGGCGGCTGGCCCGGGAGGACGACCTGGAGGCCTGCGCCTCCCCGCCGGCTCTGGGTGGCCGCTACTTCTGGGCTGTGGGTGAGGAGGAGTTCGTGTGCGAGCCCCCTGTGGTGACTCACCGCTCCCCGCCGCTGGCGGTGCCTGCGGGCCGGCCAGCTGCCCTGCGCTGCCGGGCCGTGGGGGACCCCGAGCCCCGCGTGCGCTGGGTGTCACCCCAGGGCCGGCTGGTGGGCAATTCGAGCCGTGCTCGTGCCTTCCCTAACGGGACGCTGGAGCTGCTGGTCACCGAGCCGGGCGATGGTGGCATTTTCACTTGCATTGCGGCCAATGCTGCTGGCGAGGCCACCGCTGCTGTTGAGTTGACTGTGGGTCCCCCCCCACCTCCCCAGCTAGCCAACAGCACCAGTTGTGACCCCCCGCGGGACGGGGATCCTGATGCCCTCACCCCGCCCTCTGCCGCCTCAGCCTCCGCCTCCGCCTCGGCCAAGGCAGCTGACACTGGGCCCCCTCCCGACCGTGGTGTCCAGGTGACTGAGCACGGGGCCACCGCTGCTCTTGTCCAGTGGCCGGATCAGCGGCCTATCCCAGGCATCCGCATGTACCAGATCCAGTACAACAGCTCAGCCGACGACATCCTCGTCTACAGGTGCAGGGTCCAGGTAGCGGGCAGCATGGGTGGCAGACTGAGTTGGAGGGAGGGTTGAAGATACATCTTGTTGACACCCCAGGCTGCAACACAGCTGAGAAAGGAAGCGGAAGGGTACAAAGGAAATCAGACAGCAAAAGTAAAAGAAATCAGGCAGAGAAGGTAAAAGAAATCTGGCAGTAGTGATAAAAAGAAATAAGGCAGCACAAGTAAATAGTAGCAGATATAAAAAAGTAATCAGTCCAGAAGAGTAAAAAGCTAATCAGGGGGAGGGGGAGCCAGGTTGAAGTCAAACTGAATATAAAGGTAAAGAGGAACCAGATGTTTCCAGAGGCTAGGACTAGATGTAAGCTAAGTTGCGGGAAGGAAAGGAGATCAAACGGGAAGGTAGAGAGTTCATGGGGAAAATGAAATGAGGGGGCCGTGCTGCAAAGGAATTCAGACCAGAGGTTAGAAGGAAAATGAGGAGGAGGCTGAACAGAGATCAGGCTTCGAGTTTGTAAACTGCTCCACATGTTTAGAGTTCTAATATGGTGACGTCTCAATTTTTGATTTTCTAAGTCAAATTATACCTAGGAACATTGAATTTGCCCACCCACTGTTAGTGATTCCCTTCTCTATTTAATTGTTGCAAATAGTAGAAGAAAATCTGGGGCTTATACACTCTGAGAGGTGGTCAATACTTCTGCCCCCGAGCTGGAGAGCATTTGGAACATCTGCTGTGTCTGGCCACATGTGGTCAGTAGTGGTGGCTCTGACCCAGATGCTGCTGACATTTCTCACCCAAGTCTAACCTTGCATGGATGGCTGTGGATTGTTCGCTCTTGTCACTGCCAGGCGAGGCCAGGGGTGCAGTCCCCGAGGCCTGGCTGCAGAGGACTGGGCCTCCCAACACCTGGGCTGTACACCCTATAAATCCAGTACCTGGGTCCCCTTTCCTTCTTGAGGGGTCCACACCTTAAGAGATTATTAGTTGATTTCCTTTTTCAGTCCTGGAAATCTAGCAAGCTTATTCTGTTGCCTTTTTCAGATGGCAGTGCTCCCTGGAGGGGGAGTAGGCTCCATGGAGGGCCCACACCTGAAAATCCCACAAAGCCTGCCCACATTACCTGGCAGGGGATGAGACAAATGCTCTCCTAGGCAGCCACCTTCTCAGAGACAATCACAGAGTTCCCTGTAACTCCCTCATTAAAGCAGTTTAGGAATAAGATAGATTATAAAACAAGTTAAATCTCCAGCAGGGTGCTCTGCTGCAAGAGAAAATAAAGTGGAATGGGTGCTAAGGATAAAAGGAAATGGGAAAGGTAAGGATAAATAAAAACCAGGCAACAGAGATAAAAAAAAAAAAAAGGAATCGGGAATCGGAGCTGGAAGAAATAAGGCAACAGGGAGAAAAATCAGCTGTGATGGCTGAGGCACATCAGTTTCATGAGAGCAGAATCAGCTGAGGGCTCACTGGCTGTAGATACAGTAACCATAATAAGGCGATGGGGCTGGGGGGACATTCACTGGCAGGGGAGAAGGAAGGCAGGCAGCAGCCGTGTGGGGGTTCAGGAGGTCCGAGGAGGGAATGCTAGCTGTACACTTGAGGATAAGGGGGCAGCTGGAAAAGGGAAATCAGGCCCCAACTGAAGGAGAGGCGGCCCGGGAACTGGGGAAGGTGGGCAGGGGTCTAGTGGGAGACCTGGAGGTGGTATTGGAGGGAAAGTTGCACCTCAGGGAAGTGGGGCCGAGAGGCTGTGGTGAAACTGGGCGGCAGAGCAGAGATGCGGTGGGCAGCGGCCCTGGAGGGAATCTGGGCACTGGGCTAGGAGGAGATTAAACCGGGGGATTGAGCGGCAGGCGCCGGGATGCTAAGACCCGCCGATGGGTTATCGCGCAAGAGGCTGACCAGGGAATTTGGGGCAGCGGTGGGCAGGAGCTCAGGGGCGAAGGGCGGGCTGGGGGGAAACCTGCCAACCAGCGAGGGGGCGCGGAGGTGGGGGCAGAGGGCAGGGTGCGGCCTGGGCAGCCAGAGACCTGACCCCCGCCTGCCTGTCCCCCCAGGATGATTCCCGCCGACAGCCGCTCCTTCTTGTTGTCGGACCTGGCGTCGGGCCGCACCTACGATCTGTGCGTGCTGGCGGTGTACGAGGACGGCGCCACCGGGCTGACGGCCACGCGGCCCGTGGGCTGCGCCCGCTTCTCCACCGAGCCGGCGCTGCGGCCCTGCGGGGCCCCGCACGCACCCTTCCTGGGCGGCACCATGATCATCGCCCTTGGCGGAGTCATCGTGGCCTCGGTACTGGTCTTCATCTTCGTGCTGCTCATGCGCTACAAGGTGCATGGCGGCCAGCCCCCGGGCAAGGCCAAGGCACCTGCACCCGTCAGCAGCGTTTGTTCGCAGACCAACGGCGCCCTGGGCCCCACGCCGGCGCCGCCCGCCCCTGAGCCCGCTGCGCCCAGGGCCCACACCGTGGTCCAGCTGGACTGTGAGCCCTGGAGGCCCAGCCACGAACCCACGGGACCCTAGCCTCGGGCCCACCTCCACGGCCCTTCTGGCCCCAGGGGTGGGAGGACCCAGGCGCCCCGTGGGACCTGGCCTCAGACTCACCAAATCGCTCACGGTTTTTAAAACTCTGATGGGGAGGGTGTCGGGGGCACCGGGGCACAACAAGAAAGTCCTATTTTTCTAAGCTTGGGCCTGGGCCCTTGCCCTTGTCTCTGTCTGTGGGGGCTGGGGAGGGATCGTGCAGGGGTCTGGAGTTGGGAAGGCCTCCTCTGGGGAGAGACCCCCACTCTGTTCTGTCTGAAGTTCCTGGGATGAGGCTGAGGATGGTCATCCATTCAGTCAACAGAATGCCAAGAGCATGCCTTCTGGGTGTGCCCTGTGCTGGGTGACTCAGATGGCCCCAAGCCCTGCTCGGACAGTGAAAGTTCATTGTGATCAGAGATGTGGTGATGAGGGATGCTTCGGAGGTTGTGGAAGCCCAGGAAAGGTGCCTGACTCAGCCTAGGGTGTGGTCAGGGAGGCTTCCTGGAGGAAGGATGAGATCTGAGCATGACATCAGAAGGAGATAATTGGGCAAAGAGCAAAGGGAAAGCTGTTCCAGGCAGAGGGCCCAGCACAAGCAAGAACTTAGTAAATGCCAGACGCTGGGGGTCTGGTGGTAGAGGTAAGGCAGGAGGGGCAAGCAGGGTCCAGGAGCTCCAGGCTGAGGAGCTCAGACTCTGGCCTGATGATAGTACTGGGGAGCCATGGAGGGTTCTATGCAGGGGAGGGTCAGAGCCAGGAATGGGCTTTAGGAGGATCTCTCTAGCTATCGTGAAGAGGATGGACCAGGGGGGGAAACCGAAGCTAGGAGCCTGAGGGAAGCCAAGGTGGGTAAGGACAAGGACAAGGCAGGACCGGGCCACGGCTGGGGGAAAGGTGAGAGAAGTGAGTAGGGGGTAGGTGAGAGAGGAAGCTGAATGGATGGGTTATGGAGCTGAAGGGCTGTGGGGGAGGAAGGTATCCAGAGTGAGGCCCAGGGCTCTGGCCAGGGGTGGGGACTGTGGAACCATCTGATGCAGGACCAGGAAGGAGATACAGGTTAGGGAAGATGCTGAGGGCAATGGGGGACTTGGTGAATGGGGGTGGGCAGAGGATGTCCAGGAGGTGGTAGCCAGGAGGCAGGCCTCAGGACCCTGGTCTATGAAGAAAAGAAGGCTATTATCAGCAGAGATGGGGAATGAGGCCAATGGGGTGATGAGACAGCTTCTGGGACTTTCCATGTTTAAGGGACAGGCAAAGAAAAACCTGACAAAGACTAAATAGAAACAGCAGATGGAGGGACAGAGTGAAGCAAACCAGTCAGGTCAAACCCAAGTGACTATTGTGTTTAATGTATCAGGCCATGGTGACCTCCTCAGTGAGAGTAGTGTTAGGGGATTGGTTGGGTAGGTGCCAGATTCAGCTAATTTGAGATTTAAAAAAAAATTTTTTTTTAATTTATTTATTTATGATAGTCACAGAGAGAGAGAGAGAGGCAGAGACATAGGCAGAGGGAGAAGCAGGCTCCATGCACTGGGAGCCCGACGTGGGATTCAATCCTGGGTCTCCAGGATCGCGCCCTGGGCCAAAGGCAGACGCCAAACTGCTGCGCCACCCAGGGATCCCAGATTCAGCTAATTTGAGAGTAGGAGCTAAGAAAGTGTAAGTAGGGAGCATAGACCCTGTGATTCTGTGGGTCTAGGGCCTGGTTTTGGTTAATCTGGACCAATCAGCACTACATCTCTGCAAGGCTGGTCCTCACTCTGTCTTGGGCCGCCTTAGATCCCCCTCAGACACCAGACCTGGAGGTTTGGAAGACCAAACTCTGGGCCTTGGTAACACTGGGGCTCATTGGAGATCCAGGAATGGGATAGGCAGTAAGAAGAATAGTGTTCTCTGACCCTAGGCCTCCTCTGGCGGTGGGTCCAGGGACAGAGAAGATGGGGATGGGGGAGATGGGCTTAAGTCCTGTGAGGGTTCTCTGGAGTGATGCTGGTGTGAAGGGCATGGTGAAGAGGGCCCAAGACTGGACTGGCCATTCTCAAGACCTGGTGCACATGACCTTGTCCTCATGGGATAACATCCTAGATTCTGCAACGGTTTTCTTGGTGGGTTGTAGGCTTTGAAAACGATCTTCCACCAGCTATAGGAACAATCTGAGTCCCAGGGACCTGGCCTGACTCCAGAGTCCTCCACAAGCATAATGAGGTCCTTCTTGTTTGTTACCCTTGGTGGCTGAGGTCAGGTGAAGCCATCAGGGTGAGGGAGGCGTCTTGGCAAAAGGGTAGGCGCCCTAGGGAGTGGGAAGATTGGAGATCTGGTGCCAATTTCAAAATGCCAATTGCTGCCACAAGGCGGAGACAGAGTGCACCATTCCTTAACCCTTATTTTTCAATTTGAACAATTTATTGTGTGCCTATTTGTGCAGCATGCTGGGAATTCAATACTGAGCTAATACAGGCACAGGTCCTGGCCTCACACATCTCACCATTTGGTGGGGAGACAAATGTTGAATAATCACACAAGCCAGTATAAAGCATCTGTGGCGAAGGCTGTTGTGGGGATGGAGCATGTAGGAGAGATACATGGGACTGGGAGACCCTATAACCAGGAGACCTGACCCGGGAACTGGCGTTGAGAGAGGCTTCCTGGAGGAAGTGACATCTCAGCTGAGCTATGAAGGATGCTCAGGTTGGAGTTAACTGCACTGGGGGGAGGGGAGGTGGAAAGGGCATCCCATGCAAATGGAACAGAATGTGTAGAAGTTTAGGGGCTGGGAGAGGGCTGCTGAGATGGGGTGAGGGAAGGATGCAGTGTTGAGGCTGGAAAGGGGGCAGATGATACAGGACCCTGTAGGCTGCTGGGATTTTATTATAAGTGGCATGAGAAGCCACTGGAGGTTCTGAACAGTGAGGAGAATAGTGCTCCCTCCTCTTCAGGAAGCTCCAGTGGTCGGGTCGGTCTGTTTGCACGTGGGGGACGAAAGTGAAGAAGGGAGACCAGGGAAGGGGCTACTGCAATGGTCCAAGCAAAACACTGACCCCAAATGAGGTTGGGACCTGAAGTGGATGGGCTGGAGAGAGATTTGAGACTACCTCACCAGAGGCCTCTGTCCCCTATACAGAGGAGGACAGGGTGGACCACTATCCAATGATCTGGCTCTCAGGCAAGATTGCAGAGACTGGAAAGAAGAGCTGTGGGACCCCCCTGGTGTCTGATATCCAAGGATCCATCCATTAGATGAGGAAGCAACCGTCTCTGTAAGAACTTTTTCCAGGTTCAAGTACCGGGGAGATAGTGGATGTTGGTTCTGCAAAGCAGAGACTGCGGCTGATTGGGGGGAATGTGGACACAGGAAATGCAGGCCTGGAAGGGGGACACGCTAATTATATGTGTGGAAACAAGGAGTGTGGGAGGGGATACATGCGGGCAGGCTAGTTCCTCTAGCGTGGCCCCCTTGGCCTCCCCAACAGGGTGCCTGGATCATCCCTCACCCCCATGCAGGAACAATACTCCTATGGACATATGATCACATGTATCTCGAATTTAAAGTTAAAATCCAGCCCTGCCCAACGGAATCCACCAATTTCCTGAGCCCCGGGAGCGCTACTGCTCCTTCCACGGTCCCTCCCCTGTGTGGCTTTGAGAATGCCTTTGCACATTTTTGAGGCCAGGTTTTCTGGAACCAAAGTTCCAGGCTACTGGAGCGTTTTCTCGAAGTAACCGTAGTCCTGATACCAGGATGCTCCCCTGTCTGCGCATTGCCACATCCCACCTGTGTGTCTGGGTGTGGCTAATCTGCCCCGGGGCCTGAGTGTCTCGGTGTCTGTGATCCCTTCCTTACAAGGCCTCAGCTAATGCCAAGGTTTCACAGCTCGTTTCCGTGGGCACATATGTGGGAGAGTCTGATAAAGGGGTCCTCCGGAAAGGGTTGCTTCTCTTCTGGGTTGAACCCGACCATGGCCTCTGCCTCTGATTCCTTCCTGGTGCCTGTGCCCTTTCATGCTTCCCAAAAGCAAGGACGGGTGTCAGTGCGTGGCGTTGCCCTGACTTGTACAGAGCAATGCTGGGAACACATCGGTGACCAACCCAGCCCCAGACCCCACCTTCACAGAGCTCCAGTCCAGTGGAGGAAATACATGCTCACCAAACAATGACACCCCAAAGGGGAGATGGCTGGGATAAGGGAAGCACAGGCAAGACTGATAAGGGGCTGTCTATGTGCAAGGGATTCTGGGAGCCCAGAGTGGGCTCCTTACAGAGCCTGGCTTGGGAGGTGGGGTGAGTCCGTGATTTCCTGAATGCAGGGCCAGCTTCATGGCAGTGTGACCTGTACAGTCGCACAGCACCTCACATTAAGAAAGGCCCTGCGCTTGGTTGAATGCCCTGCTGTCGCCATCATGAAATTCTTAATAATTTTTGAACAAAGGACTCCACATGTTCATTTTGCACTGTGCCCTGCATACTTCAGGGATGTACAGAAAGAGCCAGAGGAAGAGAGCGTCTTCCAAGGACAGAGAACATTGTGTGCCAAACACAAGAAAGGAAGAGAGGATCGTACCCTTGAAGAGCTGACCGCAGTTCTGTGTAGCTGGAGCACGGAGAGGAAGGAGGGGGTGAGTGAGGGGTGGGCTCAAGAAGTTGCTGGATGCCAGCTGCTGAGCTGACGGCTCACGAGTTGGGACTCCATTCCAGAGGCACTGGGGAGCCATGGTGGAGGGACAGGGTCAGGTTTGGACTTTAGAAAGATCCATCTGTCTATACTGGGGAAGGTGGCCAGGGGCACACGACCGAAAATAAGGTCGGGGTGGGAGGCTTGGCTGCCTGTGGGAAGGGTGAGAGTGTCTGGTCACTGTGGGAGGGCGTATGAAGAGCCTTGAATACTTGGGTGACAGACACCCAATACACCAGGAGACTGGCCGGGGGGGACCCAAAGCCACAGGCTGAATCCAGAGCTTCATTTTCACTTGAAGATTTTTCACTGTTGGGTGGGTGCACAAGGGTAGGTTAATGGGTGTCACTGGTAAGTACTTGAAAATCTTTATATGAGAACTCACATGGATAGACTGATGAAAGTGAATGCAAAATTGGCAAGAATTTAGAGTATAAAATGTAAGACTTCAAAGGACTTTATTCTGGGTATATTCTGGCTTCAACTCTGGAACCCCTGGAGTGCACTTCACTCCTCCCCAGTCCTCCGGATGAAACATCAGATCTTTGGGAACTTCTTCTTTATCCACAGCCCTAAATGCTGTGGCTGATGCCCCCAGGGCTAGGAACTGACCCCCTTCCTGCTCCTCCACTCACCTCCTTCTGAGGCAGCACCTCTCCACCTGCCCCCAGGCTTCTCTTTTCTTTCTCTGCTGAAGACCCCCATATATCTGTCCCCAGCACAGCCCCTCTCCCAAGCCTGGCTTCCCTCAGCTTCCAGGACAGCCCCAGGCCTCTCACATGGGGGAGGGGGTGCACATTGACCTTAGCTTCTTCCCATACCTGTCCCTCTTCCTGGGTCCCCTCAGAGCAACCCTCCACTCAGCCTCCTGGCAGCCCTTCCACTTAGCCTTGCTCCCTTCTCTGGCCCCAACCACCTGGGTCCCTGCATCTCCCCCGCACCCCCAGGGGTCCTGGCTTCAGTTTCCCACTCTGGTCCAGAGAATCTTCATAAAACCAAACTTGACCCTCCTCTGCATAGAACCCACCATGGCTCTCCTGGGTTCCTGGACAAAGCTCCAGCTCTTTAGCCTGGCTGTATAGGCCTTGCCTGCCCCCCACTTACCCCCAACTCCATCTCTAGCACATAGGAGATTAGCACTCCCTGAAAAGCCCACCCTTTTACACACCCACGTTGTTCCCTGTGCCCTCAGGGGAGCCTTCCTTCACCTCCTCTGCTTGTGTTGAAGAGCAGGGGAAGGATCTTAAGCAGGTGAGAAATGAAACTATTGAAAGAATTCCTTCTTGAATTCTCCCCCTACTCTCCGTACCAAAGGCAAAGGTTCTTGGGGGGGGGGGGGGGTGAGAAGGGGCTGGAAATTGTATCCAAGGTCCCTTGCCTTTCCTTGTCTGGAGTCCCAGCCTGTCCTTTGTCCAGGATCCTCCAGGTAGGGTTCGACTCCATTGTTCTCCAGCTCAGGACGTTCTGGAAGGAGGAGAGTCATGTGGAAGCCATTGTCTTCTCTTGGGGCACTCCACCCCATATCCTCCAGGCCTCCTCATCCAGCACATGGTGTCCTCTCCTGCCTCTGTCTAGGAGATCAAGTCCCCAGTCCTTCCTCCCTCAGACACAGAAGTCCAGCGTCTCTTCCCCCTCCTTCCTCAGAACCCAGCGGTCCAGGCTTCTGGGCCCCTCCTTCCCAGGGCCCCAAAAGTTTAAGCCTGAAGCCTCTCTGTCCTTGGCAGGCTGTGGAGTCCTGTCCCGATTTCCTGGGAAACCGTGGTATTCTTGCCCCGCCCCCTTTGGTCTCCCGATTCACCTCCCCCTACCTGTCCCTCCCCCTCCGTCTCTGATTCTGTCCCGTCTCCCTGACCCCACCCACAGGATGAGGCCTCCTTACAATCAATGACATCTTGTCAGACTGGAACCAGTGCTAATGGGGACATCCGGTGCACTGACCCAGGGAGGTGAGGCCTCAGGCTCTGGGACTATAAATACTGGCACACAGTGGCCTCTGCACAGCCCCTGCAGGTGGGACACCCAGCCTTGCCTTTCCCCCTGCGCTCCTCTGCTCCTGCACTACAAGGGCTGGAGGCAGACTGGCAGGAGAGCCTGCCCACCCCCTCCCCAGCCATGGCTGCCCTCCCCCCTGCCCTGCTGTGCCTGGGTGCCCTGGACTTCCTGTGGGGTGAGTGATCCACGGGGCATGCAGAAGACTGGTGAGCTGGTCTGGATCTGCAGCAGGGGACTGGTTGTGCTGGCTGGGGCTTGGGGTCGCCTGGCATGGTTCTATAACAGGGGATTGGCCACGGTGGAGCTTTTGGGGACCGGGCCCCGGCCAGCTGGAACCAAGGACTATTTGGGTAGACTCTGGCCGGCGATTGGCCAAGCCAGTTGTGGGAAGGGGGCTGAGCAGGCCTTTCTGGGACACAGATGGTTCAGAGGAAGCAACTTTATTTTAAGTTAATATTTACCAGACATTGTTCCACGGCCTTTACATATATTATTTCATCTAATACTGTCACAGCTCTGCCAACACTCCCTTTTTACAGATGAAACTGAGGCCCGCAGGTGGTACCTTGCCCACGTAGACGTGGCTAGAGCGGGGCGGTCAGGATTAGAATCTGATGTGTCCGGCCTCAAAATCCAACAGATTATGCTGACTCCCTCCTCTCCCCCTCTCCCCTCCGGGTTCCCTCAGGCCCTGCGGTTGCCTTTGTGGATTTCCAGGGTCGTTACTTCGTCACCGGCCTTCTTGGAGAATGGGGGCGCGGAGGAGCCCAGCTTCCGCCTGTACGTGTCGCCCCCGCCCAAGGGGCCCCCGACGGCGGTGCAAGTGAGGGCGCAGCCGGTGGGGGGACCGCCTTTCCGGCGCGCGCTGAGCCTGCAGCCGGGCGCCACCGCGTGGGTGCGCCTGCCCAGCGCCGTGGAGCTGCGGGGCTCGCGGCGGGCGGCGGGGGCCGCCGTGCGCTTGGCCGCGTCGCGACCCGTGGGAGTGACGGTGGTGAACGCGCGTGGGCGCACCTCCTTGGACACCGCGCTAGCGCTGCCGCGCCGCCTGCTGGGCACTCGCTACGTGGTGGTGACGCCGTCGCTGCGGCCCCACGACCGGCACAAGGAGTTTGCGGTGGTGGCCGGCGCTTGGCCCACGCGCCTGCGCCTCACGCCTGCGGTGCCCATCCTGCTGGATGGCGTCGAGCGCGCTGCCGGCCGGCCCTTCCTCGTGCGCCTGGAGCCCTTCCAGGCGCTGCAGGTGCAGAGCGCAGGCGACCTGTCGGGCACCCGCGTCGTGGCCACTCATCCCGTCGCGCTGCTGGCTGGCCACAGTTGCCTGCGAGCGAGAGATAAGGCCTGTGGCCACGTGTCCGAACAACTGCTGCCGCAGGATTACTGGGGCCGCGTCTATGCCATACCGCCGTTCGCGCCCGCGGCTCCCGGACCCAGAGACCAGGTGTTTGTGGCGGCGGACAGCCCCGGCAGCCTGAGCTTCTGGGGGGGCGGCGCCAATGGGGCGCGGGCCGTGCGCCCCGGAGCCGTGCTGCACTTCGCGGTGGACCCAGTGCGCCCCCTGGTGCTGCGCTCCTCCGCCCGCCTGCAGGTGCTTTTCCTGGCTGCAGCCGCGGCCCGCGGGGGCGTCGCCTACAATCCCTTCTTCGCTCTCTTGCCCCCGGTGGACGCGTTCAGCCGCAGCTTTGCGCTCACTGCGCAGCCGGGCTTTTCCAACGTAGCGGTGCTGCTGGCGCGCGAGCCCACCCCGGTGCTCCTAGATCGGCAGCCGCTGCCCAACCTGTACTGGCGCCTGATTCCCGGCGGCCCAGAGCCGCGTCACGGGCAGCATCCTGGTGAGAGCCGGGGCCCCGCTCAGGGTTTCGTCTGGACCGAGGTGGCATATGGGCCTGAGCCCGGAGTGGTGCATTTGCTGGAGACTCGCGGGATGCCGGTGGGCGTGCTTAGCTTCGGCACCGCCCCTGGAGCGGGCTTCGGGACCCAGGCCATGGGGCAGCCGAGCGAGGGTGAGCAGCGCTGGGGCCCGAGACACTGGGAAGATGAGCCGGCGATGGGATTCCAGATCAGGGACGGGGAAAATCATACTACCTGCAATTCCTCGCATAGAAGACCGAGAAGCAGGGTTGTTGTTGGTTTTTTTAAATGCAAATCATTCCCTCCTCCACTCAAAATCTTTCCACGCAGTTATTATTACACCCAGCAAAAGCAAAGTCCTTACAGTGTTTAATGAGGCCCCATACAATCTGCTCTCATTACCCCTCTGGTCTCATCTCTTCTCACTCTTGGCCTTCCTTCAGTCCATTCCAGCCACACTAGCCACACTTACTTTCTCCTCCCAGCTCCAGGGCCTTAACACTGACCATCCCCCTGATATCTTTATGGATCTCACCCTCATCTCCTTCAAGTCTTTGCTCAAATGCCATCTTCTTACTCAGGCCAAATTGACCACTCAATTTAAAATAGTAATTCCCCATCCGTTACAAACTCTAGCCCTTTCCTGCTTTTTTTTTTTTCATGGCTCATATCACTTTTTTAAAAGATTTTATTTATTTATTCATGAGAGGCACAGACAGAGAGAGAGAGAGAGAGAGAGAGGCAGAGACACAGGCAGAGGGAGAAGCAGGCTCCATGCAGGGAGCCGGACCTGGGGCCCGATCCCAGGACCCCAGGATCACGCCCTGGGCTGAAGGCGGCGCTAAACCCCTGAGCCACCCGGGCTGCCCTCATATCACTTTTTGCATGCTTATTCTCTTTCTCCCATCTGTTCCTTGAGGTCAATGCTTTTTTTTAAAAAATTTAAGGATGGCTAGGTGGCTCAGCAGTTGAGCGTCTGCCTTAGGCTCAGGGCCTGGTCCCAGGGTTCTGGGATTGAGTCCCCCATTGGGCTCCTCGGGCTCCTTGCAGGGAGCCTGCTTCTCCCTCTGCCTATGTCTCTGCCTCTCTGTGTGTGTCATAAATCAATCAATCTATCTTTTAAAAAATAATAAGTTTTAAGTAAGTTCTAAGATAGAGTTAATGCAATTTTAAAAAGATTTTATTTATTTATTCATGCGAAACACACAAAGAGAGGCAGAGACACAGGCAGCGGCAGAAGCAGTCTCCCTGCCAGGACAAATCCCAGAACTCTGGGATCATACCCTGAGCTGGAGACACTCAACTGCTGAGCCATCCAGGTGTCCTTAATTGTGCAATATTTAGGCATATAGCCTGATGAATTTTTGCATATATACATACACATTTGTAACCATCACCTAGATCAAATTATAGAATATTTCCATCACCCTAAATAGCCCTATGAGGTCAAATTTTTACAAAAATCTTTTGTTTACTGCAGAATCACCAGCTTCTAGGACAGTCCCCAACCCTTAGTAAATATTTGTGGAATGAATAATAATGGTTATAAGTTGTTAAATGTGCACCAAATCATATGCCAGGCACTGGGCTCAGAAAGGAAGTTATTGTTAAAGGTCACAAGTTCTTTTTCTTTACTACAGCCTAAAATATAAACAATGGGGTCAGGGGAAGGGATAAAATAGCGGCTGTTTCACCTTCCCACTTGTCTTTAAGGTTGACTGTATCATAGTATTGTAATAATTCCTTTTTCCTGGGGAGGAGAAGGGCTGGGAATCAAATCTTTTGCCAAGTTCACACAGCTGGAAAGTGGCTGAGCCAGGATTTGAACCCAAGTCTTGTTTCCAGAGCACAAGTTTTGTTTTTTTTTTAAGATTTTATTTATTTATTAATGAAAGAACGGGGGGGGGGGTGGGCAGAGACACAGGCAGAGGGAGAAGCAGGCTCCATGCAGGGAGCCCACTGTGGGACTCGATCCCGGATCCCGGGATCATACCCTGAGCCAAAGGCAGATGCTCAACCACTGAGTCACCCAGGCATCCCCAGAGCACAAGTTTTTAGCCACTGTTTTGTTTTGTTTTATTTTGTACTGCTTCACACATAGTCTAGACTTATGTGCTAAGTGGTAAATACTTTTATATATAATGTATGTCCATTATGTAATGCATTCCTCACAGCCACTCTGGAGGTCTCTATTCTCCCCATTTTTCAAATTATTTATTCATTTATTTGAGAGAGAGAGAAAGAGAGTGGGGGGGGGGGAGAAGAGCTGAGGAAGAGAATTTTTTTTTTTTAAGATTTCATCCATTTATTCATGAGAGACAGAGAGAGAGGCAGAGACACAGGCAGAGAGAGAAGCAGGCCCCACCCCGGGAGCCTGATGTGGGACTCAACCCCGGGACTCCAGGATCACGCCAGGGCTGAAGGCAGGCACTAAACCGCTGAGCCACCCAGGGATCCCCTGAGGGAGAGAATCTTAATGCAGACTCCCTGCCCATTGGAGCTCCACTTGGGGCTCAATCTTAGGACCCACGAGATCATGCCCTGAGATGAACCCAAGGAGCTGGATGCTCAACTGACTGAGCTATCCGGGCACCGCTATTATCCCCATTTTATAGTAGAAGCAGTTAAAGGTTGAAGGCAAGACATCGCCATCCAAAGCTACACAGTGAGCAAGCCGTAACTGCAAACGCAAAACTTGCTCAGGCTGCTGGGAAAGAGGCTGGTCGCCTGCCAGAGTGCAGCGCTATGCACAGCGGAGTAGCTGGACGCTGACCATGGTTCTGAATATAGTTTGCTACTGTGTAATCCTGGAATCAATCTCCTCCAGTTCCAAAAAAACAGTGGGAGACCAGGGAGATGAGAGAAAAGTGGGTATAGTCAGAGAGGCTAGGATTTCTTAGAAATGAAAACATGGACTTCAATTCGTTTATTAAAATTGGCTCACAGCTGGATTCTGGGGACAAAAGGCCTGGATTCAAATTCTACTATAAGCTGTGTGATCTTGGGCAAGCCATGTCATCTCTCTGAACCTCAACTTTCTCTTCTGCAAAGTGTGGATAATAATCTCAACAACTTCATAAGGCTGTTGGGACATTTTTAAAAAATGAGTTAATAGAAGGGTGCTTGGCACGCAGTAAATGCTATTATTAATTTTCAACATTTTTTTTTTTTTTTTTTTTAGATTTACTTCAGGCTAGGCCATTTCTAGGCACTGGAAATGCAACAAAGTACAACATAGAAACATTCCTATCCTAGAGAGCTGATACTTTAATTCATATTCTAATCTATCCCGAAAGTGTGTATTATGTTTTGATAGAAAATATGCAAACCCCTGGGATCCCTGGGTGGCTCAGGGATCCCTGGGTGGCTCAGCTGTTTAGCGCCTACCTTTGGCCCAGGGTGTCATCCTGGGGTCCCGGGATTGAGTCCCTTATTGGGCTCCCTCTGTGGAGTCTGCTTTTCCCTCTGCCTGTGTCTCTGACTCTCTCTCTGTGTCCATGAATAAATAAATAAAATCTTTAAAAAAAAAAGAAAATATGCAAACCCCTACAGAACAAAGTTACCTCTTAAAAGTTCATTTTTTAGGTGTCTAGCATCATATATCAACAGCTATGAAAAAAAGCTCCCTTCCCTGGGAAATGGGGAAGTTATATCCCCACAGAACACACACACACACACACACACACACACACACACACACACACATTCTTAAGGCTGCTTAACATGGCAAACTGGAAGTCCTCACTGGCCAAAATCAACCCACAGAAGTATTTAGACTTACTGGCTCACAGATTTTTTTTAAATCTTTTTTTTTTACTTTTTTATTTATTTATGATAGTCACACACAGAGAAAGAGAGAACAGATTTTTGAAATAACCAATATGGTGTCCTTAGAGTCTATGTTCTCCAGCTCATCACAGCCCTATTGTATACCCACACTGTGCTGACCATTTCTGTATTGTACTTCAGCCTCACCCTCTCTTTCTGATTATATGCTCCCACTTCATTTTAGATTGGGAACCATGCTAGCTTATGCACGTTGAGTCTCCAATGACCCTGGAGGCCTAGGGCTTGGAGGCAGGAAAGGGCTGAGACCAAATTCTAGGATCCAGTTCTGTTGCATCATTTCATCTCATCTCATCTCCAGATATTCTGACTAAGGAAGATTGGAACCCTTCCACAGAATCCTATCCCCTGCTAGAGTCTTCCCTGATGATGCTACTCCAGCTCCCAGGATCCTGTAAAGACCATGCATGTTCCAATGGGACCATGTGTCACCTTGTGAAGCACAAACCTGAGTGTGTAGCCAGCACCCAGGCCACCGAGATCATGTTCAGTCCCAAGACAATCTCTCTCAAGGACTCCAAAACAGCATCCATCTTCAGCTCTAAAACCATGGCAATGACCAAACCAGGATCAGAGAGCACACCTGAAGCAGAACCAGGGCTTGTAACTGTGGCCATAAATGAACATCAGCCTGAATCTATGGTTTTGATTAAACCAGAATCTGAACCTCTGGCTGTAAAAGAACCAATTCCTGAAACCCTGGTCGTGTCTGAACCAGCACCTGCATCTTTCACCCTGACAGTACCCATAGCTGAACCTGAATCTGAACCCAAGACCGTGTCTAACGCTAGGTCAGAAACCATCTCAGTGGTCAAGCTGGGGCTCCAGGTGGTGGCAGTGACTGAACCAGGCTTGGAGGCTGTGACTACCATGGCAAAGCAAGAATTTGAAACTGTGTCTGACTCCAAAATGGTGTCTGAGGCCAAATCAGAGACAGAGGAGGTCCCTACTAAGGGTCAGGGGAGCATCACAGGAGGTACCTGCTGGGCTTCCGGGCTACCATACATCTACACTTTTGATGGCTACTCTTTCCCTGTGCCTGGGGGCTGTACCTACATTCTGAGCCATTGCCCCCAGGCCCTCCCTGGTGGCCTTCCTGCCTTCCAGCTATGGATTGCCTGCTCTGGAGAGAGGCAGCCTATGCACTTTGTCACAATGCGCATCTTTGGAGTCACCATCACTGCTCTCAAGCATGAGTTTGGCTTTGTCCAGGTAAGAATCATTTTGTATGGAATCCTGGGAAACTGTATCCTTCTCTGTCCCTCATTTTTGTCAACTCTACAGTGGAGGCAATTATATAAGTCCACAATCCCTTATCCAGAATGCTTGGGGTCAGGTACATTTCAGATTTTGGAATTTCAAGTAGTCATATCATGCAAATGCTATATATTATATAATAATCCCAATAAATCCCAATAGGTGTTACACAATTATAGACATTAATACCTCTGCAGTGAAATGTCTGACTATTCACACTAAGTAGGATAAACTAAGACGATAAGTAGCCATACCATGAGTTCAGGTCAGCTTTTGCTGCCAATTATGTTCTTTTTTTTTTTTAAGATTTTATTTATTTATTTGACAGAGAGAGAGCGCAAGCAGGGGGAGCAGGAGAGGGAGAAGCAGGTTCCCTGCTGAGCAGAGACCCCCAATGAGGGGCTCAATCCCAGGACCCTGGGATCATGACTTGAGCCGAAGGCAGGTACTTAACCGACTGAGCCACCCAGGTGCCCTGCCAGTTATGTTTTAACGTCAAATACACAAAACATCTTAGTCTTCAGACCACTTTTGCATTTGGGGATTGCGGATAGGGGATTATGGGTCTCTAGCACCTATGCTAACAGCTTCCTGTGCAGTGGGAATGAGTTAACAGTGTAGAAAGCACTTGGAACAGAGTCCATCTCATCATGCTAAGTGTCATCTGAGGAGTGTTTGCCATGTTTATTGTCCCCTAACACTGACAACTAGAACCTCTAAATTCTGCAAGCTTTGGACTTATCCTAGGACCACGTGCAGCCACTAGTATGTCAAAAATTTCTCCTCGGGGAAGTTTTGGATGCATTACTCTGGAAGGTTGTAGGGACTAGAATATGTTTAATCAGAGTTGCTAGAGGGAGCAAACCTATGAGGTTATGGATATACTAACACACTCCTCAGCACCACTATGGAAAGACAATGGACTCCAGAACCTGATGGCCTGAGTTCAGATCCTAAGTTGACCACCTGTGATCTGTGTGACCTTAGGCAAATTATTTACACTCTCTTGGTCTTAGTGTCTTCATCTGTGAAATCAGGTTGATGAAAAGATTGAACTCATCAGACTGGAGTGAGGATCAAATAGGCTAATATATAGAAAGCTCAGAAGTATAAGATGCTAGGACCTGATGAATAAGCCCATGATGCCCCATACTCCCCTCCACACACCTCTTGGGAGCTCACCCTGCCACTGTGGAGTCATCGAGTCTTCCAAGTGCTCTTATGGCTCCCCAGCAACAGCACCCCAACCCATAGCACCTTTAAATTCTCAGGGCTCCAGATTTATACTCTTATCAAATGAACCCCTTTCTTCCAAGGACCCACCACTCCTGAGTTTCTTCATTGATTAAGAAATGTTTTATTGGGGATCCCTCGGTGGCTCAGTGGTTTAGTGCCTGCCTTTGGCCCAGGGTGCCATCCTGAAGTTCTGCATCAGGCTCCTGGCATGGAGCCTGCTTCTCCCTCTGCTTGTGTCTCTACCTCTCTCTCCCTCTCTATGTCTATCATGAATAAATTTTATTTTTTTATTTTTTATTTTTTTAAAGATTTTTATTTATTTATTTGTAGAGACAGAGAGAGAGAGAGAGAGAGAGCGAGAGGGAGAGAGGCAGAGACACAGGCAGAGAGCGACACAAGCAGGCTCCATGCAGGAAACCTGACACGGGAGGACTTGATCCCGGGTCTCCAGGACCATACCCCAGGCTGCAGGCGGCCCTAAACTGGGCCTAAACTGGGGGCTGCCCTATCATGAATAAATTAAAAAAAAAAAAAGAAATGTTTTATTAGTATATACCAGATCTTGCTTAAGGCCCTGAGGACACATCAATGACAGAGACAGACAAAATCCTTGTTTTCATGGTACTTATGCTCTAGTGGAGAGAGATCAGCAATAAATACAAATTATTATGTAGTGTGTTTGAAGGTGATACATGCTAAGGAGGAAAAAAATGGATCAAGAAAGTGGCATTGGGGGAGCACCTCAGTGGCTCAGTGGTTGAGTGTCTGCCTTTGGCTCAGGTTGTGATCCTGGGATACTGGGATCAAGCCCCACATCAGGCTCCCCATGGGGAGCCTGCTTCTCCCTCTGCTTATGTCTCTGCCTCTTTCTCTGTGTCTCTCATAAGTAAATAAATAAAATCTTAAAAAAAAAAAAAAAAAAAAAGGAAAGTGGCATCAAGATGTCTGAGAGTAGGGCAGCCTGGGTGGCTCAGCAGTTTAGCACCACTCTCAGCCCAGGGCAAAATCCTGGAGACCTGGGATCGAGTCCCATGTTAGGCTCCCTGCATGGCGCCTGCTTCTCCCTCTGCCTGTGTCTCTGCCTCTCTCTCTCTCTTTCTATCTCTCTCTCCGCCCCCTTTCTCTTGAATAAATAAATAAAATCTTTTAAAATACAGATGTCTGAGAGTATAGCTTTAAGTAAGAGGATCTCTCTGAGAAGATGAAACTTGAACAAAATTTTTTTTGAGCCAAGTTTTAAAGGAGGCGAGGGAGAGAGCCATGTGTACATCTGAGAGAAGAACATTCCAGGCAGCAGAACAGCCAATGCCTAAGGTGGGAATCTGACAGTCACTTTAGAGGAACATCAAGAAACCCAGGCTGAAGTGGAAAGATTCTGATACAGAGGAGAAGGAGAGACCATGGGGATCACATTGTGTATCACCATATGGGCTCTTGCAACAACTTTGTCTTTTATTCTGTATGAGGTGGAAGCCAAGGAAAGATTGTGTGCAGAGGAGGGATGAAATATCACATGAGTGTTAACAGGATCCCTGCGGCCGCTGTGTGGGGAACAGACTATGGGGCTTGTGAAGGATGCACCAGGAGACCAATGAGGAGGTTGCTGCAATTGTCCAGGCAGGAGATGATGGTTGGACCAGGGTAAAGATGGTGAATGAGAGTAAAAGTGGGTTGGTAACCTTGGTGGGTGGAGGCAGAAAAATGGAAATCATGGAGATATATGATCTAGAAGCTCTTGGTGGAGGCTCTTGGTAATTGGGGATAAGACACTGGGGTCCTAGCTGAAGGCTCTCCTATTAAGTAACTGGAGACTCCTCAGTAGACTTACTTACCTAGATTCCTGAGGGAAGTCTTTTTTTTTTTTAATATTTTTAAGTCAAGGATTTTTAAAAAATTTTTAAAATTTTTATTTATTTATGATAGTCACAGAGAGAGAGAGAGAGAGAGGCAGAGACAGAAGCAGGCTCCATGCACCGGGAGCCTGACGTGGGATTCGATCCTGGGTCTCCAGGATCGCGCCCTGGGCCAAGGCAGGCGCCAAACCGCTGCGCCACCCAGGGATCCCTCCTGAGGGAAGTCTTCTGAATTTTGCATGAGGTTGCATCTGGGTATTAGATATAAGACTCCTGGATAAATAAATAAATAAATAAATAAATAAATAAATAAATAAATAAATAAATAGACTCCTGGTTAGTCCACAGAGTGACCTTCCAACCAGAACAATGCCTGTGGAGAACATTCCCTGAGAAGAAATTTCAGACATGCCAGTAACTGCATGTGGTCCTAGGATATGCTCAAAACTCACAGAATTTGGAGGTTCCAGATGTCAGTGTTAGGGGACAATAAGCATAGCAAACCCTCCTCACATGAACCATAAGGTGGACTCTATTCTAGGTGCTTTTCCTATGTTAACTCATTCCCACCTTACAGCCCCAAAGCCCCCACTCCCTCCTATCCCCAAATCCAACCCCTTCAGCTTCCATCCTCCATCCCTCCTCAAATGCTCAGGAACGCACCCTTTCTGGTGACTCCTGCTCTTGGGTCCCCCCTGCAGGTGAACCAGCAGCGGCTTCGGCTGCCGGCGACGCTGCAGGACGGGAGGCTGCGGTTGTATTTCCGCAGCTCCGAACTGTGGGCAGAGGTAGGGCTGGAGCAGGAGCCGCCCGCGCTGCGCCTAGTGTACGACTGGCAGCACGCGCTGTCTCTGCAAGTGAGCGACGGCTACCGGGCGCGTGTGGCGGGCCTGTGCGGCAACTTCAACCGGGACCCGGCAGACGACGTGGACGGTCCCGACCCGCGCGCCTTCCTGCGCTCTTGGGCCCTGCAGCCGCCCGGTGCCCCGTGCCACGCCGTCTGGGCGGCTCCCTGCGCCCAGCCAGCGTCCCCACCAGCGACCCCGGGGCCCTGCGCCGTCCTGGCTGCTCTGAACGGGCCGTTTAGCCCCTGCCACAACGTGCTGCTGCCTGCGCCCTTCGAGACCAGCTGCAGGGCTTGGATCTGCCCCTTTGCCAACTACCGAGCCGCGCTTTGCTTGACCCTCCGGGTCTACGCGCGTACATGTCAGCGCCTGGGTGTCAGCATGGACTCCTGGAGATTCCAGACTGGCTGCCGTGAGTGAGCCTTAGATAGAAAAGGCTATGGGCTACTGGGGAAGGGGATTCTGGGACTCAGGGAGTGGCACTCCTTGATGCTAGAATTGATTCTTGGGGCAAGCATGCAGGGTCCCTTGGGTGGGGCTGCAGAGTACCCAGAGATGGGGTTCCTTGGGTCTGGGGATGGAGACATTCCACCTTAGGGGTAGGATGGATTTCTGGTTTCTAGGAGCTGGAACACATACCTCACTTAGGCCTTTAGGGCCTAGGGTGAAGGCTTCCAGGCCCTGGGGTCCAGAATTAGTTAATTCTAAAAGTCAGGATTTCTGGATTTGGTGGATGGAAAAGTCCTCTAGGTGACAAGCCCTTCAGGGTCTGTGTCCCAGGGCAGACTTTTATATTGTGGAAAGGGGACTTCTGGCTTCTGATGATAGAAACTTCTTTACTCTGTGAGATGGAAATTGCTGGAAAGCCTCCATCTAGGGATCCTGGGGATGACTCTTGGAAGCTGAGGGTGAGGAGGTCTCCCTTCCAGGGGTTGCTGAATATTTAGTCTCTGAAACCAGACTGGGAGGTCCTGATGTGAACACTGTCTCTCCTCCACCTTCCTCTCCCCCTGCCCCCAGCCATCGAGTGCCCCCAAAACAGCCACTATGAGCCATGTGGCTCCTCCTGCCCAGAGACATGCCTGGGTCCGTTGGGAGCACCGTGCCCACTGCCCTGTGGGGAAACCTGTGCCTGTGATGCTGGCTATGTTCACAGCGGCCCAGCCTGCGTCCTGCGGCACCCAGGTCCTGGTGGCTGTGGCTGCACACACCAGGGACGCCTGCTGGCACCGGGTGAGACTTTATGGGAGGGCGTGGGCTGCACCCGCCGCTGCCTCTGCCCAGCCTCAGGAGGGAGCGTGATCTGCACTGAAGCTGATTGCAGGCCAGGCAAGCGCTGTGTTCTGTCACATGGCCTGCGCACATGTTTGCCCTTGAGCGTGGCCACGTGCGTGGTGGCCGGAGGAGGCCACTACATCACCTTCGACGGGCGCCGTTTTCGCTTCCCTGGCTCTTGCATGTACCTGCTGAGCGGCCTTCCTTCTCCAGCACTGGTGCCGCAGGAGCTCACTGACTTCCGTGTGCTCCTGGGCACTGGTCCTGATGGCGTCCCGAGTAGCCTTGAAGTGCACATGTCTGGATGTCACCTGAGGTTGGACCCCAAGGAACCCGGTCGTGTCCTGGTGAGAACATCCCACCCCTACCCACACATGCACCCAGGGATCCCACCTTATGACCTCTGACCCAGAGTCCTCACCTCCTCACCTCAAGATTCCCAATCCTGATCCCAAGATTCCCCTAACCTCACTCTAGGGTCCTTCCTTGAGTTTTTGTCTATGATACTGGACCCTCAACCCAAGGCTCCTACCTCCTTCCTCTTGCTGCCTGATCTCTGACCCAGCCACTTAACTTTAACCCCCTAAAGCTAACCTCCAAATTAGAACTCAATCCTTAACTCATTATGATGAAACCCTAAGTCCAGAAGCCCCTTACTCACTCCACCATAGCTTCTTGTGGCAAAGGAAAAGAGCTTGTAGTGCTGTTGGAAAGGCTACATGGAAGGCACTCATTAGGTGCCAATATCATCACGCATATTGCACAAGAGTCCTCATCTGGAAAATTGGCATTGCCATTTTCCAGATGAGGAAACTGTGACTCAGAGAGGTGAGGCCATTTGCCCAAGGTCACACAGCAGAGCCGATATTTAAACCTTGGCATTTTGGCTCCAAGGTCTGTTATGCTGTCTCTGCAAATGGTCAAAAAAATATATGACCTCAACTACCTCCTTTGTGAAACATAATTCAGAGTCCCCAGTGACTCTGACACTGCTTCAATGTGGCAAATTTTCTCAACAAGGTAGAAAAGTCTGGGAAGAGACACTGGGAGAGTACCTATGGGACTGTGGGGACGAGTATTCACTGACCAGAGGACAGGACCCAGACACTGTCAGTTATTTTACATCAGAAGTTTGCCTTGGCAATATTTTTAATTTGTTACTGAATTACAATTTTTTTCTTTTGAGAGGATTGCATTGAATCTATAACTCAAAGTGGGGAGACTATTGAGTTTGCCAGTCCACCAACATGGTATATTTTTGCTTTTCTAAGTCTTTTATTTTATTTTTTATTTTATTGCATTTAAGTTCGATTAACTAACATACAGTGTATTATTAGTTTATTAGAAGTAGAGTTCGGTGGGGCAGCCCCGGTGGCTCAGCGGTTAGCACCGCCTTTGGTTTTTCAGGGCTGATCCTGGGGACCCGGGATCAAGTTCCACGTCAGGCTCCCTGCATGGAACCTGCTTCTCCCTCTGCCTGTCTCTCTCTCTCTCTGTGTGTGTGTCTCTCATGAATAAATAAATAAAATCTGAAAAAGAAGTTCGGGGGCAGCCTGGGTGGCTCAGCGGTTTAAGCACCTGCCTTCCGCCCAGGGTGTGATCCTGGAGTCCTGGGATCGAGTCCCACATCGGGCTCCCTACGTGGAGCCTGCTCCTCCCTCTGCCTGTGTCTCTGCTTCTCTCTCTCTCTATGTCTATCATGAATAAATAAATAAAATCATTTAAAAGAAAAAGAAACATGTAGGGTCCACTTAACCGTGGATTCTTTTAAAAAAAAAAAAAAGAAGTTCGGTGATTCATCAGTTGTATATAACATCCAGTGCTCATTACATCACATGCCCTTCTTAATGCCCATCACACATCCCTCGACCCCCATTGACAGTTCTCACCAAGTATTTGTTGGAAAAAGTATCAGCACCATGGACAGCATCCCAAGCGCACTTTCAGGTCATTGTAGACAGACCCTTCGTCCCTCAACAAGGTCTTCTGGAGGCCCTGCTCTTACCTAGAGCCATAGGCATCCTTGGTACTGATACTGAGCCTAGAGCCCCAGCCTGACATACCCTCTTCACACAGGTGAATGGAGACTGGGAGAATCTACCATTCCAGGCTATGAACAGCAGTATGCTCATCTTTCGCCGTGGCTGGGACACTGTGGTCAGCTGCCCATTTGGCTTGCGTGTGACCTATGCCCCTGGGATCCGAGTGGTACTGGATCTTCCAGCAGCATATATGGGCCATGTGATGGGGCTGTGTGGTGACTACAATGGGGATCCCATGGATGACCTCCAGGTGCCTGGAATTGTGCTGGGCACCAAGCTGCCTGAGGATGCATTGGCTTGGGCCTTCGGCCATAGCTATCTGGTGGGTTCCCCGACTGGGTGCCTGAATGCTGCTGACAAGATGCCGCCACTGCCACCATCCTGTGTCACCCTGCTAACCACCAGCACCCCAGCCCACTTTGCCAACATCTGTGACATCCTCTTGGATCCCCTGGGTCCCTTCCAGCTGTGCCATGAGATGCTGGCACCAGGCCCCTATGTCCAAGATTGCATGGTGGATGTATGCCTAGGCATTGGACCCTGTCCCATGCTAAGCCTCTACTGTGAAACTTGCCAGCTGCTGGGTGGCGAAGTCTTCCCCTGGCGGAAGTCGACTCTGTGCAGTGAGTGCCTAGGGCTTCAGTCCAGCCTCTCCATCTTTGCTCCTCTGGGAAACCTGGCCCCACTCCTGACTGAGGCTCAGCTCCTTGGCTGCTACCCGTCCCAGAGTGCTAGCTCATCCCTGCATAATGTATCCCTGAGACCCTGTACTTCCCACTGCACCAGCCTCCACCCATCCCTCCACTCCCCACCAAACCCTTAACCTTTCTTTTGCCCATCCTAAAGTGTCAGGCCTACTCTGACAGAAGGCCAGCCCCCAGCTCTCATCCTTCCATCTTCTCAGCCCTGATTATGGTCCAACCCTTCAGCGCTTACCTCTCAGGGACTCCGATCTGTTCATAGCCCAGCCCCCAAGCCCTTACCCATCCCAAGCCTTACAGATTAGCTATTCCTCAGATCCACTGTTAGCCACCTGGTCTGTTGCTATCTGAAGGTTCCTGCTGCTCTGCCCAGGTAGAGCTTTACCCCTGCAAGGCCCCAGATGCCACATCGGAGCCCCAGAGGCTGGGGGGGCGGGGGACGTGAGATTCCCAACAGCACATGCCTGCCTTGAAGTAATCCTCCATTCCTTGTTCCCGCAGGCCCGCTGTGCCCCGCACACTCCCACTATGCGCTGTGCGCTCCTGGTTGCTCAGCCACTTGCGCAGGGCTGAAGCCACCACCTGGCTGCGACAGCGGGCTCTGCCGAGAGGGTTGCGTGTGCGACCCAGGCTTTGTGCTGAGCGGCGCCATCTGCGTGGCCCCGGCTCAGTGCGGCTGCCTGAGTGCCGGACGCTACTTGGAACCCGGCGTGCCGCTGCCGCCCCCTTCCCCCACCACTGGCCGCTGCTGCCGCTGTCACCCTGGTGGCCGAGTGGCCTGCAAACCCTGCCGCGCAGCCCCAGGTGGCCCAGGCTTCTGCCTCGCCTCAGAGGGACTCTGTTACCGCACCTTCGACGGCACCACCTTCCACCTCCGGGGCACCTGCACCTACTCATTGGTGGGCACGAGCAGGCGACGCCTTCCGGGTGTGTGGCCCTTGGAGGTGGTGCTGGAGAAAGGCCCAGGGACGCCCAAACTCCGCAGCGTGCTGCTCCGCGTGCTTGGCCACCGCTTCCGCCTAGCCTTGGAGGACCAGGGGTACATCACGGTGAGCCCCCGCACTGGGGTCCGCCTCCTCTGGCTGCCTCATAGTCTCTGTTCCCTTAGGATGCCGCCTGATGCCCTCCTCTCTCCCCAGCCTCATTGCCACTCTCCTCCTCCTCCCTTCTCCACTTCCTCCCTCTCCTGCCCCTTCCCCTTTCTTTTTTTTTTTTTTAATTTTTATTTATTTATGATAGTCACAGAGAGAGAGAGAGAGAGAGAGAGAGAGAGAGAGAGAGAGGCAGAGACACAGGCAGAGGGAGAAGCAGGCTCCATGCACCAGGAGCCCGATGTGGGATTCGATCCTGGGTCTCCAGGATCGTGCCCTGGGCCAAAGGCAGGCGCCAAATCGCTGCGCCACCCAGGGATCCCTCCCCTTTCAATTCCTCTCTCAATAGTTGGGTCTGCGCCTCCGTGTTCCATGCGGCTCAAGCTCCCAGTCTCTCCCACTTCCCTCCTCTCTCTCTTCACTACCCACGCCATGCCCACCCCCCCCACCCCCATTGTCACCTCTGCCTTTCTCTCCTCTACCTGGATCTCCGTGGGCCCTCTCCTGCTCAGGATCTATCATTAGCTCTTCCCCAAGAGGCCCACTCAGCCTTCCCTGACCCCTGCTCCCTTCTTGGCTGACCCCCTCACTGGTGCCCCTGCCTCACCACTGCTTTTCCTCTCCAGGTCTCCCCCTTCTTTTCTCTCCCCCTCTCTCCTCCTCCTGTCCCCACATCCCCTCCCTCCTCTTAGCCGGCTCCACAGACCTCTGCTGCCTCCCATTCCCCAGGTCCGTGGATGCTCTCAGGTGTCTCTCCAGCCCCTGAGCCAGAGGTTTCCCCTCTACCGGGACTCCAGGCCCACCTCACCACTCTCCTTCCCCTCACTCTCCTTCCCCTGCCAAGTCTCCACACACCTCCCCAGATACCTACTCCCAGGCACTGCCTTCAACGCCCCTCGACTCCTCTCCTTCACCCCACGCCCCTCATCTCACCCCAGCAGTCCCAGTCCACTCTTCCCCTGTTTTGGCACACCACCTCTCTTCCCCTTGGCACACCCCCCCACCGCCGCTTCACCGCTCCCCCCACCCCCCAGTCTTCCCCCAGTTCTCTCCAGACCCGGACCTCCCCCCTCACTCTAGGCTGCCCCACCCCTGCCCGCAGGTGGACGGCGTGCGGCGCTCCCTGCCCTTCGCGCTGACCAGGGGCCGGGTGTGCGCCTTCGCGCGGGGCGCCTCGGTGGTGCTCGCCGTGCGGGGGGGCCCGCGCCTGCTTTTCGGGCCCGGCGGCCACCTGAGCGTGCAGCTGCCTGCGGCCTACCGCGGCCTCACGCGCGGCCTCTGTGGCAACTTCAACGGCGACGCCGCGGATGACCTGCAGCTGCCGAGCCTGGGGCCCTGCGCCGCACCAAGTCCCTGCCCCGGTTCGGGCTGTCCACCGGCCGCGGAGCACGCGGGCGCAGACGCAGCGGGGCGGGGCGCTTGCGGCCTCCTGCGGGAGCCCACCGGCCCCCTGGAGCCCTGCCACGCGCTCCTGCCGCCCGAGCCCTTCTTCCAGGCCTGCGTGGCCGACGTGGGCCGCGCCCGCGGGAACCGCAAAGCGCTCTGTGCCTCCCTGCAAGCCTACGTGGCTGCCTGCCAGACGGCTGGTGCGGATATGCAGCCCTGGAGGGCTCCCAGCTTTTGCCGTATGTGCCCCCTCCAGAGGGCTTTCAGAGCTGGCCCGGGGGTGAGGGGGGCCCGGGGCGGGGCACCTCGGTCTGGTCTTCACTCATAACACACGCGTTAGTTGAGGACCTACTATGTGTCGGGCCCACGCTAAAGATCCAGCATCAAACAGGACAGAGTCCTGCACACATTATGGTTGGGAAAACAGATTTGATTTTATCCCTTAGCTAACATTTACAAAGCACTCATTCAATATCAGGTGCTGTGTTAAAATTGTTCTCTCTGGACCAGCAGCATCGGCAGTACTCAGGGCTTGTTTACAATGCAAACTCTGGCCCTGTCCCAGACTTACTGAATCAAAAACTCTGGAGTTTTAACAAGCCCTGGGGGGAGACGTGGACCTAAGCTGGGTCTGAGAACCTGTTTTACCTGCTTTTAAGTCAGCTCACTCCATCTGTGAATTGCTCTAGGAGATAGGCACCACTGTCTGCCTCCTGTAATTGAGGACACTGAGGCACAGAGAATTTTCCAGATCTCACAGCCCATAGAGCAGAACTGGCCTTTCCACCTGGTTTCACCATCCTCTCTCTGATGCCCTATGCTATAATTTGTCTCCCAACAATAATGTAAAAATTGTTCCAGTAATAACATGAAAAGAACAGGTGACTTTACTGTGTATATGCTCGGTGCTAAGCCCTGAATTCTACCAACAGCCCCATTAGGCAAGAACATTTTGTGGATGAGGGAAACCAAGGCATAGATGGCTAAGGAATTTGCCCAGCATCACACACCTAGAAAATGACTTAGTAGCGGGCATCTGAATATTTGTTTATTTAACAAATTCTCATCAACTTCAAATTTCTCCGTCCACACGTATCCTCCAGATCCTCATGGACTCTCAGCCCCATCTTGACTTATCATTGTGGTGTCAGTATCTATCTCTCTCTGACCTCTTTCTGCCTCTAGTTTCAAATGATCCTGGAGGGAATCTGTAGGATTGTTCTTTACTTACAGACCCTCCCCCTCTGTCTGTCATGCTCATTTATCCAGCTCTGGCCCGACCAGCTGGTCATGGATATACAATGTGGCCACTGTATCAAGCAAGACTTTTAATGGCAATGTCAGAATCCTAGCTCAAACTGAAGAAAGAATGAAGGATCTGGAGCACATATAACTGCAAAGACTGAGGGTATTTCTATCCTCAGGCTTAGCTGGATTAAGAATTTTCAACTGTCCATTTTTCTCTTTCAAACCATCCATCTCATTCTTCCCTTCCATCCTCTCTCTCTGTTAGCTTTATTCTCAAGCAGATTCTCCTCTTGTGGTAGCAGCAAGGCTTTGGCAACTTCAGGCTGACAATTCAACCAGCATCAAAGCCTTTGCAAAAATGTAATACCCTTTTCCCAGCAAAACTCCCAGGGTCACTACCCACAGGCTTTGCCTGTCCAGTTATTGTGATCCAGAGGAGGGAAGAATGATCTGATTAGCCAGCCCTGGGTTCCGTACACATCCCTGGAACCTGGATGTGAAATCACCTCAGTCTACAAGTTGAAAGTAAGGATGGGTAGTTGCCAAAAAGCAAGTGGAGGTATTATTATTATTAGAAGGGTAGAGAGGGCAAGAAACGACATGTACCACCAGAATCCATCGACAGGTTCCTACAGACCCAAACAAGCAGGATAGGAGGTGGAATCATTTGGTGGTTCGAGTAATGGTCAACCCCTTCAGCAGGGTCTGGGATCGGGAGGGAACACCCCACAAAAGATAAAGAGCAGGGAAGCCGTGTTAGTCACATCTAGGATACATTAAAGTAGGTAGCACACTGCATGTATGCAGACACTGCTCAGTCACTGCTGGTTGTTTTTGCTGTTGTGATTAATCCAGAAGGGGGAGGTCTGCAATCTGCTGGTGCTGGGTAAGCGGAGAACACGCTCCTGGCTTGCCCGAGTCCGACAAGCCACCTCTCCACAGCCATGCGGTGCCCCCCCAACAGCCACTACAGCCTGTGTGTGAACCCCTGCCCTGCGGCCTGTCCTGGTGTTCAGGAGGTGGTGCAGCTCCCCACTCCCTGCGCCGAGGGCTGCGAGTGTGATGATGGATTCTTCCCGGCCGGGCGTGACTGCGTCCCTGTGGACCACTGTTCTTGCTTCCACAATGGCCAGTACTTCCCTGTGAGCATCCTCTTGGGTCCTTGTGAGAGCTTCATTTTTTCTTCTCTTCCTTCCACTTTGCCTCTGATTTCCATGCACTTCCTATATGGGTCTCCTCTCAGAACCTCTGGCTGCACCTCCCCTTCGATGCTATCTCACTTTTCACCCTCCCTTCCTTCCTCCACAGCCTGGCCAGACTCTCCTCCTCAAGAACTGCTCCTCCTCCTGTACCTGCCAACTAGGGGAGGGTGTGGCCTGTGTCCCCTTCAGCTGCCCTATGAAGGAGGTCTGTGGCATCACAGATGGAGTCCTAGGCTGTCGATTGCAAGGTGCCTAGGGCTGTGGTCTGAGGGGTCAGAGATTGGGGGCATGACTCCTAAGTCCTGGGAAGGAGAGGACTGGTGACCCAGACTCCTAAGACTCATAGGTGCCTGATCTCTCTCCCCACAGCCACCTTGGCCCCTGCCT
Source organism: Canis lupus familiaris (assembly GCF_011100685.1). Lineage (NCBI taxonomy): Eukaryota > Metazoa > Chordata > Mammalia > Carnivora > Canidae > Canis > Canis lupus. The sequence goes on along the minus strand of NC_049222.1, from coordinate 117,547,692 downwards.
TGAGCTCTGTGGCCTCACCACTGGTTTCTCCACCTTCCCCACCCCTCCCCAGCCCCAGCCCCCAGTGCCCAGAAAATTCCCACTTTGTTCCATGTGGCTCTGCATGTCCAGCCACATGTGCCAACCCCTCAGCCCCAGAGCACTGTAGCCACCCCTGTGCTCCTACTTGCCAGTGCCTACCTGGCCACCTGCTGCTAGAGGGCCAGTGTGTGCCCCATGCCCACTGCTTCTGCTTCCTGCACCAAGGCCGTGCTTTCTGGACAGATAACTGTACTCAGCAATGCCACTGCCCAACCCTTGGGGTCCTGGCGAGCAAGCTTCCCCAGTGTTGGCCTGACAAGTGCCATGGTCACTGCAAGGCCTCCACGGGTGGTTGGTACCATTGCCTGTTAGCCCAGCCCCCACCCAGGCCCACTGTCCTGGAGAAGTCACTGGTCTGCATTGCGACTGGAGACTTCCACTTCCATACATTTGGAGGAACCCACTATGAATTCCCTGGCTCCTGTGTCTACCGCTTAGTGGGTCTCTGTGGCACAGCCCATGCCAACCTTGAGCCCTTCAGCCTGGATTTGACCCCACTGCTGCGGCCACGTGGCTGGACCAAGGCCCTGACCCTCTTAGCCTGTGGCCTGAGGCTGGACATGAGTCCAAAAGATCTCAACCGCATCCAGGTAAGTTTTCAAAGGCTCCAGATCAACCTACTATTCCTTACCGTCCCCACTACCCACACGTAATGTGTAGTGACCCCTTTTCCTGCTGATGAACCTTTTATCGACCTTGACTGGTCCTCAAGAATGCCCTCCAATTTCCTGGTGGCCCATTGACTTGCCTGTTGACCCCTTCCCACAGACTCTCTATTTGAGACTCCTATTATCTTTGAGTCTCCTATTACCCTCTCATTAACCCTCCACTGAGTCCTCAGTTGGCTTCCTTTTAATCACCCTCAGCCCTGATGTTCCCATTGATCCTTCCTTTCTCCCCCATTGAATATCCCTGGAACCCATTCATTGCTTCTCCCCAACTGATCCTACAACTGTTATGTTGACTTGTCCATTAATCCTATTTACTGTCCTCTTGACCACCCCACACCCCACAGTTCTGTACTGAGCAAGCAATCAGTTGATCTTCCTACTAATCTACTGACTGGCCCATTAATGTCATTTATGTCTCTATGCATCTTCCCATTGAGCTCCCACGCCCTTCCAATTCTCCCATTGAGCTTCCTATTGCTATTGACTCCTCCATTGAATCTCAGGGCTTTCTATTAACCAAGTGAGCCTGTCTTTGACTCCTAGTCTCACCCACTGAGACTTCCTTAGGCTGTCCCATTAAAATTCATTGACACACCTTCTGATTCTACCCCCATTTCCCCACCTGCTGAATCTCCCCATTGCCACCCAAAGCCACCTAAGCATTTTTTTTTTTTTTTTTATTTATGAGAGACACACAGAGAGAGAGAGAGAGAGGCAGGGACACAGGCAGAGGGAGAAACAGGCTCCATGCAGGAAGCCTGATGCGGGACTTGATCCCAGGTCTCCAGGGTCACTCCCCGGGCTGAAGGCGGTGCTAAACTGCTGCGGCACCCAGGCTGCCCACACCTAAGCATTTTCTTGATCTTCAGTACTCCTTGTATTTGTCCATCCACTTCATCCAATTATCCTTCTTGATCCTCCCATTGATCCCTCACTGATTCCTCTCTACTGACTCCCTAGTTATTCTTTTTACCCTTCATTGGTCTCCCACTGACCCCTCATTGACTCTTATCTAATCACTCTACCGTTGACCTCCCCACCCCCATGGAATGAATCCTTCACTGACACTCCATTTACCCTCCACGGATGGTCACTGAATCCCCTTATGATTCCTTTTTTTTTTTAAATTTTTATTTATTTATGATAGTTACAGAGAGAGAGAGAGAGAGAGGCAGAGACATAGGCAGAGGGAGAAGCAGGCTCCATGCACCAGGAGCCGGATGTGGGATTCGATCCCGGGTCTCCAGGATCGCGCCCTGGGCCAAAGGCAGGCGCCAAACCGCTGCGCCACCCAGGGATCCCCTGATTCCTAATGACTATGCAGGTTAACCAATATTTCCCTTGATCCTTCTCTGATCCTTCATTAACATTTCCAAGAATTTCTACTGACAGCCACTACTTCTCCCGCTGTTCTCCCACCTGCATGCCCTCCCTGTAGGTGGATGGAATTCTGGAATCCCTGCCCTTCTTTCATGGCCGCTGCCTCCGAGCCTACTACCAAGGCCGCCAGCTCTGCATAGACACGGCCTTCGGCCTCTCACTGACCTACGATTGGGACAGCCTGGCTCTTGTAACACTGCCCAGGTCCTACGGACCCTACTTGTGTGGACTCTGTGGCCAACAGGGCCCGAGCAGCCCCACCGTGCAGGTGCCCGACACCTGGAAGGTGGCAGAAGTGCCGGGCTGTGGTCCAATCTGCGGCCCCCTTTGTCCCGGCCCGTGCCCCGGGGCCAGGCGCACTCGATTCGCTGGAGACGAGTACTGCGGCCTGCTGGCGGCGGCCGACGGCCCCTTCAGCCCATGCTACGCCGCGCTGGACCCGCTCCCGTTCATGGACAACTGCCTGGACGACGCGTGCCGCCACTACGGCGCTCGTCACATCGTCTGCCGAGCCCTGGCCGCCTTCGCTGTCGCCTGTCAGGCTCTGGGCGTGCACCTGCGCCCCTGGAGGACGCCTGACTTCTGTCGTGAGTGCGCGGGACTTCGCAGGGATAGCGGGTGAAGCTGGCAAGAGCTAGAATTTGGGACCCCAGGGGATGGAGGGGAGCGGGGGCGGGGGAGGCCCAACGGAGAAGTTCAGGCCTGGGGGGTGGCGCCAGGAGGAGGGGGTGGGGCTTGCAGGGGAGTCAGACGTGGAGGGCCTGCAGCCCAAGTAACGACACTCCTGGCTGGTGCCCGTCTCACTCTCTGTCCCCCTCTCTGTGCCCCACTACCTCACCTCGGGGTCCCATTCTCTGTCCCTCGTTGTCTCCCCGCCGTGTGGCTGCCCCGTCCGTCTGTTCCTCTCTCCCGGCTTGCCCCTTTGTCCCTCTGTCTGTCTGTCTCTCCCCGCAGCTTTGCGGTGTCCGCCGCACTCGCACTACGAGCTGTGCGGCCCGTGCTGCCCAGCCACGTGCGCGGGCAGAGACAGCTGCGCCGGCCGAGGCGCCCGGGGCAGCCGCTGCTGTGAGGGCTGCGCGTGCGACGCGGGCTTCGTGCTGAGCGGCGCCGCCTGCGTGCCCCTGGCCCGGTGCGGCTGCTTCCGCGGCGGCCGCTACCGAGCTCCGGGGGCCGCGTGGTACCCGGGGCCCGGCTGCGCTCGCCGCTGCCACTGCGGCGCGGGGGGCGCGGTGACGTGCGCGCCGCGGCCGTGCGGGCGCGGGCGGGTGTGCGGCCTGCGCGGGGGCGAGCGCCGCTGCCTGCCCGAGGGCCGAGGCGCCTGCGCACTCGCCGGGCCCGCGCACGTGCTCGCCTTCGACGGCCGCGTGCTGCCGCTGCCCCCGCTCCCGCGCGCGCCCTTCCGGCCGGAGCGCTGCGAGCAGGTGCTGGCGCGCGCTGCGAGCCGGGGGCCCTGTCGCTTCGGCGTAGTGGTGGCCCGCGACGGGGCCGGGCCGCTCAGTCTGCACCTCAACCTCTCCGGGCACCTCCTGCAGCTAGACCGCTCCCGCGTGGGCGTCATCACGGTACGCGCCCCCGGGCCCCGCCTCTTCCCCTGGAAGTGCCTCAGTTTCCCCCACCCAATGGAAAATGGGCGTGTCTGTCCCTCGAGCCTTAAGAGATGGTGCCAGTATGTGACCGGGTAGAAGCATTGCCGGGAACACAGCAGCGGCCCACTAAAGCGTAGCTGTTAGATACGCGTTCTCACCTCCTACCCGGGAGTGGGTAAAATCAGTCGTTCGGGAGGGATCATTGCGGTGAATTGTATGGAGGGTCTCTCCGAGGTCCAGGAAAGCCTTGAAGGATTTGATGGTGGGCAGGTCCTGGGCGAGCTCACATTCGTCCCAGGGAAACAGGTGGTAAGTAAATAAATGAGGACAATAAGTGGCACATCAGATGATGGGTTTAAGAACTACAAAGAAAAATAAAACAAGGAAGAGAGAGAATACAAAAACAGAATAGTGACGTTTAGAAATTTTTTTTAAGATTTTTATTTATCTATTCATGAGAGACAGAGAGAGAACGTGAAAGGCAGAGACACAGGCAGAGGAGAAGCAGGCTCCACGCAGGGAGCCTGAGGTGGGACTGGATCCCGCGTCTCCAGGATCAGGCCCTGGGCTGAAGACGGCGCTAAACTGCTGAGCCACCCGAGCTGCCCTAGAATTTTAAATAAGGAGGAAGAACCCACTGAGAAAGTAACATTTGAGTCAAGATCTGAAGGAGGCCATGTGGATATGCCATGTGGATATCTGGGAAGGAGTAAACCAGGCAGAGGGAACACAAAATGTAAAGGTCAGGGAAATGGGATGGTGCCTGGTGTGTTGGAGGAACAGGTGGTCAGTGTAGCTTTGTGCTAGGTGAGCGAGTAAGAGAGGGGTTGAGGAGGAGATGGTGACCTCAGAAAGGTGATGGGGCCTAATCGATCACTAGGGCCTTATAGGGTGGGCTGTGGTGAAAACTTAGGCAAAGCAGATGCAGGGAAATCAGGAGTGCAGTGAGATTCAGCAGCTAATAGTAGAGAGAGGCTTAAAAAGCAGTGTGGTGAGACTTCATGGGAAGATACAGCCAGAGAAAGGGCCCTGGGATTTATGTGGTGCTTATTATGATGCTGGCACTGTTCTGAGCACTACGTGTACGATCTCATTTAATCTTTATAGCAACTATAGCAACTGTATTAGTCAGCTAATGCTGCATAGCAAACAAACAACAACAACAAAAAACAAAACCCAAAAACTTACCCCAACCAGCTTTCTCAGTCACATGTCTATGAGTTGACTGGCATTTGGGTGACCTTGGCGCAGGTCATAAGCACTTATCTTATGCTGAGTATTGTTCTAAGCACTTTTTGTTCATTCATTTAATTCTCCCAACGACCCTATGAAGTAGGTACTTTTATCCTCTCATTTTACAAACGGAGAAACTGAAGTTCAGAGAGGCAAAGTTCCTCCACCCAACTCTCACAGCTCATTTGTGGAACAGCTGGGAGGGATATCCAGGTTACTGGGAGACATGGGAGCAGGCTCAGCCTTCATAGCCCCGATCCTGATCCCTTTCCTCCTCCACAGGTGGATGGTGAACACTGCCGGCTGCCCTGGGTACTGCCAGGGGGCAAGGCCTGGGCCACATTGGAGGGCCGCCATGTGGTGGTACACACAGCCTGCGGACTACATCTTATGTATGACTGGGGCAGCCAGGTGCACCTAACTGTGCCTTCCACCTTCCACGGCCAGCTGGTGGGGATCTGTGGGGCCTTTGGTGGCAAAGATGGCCCCCTTGACCCCCCTCTAGACAAAAGATCTTGGTTCAAGGGCCTCATCACTAACCCCTGCCCACTGCCCCAGCCCAATCTTGACTTTACCATCAGCTGCCCCACGCAACCTCCGCAGATCTACAATGCCCCCAAACTGTGTAGACTTCTACAGGCACCAGATGGTCCCTTTGGCCGCTGCCTGGACCATATCAGCCCTAAGCCTTTCCTCAGGATATGTCTGCAAAATATATGTCATACCCATGGCCAGCACCTGGGTCTCTGTGATGCCCTCACAGCCTATACTGCAGCCTGTCAGGAAGCTGGCATCCCTGTGAAGCTCTGGAGGGGCCCCAAGCTTTGCCGTGAGTGCTCTGGCTGGGTCTGGAATGCATTTGGGGCAGGTTGCAGGCCCCTTATGGGGATCAGAGAAGTCCTGACATAGATGGAATTTGTTAAGTAGAGTATGTGGGGAAGGGCAGCCAAGGGAAAGAGAACTGTAACTGCAAATGAGTGAAGATTGGAAAATACCAAAGGGAAGCTAGCCTGACTGGGGCAAGAGGCAACAGGATTGGAGAGGGAAACTCAAATCCTAAGCACTGGCCTTTGCCATTCACCTGCAGCCCTGACTTGTCCACCCCGAAGCCACTACAGCATCTGTGCACGGACCTGCGATGGGGGCTGTGTCCAGCCTACCAGCCCCGCTCACTGTTCTACCCAGTGCTATGAGGGTTGTGAGTGTGCCCCTGGACTCATTTTTGATGGCAGAGACTGTGTGTCTCAGGACCGCTGTGGCTGCTTTTACAGTGGACGCTACATCCCTGTAAGAGAGGTCCCCAGGCATGGGCGGATGGGTGCAGAGTTTCCCATAGCTTGTCATAAAATGTTCCCTGGACCACACTGTATCAGTCAGCATTTGCAGTTGTAAATGATGCCAAATATCTTAAATACAACAAAGATATATCTACTTTTAATTGCTTAAATTTGAGGCCTTCAGGCATGGCTGGATCCAGGGACTTAAATGATATCACTAAGACCCAAGTTTCTTCCTGTCTTTCATCCCTGTCTTTTTCCTTTTTCTCTATTAAGTAGGCTGTGGGTCCAAATGCTCTAACAGAGGCTCAAAATTACAGTGGCTTAAACTCGATAGAAACTTATTTCTCTCTCAAGAACAGTCCAAGAATAACCAGGTTGGCTCCTCCAAGTCAGGGACACAGGCTCCTTCTATCATGTGGTTCTGCCTCCCCTATCGTATTGAGATTACCTGCTTCCCACCACATCTACATTCAAGCAAAATGGCCAGGAAAAAAGGGGACAGGGAGGTCAGGCCTCCTCTCTTTAAGGGGATAACCCACAAGTAGCATACACATCCCATTGGTCAGAATTTCACAGAAGGACACCATCTGGTTGAAGCCAGAGGGTAGGTATACCATCCAGCAAACCCCACAGACTAAAAGTGGGGCTAGTTCCCAAAAGAAAGCAGAGGCTTGAGGATCTCTGGGTAGCTCAGTGGTTTGGTGCCTGCCTTTGGCCCAGGACGCGATCCTGGAGTCCCGGGATCGAGTCCCACGTCGGTCTCCCAGCATGGAGCCTGCTTCTTTCTCCCTCTGTCTCTGTCTCTCTCTTTATGTCTATCATGAAGAAATAAATAAATCTTAAAAAAAAAAAAAAAAAAAAGCAGAGGCTTTTACCAGAAGACCATGGTTGGACCCTCAGCAGGCAAAGCATTCCCTTCAAGGTTTGGAGCTCTTGGAGTCCAGTCAGAAGTAAAGGAAGGACCTCCAGGATGACTGACATAGTTGTCTTAGAGATTAGGGGCCACTGGATAGGAAAAAACATGAACGTTTAAACCCCAGACCGGGATCCCTGGGTGGCACAGTGGTTTGGCGCCTGCCTTTGGCCCAGGGCGCGATCCTGGAGACCCTGGATCGAATCCCACATCGGGCTCCTGGTGCATGGAGCCTGCTTCTCCCTCTGCCTATGTCTCTGTCTCTCTCTCTCTCTTTCTGTGTGTGACTATCATAAATAAATAAAAAATTAAAAAAAATAAACCCCAGACCAACCCTGGAAATGAAGAGATGCCCACACCGGGAGGAACAGGGCATAAGACCTGATACATCTGCCATTGCATGTCCGCTCCACACCAGCACTGACACTAGCCACTTATCAGAATTTGCAGAGAGCTCCGTAAGGCTTTTCACACACCAGTGAAAGGCAGGGGGGTTGTCCTAGAATAAAAGAGACTAAAAAATCACAATAGTCAAATGAAGTACACAAAGCTCGATTAGATCCTAATTCCAAAAGTACAGTTAATAGATATTTGGAGAGACAATTGGAGAAACTCATCAAACTTTTTTACTTGTGCCTATCTCATAGAGGAAAAAAGACCTCAATGGATTTTTTTATTTGTATTTTCTTATTAGATGTTGAGCATCTTTTCAAATGCCTAAGAAACATTTGTATCCCTTTTTTAAAAATTAACTTTCTGAATAGCCTCTGCCCATGTTTTTTAAGATTTTATTTATTCATGAAAGACATACAGAGAGAGGCAAAGACATAGGCAGAAGGAGAAGCAGACCCTCTGCAGGGAGCCCTATGTGGGACTCAATCCCAGGACCTTGGGATCATACTCTGAGGTGAAGGCAGACATTCAACCACTGAGCCAACTCAGGCATCCCTGTCCATGTTTTTATATAGATTTATCAGGTTTTTTTCTTTTTGATTTCTGGGAACTCTTTATATATTAGGGAACTTAGTATTTCATGATGTGTTTTACACATGTGTTTTGTGGATTGTTGATATTCATAATGGTTTTTTGAATCTGATTTTGAGTCTGTCTGTCTCTGCAGGTGGGG